>NC_081759.1:31880265-32490634 GCF_963082965.1 Carassius carassius | reverse complement strand
ATGTGAACTTGCATAAACTTAAAAAATCTGGACTTTAAAGGAAATAATACTTTTAAGCATTAGGCATATTAAACTAATCAAAAGTTACATTCATAATTTTATATATTTAAAATAAAATATGTTCTTTTGAACTTTCTATTCATCAAGGATCATCAAAGAAAATCCATTAAGGAAAAAAGAAAGCACAACTATTTTCAACGTTATTATAATAACAGTGAATGTTTTTAAACAAAAATCTGCATATTAAAATGCCTGAAATTCAGCTTTGCCACGACAAGCATAAGTTACATTTTAAAATATCATTTTACATTGTAATAATATCCCTTAATATTAATGTTTTACTGTATTTTCATCAAATAAATTCAGCCTCGGTGAGCATCAGACTTTTCAAATCTTTAACAATTTTTAAAATATCTGCCAAATGCATAAATGTACATCTAGATTTAATCTGTCTATGAGCTGGGAAAAGGGTTTACTACTTACTCCCTTCATTCGATGTAGTATCTGAGAGAATATCTCAAGACACAAACATCTAAAACTAAACGTCAGCAGGTCAGATTCAACATCAAGTCATTAAATCATTAACTGTGCTCAAATACCACCTGTCTAGCACATTCCAGTTTGAAACATATATAAAGGTAGATTTCACTTCTGTTCTGTTCTTATGGCAGTGTATGGAAGTGCTTGTGTGAGACAGATGAACAAACACTACAAATGCACTTTTGTTGCAAGAGGTTGAAGGTGATAAAGGAATAAGGGAACAATGTGTCTGAACCTGAGCCCTGCATGACGGAGGGCTCTGAACCTGTCAAAAGCACGGACAGGAGTTACTGTTTTACTTGGATCGACTCCTGTTCAGAATGCTAGGAATGTCTACAGGAGTCGGAAGTCTAGGAAACACAGTGTGCTTTTTCTGGAGTTAAGAAGAATGATGAATTTATGCTGCGCTGTGATCGCCTTGGCTTTGTTTTCTTAACATGAACAAGAGTGGAAATCAAAAAAGGGAACGGAGCCAGGGTCAGCATACAAAATCATACACAATATCACACGGCACAAGGCAGCGTAGCTTATTTTTACACAAAAATTGTCTAAGAGACCAAAGGGAACACTTGTGGATGAATGTAGCCTAGAATGAGTTGGTGACTGGCATATAAACAAACACAATCATGTCTCCTGTGGAAAGGTATTACTGGAAAGACACAAGGAGCGGGAAAACCTTCAGAGGGCTTTTGTGTAAATCTGCTATTGTGAACTAGAAAGGGAGCCATACATCTTTCTTATGCAGCTTTGAGAGCTCAAAATAGCTGACTTCCTCTTTCTAGAATTGTTTTCTCTCTAAACTACTTGCGTGTCAATAACCTGATTTTTCTTTATGGTTGTCTATTTAGTGTGCTCTGACTTTTGTGGGTATTGAAATGTTGTTTGAAAATGTGCCGGCTTGAATGTAAAAGACCCTTCGTTTAGGTGGTTTAGACCTTAATTAGACTGACAAAACCACCCTATAATGTCTGAATACTGAGCAGTTCCCCTGACCTATGTGAGTCATCCTTACCAAGCCAATGAGGTACGGGCTCCCAGCATCCCCTAGTAAATGCGAGGTAAAGCCCTGGAAGGCAACAGCAGTGGCTCTTCTGGTCGGTATGACAACATACTGGAGAGAGAAAAGAGGTGATATGAAAACAGCAGTGAGAATTTGACATTAAACCATAACAAGAAAACGAAAGTACCACGATTGCTCACTTAAGCAGGCGCTGTCAGAGCGCTTTACACTGACCGAAGCTGACTGGAGTTTAAGACCTTGGCTGACTCAACTTCATAACAGCTTTTCTTGCTAAATCTTTCACTTTGCCTTACATGCACTCTCTGTTTACTGCTCTGAGTTCACTGGCTTCCTCCAGACAAAAACATTCGAACTGAAAATGTTATTTCCTTTTATTTTCCATGAGTGGCATTTCCATTAAGTGCAATCAAAGGCAGCAATTTGGTCTTGGGCCCCACCCAGGCTATGCCAAACCTCGTAGTCATGCATCCCACCATTCAAAATAAGAAACTAGCCTGAGAAGATGACCAGTTTTGTTACAGTTTAAGGCTTTAAAGTTTCCACTCGATGCAGCAGATAAATACAGGCTTTCAATACGAACCATTAAAATGTCCGCCGTAATGGCCCAGTTCAAAAAGAGCAGCGTCTCTCCGATGAAAATGCAGATCTGAGGAGAAAAAGAGAGGGAGAAAGAGAGTTAGGGGAGAAGAAAGGCCAATTATATTTCATTTTATCCTTTAAGATGAGAAGTGTACATAAATACATACAGATAGCAGGGTTTGCAGTTGGTCAAAAGCTAAATTAACCTGGCTCATCTACTAAATCACAAACCCCTAATAAATGTTGTGGAATATGAAAACGTGTCATTATACTGTGGCTGCGTTATATGCAATTTTTGATTTGAGGGCAACAGAACCGTGTCTTGCTCCAAACCATAAAAAAAGAGACTAGTGGTTAGCATTATACTAGAGTGGAACCTAAAATGTCTGGTGGCTGAAAACGTGTTACATTTAACAAGTTTTTTTTCTTGCAGGCTAGCGCGATCCCACGAGAACAGACTAACTGACTTAGGCATTCCCACACAAATTAACTGATATCCCTGAGTGTCTGGTCTGGATTTTCTAGGTGCTTATGGCAGATTGAGACACAAGGATTAAATATCTCCACTAATCTTAGTGACTTGACAGAATGTAGATGGTCTCTTCACATCTCTGAGGCCAGAATGCAGCTGACGCCAGCTGCTGGGATCAGACCAGATGGGATTGTGTGATGAACTGTAGGTTGCAGGGGAATTTGATCATTCAAGTGGCCGTTCTGACTTTGTTGGGCTCAGAGTGATATGTTGAGCAGGGCTGATGGAGGGATGACCTCAGGGTGTAAAACAGAGGTGACTGTATTAGTTCACGGGTCTAAACACGGTGTGAAAGAATATCTGAAGGTGAGGAAATGAAAGCGTGTGTGTTTGGACATGTATGAAACCCTGTCCCAAAGTGGCTTGAGGCTCAGACAGCGTGACGGACGGACAGACAGGCTAAAACTGTAAAGCCCTGCAGGACTCTGGTTAAGGGCTGAAGTGTGCTGATGAGACGGCAGCTGTCCCTGCTGGAACAGGCCCTGACAGAGCTCCAGCGTGCTGTCACATTCTTAGACTGCACATCTGTCACTATCAAATTTTCTCACACCAAATATTTTCCCTCCTTAAAGTTTTGGATCCTTGTTTTTTAGTACGCTCCATTTGGATGTAATTACAGAAGTCTCTGGACAAGTGATTGAAAGGGTGCACATGTCTTTAGTTGGGAGCTGGGTATATTTTTACGCAGAACTGACACTGTAAAGTTACCTGTTTGACAAGATGGCATGAGGGCCTGTGGTCCAAATGATGTCATTCATTTCTATATATACCTTAAATTTGATAATTTACTGTTTTCTTCTGTCCATAGGAAAGACAAACAGTCTCTAAAACATTTTCTCATCAGGCTTCTCATCATAAGCACTTACGAGATTCCCAGTCTCGTTTGGCCCTCCGGGAAGCGTGTTGCATTTAGTTCTGACCTGATTGTTTTTTGTTAAAAGAAGGAGTGTGACCTGGTGGAATTTTTTGTTTTCTTATGCAGCATAACTTTTTCTATTAGTGACTCAGAAATGCCACAGTCCATTGTTTCTTATAGCAGTAACTGTGAAAACTGCTCCCTTTTCCTGCTTTACATGCCAATTAAACAAGTATGCAGTGCCTGTCACTCTTATTCTTTTAGTATTGGGTTTGGATCTTACAACCCTGCCAAGCAACTGTTAAACCTACTGACTTCAACAGACTTTATATATTTTAAAGCCTTATATGCAATAGCCAAAAAAAATACATTGTAGGGGTCAAAATTATAGATTTTTCTTTAATGCCAAAAATCATTAGGATATTAAGTAAAGATCATGTTCCATTAATATATTTTGTAAATGTCCTACTGTAAATATAACAAAACTTATTTTTTTTGATTAGTAAAATGCATTGAAAAAGAATTCATTTGGATAACTCCAAAGACAATTTTCTCAGTATTTTGATCTTTTTGCACACTCAGATTCCAGATATTCAAATAGTTGTATCTCCACCAAATATTGTCATATCCTAACAAACCATGCATCAATGGAAAGCTTATTTATTCAGATTTTAGATTATGTATACATCTCAATATCGAAAAATTTCCACTTAAGACTTTTTTTAAGACCTGGTTTTGTGGTCCAGGGTCACATATTGAACTCTGAATAGAAGTGACCTTATTTGACTTATTTGATTATAATACAAGTATTACGAGTTGTACTAGAGATATTTAGGCCACAGTGTTAAGCAACCTTTCAGGGGAGAATCTCAGTGTTTACGCCACAATTCCATGGTAACCAATATAATGAGAGATGTTTACATGAAGTGTTCTAATATTGTAGCAATAACAGATGTGTAATCCAAGGAAGACCTTTAGAAGGAATATTTACTATATGTCCTCTGTGTTTGTGTGTGTGTGTTTACACTGTCATTCAAAAGTTTGGGATCAGTAAGATTTTTATTGTTTTACTGTTTTACTCCTTATGCCCATCAAGGCTATATTTATTTAAAACACAGAAATACTGTGAAAAACAATAATAATAATATTGATTTACTTCAGTGTCACATGTTAATTCACAAATCATTCATATTTGCTGATTTATTATCAATGTTAAAACAGTTGTGTTGCTTAATATATATATTTTTAAAGAACAGCTTTAAAATAACAGTATTCATTCAAAATATAAATCTTTTCTAACAATATAAGTATTTACTATCACTTTTTATCCATTTAACACATCCTTGATGAATAAAAGTATTAAGTCTTAAAAACAAAAAAAGAATTACTGACCCCAAAATTTTGAAGTGTAGTAATAGTGTATATTGTAACCAAAATATTTATATATTTATATAAAATATTTTAACTTTTTATTTATCAAACAATCCTAAAAAAAATATTACAGGTCCCAAAAAATATTAAGCAGCACAACTGTTTCCAACATTGATTATAAATCAGCATATTAGAATGATTTCTGAAGGTTCACGTGACACAGAAAACTGGAGTAATGATGCTGAAAATTCAGCTTTGCTCCAGGAATAAATTATATTTTAAATAATAATATTTCACAAAATTAGTGTTTTCTGTATTTTGGATTAAATAGATACAGCATTGATGAGCATAAGAAACTTCTTTAAAAAACATCCATCCATCCATCCATCCATTTATCTATCTATATCTATATATATGTATATGTATATGTACACACACACACACACACACACACACACACAAACACACACACAAGTATGTTTTGAAGCAAGTTGAAACTGAACAGTCAAAATAGAGCTACTTACATACGCTCCCACAATGCTCTTCTTGGCCACAACAAAGATGAGGCAGATGAAAATAGCAGAGCCCAGCATGCTGACTGCACACACCAGCGGGTCGGCACGCTCTGTCTTCTGACGGCAGAGCCGTGTGGTCACGGCACCAATCACTACTCCCAACAGCCCAGTCACACAGGTGATGGCTCCGAATATCAAACTAGAGATGAGAGAGAAATACATTGTCAAAAGTGTAATGTTTGCATTTGTACATTACATTTTCAGCGGTATGTGTATGTTAGGACCTGTCTTTGCTGCTGCATGGTTGATTTGTGCAGATCAACGCTGTCTTCTGCACCACCTGAGCTCTGACCAGGTACTGCGGGATCCAGATCCCAAACGCCCCCGTGGCAAATGACACTGCCGCCGATGCCAGAGATGAAAATACATAACTGCGGCTAGGGAGCAGAAAGAAAATGAATGTATATGCATAATTCCTGAGTTTTTCTGCATTTGCAATTTTCTGCTTCTGCATTTTAGCATGTTTTTCTGTAACTCTCGCTCTTTATGTCTTCATTAATTTGTAAATTTGGCCACAACAAAGATCCAGTGGTGATCTAAGATCTAAGGTTCCAGTGGTGTGAATCATTTCTTTAAACAATCAACTAAAATTACCCAATGTTTTTAAAATGTAATTTTTTTTAGTTGTATAATACTTTGTCACACCACAGGATACTGTTTCCAGCTACTCCAATACACTGTCAACAAATTCCAGGGAAGGTAGGACTGTAAAAACTATAGACTTTGAGAGATCCAGTATTCTGAGTCGATGGCTGATTGCTAAGTGATTACATCTTGTACGCCCCAATCCTGAATATTTGGTTCATTACATTCTTGAGTGATGGATAGAAAAAAAAAGATTAAACAAGAGGCATACTTTTTGGCAAGAGCTTTCATGTCGCAGAGCCAGGAAGTACGTGTCTTTATACGTCCAGCGATATGGTCAGCACTTCCTCTCTTTGGCTCAGGGACAAAGATGAAAATGAGGGTCCCAGCAGTCAATCCCAACATTGGAGAAACCTTGAGACAGAAGGGAAAAAAAAGAGTAAAAAAAAAAAACAGGATTTAACAAAAAAAATGCAAATCATTTTCTTATGTATTTATGTCTTGCTTTCCAGTAAAACATATCCTTGAAACAAAACTACATGAGATTTTATGATGTTTTCAGTGAATATATCTTGTATTAAGTTTTTTTTTTTACTCCATTGGTCATTTGAATAAATAAAATTGTTTTTACCTAAAAATACTGCTTAAGAATGCTTTCAGTGCAGTACTCTCTGCTATAGCTAGACTAAACATTTTTGCTAGTCTGTGCCGTCTGTTAAACAAACTCTTGTGCCCTGAACAATAAGAATCTTTCTCGCATCCTGTTTGGTCTAGCAAGTTATTCACTCCATAGTCCATAATGGTGGTGTTATTTTGTGATCAGCTTATGGTTTAATATGTTACAGATTAGTTTTATTTCTATTCACATCAGGGTGTGTAGTGTAGGCAGTGTACTAGACTGCTGTGTGAAGTGGACTCCATTAGGTGATGTTTCTTTACTCCGTCCTCTCGTTTTCTTTCTCAGTTTTCTCCCTTGTGTGGGAGCAGCTGCGGTCCGCCAGGCCATGAGCTATTATCTCTTTTATCATCCTTTCTGTGTGTGCGCGCATGTGTTTGTTGTTTCGCTCGCCCACATGGAAGTAGCGTTAGCGCCTCCGTCGCTTGTAAAAGCCAAAGCAATTTTGTCTGTCAGGCGCAATCCTCCTGGAGATCATTTATAGCACATTAATGCAAAGCTCTGCACAAAATTGTGTCTTTTATGGGTGTGTTTGTGTGCATGTAAAGATCTGGGCAGCACAAAAATTCCACTATTACAGTATTTCTGTCATATTTTCTAGTTTAAAAAAGCTATTATTTGATAAAAAAAATTTGTTTTGAACTTTCTGTTTATTAAATAATTCTCAGTTTTCATTTTTTTTAAACTGTTTTCAATATGGCTAAGTAGGCTAATGTTTCTTGAGCACTAAATCAGCATATTTGAATGATTTCTGAAGGATCATCTCAAAGTTACAAATTACATTTTAAGTATCTAAAAATAGAAACCCCCAAACTTTTTATTATTATTAGAATTATTCATTATTACCTATACACATTTGCTTGAATTAAAAATTATTTTGTTTATTTATTGTGTGTTATTTTATAAGGATATTCAATTATACAAATATTAATTATAATTGTTATTACAAATTATTATTATTATTATTTTTTACAGTGTTTAGCAGTATAAATCATTATAGTGAAAAAACAGATCACTGTGTCCCACTGCCGTGCTGCTGTTTTATGATTCTGTGGACTCTCTGTGTACACTGCGGTGCTTTTAAATACAGAGCTGCAGTGTCTCGCTAAAGCCTGGATTTGGTCTTGTTATCCTTCCATAACTAGAAAACCCAGCAGCCATTAAAGAAGTCTTTGCAGTGGACCTATTTTCTGTCAGTCACACTGAGGGGGTTCCTCACAGTCTCCCTGGTCTGGTTTCATATCAAAGCCTGTGTTGATCACTCATCTTGAACTCTGACTTTGACCTGCACTCTACCATAGTATTTTCAGATGCTGCCTTTTCCTGCTAATCTCAAGCTAGTTCTGTAGCTTCTATCGTGATTTTTAAGGTTAGAGCTGGCACAGAAACTAGTGAGTGCAATCAAAGAATGAGAGATCGAGGTGCTATTTCCCCGGGCATTTCTGGTCTCCGTCCTGCAGAAGATTGATATGGCTCTCAATAATTATAATCTAATCCTCCACACCAAAAAAATACACTCCCTATTCGAGAAAGGAAGGCGATTGAGTTCTTTAGGGCCTTGCAAAACAAGCGGAAAGTGGCAAGAAATGTTTTTTCCCCCTCAGAACAGGATATGACTGATACGGAGTACCTTTTCATCTGTCCCTTGTTTTTATACTCATTTAAAATGCCACAGATGATTAATAGTCCACTGAACCACAAGCTTTGTCTTCTCAAGGAATGTTTTACTGGATCCAAGAGTTCAAACAATTGTGCTCCACTACTGTTTGCAAAAGTGTTCCGACAAACTAGCTCCAAATAAAGCTATTCATGTTCCTGAGGGTCACATAACTGTCATGCAGAGACGAGTTTTTGTAAGCTTGAGAGGGTTTAACAAGTCTCCTTTTAGGCCTAAGAGCTTGACAGCCAAACCTCGTTGGAGTTTTAAGAGCCACACATCAATCATAATTCAAGTTCATGATAAGTCACTCTGTGGATTCTTTATGACCCAGCGAAAGGAACGCCCAACTGTTAAAGTTTAAAATGAACAAGTGAAGCGGCTGGTTTTTAAACAGCACTGAGCTAATGGAGGACAAAAAAATCTAAAGCACTTCAGAGGCCTCTCACTTTCTCAAAACAAAGTTTTTTAGCTCCCTCTCTTTCACCTCCCAAAAAGTTATAGGCCACAGCCCTTACTCTCACACAATCTTTTCATAAATTAGTAATTTTAGCTGCATGAAAAGGTGCTCTGCTTGGCTCTTTTGGTAATCGCTGTGGTTCATCAAGGCTACTTAGGAATATCCCACAACAAAATGCTCTGTGAGCTCCTGGGTCTCTGCAGCACAAAGACCACAGTGAGAAATGCGAAGACCTTGTTCTTCACGGTAGCGTGTCTGAGCAGGACCCGAGAGAGCTGGAAGTAATGCTAAATTAATGTGCTTAAGCTAGTTGGGTTGTCAATGCCAATTGCACAGGCTTCAAAGCGTGCAGGAATGCTATGTATTTTTCAAGAGACGGGCCGAAGGTATTTTGGGATTCACCTGTCTGCCATGGATTTTAGGGATATTTTTGACCTGGACTAGAGGAAATGGTGTGTATTTGTGGAGGCTGTGCATGCTTCCTTTTAAATATTGATACAACACATTGAGACATTTCAACAGCTCTTACCCTCAGCGCCCAGAACCAGTCCCCTCCAGCGTCTTTAGCGATGGATCCCAGGATGTAGCCCAGACCGCTGCGGACAGAGAGCAAAACATGTCATTATACGCAACAAACATATCATATTGCATGCATAAACATCCACTTTCCAGTTGGTTTGCTGAGCATAGCTGAATTTTAAAGTAGTTTTTGTTTGTTTGCTTTTATTTATATTTACATTTTAGTAGTTTACGCCTCCCAATTAATGTGATAAACGATGAAATTAAAATGTAGAAATGTAAATTTACCAACATAATCTACTGTTTTTGCTATCTGTTTGGATTTTCATATTTACATTTAGTCATTTAGCAGATGCTTTCATCCAAAGTGACTTACAAATGAGGACAACAGAACCAACAAAAGAGCAATAATATGTAAATATATATTTAATGATGGGGGTTACAAATGTTTCAGGTTTTTAAAATACATTTTATTACCAAAACCTCTCTAAAACCAGCAAACCATACTTGCTTGACCATCTTAAACTGGTTCCAGCAGTTTTTAAAAGCTGTTTTGCCATTGACTTCGTCTGTCTTCTTTTCCCCGATTGTCTTCCCCACCCAAATCTGTGTCATACATGCTAAAACTTTCATGCTCTGAGTAGGCTGGCTGAACTCAGCATGCATACTAATGCTGCTGATAATGGCTTTACACTGAACATCACCTCTGGCTATGTAAGAGAGTCAACCACTTAGCATTACTCAGGGGCTTACAATGACAGATCAGCTCCGAGGGAAAGAGAAAGGGAGATGACTGGGGAGAGACGCCAGCTTCCCACACAGTGTCGCTTGGGTTTTTGGATTTGGGGACTGTGGTGAAATACGAACATCAAACATTCAGATGACCTAATTCTGACAATCCCTGTCTGAGGTTGTAGGATATGGTTTCAGAGTGCATTTGTCTCATGAACTTTTCTTTAAGTCCATCTAATGCGAGATTGCCTGACAGAGTGATATAAGGAAAAGAGGAAGACGGCCACTCAAGGTGGGATCAGGGATGAGGAATCTGTGAGTCATATCTCTTCAGACGTAGACCAAACTCTCTCAGCTCTATATCCTGTTTACAGTCTGATGAAGTTCATAATTGCCATGTTATGATTTTGGTGTGGATGAAGTACATGTGAAATATTCTTGCTGTATGCAGATTATCTGGTTTGAGATTATTACTGGATGTTATTTGACTAAGCCGCCATTCATCTTGCATTGTATGAATTGTTCTCTTCTTTTGGTCATAGTCTTTAAAAAAAAAAAAGTTGATTGGGTGTCTCACTGTTTTTCTTTCCATCAGCTCTCTATTTCTTTGTTTTAATGACAGCAACATTCAAGTTGTGTGAACTCAAGTTACAACCAGGTTAAAATGCCTCACTTGATCAGGTGTAAAAATGGTTATAGTGTGAGAAAGACACATACAGTTTTCATTAATATCATACAAATACTGTTTAAAAGCTTGGGGTCAGATATTAAATTTTTTTCTGAAGTATCATTTGACACTGAAGACTGGAGTAATGGCTGCTGAAAATTCAGCTTTGCATCACAGGAATAAATTAAATGTTAAACACTATTAGACAGAAAGCAGTTCATTTAAATTTTAATAATATTTTACAATAATACCGTAGTCTCTTGTATTTGGAGGTTTTTTGTTTTTTATTGCACATCAGGCCATGGAATAACTGCAGCATTTTAATCTTTCTGTTTAGATTTGGAGTGTCCCTCCCAGCATTTAACCTCGTACCCACTTCCTGTGTTCCCAGACACTCGAGCCAGGCTGTCGCTCAGCAGGTAAACCACATTGTTTATCTTTGACTGCCCCTGGCATATCCCACTGATGGACCAATCTGACCTGACCCATCAAACAATAGGACCTTGTCAGTTAATACATATGGCTCTCAACATGAGTGTGTCCACTGGACCTCATTCAGTGTCCAAAACCCATTAATTAATCTTAATTTACTTTCTAAACTTAATTGTTTATTCATTGAATATGGCCAGTCGGTACCTTACTAATGTTCTTGATTGGATGAGAGGTTTTAGATTTTAATTTTCAGGCGTTCGCAATGTTGTGCTACCATTTTTATATGTCTGTACATTTTTGTCCACAAGTTATTATTACTCTATTATTACTCTATTATATTAGTCAGTATTACTCTCTATCTTTATTAATAACTAAAATGTTTTCCATGCCAATAAGAGGACTCAAATTTCCTGCTAAACATTTCTCTCATGGCTGAAGTCACTTCCTGGAAACAGTAACAACCAGACTGCAGATAAACAGTGCGCTAGACAGGAAGTGAGGCGGCACACCGTAGTCTTTCACCTCTTATTGTTCGTACTGTTGATCCTTTGTAAGGACCGAACCTAGTTAGCTTGCAAATACCTCAACTTCTCTAACTGCGTTCAGTTCCTTATCGATACTATAACTAGCCCTCAGAACAGGTCTTTTGGTGACAGCTGCTGTGTTCAGATATTTCTTTTCCTCCGTTCAGTGGGTGTTATCCGAATGCATGTATAAAACTCTAGTTTGTGCACTAGCATTTGGTGTTGTTGTTTGTCTTCCACATCAGATTAACAATTAAACTGCAAGGTGTTGTATGTGAACGTAATGCAGCTAGAAATGCTGCACACGTACAGTCATGAATTTTTTATCACCTTACCTCTGTTTATTTTTCCCCTTTTCTCTCTAGTCTTTTCCCAGCTCAGTGAGCAAAAGAAAATGCCCATGTTTAGTGACTGTAATAGGTCAGCTTATAGTCTCTCACAGCAGCAGCAGATTTAGAATATCATTGTCTGTTTGGCCCATCTGAGGCGGTGACCACATAAAAAAAGCTGAGCTAATTAACAATTACTGGTTAAATACCAATAAAATTACCAAGTTGGATATCAAGTTGTATTATATGACTTAATATGCTAAAGTGATATTGTAAAATCATCTCTAATGAACATCTGCACACCTTTAATTAAATTGCTTAAGCAAAATTAAATCGCCTGGACTCCCTGTGTATTTAGTTTATTGCAAGCTCTTGTGGGATTAGAGGTAAGCAAGAAGACTTGAACAAAGGTGGAATTTTTGTTTTGTTTTGCTATGCTATTGCTATTTTTTTCACTGCAATTAAATTCACTACATTTATTCTAATAGTTTTTTTAGAGATCTCACATTTATCTGTTTATTTATTGTTGTAAAATGGGTTGTAAATATGACAAGTGAGTCGTTTTACCTATTTTATACATGAAAATAAATAGTATTAGTTGTCCTTGATAGTACCTGTTAATAGACTGAGAGAAAAAAACAATGGCATTGCTTATCATTAATGTCTAGTGATGCTCACCTTCCAAGTGGGATGGCCAAGTAGAAGACAGAGAGCATCACAGTCCTTTTGTTGTTTGTGAACAGGTCTCCAATGATGGTTGGAGAGATAGATGAGTAGCTTGATTCCCCAATACCCACCAAGCATCTGGACAGCACTAACAACCAATAATACTGCAAAAGAAAAGGTCATATGATTAGAAAAGCCGATGGAATTTATTTCATATAGTATTCAATTGGCAGTTGCCACATAGCATATTTTCTCTTCTAGATGTTAATGATATAAACATCACACAGAAAACAGATCATTAATCCCTGAAACATTTTCATAAATCTGTCTATTGACATTGAAACTGTGTTTAAGTTTGTGTGGCTTTTTTACATTTCTTATCAAAACTGAACATGTGTTAGTGGCAAAGGAGCAAGTGTCCTACATTTCTGATACAGTGGGAACATGTGGCTGTTGTCCTCTGACCTCTATCGGGGATAAAGGAAGCCAGACTAAGAAACCACCCTTCCCTGAAATGGCCTAGACTTTATATAGTCGTTCATGTGAAGACGTTTAACCGTGGGTGTGTAATGGACATCTATACTGCTGTGGAGAATTTGGGTCACCCTGGCAGTCGCCCAACTGAGGAGGCGAGTTATAGATTTCTCTGTTGCTTGTGCTCACAGTCCATTTCTTTTATGTTTTTTTTTCTCACTCTCCTTCATAATATCTCATTTTTATGATGTCACTGGTGGTCTCAGTCTGACATCAGTGGGGAGTCTAGCCACACCCAACACTGATGGACTGAGACAAAGCGTGAGGAGCAAACACGGACACCCTCTAGAGACACCAGGTCATCCCATTATGATATCACGCACATATACAGCAGACACACACACACATACATACAGTTCTGTCGTAGCAGACTTCCATGTGTAATATCTCCTGAGGGGGTTTACAAAGCCACCTGACCAGCCAGATGCTGTTGTGTCAGACTTTTGGGTACTAACAAGCTTCCTGTAAATGCTAATGAGATAGTGTGCTAGAGCTATATAGTCTTTTACCAAAAACTTTTATTTATTTGTTCACAATAGTTTGTTTTTTGATTCTTTGATTAATAGAAAGTTCAAAAGAACAGCATTTATTTGAAATAGATTTTTTTTTCTAACAGTGTATTGCAATTATTAATGGCTTGTGCTTGTATTATTATTATTTGTAATGCACATTAGATAAACATGTTTGCTAAATGAATGAATTTAAGTTGAATTCATCCCTTGCTCTCAAAACAGAGGCAGCAATCCTCATGTCCTCCGGCCATTCGATGGTCACATTGCATTGCAAGGATTCCCCCGCTCCCTTTCCTGCTTTTCATCCTTTATTATTTTTTACCTGACAGTCTTTGTTGCGACAGCAGCCCCACGACATATACAGCCAAAAGAAAAACAACTTTACTTGTTGTTGAATGTTACATAATTCTCAGCAGGGGAATTTCTTTAGTGTACGTGACAGGAATCAGCAATGAGAGACTGCAGCAAGCTGGGTTATCCTCTGGCACAGAGACGATTGCTCTATCCCTCCCTTTCCCTCCCGCTCACTCTCTCTTTCAGCTCCTTTCCTGCTTTTCATGACTCTGCTCAAAAATGACAAAAGCTATGTACTAGTTGCTTATTGACAGAAGTGCTGTAAGGGAATAAGATAATAGAGGGATGGCAGAGATGGAAAGTGGATGATTGTTTGTTTTTTACACAACCTTTTCTTCTTTCCTCCCAAAACATCATGAAAAATGAATGCTTGGGCTGTCATTTGTTGAACGTTTCGTTGAGGTGAGACGCACACACATTAATGTGTCATACAGTGTAGAGGATTTATACCGAGATGGAGGAGAGGGACTTGAAGATGGTGGTCTGTATTTATGTTATACTATACAATACATATTTAAAATATGTGCGTAAATATTATGATAATTTATACTCATTAAGTATTATAGATTATAAATATAAAAGTAAAAAAAACAGCCATTTATTTTGTCAATGTACAATACATTATGAAAAGTGAATGATTTACATATATGGAAAATTATTAAAAATAAAAACTACATAATAATTTCCCTGCTTTTTTATCTTAAATGTTTTCAATTTTGTCTCAACAGAATGAATGTAATTGCTCTTTGTAATTATTTGGTCCGGATTTTTTCACACTATTTGAGCTTGTGGTTGAAATCCACAGAGTCGACGCATCTGCCTCGCTGTCTTTGTTCCAGACCACAACCAATTCATGAATCTGCAGTACTGTAGGATTGACTGTACGTCTGGCTTCACTCATCCTTAAAAACCATATACATAAACATGAGCTTTCAAATACATTCTGCATTAATATGTGCATATCTAACTAAAAACCACCACTGACATCCCCTGATGTTTTGTTTTCCTGTCATCTGACAAAAGCAACAAGATGATGTTAAAATGGTCATGGGAATCAGACATCCATAAATCTCCCTTCATTTGCCACTTATATGCCTTACTTATGTTTTTAGGATCATGATTTTAATGTTTAACAAATGTCTTTGTATCTTGTTGCAGCAACTTCCCAAAGCCCTGAGAAATCTCATTAAAAGAACCCGAACACCAAGTTAAGAGGGATTTTAGATAATGAATAGATCAGCAAGAGGTTGTGAGGTCAGTTTAAGCCATACAGAGATTTAGTAGATATTTTCTTCTCAAAACAGAGTGCTGGACAGCCTATTACTTTCATCAGACTAAGAACACTTTTACTTCATCCAGATTTCTTATCCCATAAGATATTTCTTGACGTAATAGTATTTTTCATCATTTCAGTGTATTCTTATGAAACACAGCACTCTCCTTATGATTAATGTAATGCAGACTTGCAGCAATGTTGAGGTAACATTGACGTGATGGTTATGATGTTGATGAGGAGTCTGTGTAAATATGAGATGATCTGCAGATTTGTCTTGATGGAGAACATTATATAACAGCCCACCGCCCTGGGTCGGATGATTGACAGATAAAGAGATATCTGCAGTCTCCGTGCTCATGTATGCATATGTGCATGTGTGTGCGGTCTTGGACAATCATGTGACTTTGATGCAGAGGGGCTTGGCCTGTCAGTATCGACTCAGCATTGCAGATCGAGGGGATTAGCACATTTATACCCCCCATCGTGTTTTGCCGGCATACTCTGACCACACACACACACACACACACACACACACACACACACACATTTTAAAGATATAAATGCAGTCTCCACATGCTCACTGACAAAACAAAAGAGGCTAACGGGAAGCAAACTGCACACACATATACACAAGATATCACTAAAATCAGTTATCATAGCCACAAGGAACATTCCTTCGTTGTCATTTCGCAGTCTTCCTCTCATTAACATGGCCTTTTAATTAGCTGCCACTCTCTATCTCTGTAGAAATTACCTCCCTGGAGTCCGGCCCCACACACACACTTACAATTTGATTGAGATGGTCTGTGAGGGATTCTAGATGATAAGCATCAATTTAATCTTAATGGGTTTTTTTTTTTGGCCTGCCTTTAACAGTTTGGCTTTACTGTTGGCTCACTTCCTCTAGGTTTATTGACCTCTTCATATACATTTTAAAGAAGAAGCTAAGATACTGCCTAGTTGTCAAACCGATTTTCTGATCTTTTTTTTTTCTGATCTGTAACTATAGTTCTGATGGCTAAAGTAAGTTCCATTTTACTATGATATTATAAAGACAAAATTTTGTTTAAAATTTTATTTACTGGTATTTATGTTGTCACTTTGCAGTACTAAAACCAAAAGAAATTATTAACATAATGTCAGGAAAATTAATCATTCAAAATAAATATAAAAATAGCACTTATTAATGATTAACAGCCAAATTGTTAACTGTTATATATATATCACATCTTCAAACAGTGCAATGTTAACTACAGCAGGCAACTATGCCCTGGTTTTTGTGAATAAGGCACAATCTGTTATTATCGGCCTAATTTGCATAGAAAGTGGTGTGTTTGACTTCTGATTAACTGATTTATTAACAATGTAGCTTAGTCAACAACTTGATTGTTGTCAAGTCTTAGGCGGCAACAAATGCTGTTTTGATTTGTAATTTTTGCGGCTTTTGTGACTCTTAATGACATGAGTGAGTGAGGCCCTGGATAAAACAGAGAATAAGATATAAGAGCAGACAAAGAGGATGACGAACAGCAGTACAGCTGTAACAAGAGGTCTTCTGAGACAGGCTTAGTGTTATGCTAAGTGAGCATGTCATTTAATCATTTTATCTTAGCTAAAGGCAAAGGAAAAAAGCAAAGTGCGGAAGAGAGAGCAAGCGTGAGAGACATCTAAATAATAAAGTACACTGACTTTTTTATTATATGTAAAATGAGTTCTGCAATGCTGAATGACTCTAGTTTAGTTTCAAAGTGCTCTCAAATGAGCCAGAAACTGAATGAGCTTTAGAGATGTTACTGCTCTGTTGGGTTGCCTTTCTGCTTCTAAAAATACCCAACTAGCACGGCTAGAACCAACCTTACGCTTTCTCAGCAAAAACAAACTACGTTTGTATTTTTAAGATTCTTCTAAAATGATAATCACATTGACATGATTCCTTTAGGAGGTTCTGAGCAAGGTTTAATCTACTGCTTGTAGAGGAGAAAGAGAGTATGGCACTTACATCTTTGGTAATAAAGGAGCTCAGCAGCGTCACAAAGGACCAGAAGAAGATTCCACAGCTCAGAATGACCTTTCTGTTGAATCTGTCCCCCAGGTAACCAAAAATGGGTGCAGCTATCATGAAACTGCAGATGAAAACTGGAAAGAAAAACAGAGACGGACACATTTAACTTTCATTTTCACATTTCTCTTTCAGTTTCACATTTTTCTTTCAGTTTCACATTTCTCATCGTAGAATTTCATTGCAGTCGAGATCAAAATGACAATGTCAGTTCTTAAAAAATGGCCCACTTGTGCGGATGAAAACAAAAAAGTGGATACCATATCAACTTGTGAATCCACAACCTTTTGAAGCTTTAAGATTCCCTTTCTGTTTCCATAATTCAGTTCCTACCCACAAGCCACTTATGAATGACTGCACATTAACAAATAGCCAGATAAAACTTACTCTAAACCTAATACTGTTCTTATCACAAGATTGCTTTAACCAAGCAGTTTCCCATTACTGAGCAATTGCTTAATGCTGTCATAATTCACATAATTGATTAAGATGCTACCTTCATCTTCCAATTTCTATATATTTTTTAATTCTGTTTTATCATTTAATTCTGATTTTTTTTGTCTTTTTCATAGGGACTTTTTCTACGTGTTATGCAATGTGAGGATGTGTTTACAAGCTTACAGACAAGGAGAAATGCACTGCTAGTGTCATGATCTATAATACATTTACATCCTGCTTTGTGCTGTGTTGAGTATGGGCTGAATTTTTAGCCATCTTCCACCCTTCACCAATGGCCATGTTTGGATTTTTAATAACTCCCCATTTTAGCGGAAGGCTACATTTCCTGAAGCCACCGGAAACATTGGCCTGTGTTATCCTTGGCTGCTAGTTCAAGCCAAAGCCCGACCTGACTTGAGTATATCCACTCTAGAAACAGGCACGGAGCCTACACCAAACCTGCTGGGAAATCAGAACTCTCTCCACACACTTGAATCTCTACAAATTACAGCAGCACATGCTAAATGATCTGCTATTTCATCCCTGAGTTCTCTCGCTTAGTGTTCCTAATTAGGCTGCCTTTGAAAATCATTCCAAAAATGAAAAAGATTTCAGGATGCTCGATGTTGAGAATATGCAAGAATAAGTTAACTATGTTTGTGTGCTGTAAATGAGTAAATACAAAATTTAAAAAAAAATGTTTTCTATTTCTATTTTTTTATGTAATTTATTTCTGTGACTGATCATTACTCCTTCAGAAATCATTCTATGTGCTGATTTGCTCTTCAAGAAATATTTTTCTTTATTAAAATTAAGGTTGAAAACAGTTACGCTGTATGATATTTTTGTGTAAACTTTTTCTTTGTGTTTCTTCAAGATAATATTTAGCTTAAAATATTATGGTATTATGGTTATTATTCTTGCTACAAAAGAAAGAAAAAAGAAAAAACTAATTGAAATGAATGTCTATAATGTGCATTTATCAGAGGATACATTTTCATAGATGATTTAATGAATGAACAGAAATCCCACAGGCTATGATCCATCTGAGCACAGCTCAACTTAAGCAATCAACACCTCTCCTTCTTTCTGAGATCCTGATCTCCTCCCATTATTCTGAGCTGTCTGAGCCATGTCCTCTGTTAATTCCTCTGTTAATGACCTCACTTCTTGTCTGTGTTCATCACATCATATAACACCTGTGTGTTTCTGTGTGACTGTGAGACAGAGACAGTGAACATATGGACCAGCACCAAACACACAACATGTGTGCAGTGAACTGCTCCTAAAATATTCATGCCTCATCTTTCCCCGATGAACTCTTTGCTCTGAATTCTTCGCTCGTTAAGGACAGATTCCTGACAGAGGGACAAAGAATAGACATTACATTTACATTTAGCCATCTAACAGATGCCGAGTCAGAGCAATTTACAAATGAGACACAAAGTAGGCACACTTAAAGAGCAAGTACACACTTTTAAGCTTTTTTCCTGCATGGTTTAGTTTAGTTGTTCAAACCAAATCTGAAATGAACTATATTAAAAGCTCTTTTGTAGCTCTCGAGAACACTTCATTTTGATTGGTCATCCTCACCATTTTGCATCCAAATTCTTTTCTGTAATGACGAACGAACTGTATACTGTATTTTGACCAATATTCCAATCAACCGTTGGCCTTCAAAGCATATTTTAAAGAATAGCTATTATTCCTTTTTATTTTTTTATTTCTATGTAACTTAATTACTTTACTAAATTAATTTAATTACAGTACTATTAAATTCTTTTTTATTTTAATCTTTGACTGAAGAGGTTTTTTTTTTTGCAGTTTGTCCTCTGCAAGGTGCTCTGACTTGAAGTTATTCCCCTGAAGCATGAACATACTTCCTCATAATGGTATTTCTGAGATGCCTTGAGGCATGTCACACACCTCACCTGTCTGTCCAGGTGACTACTGTGGGTATTTTTTTAACTTAAAGCATGTACGAAAATATGTACGTTTATTAAGAAAACATGAGCAACTGTGTAATGTGTTTCAAACGGCCTGTAACTGTCATTCTAGATTCGCTCTCGTTTAGAGCGCAATGTTCCTCTGTCACTCACCACTACTTGCCTTCTATTTAAAATTTATGCTGTCTCGAAACTGTCAGAAATGCTCCCAGATAAATAGGTGTACACACTTACACTCCTCTGTTATCCTCCTTATTTTTTTTCCTTTAGGGATAAAAGATGATATAAAGATGGAGTTCATCCGGTCACAGCTCTGACAGAGAATGACTAACACTGCACCTTTACCCCTTGCTTACTTGCTTTCTTTAACCCGTCTGACAGAGCGTGGTGACCCTTAATATTTGGTCTTTGTTGCAAATGCAGGATCCCACTAGTTCTTCAATTTGATATTCCACTGCTATAGTTAGCTTGCACAACGGGTTTGCTGTTTTCCATGCTTTGTTTTTAGAAACAGGAACCAAATAGACTAACTACTCCGACTTAATATATACAGTAGGTTATTTGTATATACCCTATCAAAAAACATTTCGGAGTCCACAGAAAAGTCCTTTTCAAACTTTGCATTATGTTTGCAATGGAAGAAATGGTTTCAGTAATTGTGGTACAGTGATTCATTGTAGGGAGTCAATACTTGTCTATGGAAAGCCAAGCAGACTTACAGTACCATGTGAGACTCACACTGTGCTAAAAATATACACACGTGAGATATAAGTGAATGTTGCCTATAGAATGGCATGAAGGCTGGTGAATGAATCCTTCTTGAATGAGAAATTATTTAAGGATCGGCTAAATACAGTCAAATTGATCACATTATCTTAAATTAATCCTAAATGATTCCATATCAAACCATATTCTACTGTACACCATTGTTTCCTGCAATGCTTTTCTGATTCATTAACTAATGATCTGGTTTTATTTCGTAAATCAAGATTCCAAACAAATGACTCATAGGAGGCAATTATTTGAATTAACTTTTGAAAAACAGTTTTTTTGGAGTAGTATTGGATCAGTTTGGCAGATCTTTCACTGAACTGAATCATACGGAGAAGTAACTAAATCAGCATCTCACTAACTTACTGAACTGCAAGTTATAATCATTTTGTGGCTATTTTTAATCAATGAAGAAGAGTTTGTTTTCTTTAAAGAAATACTTTCACACAATAAGGACACATTAAACTGATCAAAAGTCACAGTTAAGGATTTTATATTGTTAAAAAATATATATTTCCAATAAATACTGTTCTTTGTTCATAAAATAATCTAAATTCAGCTTTATCATCACAGAACAAGATAACATTTTGAACTATATTAAAGTAGAAACTTAAATTTTAAATTCTAATAATGCTACACAATATTAATGTATTTCTGATCGACCAAATGCAACCTGGTTGTGCATTACAGACTTTTATTAAAAACATCCAAAACTCTTACTGACTTCAAACGGTGTGTATTACGTTTTAGGAAACTGCTGTATATTGGGAAGAACAGTTTTTAAATGAATGTGCTTCATGTGATGCAGTAAGGTGGAATTTTTGCCTGAACTTCCTGTATCTTCAAGACACTCTCAGTGCATTCGACATCTAGTATCGACCTCTAATTTTCTTTAACTATGTACTGACTTAAGGAACGACCAGATTTTTCCCACAGTACATGAGATGCCACACGCCTCAAACATCTCAGTTTCGAATTTGCGGTTGAAGCTTGACAACAGAACTCTGTTATGAAATACAGAGATGCCAGTTCGCATTCCACTACCTGAGAACTGCTGTAAACAGAAGAAACCCAACCTGCTTCTGTTGATGCAAATTACAGCCCGATTCAAATTACATACACTAATTATCCACTTTAAATCACATAACAGAAAAACATAAGTCATGGTATAAACATTATGTTGCTGACGTTTTGTAATGTTGAGCTCTACAAAAGTTGCTTTAATAGGCTCATTAGGCGATTTTGCACTTCTAGACACATATTTGGGCTCTGTCATATCTGGGTTTTCCCCATACAGCCAATGGCTATTTGAGCCAGTGTGGGCGAGTGTGATTTAATGGGCAAAAGTGGGTCATTTGTGGTGCGCTATAGCTGTGGATGACTAAACTAATGACATCACACTGCATTTAATTGCTTGGATATCTTTCATTGGCAGTGTTCAAAAACGCCTCTACTTTGTGACTCAGTCTTCAATCGCAAGTAGGAGTGAGTGATGTAATAAGTGTAGGAGTAGCCTCAGAAAATAATGAGACACCTAGAATCAAGACAAATCAATATCAATCAACGGTCATTTTTTATTTAACAGATTCAATGAATTGTGCATTAGAGTGTCTGTGTAGGCTGAATCGAATGATACTAATGCTTGCTTTGATCAAAGGCCAAAGCTTTATTAGAGAATGTTGCTATGACAACAGAAGACTATACCTGTACTGCACTGTGCAGTTTGTGACTCAGTCTACAAGAATTATCATAGCTTTAACCAGCATTGTCCTGCCATCAAGGAGAAACACGCTCGGCCATGAAGCCTTCACCTGTGTGACAATAACGACTTCTGTTCTCCTCTAATCATTTCTTTTGGACGACATTCGTATGGTGTGTGAGTGGGTGTGAAAAATCGTGACTAGCTGGTCTAAGCAGAATCGGCCAAGAGGACACACAGAAACACAGCACCTCAGGGTGGAATCAACACAACTTCCACTCCACTGCTGAATGCACAGAAAGAGTTTTGACTTTCCGAAAGCGAAGCCGTCAGGACCACTAGTTCATTTAGAAAGTGTTATAAAACCTACAAATTGCTGGCATTAGGATGGAAATTGTTATACAACAGGTTAATAAGGGGAATGCTGAACTCAGTGAAGACATCAAAATTAGCCAGAAAGTGTCAGGGACAAAAAAGCTTAGTTCTGGAAAAAAAAGTATTTTGCTTCATGAATGCATCATTACATGAAGAGTATATAATGTGAAACTGCATCTATAGAGCCAAGGCAAGAGGGTTTTGATCATTTGCTGCAAAACTGAACTAACTTTTAAATGTTAGTTTGCAGAAGAGATTGTGATATCGACAGGACTGAAGTTTCTTATGAGCGCTTTTATCTCTGATCTGTAAAACACACTCTTTAAAATAAAGGCCCCAAAAGGTTGTTTTTGCAGTGATGCCATAGAGGAACCATTTAAAGAACCAATGAACAGTGATTTAAAAAATCTTAAAAAAAAAAAATGTAAAGAACCTTTTTCGAATAAACGTTTTTTGAATTTGAAAGATTCCATGGATGTTCAAGGTTCCTTATTGAACCATCAATGCCAAATAGAACCTTTAATTTTTAAAAGTGTAAAGATATTTTTTTTTCTGTTTATTTAAGGTAGTCTGAGAGAGTGAGTAACATGCATGTTAACACACAGTTGTTCATGTTTGTTATATCGGTGTGTCTTTGTGTGAATAAAGGCCTGTTTGCTCTTGTATGCAAGTTATTAAACTCTCTTTAGTTGACAGTCAAGTCCATGATCTGACCTTGATGGAGGATACACTCTCTTTGTCCTCCTTCTGTTCTTCTGTTAGGAATCTCTACGCTGAGCCAGTGGAGTGTGTTCATCATACTAAATTATCACACTTCTTTTATCGGCTCACTCCTGCTTTGCAAATGTTTTCATAACTTCTTGATCTCATAATCTTATAGCCAGGCATTTAGGGTAATCTAATCAACAGACCTTGGCCTTTAAATGTGATGTTCAACCAATATAAACAGACAGTGAGAACAGTGCCCTGCTATTATGTTATACAGCAGTTTTTAAGGTGTTTATAGTGATGCTTGCTTGGTTTTTTTACTTATATATGTATATATTATATATATATATTTTTTTTTTTTTTTACCTGCCAGGAAACATTGGTGACATTCTTTTTTGATTCGACGGAACTGCACGTGTTAAACACTGACAGATAATGATCATGGGAATATCATGGGAATATTTAAAATATGTAAACTGAAAAGCAAGTGCTTAGATGGTTAAGAGGCTGTGTGCAGGTAAGAAAGGAACGCAAACATTATCTAAGAGAGTGTAGACAAGGAGTGTGCATTCTCTATACACTGAAGTAGTTTCGTTTCTGTTTTATCTGAACATACCTGAACATCATTTTCACTGGACAGTGACTGAGTCAGGTGCATGAAGGTATGCAGGTACTGCATGTCACTGAAAACTTATTCCACTAAAAATACAGTTTAGGTACAGTTTTTTTATTGACTGCTGAAGCTCATTAACCCTGTCATGAAATGCATTTGGCATGAGTTTGGTATGTAAATGTTTTTGCAAGACGTTTCTATTGCCCACCAAGTCGGCATTTATTTCATTAAAAATACAGAAAACTTAAATATTTTGAATACAATTTAAAATAACTGTTTTCTATTTTAAAATATTTTAAAATGTGATTTATTCCTGTGATGGCAAAGCTCAGTTTTCAGCATCATTACTCCAGTCTTCAGTGACACATGGTCCTTCAGAAATCTGCTGCTCAGGAACGATTTCTTCTTATAAATGTTGAAAACAGATGTGCTGTGTAATAATTTTGTGGACACCTTTTTTTCAGGATTCATTGATAAAATAGCAATCTGTTACATTATAAATGTCTTTACTGTGATCAATATAATGCATCCTTGAATGAATATATGATATATATTTCTTTATTTAAAAAAAAAAAAACCTAATGCAGTGTACATTAATGTAATGTTAAGCATTTTTGGTTGTAATCTTACAAATGTCATACAAAATATAAGGCTAGTACTGTACTATTAACTTTAAACTGTTTGCAGTAATATGCCTGAAACCGCAGAACAATCGGATAAAGTGAATTATGCATGTCCGAACCATTCATTCTTCAGCATGCTCAGACAAATGACAGTCTGTGGACTTTGCAGGTGCAGAGAGACAGATGCTGAGGAAGTGACATTAAACAGGAAGCTGTCTGACGTCTGTGTATATTTGTGTATGTGGATGGATGGATTGTGCATGTGTCTTTTCTCATTGTGTGTTTACAATCTATAGAGGCCTCAATAGAACATGAGGGGATGTTGAGTTGTTTGAGAGTAAAAAGACAGCGCAATGAATCAAGCCAAAGCAAACAGATGAAAGTATAGTGGAAGCTGAACAAAGACATTCAAAGCTCAGCTTTTTCATGAAGAATATAATAACACAGTAAACAGTGGTCACCTATAACAAGATAAATGGTCCTTAAACTGAAATGCAAGACATCACATCATTGAGAAAAGCATAGGAAGTTTAAATTAGTAGCTGCCCTACAATAGAAAATAAGTCTGTCTTTAACACAGAAAATACTCTGATGTCATAACTAACAGCTGATACTCCTAATCCTACAACTTACATAACTGTTTAGCCACTGGAGAGATGCATGCAAAAATACCATCCACTATCACTTCTCATACACTTCTGTCAATGTTTAGTGCTAGCAGCAAGGAAAACGGATGCGTCACAGCTGCGATGATGGAAAGCTTTCAAGTGACTATTATGCTGCTCTGTTCAAAACTGTTCAAAAGGCTGACGACAAATGCTTAGCCATTAGCTCAGGGGCAGCCTGTCTATGAATTAGCCACCCACAGTACATCCCTCCACTTCCTCATACACAGAGAAAGAATATAAAGTATTTTTTCCACCCCCATTAGAAATGTGCTTGAGCGAAGCAAACTTTAATAGAGATGTCCTTAAAACATGATTTAAATGGACTTACATCAAACAGCCGAGGCAGTTATATCGCAATATGGCTGAAGTGGTGACAATTTTTGATTCAGTTAGCACTCATATTTTTTCCCTTTCACTTTACTGTGGCATTCGCAAAGCTACAGTTTTTTTTTTAAATGAACATGCAACATGTTTTATAAGACAGCTGGAAGTTTTCAGAATTAAAAATGGGAATAACATTGAGCACTGAATGAAAAATAACACAAAGCACTTTCATGTGGTTTACAGCATGCAGTATCATTTTGAATTGGAGAGTGCTGTTTTGTTTCTGTACGCCCATATTAACTGCACTTCTTATGTGAAAGTGGTTTTAAAAAATTTGGGTCAGTGTTGATTTATGGGTGGAGAGCGGGAAGAGTTTGTGGATTAGTGCTGGTAAATGAGGCTGACCTGTCCCAGGTCATTTTTAGATACAAAAAAGGCAAAATAGTAATTAGCCAAAATACTACAAGGTAAAAAGTTAAAGTGTACCATTATGACTGCATAGGTCCGTTGACGATGATGATGACAATGGAGCGAAACTCTCATAGTAAAGGTTTTTCAGTCTCCATAATAACAATTAGAATGTATACAAAATGAATTTGTAAAGCAAAACCTAGCAGTCTCAGAGATAAAATGCTCTGTATGATGATGTATCATAAAACTATGCAAAGCACTAATCTTTCTAAATCTGCTTCGGAACAATATCTATTGAGAAATATTGTTAATGCAACTGACAGCTCCATTTTAAAAACACTATGACTAAGCTTGACACTCAAAAACATATTCACTTAACACATACACCTGTTGCATACCCCTACTGAAAGTATGAAAAATATTCCAGTTTTCAGCCTGGATTTTCCTCTTTACTGTAAATCTGTCAGGGAGGTGTTATACGCTCTCTTCTCGGTTCACATTACAATTTCCCTGTAAAATTGTGCAACATTATAAAGTAAAATGGTGCCTGGTGCTTCACCTTTAAACCTCAATGAAGGTTTTTCAGAAAATGTTAATATGCAAGGATGTTTTTGCGAGAAAAAGTTTAGCGTATTAGGATGGCTACCGATGTATCTTATGGAAATGCTACTTAATTCCTATCAACACAATCTCTTTTTTTACTGTGCATATATGTTGATACTTCAGATGTCGTGAATCATTTGAAAACACTTATGGTAAACTGCTCACAGGCCATTCCTGTAGTGTTTGTCAGATTTTTGCATTGACATTTGGCATCCAGACAGAAGCTGCTGTCATGCCTATGACGGATATATCTGTGCTTCTACCCAGAGACTCCACCTTTGGATTTTTTTCACCTAACCTTCATGCTCATGCATACCTCCTTCAGAATTCCTCCTCAATGAAGGGCTTAGCTGATGCTTTCACCACAACACAAACACACAGGGCTGCAGTGCATACCCACTGAACATCACCAGCAGTCCTCTCGTTTACTTCATTGCAAACCATTTCAAAGAAACTACTTCATGCTTCAGTAGTGTTTGATTTATGAGTGTGAGAGCACATGTTTCTTGGCCTATTATGTGTAAGTTGTTGGGTAAAGCTTCACTGAAATAGGCAACACTGTTTGTAGCATACCAGAATGTAGCAGTGACATTTTTTTTATACACCACGATTACCGCAGCCAAGGTTCTGCGGTGAAGCCTTGCGACTGTGTGGCCCGCATGTGGAAGTTGTGGTAAATGGTGTTAGGTTATTACACTTTTCACCACTCACTATTAGCTCTCAGCTGTACGCGTGCCTTTCAACAGATCTGAGAGGGTGGAGAGGAGCGCCGCTGATAAAAGGGAAGATCAACTCAACACTTTTCAGGTGAATAGTGTTAGCACAGAGAGTGTAGGACATTTACATGGTGAGTAGGCACACACTATGCACAGAAACACACTTCTTTGAAGAAACACAGTTGCACTTTTACAACCTTCCACAGACAGACTAACAATACAACAGCCTAGATGTTTTAAATGTCCACAGGAGGTTTTAAATCGAATCCAGATTAATATTTATATTCAGAAGTTTCATCAGTTTGGTGTGTTGGGGAAGCTCTTTTGAAGCTATATAAGGATATAAAATGCCAACCATGGACTTGAAATGAAGCAGTGAATCATTTCTTCGGACAGATTCTTTTGAATGAACCGTTTTTTTTTTTTTTTTGAACTAATTTACTAAAATTAATCGTGTGAAACAGTGAATTGTTTCCTTTGGATAGGTTCTTTTGAGTGAACTGTTCAAACAAAGTGATTTCCAAAGGTGAATCACATGAAGCAGTATATTGTTTCTTAAACCAGTTTCTTTTTTCAGTGAATGAATGAATGAATGAACTGTTCAAACTATAATTAATCACATTTCCCAAGACTTCTTGAAAGACAGAATAGTTCAGAATTTGTGATTTACTCGCTCACTTCACTCAACTCTAAAGCTTCATTAACAATATAATTTGATATTTAAAAAAATCATGTAGCGTCTTGTCACACTACACTGTCACCCAGTAAGAAAATTTTTATAAACTGGGTGCACTCACTGCTCTCAGTCAGTTATTTCCCAATAGAGCACAGAAAATATGTTCTGACACTGAAATTCCTTCACCATGGACAATAAAGGTAAAAGAAGTCAACCGTATATGGGAAATGGAGCTTTAACTATGTTTTTACAGTACCAGCTTTGGTTAGAAACCAGAATTGAGTCGAGAAAAGATAATATCCTATAATTTTCTTGCTTACGGCTGGTTAGACTTCATGTTGTAGCTGGGAGCTGGTGTGTGAGAAGCGTGGGATATGGGCTTTTTTAGAGTGGGTGTGGAGTTTTCCTCTCCTGCCCAGAGCTGTACATCTAATGATAGGTCAGCATTCAAATGACAGTGTATGTAAATGTGTGTGTCTATGCTGAGGTCCTTGCCAATGCTGTTTAAACCAATGTGACAAATTTACTCACGTTAGTAAGTGCAAATGCACACAAACCCTCACGTACACACATAATATATCAAAGGATCACACCCATGATCTCTCTCCCTGGATGTACTGTAATAAACGGTTTGACCTTGAGAGATGTATTGTGTGTGGATGGGTGGTTGAGTCTAGAGGGGACAGAGAAAAATAGACCCGCGCCTTGTATTGATTTGTGCATGTCTTCATCATACAACAAAAAATACTCAAGGTTTGTGCCAAGCCTAATCTAACTCTAATGCCTGAGGGATTATTTTGGGTCACTGTCAAAAATGCTTTGTTGTGTTGATCACTGAGAGAGCTTCAGTACAGATTGGGTCTGATGGTTTTTGTCAGTTTATTAGCTTTCTCTGTTCCTGTATTCCATTTTTGGAGGAAATCTGTCCAAGCAGACATTTTAAATGATAGGGAGGATGGCTTTGTGAATTTCATTTGAGGCGGGCCATTTCCTGGCTTTGGGGTTAATGCTTGCTGTGACTGGCTGCAGGGTTTTGATTGGCACGAAGCTTTGCGAGCAAGGTGTTTAAAGGGGATCAGTGAAGCTCTCGCCCCCATCCCAGGTGAGACATGGATTAAAAAAGTATTCACAGACATTATATAAAATACAAATAATATATATCCCATATGTATATGAATTTTGGGGAAAAATTAGCTTAATTCTGCTAAACATTGGATTAAATGGTTAAAATTGTGCGGAAATATGTCCTTGACATTTCTTTTTGAGATTCACCCATCAGGCTGATCTAAAGCAGATTCAAGCTGTAAGACCTACATATCTATTCATAGCATGTGCAGAGATGTGGATTTGCTGTATTGATTGCTCATTACCCAGTGTCAGAGCCAGACTGATGAAGAGAGAAATTGGGTTTTTATTTTTTCCCTCAGTTTTCGTATTGACACAGCTGTGGATCATTACATCTCTGTGCCATTGACTGTGGGAATGATGAGCAGGTGCAGCACTTTCCCTCTTTCATTTCCATCTCTCTCGCTTAGTCTATGTCCGTCTCCTTCGAGCACATCTCTGCTGTCTGTTTCCTGCTGTGGAATCCAGTCAAATTAGCCTGTCAAGGCTAATTTGCCAGGCCAAAGAAATCAGAAACTGTAAGATCTGCTATTAAAGGGAAAGCTGAGAAGGGGACAATTGTGCCTGTGTCAACATACAGTGGAAGTGCTGTACTACAGGAGGCCTGTGAGCCTGTGGTTGACGTCTCGATTTTTTAAATAATAACTTTTAATGGCTTATGGCTATGTAAGCCAATATCCTGACGGTCACGATCCACACAGAAATTTATTCTCAATATAGCGCATTCTTTGTCTGGGTGGATGAAGTCGAGCACCTGGGCTGCAGTCATTCACTGGCCAAAGACTGACTGCAGCTATATACAACACATGCCCTAGACGGAGCGGCTAGACGAAGACATGGGCTCAGCGGAGTCGTGTCAAGATTCAAAAACAGCGTCCGCTCCTGCCGTGACAGATGGGATAGGAGGCAAGGGCAGACACACACCTCACATGCAGACAAGAGCTGCCATCTTTGACCAGAGGGCACTGACCTCTTGACCTTTAGAGCAATGCAGTCTAATTAGAGTCTCTACGGTGCCGTCAGAAAAGTGAAACACACCATATCATATTTTTGTCCTTATAAAAATTATTATTAAGCACTATAGCTCATAAGCAAAACCTATAACCTTCAGTATTAAAGATAGGGTAACCCCCACCTTTCGTTCTACAGACCTAAATACCATAATATTTATTAGGTCAAATCATGCACTAGCTTCAAATGTTTGCCAAATTGTGCATCCTACAAACAAGCACAGCAAACCTGACAATTATTTACAGTATTTAACCCAACGCCCCCCCCCCCACACACACACACACAAATCATGCAGCCCTACTTTGAACCTCTTTAGCAAATGCATAAACCTGCCTACCAGTCCAATCACATGATCATTGTGGTGGCATATTTCACACTGACAAGCAAGCACATTTTTTTTTTTGAGAAAAAGAATTAATTACTAATAGTTTCTGTCAAAACAATCGCAAACCTTTTTAGGATTAAAGATCGGTCTAGGTTTTAGGTTGCATATGACTCCACACCCATCCTAAAAATGCCGATGTCACCTACTAAACAAAAGAGCAAGGAGGAGGCCCTCGGGACAGTAATAACATCCGAGTTAACCCTCTCTTCTTTCCTCATTCCATCTTCATTATTTCCATTTTCTATCTCGCAGACGTCCAGAACTGCCTGAAGGTGTTGTGGCTAGCAAAAAGTCAATTTTTCTTCTGTGTCAACGATAATCGCTCTTTCCCGCTAATCTGAAATTAATATCTCTTAGTCTGATAGAGGTTTGGTTAAAAGAAATAAAGCATGAGACAGCATTGGAAGTGGGATCAGATCTAGAAGCCTTGTCTTTGTGGACAAGGAAGTGATTGACAGGTATGATAGCCACATGCAAAAGCACATTGTGCAAAGCCAGATAAAGTCAATATTGCCCTCATAAGGTTACACGAGAGCAGGCTGTGGGTCAATATCAAGTACAGACACACATTTATCTGGAAATATAACACTGGGCATCACTTGAAGGACGCAAACCAGACATGTATCATATAACCAATATTTTATACAGTGTTGGGGAAAGTTACTTTTAAAAGTAATGCCTTACAATATTGCGTTACTCCCTAAAAAAGTAACTAAATACGTTACTTAGTTACTTTTTATGGAAAGTAATGTGTTACACGTTACTTTTTAAATATGAGCAGGGCTTGATTGTTTTTAATATAAGAAGTTCTATTTATAGCAAATGTAAAAGCCCTTTCACACCAAAAAGTGTAATAAATAAACCTCAGGCTGAAGGAAAAGTAAATTCACGTCTGTACAGTAGAACACAGGAGAAGAAGGTTCAACACTCTTCAGCAATAAAAAAAAAAATAATGAAGCACAATTGTTAGTTTATCTAAAGTCATTTTTTAATTATTAGTATGGTTGAACTGGATCATTAAAGGTCAGCAGCAAAGACACTGTTAATAAAATGGGAATAGATACATTTGTGTTATTTAATATATTTAGTTATTGCAGGTTTGCGTCATATTCTGAGTTTGCATTTCACTGTTTTGATTAATTTTGATGAATACTAAATCTGTTTTGTTTTTTGTTTTTTTGTGAGTGGGATGAATTAATGCACATTCACATTTAGTCTAGAACTACAGTAACATGTTCACACAGCGCACACAACGCCTCCATACTTCCGATTTCTCCCAATATGGAAACAGGAGGCTTGTCAGTCAAAAAATGGGAATACAAAGTAACTGGCGTTACTTTTTTGAAGAAGTAACTCAGATAATTTCTTGTAAATTAAAAAGTAATGCGTTACTTTACTAGTTACTTGAAAAAAGTAATCTGATTACGTAACTCGCGTTACTTGTAATGCATTACCCCCAACACTGATTTTATATATGTGAAATATTTTTGAATCTTTCAGCTCCTTTATTTGTTAATATAAGAGTTTTGGTACTCACCACATTAGATCAGTGATGCCTGAATCACACTGTGTGGAGGTTGTGGTATGACCTCATCTCTGTGGTACTTGATACTTCAGTTTTCCCACAGCCCATCATTCACTAATTTACTGTATGTTTACTTCCTTTTGTTATGACAATGACACCCTATCTTGATAGATTGACTCGCAAAGAAAGGCCTATGTGTTTAATTATATTATGAAAAGATTTCTCCTCCCAACCTGTCACTATATTTCACCTCTTGTTTTATGGTAGACTGCCTTAGTCAGCTATTCCTCAAGACTTCCCTTAAAGGAAAACGCCACTGTTTTCCCATATACCTCTATGTTCTTCCCTCAACTTAATCTCAATATCTCTTTGTGCCATGTGCGCTTTAAGACATCTTGCCACAGTCTGCAGATTTTGGAAAAGCTAGCTCTGTCAAACTAACAGATGTGTGTGCAAAAGCAAACAAACAAAAAATGTTTCACAATAGGTCATACTCCAGTTGATCTCATGCCATCCCTTCAACCAACTTTTCACACTGAGGTTCTCAGCCAATGGCCAGAGCATCTGAAATTTCGTTGCGTCGTGTGAAGACTGAGGTCAGACTGGGATCAGAGGCCAAACTAAACCTGCCGCAGACACTTTCTCTACACTCTAAGTAAGCACAGACCCCATGCACTGCTTAACATAGGGATTTTTCCCTGCTCACATTTTTCTAGGTGGCATAGGATGTGGTCCAGGATGTGGTTTGCTTATGATATTTTGTTAAAGCTCAACTTTATTAGCGCAAAGACTATCATATTTTAATGTCTATAACAAAAAGTCTGCTTAAAAAGAATAATAAATTGTTCTTCGCTCCATTCCATCTCTTCCCTGCTTCAGTCTTTTTTATTTTATTTTTTTGGCATTACATCTAAATAAAAAAATAATAATAAAAACAGCCCTATTGTACATTTATTTGTTCGTTTTCGTAGGGCCATATCTTGCCAGATTTTGAGGCTTCTCAACTCAAAAGTCCCAATTTAACCCCTATTTTGAGTGGCTCTTATGACAGTTTCACAGCACGAGAGGTGCCATCCCTCCTGTAGCATATAGACCAATAATTGGCTGCCATGCTGTCAAAGCACCAATTCCCTGCTGAGAATCAACCTATAGAAAGTTTTCCAGCAGTCATTCAATTTATGGTTAACCTGAGCCAAGCAGAATTGTAATGTTTGTTTGCTTCCAATTACAGACTCATCAAAAACACATTTTCTTCAGTGAGTGACAGTACGATTTCTGCAGTTGAAATTGGTCAGCCAAGCAAAAACAGAGAAGACCTCTTTCTTACGGTGTGACAGAATGAAAGTTTTCCTTTGTATCTCTCACACAATACAATCAGCTTGATGTCTCATTTTTTTTAAAAATCTAAACTTTTGAATGGTAGTATGTACAGTATATACATATAAATAGAATGATATCTATTTGCTCCAGCCAATTTGCAAATTAGCACCTTAAGCATGAACCTCACAAAATTGTTTCTTCTCAATTAGATTTATCCTGTTTTAGGAGGTGTAGATTTTTATTTTTACTTCAACCTTTTTTTTTTACCCAGAATTAAAATATCCCACTCTTAAATGCTGAAAGGTTTATGTGCCGAGGTCTCTGTGGGCCAGTTATTCTAATATTTTCAAACCAAATGAATGGGGGCAATAGATAAACACTGAGCTGGATCTGAATCCCAGACATCTCTGGCTATGCAACCGCTCAATGGGCCTCTGTTTATGCGAGTGTGTGCGTGAGCATGTGTGCTTGTTGTATATATTCTTGCCTCTGTGTATGGCGGTGTCTCTGTTTGCACACTCAAGTATGTGTGTGAACACGCACACAAGTACAGTTTGTGTGTGCTAGTGCTCATAGGGCTGCTCCAATAGGACCTCCACACTGTGACTTTCCTTCACAAAAGCCACTTGACTTGGACCCAGCCCGGTTCAGGAAGCCCAACCCGACGGCCTCAAACACCCCCACCTGACCCAGCGCAAGCCAGTCGTTTGAACACTGAACCCTCTCATTCACCTCCCTACGTATACATCCACTGATTCCTAACCCACCACAAATAACCTTTAATGATGTCGTAATGTGTTACACTTCACTGTCATCTGCATATAATAAGGGAACAATTATTAGTCATTTTTTAATTTTAGCCGTTGTAAACCTTAGCGACAGACCACAAGCATCTCTAAGCTAACAAGAGCTCTGTGTGTTTTCCAGAATAAACTAGTTTTTCCTCCCATTAAAAGGAACCGGAGAGTGGACTCACAGTGTTGGGCATCCACTGCAGTACTATTACAGTTTCCTGTAACAACCAGACTGAAAAAAAAAAAAACATTTACAGCTTCTCGAGTACCTCACTGGAGTTTTCCGTAGTCTTTTTCTTTAATTGAAATATTGGAAAATGTACGTAATGTCCTTGCACTGTTAAATAATGGACAGATCACAGTGCAGGATGGGTCTCCATCCAATAAAAAACAACTGTGGCAGTCCTCTGTTTTGTTAAACCCTAACAAGTGTTTCAAGCACAGTCACTTATACTGGCTTTGGGGAGGAGGGACCTGGAGCTGGAGCACCTCATTCACAGTGTTGTCCTCCTTTGTTAACCCTGTCACTTTGGCTGTAGTGTTCTCTTCCACCTCGTGTCAGTAATATAAGTCAGAGAGTTTGTGTGTGCACACTACATGATTGCAAAACCACATAATTATGGGATTATGATAGACTTACCTGTTTGCAACAAGCCTGCTCCGCTGTCACCAACGTCAAAGTGTTTCTGAATGTCAAGCAGGACACCTGGGAAACCGAGACAGAGAGACATTAGAACTTGTGCTCTGAAGTAAATTTTAGCCTTTAAGCGCAACAATTAGAGTTAAGACTTTCTTTTTGAAGAAATGATTAGTGAATGAACTTTCAGACATCTTCTGTGCAAAGCATTTTAAAGAATAAAAAATATTGACAGGTGTTTCTCTTCCTTGTGATCCTCAATAACAGAACAATTACAGGCTAATGTGGGATCCTATGGATGAACACACACACACATTCTACACTGGGCTGTTTGAGTCTGAAGCCAGAATGCTTTTAATGGACTTTCTTTATAGATGTTCCTGGACTTATTGTGCAGGATTTACTGGTGCACATTATTAACAGTAATTGTAATCTTTCACCAAAACGGATTAAAAAAATTCTGGCCATAACGATAAGTTGCTCTCAGAATTTTGAAAAATAAAAAATAACTTTATAATTAAAAAAAAAAATGTATTCAACAAGTAAATTTAACAATCTGAACACTACAATGTGCCATGTGCAAACATTTATAGATATAATTAAGATTATATTTAAAAGTATATTTAAACATTTTAAAAACTAATTATTTGTTAACATTAAAAAGGAATTAATATAATTCAAATATGAAAAATGAACTGAAAAACATGAACATATTTCTATGTTTCCATAAAACTATATGATATAAAAATATGCTCAATATAGAATACAAAGAACTTTGAATGTACCTTAAGGTGCAGACAGTAAGGAGAGACACTGACTGCACTGGAATGCGAGCAGGTGGCGTGACTCTTGTGACAGGAATGTTGCATTTGTCACTATGTGCGGACAAGCCTGCACCTGCCAAAGTGCCTCTTCTCAGTGCATCTTTGCTACAACGTGCCAGTGACAAGTCTAAACCGGTGGCGATGGGAAACCACAAACCGATAGAGGCGAAACTCGAAGATGACTAAAGCCACTGCAGCAACAGAAACAAATTGCTATTTTTATTTCTTACAGCCACTCCTGTGTTATTTGTCTGTGTTTGTGCAACACATTAAAAAGCATGACGTAATTAGCCAGGCAGCACTGAAAAGTTAATAAAGAGACGGTTAGGCGGCATTAGGTGTTTGATCCGGGTGCATGAAGCCTGTGAAGCGGATGTCTTTCTCTCTTCCTCTATTCGTACAAGACTGTTCAGTGATTTAGAGAGATGTAACATCGAGATAACGTCAAGCATGTCGGATCTCTATCTCTCTTGTCTAATTTCATTGCCTGTCAGTCACAGACTCTGTTTACAGCCTCGCTCTCCTGCATTTAGAAGTGTCTGAATGCTGTGTGCTTTGCACAAATGGAAGATCAAAGTCTATGTCTGAGAATAGTTAGACAGTTAAAAAGCACCAGAGGCTTAATTTCTCACTTTAAAGTGATCAGAAAGAAGGAATGTGGAGATGAGAGACTGAAGATTTAAAGGCAGCAACACGAAAGCTGCAATTACACTAAAACGGGAATAATGCCCTGATCAAGAGCTCTTTAGACTACCAGCCAAAACACACACAACAAACTGTATAGCAACATGATATGGTCAAATAATACAGAAGATATGTAGGCACCAGGCTACATCTTCTAAAAATGATTACTAATGAACTGATTAAAAGACATTTGGATCACCTTTGCTATTATTTAACACACACAGTTAATCTTAAAAATACCGGTAACACTTTACAATAAGGCCCCCTCAGTTAATGGTAGTTAATGCATTAACAAACTATAGCGGTCACACTTTAAAGTCCAATTGTCGCAATTAATGGACCATTAACTACGACTTAACATAAACCATTAACATAAACTCTTAATTTGTTGCTTAGAAATAGTTAGTAAATTAGTTGTTAAGTTTAGGTATTGGGCAGGATTAGAATTGTATAATATGGTTATACAAAATATCTACTTTATAAGTACTAATAAACTGCCAATATGCTAACAGTAGGCATGCTAATAAGCAACTAATTAATAGTGAGAATTGGTCCCTATACTAAAGTGTTACCACAATAACTAACAATGAGCAATACTTTTGTTACATTATTTATTAATCTTTGTTAATGTTAATACCACTGTTTGTGTCAAAGTACATTGTCCAATAATTCAAAATAAATCAATATAAAATGTTAAATAAAAAAATATTTTATTTGTTCAGTTGCATGTCATTTCACCATAAATCTATGAACGTCCAAATGTTTCGTTCACTTATTGAAATGGGTACTTCAACGGGTATTTCAAGTACAATAATTTAGGTCAAAGACAGTGGTCTGACAGAAAAGATCATGAAATTCTTTTCAAAGTGAACATCCATTCTTCATACTTAACATTAAATGGATTTAGATAGGGGGTAGATACGGGGCATTGGCTTTCCACAATCCTCCTCTATGCTCAGGAGCGGGTGGTCCCGCCCTTTTTCCATCAGTCTAATCTGAGGCAGTGTAGTAATTACTTTGGTCACACTCCTCCGTTGCCCCCCCATCCTTCAATCCCTCCATCTCTTCATCTCCTCCCACTGGGAGGGGATCCCTGTGCCAGATGGTGCTGCGTTTCTCCTCTTTCAACCGAGACTGCACCTGCCCACCCTCACGCCTGCCAAAGACACAACCTCAACCACCACGCTCTTCCCACCAAAACTCCCACAGCCACAACTGATGCAAACCATGTATCAATCTCATTTAGTAAGTCCTTTTTTAACCTGATAAAGTAAGGTCTTTCAACTGGAAGAGACTGGTACTAGTAGGTCATTGTGTGCACAGCACAACACCAGACCATGACAGCAACTATCATATTAGTGAATTATGTTCAGTGTTTGGCAGGCGATGCTGTCCATATGTGATTTGCCCTAAATTCTTAAATCTCTATCTTCTCTTCTGGCTCTCTGATAAAGATACAGTGTTTAGGGAAAACATAGCAACACCTTGAAACTTTTTTCAGAGAGAGCTGTCATGAAGCATTTGATATGTAGCCACTCTGACTACATGTTGCATCACACTGTAAAACGGTAGGCAATGTGGGCGATGCCACACAAGGCGATGCAAATGCCCCAAATGGCACCAGCAGAATCATCAACCTTCTAGTGTCCGCCTCAATACCACCAGCCCTGAGGTGTTGCCATAGTAACATGGCACGGGCTCACACACACACACACACACACACAGGAGGAAAATGTCAGCTGGCGACTGGTCAAGTCAGCCTGATAAGAGTGGTAAAAAGAAACTCTACAGTAATAAAGAAATATGCAGTTATCTTGATTAGCAAAAACTTTATCTGATTCTTACAAGGAAAAGATTTATCAGGTTTGGCTGATACGGTCACCTGCTTTGCACTTTGTTGCAGTCTATTTTAGAGTTACTTTATCCAAATGAAGAAACCGCAACAGATACTGAAGGCGAAAGAATGCTGCCCTGCCTGTTGTGACTGATCTATTGCATACAAAACACATCACTTGGTGACTAAAAGTACCAACAGCCACTGATTGCGGTTGACAAAACCTTCATGGAAGAAAACATATACAGTTTGTATAAACAAGAACATACTTTATGATGTCATTTATTGTTATTTAATCCTATCTTAACAAATAATTTGTGCAAAAAGCCTAATGCACATTCCTTGAAGTCATAGATTAATTATAAAGTCAATCAAACTAGCTAGTTTAGATTCAAATAAACATTTGCTTACAAATCACACAGTAAAACTGCAATGCTAACATACTGTGGTGTGAGAAAGAGCGCCTTTTGTTTTCTAGCACACTGGTTTCATTATCCTAAATGCTAATCAAACATTGACATTGGTTCATGTGGGTCTCCATCTTATCAGCTGATTGGTGCAGTGAAATGGCGATGTGCTAATATAAGTTGCAGTGCATTTGAATGATGCTTTTTGATGTAACGCTTTCACTATAGTGCCGGTCCCAGGAGACCCACTGGACATTGACCAGTTGACTGACCAATAGCATGTTTGAAAAAGTTCAGAGGGTCAGGATAAGCAAATCAGTTCTGTTAATGCGTCTAGTGCTATTTCAAATCTCTGGGGAGATCATTCGAGTGAAGCTGTTTAATGGATCCTGGATGCTGGAGGAGCAGCCTTCCTGCATTTGATTTACACAAGATAGCGTGATGGTATCTTAGACATACATTATTTGGGCCCATATTTCTCTGATCTGATAAGAGGAGGTTAGGATGTAAGGTCAAGAGCTTGTCTTGGTTGAGTGTTTCTTAAAGACTATGAGCTCATCCATGCCAAGAAATGCCAAGAGGTTTGAGTTTTGATACACTAAGCTACTGTTAAGGTAAGCTGATGTTATATCAGAGATATATTTAGTGTGTGAGAAACTGTCTGCATGTAAAGTTCCAGTACGGTCAAATCCTGAAACGCAAGCATCCCCTATTCAACTGTCAGAAGCTTAAACAATGGCAAACATTTTTTTTAATCCAAACTCAAAAGCTCATTAAGGTGGGAATACTGCATTAATGCATACAAGACCCTGTTCTTATTTTTGTAAACACACATACACGTCACAGCATAGACCCAGAGGACTGTCTTGTCGTCTGCGGAGAGAGAACGAAAACGAGGATCATTGAGTGATAGGACAGACCTAATTTTGCAATCCCCAAAAGAGAGATGATAGACCTGAGCAACCCCGGTGCTATTTCAGGGCTGGGAGAAGTAGGTTAGGATAAAGAAGAGGCTGGCCGCCCTATATACTGTAACTGAGAAGACGAGGAGAGGTGAGAGGAAAGGCAGCTGGGAGAAGAGCAAAGCTTGATATAGTCAGAACTCTGTGAGGGGATTTTACTGAGATTGCATCTGCTGTAGTGTTGTTCATCAGCACGCTTCACTTCTACAATCCAAAAGTCTAAAATAACTTAGTTATTATTTGATCATCATTTGATAAATTAACGGTGTGATGATCAACATAAATGTTCACAAATACAGCAAACGTGGCAACTGTTTAAAAAATAATTGCACCCTCTGACAGTGCTCTTTGCATTTGTCTGTTTAGCATCCAGTTAACTAAAGAAACAACAAGTTTAGTGCAATGTGGCAAAAAGCTCAAGTTATAAATATACAGTAACTAGTTTACATACAAAATGAGCCATTTTTGTGCAAACAAAATCTCAAACCGAGTAGCACGTGGTTAACCTGGAATAAAGATGGTTAGTAAATAAGATTCAGGGTTTTGTGCTGCAATACTGTATTCAAAAGTGGCACAACTGTTTCGACTTTGCCCCTGTGTGTGTGTGGTAGGTCAAACTGCAGTATAAACGTACATTTCCATATCCTGTGTAATGCTACTCTTTGCGGTAAGAGAATTTCCTCTCTGCTCTGTTGTGAAGTTCTCTCCCTCATTCTTTTCATTCTACCAAACCACTGGTACACTATACTGCTGCTGACACATCCTGAAGCTCTCTTCCTCCTTTTTTCCTTTCCTCCTTTCCAATCCCCTGCTTCTCTCATCAACCTAAGGGTGATCCTTCTCAAAAGTGTCACAGGGACTGATATAACAACATCGCGACAGAAGTTAGTGAAAAAATACTGTTCCCATGTTCACCCAGCTTCTCTGCAAAAATGTCTGCTCTCTTGCACTGAGCCAAACCTAGGAGAGTGCAGAGGCAGGGTAAGAGCTGACCACAAGTATGCTTGTCTGTTCTCGGCAAGCTCCTGACCGCCGGGTCCATACATATCCCGCAAACGATGGATGCTTTTTCCACTCAGCCTTTAACCACCACACAGTCCATATAAACACAATGCAGATGTCAGAGGAGGGCGGGTGGGGGTGGGGGGGTGTTTTAGCAGGCGTTTGCGAGTGTGGGTGTTTTGGAATTCCCATACCATTTTATACCAGTAGTTCCTCATTACTGCCTCACCCTCAGGCGGACTGCCAGCACTGCTTGTCGTTGTACTGCTCTGTATGCTACACTGCTGATCTGAGACTAGTTTTAAAGTGTGTGTGCACAACAGCAAAAATATGCACTGCAAGGCTTCTTCAGCCAGTTTTCTTAGTCTAGACTACACCACATGCTTTTTAATATTATATACAAAGAAAAAGAGGGAGAGGTTTTCTCCTGCAGAGGTGCTATGCAGAAACAGCTTATAGTATTTGTATATGAATAATTCATAAGAGAATTATTGTGTCAGACGTATAGCTGTGCAGTGGTCAGAATGCACTGGAGCATATGGTCAATAAATGTATGGTTACAGACAAATCAGTATACTTAATCTTTATACATAGATACAGAGAGGGATTTTCTAGTTTAAGCATGCACAGACACTGAGATGCATGAGTATAGATGTTTAGCAACAGTAGACATTGGCTGTAATGTTCACTGTATACATTTATATAGTGGATATTACACACAGAGGCTCTAAATGAGCAGCTCGTTTCATTAAATGAGCTCCTGACTAAACTGAGCAATTTAGCAGGAGAGAAAGCAGCTGACAGACACTGTACCGAGTGCAATTAAGGCTGCCCTTACTATCAGCCTGATCTGATAGCATTCTGTCGGTTATGTGCTAATGTTAACTGCCAAGCAGAAGCTTCAATTACCTTCCCTTCCATCAGATTGTGATGCTAAAGGCTGCATAAAATCACTCGATAAGCAGTTTTCTTTCTGTGTTGATGCATTTTTGAGATATATTAAAGGACTGGTCCATTTAGTATAGCCATTTTTGCTTTAGTTACAGTGATGAACATTATTTGCATCTTGCTAGTTGTTTGAAAGTATATTAAGTGGACACACTGTAAAATCTAGCAGTACACTGTATTGATATACTATTATTCAAAAGTGTGGGTCAGAAAAACGTACAAGTTTGGTTTTGGGATCCTTAACATCTGCCTGTTAGTGTTGATGTAACCTTAATACTGATCTCATGACAGACCATTTGCACCAACAGTTTAAACATCTTCTGATGCTGTCGAGCTATCAACTGGTTTAACGTTTTGCTGACTGACATTAGACATTCTTCATTTGTAGCCTTATCCTGATGCTTTGTTTTAATTTTTTTGCATGACACAGAAAGGGATTACTCTAATTATAAGGGCTTTTTGTTTTTTGCCTGTAATGAGATTTGATTTGGCTTTTCTCGCTCACTATGCCTCTTTGCTTCTTCTCCTTTTCTTCTCTTTGTTCTGTAAGAGCTGTGTAGGAGTGGGGTGGGTCTCACCCAGGGGGGGCGTAAACAGTGCCCGATTCCTTGAATAATAATTAGTCCTGAATAAAAGTGCTGAAGTGCTTGATTATCTTTCTTAATTACTGCCATTCCCATTCGAAGTGTAAACCTACAGTGAAGCATCATTAATTAGCACATATCCCACTGACAAACATGTTGAGAAGTTAAATTTAATTTACTTTCTTTAAATTATTTTTATTTAGCATTAATCGTGTCATTAGTTACAGAATAATAATTTGGACACTTAAAATGCTATCTCAAAGTGTTCAGGAATTACTTGAAAGTGGCAAAGGACAGTGCTTGAATACTAAAATACAATCTTTGGGCTTAACATGTGAAGCTCTTTGATTCAGAAAATGTGTAAGGAGAAGAGCTTAATCAATGAAGCTTCAAACGGCATAGCAAGCCAAGCTATTCTCAATGCAGTAATTGACAGTGTTGAGCAACAAACAGAGAGAAAAGAGGCAAGAGGTGCCACGAGAAAATTAGACGAGGCATTTCAGCACACTTAGGGCTGAAAAGCCTATGTTGAGAGCTGGTCTTTCAAGCTCAATTTAGCATTAGCCTCTAGCCATACTGCTCAGTGTGAGTGGCCATGAGCTTTAGAAAACTGACAGCTGAAGGTGATGGAAGTAGGAGAAATGTGTGTGGAGGAAAAAAAAGTTTTCATTCAGTTTAGGCCAGTCAGTTATGTTAGCCAATTGAGTGAAAACTACACACATAAATGTTTCACGGCTTTCTCTTTTACAGGTCATTTATAGCTATACTTGAAAAAAAAAAAAAAATTACTTCATGCTACTAAGAATTCTTTATTCACCTTGATACTTCGGGTGCTTTCACACTTGGTTCACTTACCTGGTCCAAACCCGAGTTCAGTTGCTCCCCCCTGCCCCCGCTGGACTGTGTTCATATTATAATATTTGAGTCCGAACCGCAGTTCGCTTGCGTCATCAAGCCAGCAGCTGTTTACCCCGTTGCTTGGTAACGACAGCGCAGGAAAAGGCGGCAAATGCATAACATTACTCTCTGCACTTTTATGTATTGCATTTTTGAACTGTTCGTTTTGTTTATAAAGCTTCGGTACATTACGGCACTTGCGTCTGTTTTAAGAATGTACTGAAAATGCTCTAAAGAACGTTGAAGGCGAACATAAATGGGATGTACAGCTCTCTGCTTGCAGCGCGTCAGTCACGCTCATCAGGAAAGTGAGTGAAACACACACACAAACACACATTTTCATCAAATAATTTGTCATTAAAGCGGTTCACTTCCGCAATTTGGTACGATTGTGTTCACATAAGCAACGAATCGTACCAGAGTTCACATGAAGCGTACCCCAGACCAACGTTTTTAAGCGGACTCAGGTACGGTTCGCGGGTGCGCATCCGAGTACGGAAGACAGCGTTCACATCATCCAAACGAACCGAACTCTGACATCAATTGAACCCGGGTGCGCACCAAAAGTGCTAGTGTGAAAGCACCCTTAAAAGGGTCAAAAGTTGGTTCAGAGAAGATAAAGCATTCGTAACCCCAGAGGACAGGGGACAGTAATACCTATAAAGTGCTACATGGCAGGAAAGTTGTCATCAGTCCCTCTTGTCTCTGTTTGATCACTCAGTAGACTCCTATAGTGAGACAACGAGTGCAACATTAATTCCTAGTGTAATATCCCACAGAATGACAGGAAATGGGATCTAAGGAATTGCAATTCAAAGAAATGTAATGCAGGTCTGTCTGTCTAACTGTTCCGTGAATTCAAGTGGACAAATGCACAGTCAAGATTTGAAAAAAAGAGTTTACTACTATGCTATGGGAGAATACTATACCTGAAGCTCATAAAGCACTGATGCTTTAGTGGAAAGACGTTGTCTGTGTGCATTGAATCCATTTACTTCAAACTCGAAATCAAAAGGCATTCTCAGTTCACATCAGAATGTAGCATAGCCCTGTGATGAATACAGAACTGGGTTGCCTGAAATCAATATTTACAGGAGAACCACATGTGGCATGTATTCAAGGGACGCTGTAGTCTGAGTAATTGACTGTAGCCCCATAAACCTCTATTCTATCCAATCAATGCATATGCACACCCACACAATCACACACAGACCTCCAGATCATTTTTATCTGTCCCAGTGTCTTTTATTACATCTATTTTCTAGCTATGCAAAGCACTATTTTCATCCTCTATCATTGAAAACAGCTGAGACTTTCCAGCGCAGTGATCCATCTCACTTTCTCCTTCATGAATTAGAGATACATTTCATTTCATCCTGGTCTAGTTTAATGCAGAACAGTGGAAGACACTCTCGAGAGACGGAATGTCTTAGATTAGTATTTTATCCTAAAGGCTCACCAAAATATTCCGCCATAGAAACCCAAGAGAGACCTTCAAGAAGAAAAGAGGGTGTGAGATTATAAAAGAAGCATGTTTGGCTGTGTAAATTTAGATGTTTTGTAATGATTTTGTATTGTAAGAACCTTTCTGTAGCGTGGGCTGGTGACTGTAACTATAGATCAGAGAGGTAAAGCAACTGTGGGAAAACAAAACAACCGCATCACTGGAATTCCAGCTCTAACTCCACATTCCACATCAGTGAGGTGGAGACGAACACCTCACACACACACACACACACACAGGTATTTCAGGCGTTAGTTCTAGCTAATTATTATGTTCTGGTGTGGCCAAATAACTCAAACTATTGTGGCTTACCTGGTAAGAATACCAAATTAATCCTTAAAGGAAACTAAGGTCTTCAAGTATTTGTCATATAGCAGGGATGGACTGTGCCTAAAAACAGACTTATGTCAATTCAACACACCTGCTGTATTATGTAGTCCATATATAACATATACATATATTATGAATAAAGTGGCACAGCTCCAGTAGTGCTGCTTAATTTGTTTGTGGAGATTGTGATACTTTTTTCAGAATTATTTGATGAATAGAACATCATTTATTTGAAGTAGAAATCTTTTATAGCATTATAAAAGTTTTTACTGTCCCCTTTGATCAATTTAATGCATCCTCACTCAATAAACTTATTTATTTAAAATTAAAAACAGTAGTGCAAAATTGGTTTCAAGAGGCTCACAAGTCCACCAGGGAAACCCCAGGGCTCCCTATAGCGTTCTGAGCAGCATACTGAGTCTAGTTAAAGAAGCACTGGAATTTAAATGTACAGGGTAGGCCATTCACATGTGACTGTCCATCCTATGGTTTAGAGAAAGCAACGCCTGTTCCTCTGTGCATACCTGAGCCTTTAAACCCTGGACGTCTACTCTTCACACACACTGAAACAACAGAGCTTGATTTTCCACTGAGGCAAAAGTGTTTCTGACATGCAACGTCTCGGGATGACAAACAAAACCAAGTGTTCTCAAGTATAAAAAGTTGGCATTCCTAACACAGGAATACACATAAAACACTGACTTGATGAGATGATATTTCAGTAGGCCCCTTCATTAATAGATATACAGAGAATGATATTGTGTTATTCTGTGTAATCATACATACTCATGCTTAGGCTACAAATCTGGGAAATTACAAGTTACATAATACAAGTGGCTGATTATTTACTCAGTCACAATTGTATAGTGGGAAAGATGACATATTTTCCTCCTCAATAATACTCCGTAAATACAGACATGCAGTAAAGTCCAGTGTAAATATTTGTTGAGAGCTTCTGAAGGCTTTAGTAGAGTAGTTTACCCTACTGACCCTTCTTTTGATTTGCTTTGGTCAATATTTACACAGAAATCTTATCTAAAAACAGAACAGATTATAAGCCTTATCTATGAATATTATCCACCCTCATAAAACTGGAATAACTACTCAAATTTGAATTCAGGTCAAGCATAATTTGAGATTCCGGTATCTCTCAGTTATGCTGTAGCATCTATGAATATTAGCTTTGCTTTCAGGATGATTGAGCCACTTTTATGTTTCATCCGGAAGTTTAATTGACGAGTTTGTCCCTCTATGCATGTAGATGTATGGAGGATAAAAAAAATGGAAAATGAATGACAAATTCAACAGTAAAAATGTTTGCTAAACTGTAAAGTACTATTTTGTCATAAAAATTTAATTAGATTAGGTTGGACATTTCACTACTTTTGAAAGGTTTACAGAAAAGTCGAATATATTGTAAAATGTAATTTATTTCTTTAAATGGCAAAGCTAAATTTTTCAGCAGCCAGTCCTTCAGAAAAAATAGAATACGCTGATTTGGAGCTCAAGAATTTTATTATTATTATTAATATTTTGCTTAATATTTTATGGAAACAATGATACATTTTTTTTTTCAGATTCTTTGAAGAAAAAAAAAGAGTTCAAATAAACAGCACTTCTGATTAATTTGATGCATCCTTTCTGTATTCATTTAAGTATTCATTTTTTAAGACTACAAAATAGTTAAATTTCTTTCCCTATTTATTGTAGCCACATGGGATCAGAGGTCAGGCCTAAAGGTTGTCTCTCAGACTCAAAATCATACATTTCTGAACAGTCCTGGTCTAATACACAGTGACATACCTGAGACTTCAAATCCCACAGGTGCACTCCCCCCTCAGGCACCCCCCCCCCTTCCTTCACCCTCCTGTACAGCTGTCTGTCAAACTCCCGCCCTTAATCCCTTAGACACACACTCCATCAAAAAGACACGTTGAGGCTGAGAATCATGGTGAATCCCCTTCTTTAAACAGATAAACACCCACACATACTACACATCTGTTTGGACATGCAATGAGCTAAAAGCAAGCCACCAATTATATTAACAGGGTCAGTGCCATTTAAACAAGCATGTCTGGTGGAAAAACATAACAAACACTGTTCCTTGTTTGGGTCATCCACGCTACATTAAATGAACATCACATGGGCCGAATGAAAGACAGGCCCGTTAAAAAATAAACTGGGAAAATCGCATCCAGGTTCTCAGAGGCTGTTAGCGGACTTGATTGTGTCATTGATTATTTTGAGAGTCGTCAGGCTGCTCTGCCCAATACAGCCTCTCCAGAACGAGATGAGAATTTGTACCGCTGAACGCCACGCGTGTCTATATATATTTATACACTGACCTTATTGTTGAGGTCAGAAAGGTGATCATGGTTGTGTGCTCTCTTCATAAGAAAAGATAAACGATTTAGGAAGACCGGAAGCTCTTTTCGCTCACTTTCTTGCCCAACTTCTAGGGTTAGGTCAGGCTTAAGAAGTCAAGCTGTCTACAAGGAAGTAGCAGCTGTCACAGTAATGGCTTTTCGTGCTTGTGTAATGAATGCTGTGACCACATGAAAAGCACTGTGTTGAAGGGAGGAAGAGGTGCCATCTAATTCCAACCACTCCTATCACAGGCAGCACATACATCAGCTAAATACAACCCTATAAACACACACACACACACACACATGCCAAGAAGAGATCTTAATATGGGGGAACTTTAGTATGAGGAAAGAAAAACTGCTCAAAATGTTCCTCAAACATTAATGTATATTGTACTGCACTGTTATTTGGGATATTAAATACTATGTGCCTTCTTCAGTACACACCAGCATTAACAGTTAACTTGTAATTGTCTTTTAACTATAATGGATTTATATTTCAGGTTTGAGGGAGACATCAGTAGTAAGCACAAAAGCTCTATAACTGCTTCTGAAAAGCAATTACAGTGCATATGGGAATCAACTTTAGGAGAAATGGAAGCCATTTGCTCTGCATGAGGGTTTCAGAAGAGTGAGACAAGCTTATAAACTCAATAACTCAGTTCTTCCATTACGGTCATGCTTTTGTTGTTGAGAATCCTTTAATATGAGCATAGTAATACAAGCGAGTAGTGGAGAAAGATGACAGCCAAACCTAAAGTGACTAAGCCAACCTCAACATTTCATTTCAATACAGACATGCAGCTTGTTATCAGTATATTGAAAATACACTTCTCCGACATGCGGCATTGATCTACATACAGAAATTTCAGCAAAAAACATCCATTGCTTATTGTCAATTCAATAGCATAGCGATGTAAGACGCACCGCTCATTTAGAGATCACTTTCAAATCAACCATCTTTCTGTTGGTCAGTGCAGTGAATTTGCATGATAAAATAAATGCATAGGAGCTTTTGACATGATGTAATACTTTTCCTGGAGTCATTACTATATGTGCAGCACATGTGCTACGTGCTACTGCTGCTGACCTCCTTCAGTACAGCACACTGTTTTGTTGCTGATAGGCCTTATCACACCTTCAATTCACACCACAAGGGGCACAAATGGAAATGACAGTGTGCGAGAGAGAGAGAGAGAGAGAGCGAGAGAGAGTATCTTACAGAAGGGACTGCCAAAGAGTCTGTTCAGGGCAGAACTAGAGCTGAGCCAGCTAGACTGGACCATCTAGTGCAGAAAAGCAATGCAGCAAAAGCGTACAGCACTGTGGTCTCCACTTCCCTTTATAAACTATGAGCCTGTGTATCTGAATGTGCAGACATGCTCATTTTCCCCTCAGGGAGCTCCTCTGGCTGCTGGATTACCCATCACACTTAATTAAGCACTTGTTTTGAGATTAAACATCCTCATACCTCAGATGCCTTTAGGGGAAAAAAAACTGCATCTTTCAGTATCTGCTGCACCTCATAATCCAGATTACCAGTCGAACTTCCTTCATTAGAGCAGGCATCAGGCCGGTGGCTCAATGGAGGATCTTAGATCAAATAATGTTAAGTGTCCTCCGTCTGTACATCCTTGTGGTATTCCCCGCGCCTCCTAATCCCTGTTTTAACTGTAATCTGTTGTTGAGCTCAGTCTGTCTGCTGAAGGGACTGTTGCCAGCCAGCCTCCTTGGGTCTGAGCCATCACAGCCAAACCACAAATTTAATCAAACTAAATGGTTCACAACCTCAGTCCCATCAATCTGATCTCTCTGTCCCACTGGAGGCTGTGTTGGAGACAGAAAGAGACAGATATAGATAGTGGACAAATATAATGGGCCAGCAGGGAGTGAAAGAAGTGGGCAAGTCGGGCCTAACGTTGCAGAAATACACCTCGGGCTAAAAATAAAGAAGGATAAAGTCGTTCCTATGACTTTGTCTAGCCAGATATTCGTTATAGCAGACAGTCTAGCCACCGAAAACACACAACAAGAGTCTAAAGTGACCATAGTACATCCTTAGTACACCCAAACACCATGTGTCAGGTAATACACAAAAGTTTTTTGCCACAGAATAAACACGTAGAATGGTTTTATTCCTCTGCTTCATTCTGTTATGCGGTTCCTCATGAGGGTTTGGTTGTCTCTCCTCTGCTATAAAAACTGCACACTCACTAGTTTTGTTTAGGTGGAGAAACAGCCAAATTAGAGCTTTGCTGTTCTCTTTCACACACATATCAATCAATTAAACACAAGACTGACACGGCTAAAATGACACACTGCTTTTTCCCCTTCTTTTTTGAGAATAAAATTTGGTTCTGGCTAACAGTGATGAGAGACTTTGGTTGATGCTATAAGATTCCAAACAACCACAGTCTAGAACTACTTGTAAAAAGGGAAACTAGCAGTAAATGAATATGACTTAAACACCAAGAAAACACAAATGAAGTGTTTTCACAGTGACAGCATTTATTAGACCTTGGAACTGCATTAATTATAAGAAACTAGCTGAGAATTTAATGCAAAATTGTTTGGTGTTAAAAGAAACGACTTCATGCACATTTGATTTGATTTTGTTTGTGTGTAAACCGTTATTTTATGAAGCTACAAGAATACTTTTTGTGCACAAAGAAAACAAAAATAACCACTTTAATCAACAATTCTTCTCCTAACGTCAGCCTATAGCACCATTTTGGAGACTATCACATACGTAAACGACATAGGCAATATATGTATGTGGATACGTTGTATATGTTCAGATCAAAGTGTACACAATGTATCCGCATACATACGTTGCATACTCTCCAAAATGCCACTATAGGGTGACGCAGAGGAGACATATTGTTGAATAAAGTCATTATTTTTGTTTTCTTTGCACACCAAAAGTATTCTCATAGCTTTATAACTTTACGGTTGAACCACTGATGTCACATGGATTATTTTAACAATCTCCTTGCTACGTTCCTGAGCCTTGAACATGTTAAGATCATTGCTGTCTATGGAGGGTCAGAGAGCTCCCGAAATGTATCAAAAATATCTTAATTTGTGTTCTGAAGATGAACGATGGTCTTACAGGTTTGAAACAACATGTGGGTGAGTACTTTAATTTTTGGGTGAACTTTCCTTTCAAGTGGGCACAATTCAGTTTACCATTTTTGTACTGCATCGTTTCTAATTTTGAAACATCAAGCTTCAGGAATTAAATCTAGATTATTAACCTCTCTTTTAGCACTAAAGAAAAAGGGTGCACAGTAACAAAAAACTGTCATCTTTTAATCACTCTCATGTAATTTCAAACATGTAGAACTTTCTATTTTTAGAAAGCCTAAACAACATTCTCTTGTTCTCTCTGTCATACTAAAGAGTGGTCGTCGTCACCACTGCAGGGTGGCTGCATCAGCTGTACCCTCTCCTCTGTCTCAAGAAGTGGGCTTAATCCTCATATACACACGTCCCATAACGCATGATCAATCAGGAACTGAGGTCTTCCAGAGATGCTACACTCAACAACATGCAGTCTGCTGCTGCAACATTCACTGACAATACACTTGTGACAAACACATACACTGACCAATTTGCTGCAATCTCCCTGCAGTCATCATCTCACACATATGTATTCTCCATTTCACTCTCTTCATTCATCTAAACTGTTCAGATATAACTCCTGGTTTAGAAGCCAAGAGGTTGAATAGCTGTGTATGTTTCAAATGAGCACTTGTACAACATGATAAGGATCTTCCTTTTTATAGACAAATGTGTGTATCTGTTACCTCACTTGGGTAGAATTTAGTTTACATTGATACTTTTATATGAAAGATGATGATTTCTGTCTATATAGAATTCTGTCTATATAGGAAAAGGGATTGATTTTAGAGATGGCAGGATTAGATAAGATAAACCCACGTAAACACATCTTTTTCATAATGTTATCATCACAGCTAGGCTGACTTATGTAATGCTGCTGAACCCTGTTTCCAGCGCTACAACCCGCCACGGGGCGATAACATTGCATTTGCTAATTTTCTACTTTCAAGTCCTCGCAGATTCCGCTCCATGAATTATTGACTGAGATCTTAAATTGTTCGCCTGAATGATGCCACACGCGACCATCTGGCAAAGTAACGCACCTTTGCAAAGGGATGAGAGAATTATTTGCCAGTGCGGATCGTGCGTTAATATATTTTGATGCATCCCAGGTTTTTCTGAATAACTATAGCCCCCCCCCCCCCCAGCAAAAAAATAAATGCTGCAGAGGCGCGCCATTCAAGCATCTCGCGCTGTCAAAAGTGCCTGTGAAGCGCGTGCAAGAAGGAACTCGCTGTTCAGCGAGGAAAGAACAGAACAGGCACTGCGAACATTTGCTTTTCATTTATGCAGTCCTCATAATGTGAAAATAATGTTTTTTTTTCCTTCTGCCAATTAATTAATACATAAAAATAAAAACAACTCTACCGATTTTTAATTGACATGCTCTGCCAAATAACTGCATATCAAATACGTTTTTATGTCCCAGGATGCATCTTAAGAAAACTACAATGTGGTTATTTTGTCAAATAACACACACAGAGTTGTATAGCCTATTACAAGTAAATCTGAAGGAAATGGATTTAGAGCAGTATCAAGTATTGACTAAATCCCGCCTTTCAAAAATCCCTAGCTAATAGCGCACTCTTTTCTTGTTCCAAATCTCTAATCGCTTATCATTAGTTATTCATTAAAATTACCCCTCTCAGAGTGTGCTGGAGCGAATGTCAGCTGACAGGTCCCCTCGGATCACCGAGTACCCATTCAGTAAACGAATTAATCCGCACTTTTTGAGGGAAGCTCAGTTTGACAACATAAAAACTAGTAGATTAAATCTGTTCTAGTTTCTATGGAAACATGTCAGACCGCGGCTGCGCTCTGTCTTTATTCCAGAATAACTTGATTCCTGATACCAAGGGCATCTTGTGGAGCGCTACTGAGTTTCCTATTTTTAAAACCAAGGATATACAATTTGTCCCTCGAAAATTTTGCTTTAAATTACTTTGGACTGTAATGTCCTCGAGTACATCGCTACTAGTTTAACTGAGGTGTGTGTATTTTTATATGCAGGTATGTGTAAACGTATTATCTTTGGACACAGTGTCCATTATATTTATATTGATGGGTTGATAAATGCGTAACGTGATTTTGAGTCTCGCTGTAGCCTATATTTACACACAATAGCTTACTAATGAACCACAATACGTAGCCTAATTATTGTGTGGAGCTATGTGCACATTACAATTAATTGTTTAAAGGAGCCTGATGTGTAACGTGGATACTGATTTGAAAGGGGCTTATAATAGACACAAAATTATACATGGTACCACTTGTCATGAGGATTTGGGTTTTCATTCATTTTTCACTCAGAGGGTCAGATTAGACTGACCTAAGATCACTCACAATAGTAACCAATCAATATCATGTTAGCACAACGGGGTTACCTCTCAATCCGGGTGGTTTGATTAAATCACACAGAAAATAACGTCTTTAACCCGTTCAATAAAACTCAGCACGTGTGCAGCAAGATACAAATGATCACTTGATTTAAATAGTGATTTTCCTGGTCAGTGTTTTGACCTGAAACCTTGCTGTAACTGAAACATTAAACAATACAAATGAAGACCAGCGCGGTTTTCTCTTTCCTGAGCCAGTTAGTAAAGCTGAGAAAATACTGGTCTTACCTGCTACGGTGTATCTGTCCATGTAATTGAGCACATTTCCAAAACTCAGAATCCCGGCGGCGACGAGCGGAGACCGGCATCGGAGTAATGCGGCACGGAATTTCTGCCCAGGTTTGCAGGGATGCAGGTCTGCACTGGATTTAAGAGTCGGGCTCATGCTTCCAGACAGTGTGTGCACCTCATCCGAACTGCTGCACCCCTCGATTTCACATTCATCGCTTTCCACGCACATCTTCTTGCACGACAGATCCAGCGCAAACGATTGAACGATTTCTGAACGGACACAGGACGGTTGGGACGGAAAAGTGTAGCACCTTTAAGCGATAAAGAAAATTTTAGTTTTAATCGCGAAGAGTACAAATCTTTGATTTGATTATTGCTCGCTGAGCTCGGTTCATGTCTGTACAGTGACAGGATTGAGCGCTCGGCAAGCGCTTTTCTCTCAATCTGTAGTGTGTTGCCCCAGGTAGGCGTGGTTGCGCGTAAAGCCCGCCCCTCCTATAGAGCGCTAATGTTCGTGGAATGCTACTCATGAGAAAAAGGAATGCCACTGAAATTTAGTAGTGACAGAGCGCACCCAGTTGCTTTGTCTCTGTTGTTTTATCTTTTTTTCTGATTCAAAACAGTAAATGACGTGGAATATCCTCTTTTCATTTAAAGTGTATATAAAAAAGCCATGGGGAAATATTACGCTTATATATAAATAGGTTTCATTTTATATATGTTCACAAATACATTTCAGTTAGCAGAAACTCTCACATTTTCACCTGTCGCAAATAGAGAAATGTTGTTTGCCGGAGGAGGGTAACCATAGCAGCAGAACGCTGCTAGAGGACATTCCGATCAGTAGCCTATTAAGGATAAGCATTAAAATATAGCCTAGTATACACAGGCTAAATAATTACCGCAGTTTTGATCACTTTATTGTAGATTTTCATTTTACACGTTTAGCACGGGATATAGTCTAATTCATTGTATAATTTCTGATTATTGTTGGCTATACATAAAATAATTATAGTAGCATACTGTACGCTTCGATGTCAGATACACCAGAATTAATTAACGTTAATGATATGAAACTAACTATTCATATGACACCACTGAAGACTGAAAAAGTAGCTACATGGATCGTAGCCTACACGTGAAATCGCTTCTTTAAAATGTTTGCAATACAAAATATACAGAAATACCCGTTAATTGATGAGTGTATTGAAGTTACCTCTGATTCAAAGTATTTCGGATACAATATTTTAGTAAATCGTAGCGTGGTTTAAATAGTAAGATGAAGTAGTCAACTAAGTAGGCACGTGGTCTTCAGCACTCTGGACAGCTCATTATTTTTATCTGCAGACACACAGAATAAACACCGTTTTACCTGTGACTTATAAAACTCAATGCATTTACTGATTAGTATTTTGCTAATTATTTACTGGGAAACATGAATCGGACATTACAGTTTGTGGTTGGACAGTATTTGATTAATGGTAAACATGCGGTTACTTTTTAACCTATTTCCTTCATATGTGTTGGATTAAATTATTAAGGTACGATTGATCACTTTTTTGGCTCATCTTATTGTGCGCTTTTCACCGAAACCCATCAGTTAGCGAAGATTAGATCAATTCACGTCATTAAGTAGGCTACATCTTAGTTTTAGCCCTTCATTTGTTAAAGCGATAATGATTTGTAGATTTGACAGCGCGAAATTCTTATTGTGAAACTCTGGAGGACAGACAGCAAACAGACCCCTGTTATAATGACTATCTTTGCAGTTTTCACGAGACTCTGAATGTCCGTTGGGAAATGTCAAAAGTGAAGGGGATTTTACAGTAGTTAAGATTAATCTCGAGTGCAGAATAGTCTTTTAGGAAGTGCACGGGTCATCCTCATGAGAGAAGCTGAAAGATGCTAGACAAATTATTGTCGGAAAAGACGGAAGTTACTCGTTTGTTATTTTCCCTTCATCTTAATTCCTTGAGGGTATGCTACTTGTCAGAACAAATCAAACTAAACGGGTTAATGGTAGCTTATGATGCTTTTTCTGCCCTGCCACTTGAGTGCTTTTCAACATGAACTATTCGTAATACTTTAACAAAATTAGATAGTAAATGTAAGAAAAATATTTTCTGAAAACGTTTTAAAAAGGCTTAAAAAGACTACTTAATTCATTCCTATAAAATAGGGAGCGCTTTAAAAATATATATATGTCAAAAATATTTATGGCTTTACTGAGCTGAATTAATCTATAATCTGTCTCTTATCTGTCTGCTATATATCAGCTGCTCCTTAGCAAAGGTTGGATCACAGATAACTAAAACAAAGCAATACCTAAAGATTATCATCCACAAATCCTGAATTCCTTTTGGTTGGCTTGGTTCTGCACTGCATAGGCTATCTGTATCAGTATGTGTATTCTTAAACTGATAAATTAAAGAAACATACAATCAGAGGAAAATAATAGGTATTTGTGTAGGAATGTGCCTTTGTATTCTGTTTTTGTGGTTCATATCATTTACTATCACTAAAGGAAGCCTCCGTTACTCCTGTCTCTCAAATAATGATGTGATAAGCACTATGAGATGGAAGGGGAAAGGGGCTAGTCCTGTTTGACTTCCACAATATAATTTATCTTCCTTCACATTCCTCACTGTTAAGCAGCTGAACTTCTGACTTATGGATCAAAGTACAGAGAAAAGTCTGTGCACCCTTAAAGACACTTTAAAAACATGTTTAAAGATGTTTATTTCATAATACACTAAATATTTCACTGAATCACTGTTTTTAAATAAAGGTGGTAGAAGCAAGCTGCTGAAGACTGATTGAATCAAAACCGAGACAAACAAAGTCTTGTTAGGCAGACTTTTGAAAGTAATGAATCCACTTTTTTTCCCCAGGGTTTTGGATAGTATGCTTAGGGATGGAGTGAGTATCAGTCTCATCAGACTGAGATCATCACACTTCAGCTGTTTAGTCTGAATTTCCATAACACAGGAACAAACAGAACAAGCTAGATAGCAGCTGCTGCATGCAATGGTATGATCAACTGCAGAGGGAGAAAGATAAAAAGGGAGAAGAAAAAACTGACTTTGTAGGAGAATGGAATATTAAGCAAGAGCACCTAAGAGTGATACATTTAGCTGTCAGAAAGTAAAAATAAAGAAATGAATAAATAAAAATAGAGAAAACATGGAGGCATGGTGACATGGAGAAAGAGGAGGACACTGACAGAGTGGGACTAAGAGAGACAGATGGGGAAGTGTCATGACCTGCTGGTCTATGTTGTAGGAAAGCTGTTAGAAACCAACCGAAAAGGACTGACAGAGAAGATGTGAGGGGAGAGCGGTGAGGTCAAAACAATAGTTTAAATGAATGTAAAAGAATGCACTCCGGTCACTGTGTAAATGTAACCCCGCTAAACAAACATTACTGAATAAAGAATCCTTGTGTAACTGTAGAAACAAACCTTTTTGACTGTATTTGAATGTCGAAATTTGGTTATGAAAAGGACCGAATTGTGCAAAAAACAAAACAAAAAAAGAAAACACTGAAATGACTTCATCTCAAAGGAAAACAAAATCTTTATGTGTTTACACTTCAAAAAAAGCATATAACCATTACTAATCTGTGCACTTTAGCTGATATGCATTTAGGATTTTAATGTAAGCCAATGGCCATTTAAATAGAGGGTAAGCAAATTATTTGAATATTTTAAAAATAGTAAATTGCTATAATCTTTCTGAATTTATAAAACAACATATATACAAAATTCAAAATGGAATAAATATTACAGGTGTACAGCTAACTTGCTGTCACCACACCAAATGGAATTATATTGCTCAAATAAACACATATGGTCACCACTAAGGGCAATGCTTCACCACTTTTGTTGTAAAAAAAAAAATGACAATGACTGATAGGAAATTATGGCATTCAAAATGGCTTTTAAAGAACTATTCATAGCATAATGTAAATTGAAAATTTGTATTGATCTGTTCCTCATGGTATTACAACCAGGGCATAATTTGTATTGTTGAAGGCGTCTTCTTCTTCTTCTTTCTTTATGGCAGGTCGCAGACTTATAAGTTCATTACCGCCACCTATCTCTCAGGTGGACCATTGACACTCCTAATTGAGATTGTAGATAGAGTGTCAATAGTCCATTTGAGAGATAGGTGGTGGTAATGCACTTATGAGTCTGTGATCCACCATGAAGCAAGAAAAAGAATAAGACGCCTTACGAGCCTGCTGCTGAGAATGCGCTCAGGAGAGTTCTAACAGTTCGGACATTGCGTGAATCAGAGGTAAAATTATAGAATTACTGTCCAGTTTCTTGCACAGACCAATCATTTTGTATCTTTACACATCAATGTATTGTCAAGAGCCACAGGGTTTAATTTGGTTTCGTCTGTGTATGTTTTTTTGGTTTGTTTTATTGTATGTTTTCGCCATGATTCCCATCCACTTACATTATAAGAATGATAGACAGCAACGGTTAGAGCTCAAAAAATTTGTTTATGTTCTACTGAAGAAACAAAGTCACCTACATCTCGGATGCCCTGGGGCTAAGCAGACAAACATCAAATTTTCATTTTTGGGTGAACTGTCCCTTTAACGAATGTTAATTGGAGTCCCAGAATATTCCAGCTGGTCACAGTGAATCAAATGATTGTTTTATGCTTGCATCAGTATGTTAAATGTGATATGCTCCTCACAGCAATCGTTAAAAAAAATTAAATGGCACAAAGCCAGATTGTGGTTTTTATGGTGTGTATCTACAGCTGCCAGAACCACAGAATGCAATGTGTCATTGTACAGGACAATCGAACCTCCCTGAATTTAGGTTGTGATATGGTGCTTTTACCGTCTGCATAAAGGACTATTAGAGCAGTCACACTTTATTTTAAGGCCCAATTCCTACTATTAACAAACCATTAACTACAATTTTTGCCTCAGTGAACTCCTAATTTGCTGCTTATTAATAGTTAAGTAATTGTTATGTTAGGATATGGGATGTAGAATATGTACATGCAGAAAATGATCTTTTTAAGTATTAATAATCTGCCAATATGTTAATAATAGGCATGCTAATAAGCAACTATAACAAAGTGTTACTGATTTCACAGTATAGCACCAATAACTTTATTAGTGTCAGAAAGTAAAAATATATGTATTTGAGAACTTGTAGCACTAAAGTCTCCCAGAATCATAAAAAGGGCCTCTGGTCATTTATAATGACAAAATGAAAAAAGGAAAAGTTTAACTTGTGAAGTATTAATAAAAGTATTAGTATAAGATTTAAATTAGCCTCAAAGGAAATGAGCTAAATGTTCTCCCCATTAAGTTAAATTGCCCAATTACTGCTGTGAGAAGATAAATGGGCTCCTGACAGCAATTAATACTACTCAACCTCATGTTTCATTTTCTTCCAACACAGAGATTTGGCCTTTGGTAAATCAATCATTTAAAGAATAATGTCAGAGCAGTATGGAATTATATTTGCTTAAAAAAAAAATGAAAGTAACTTTATAAAACTGAATGTAACTTTTTCAGAAACTGTCAAAATTATGCCATTACAAAAGAAGAAAAATACAATGAAAATGAAATAAAATGAACTCAGTTGCAAAAATTTAACAGGCTCTTCAAATATGCTTCAATCTTTGTTGATGTTTTTCAAAGATTCGTTTTCGCTAATTGTGGATTCTGAATGCATTGGCACAGATTTCGCTTATGGTCGCAGTTTTTCGTTTTTTCGTTCGTGTTTAACAGTATCTGACCTTCGATTGTCTCAGTCTGTAAAGATGAGCTCTCAGGAGACATGGAGCGGCATCATCTTCCTCCTCTGCTTGTCCTTCAAGGCAGCTTGAAGTAAGCTTGTGTTACTGAAATAACCAATAACATCGATACAAGTTTTATTCATGTTACAGTGTGCAACAACTCGTTCTATACACGGTATCTTGATATATAAAAAAGGTTTTAATCAATAAAACTTAATCAAGTTTTAAACAATAAATGTGTAAAATAAAGCCAGAACTGTTGCACACTGTACATGAATAAAACTTCAGTAACACAAGCTTACTTCAAGCTGCCTTGAAGGACAAGCGGAGGAGGAAGATGATGTCGCTCTGTGTCTCCTGAGAGCTCATCTTTACAGACTGAGACGATTGAAGGTCAAATATTATTTACATATTTAGTAATATAAAGCACGACGTATTGCATACAAATCACAGCGAGAGCTTTTTTTTTATTTGCATTTTTTTTTTTATTGAATTGCTAAGAGCATACAGAATCAATGCCAGGGGTAAATACAATTGCGAGTACAGCTACAGATTACATAGTCAGGAGAATATAATGCAACACAGTGAGACAATTTTAAGGGCTTTGGAATTGCTGGATGTACTGAGAGTGTGCAGGTAGGATTTAAGTTCCTTATAGAAAATAAAAAAGTAGGGCTAAGCATACTGAAATGTACATTTATGTATAAAAAATTTCGCTAGAAAAATAAATTGGTTTATCAAAAAATTATGGTCCTTTACATTTTTATCAAAGTTGTGCTGACCAAATAAAAATCTTTGTTTAACAAAGTAAAACTCTGTGAATCACAGCGAAAGCTTTCCAATATCCGCGCCACTGAGTGAAGTCTGTACTTCCAGGTCAGAGAGCACCTGTCCATCAAAAGCTCACTATCCAATCAGAGTAGATCACTGTTAAACCCGCCCCTACGAGAGGTTTGTGTCAAAACACCAAACGAAAAACTGCAAACCGTAAGTGAAATCTGTGGCAATACATTCAGAATCCACGATAAGTGAAAACGAATCTTTGAAACACATTAACAAAGAATGAAGCATATTTGAAGAGCCTGTTTAATTTGTGCATTTTTTTTCATTTTCATTGTATTTTTCTTCTTTTGTAATGGCATAATTTTGATAGTTTCTGAAAAAGTTACGTTCAGTTTTATAAAGTTACATAAATTTTTTTTAAGCAAATGTAATTCCATAAAAAGTGAAGTGACATTCAGCCAAGTATGGTGACCCATACTCAGAATTTGTGCTCTGCATTTAACCCATCCGAAATGCACACACACAGAGCAGTGAACACACACACACACACTGTGAGCACACACCCGGAGCAGTGGGCAGCCATTTATGCTGCGGCGCCCGGGGAGCAGTTGGGGGTTCAGTGCCTTGCTCAAGGGCACCTAAGTCGTGGTATTGAAGGTAAAGCAGATTCTTTAATCCACTTATTTGAAAGCACTGTGTTTTTAACATGGAATAGATGGAAGTTCATAGTTAGTGCTCTTCTGTAAGGCTGGTTCGAGTTGTTTAAAGCCCTGGCTGATGATGCTTGTTGGTGACTGTAGCCATGGCGAGAGCAGTGGGAGCGACGGGGTCACACCAATGCAGTGAATAAGAGGATTCTGGCAGCCTGGTGACTACAGGCTTTTTAGCTGTCACGGGGCGTTATGGACCCAAGTGGTGAATGGCCTCTGACTCAGCTAAAAGGACTTGTGCATAAAACCAGGGAGAGATAGAGCGAGAGAGAGACTGATTAACTGAAAAGGGAAATAAAAGGAATAGGTCACACCAGTAAAAGCAGAATGTGTTTACTTAAATCCAAAACTTTGCAAAGACTAAAAGCTTTTATTCTACGTGACCATATGATCTAGCCCCCTCATATACAATTCTCTTTTGTTTTCATAAGTATTAGTATCACTTATTCACCATGTCATGTTTATTTGTTTGATCTTCTCTCTCTGTATCTTTTTCTCTCGTTGGCCATGTTTTCCCTCCTCTACTCTATCTTGTTCTGTTTATTATTTTCATTCTGACTCTGTGTTGACAGATCAAACTCAAGATCACAGAAAAGTATCTAGTGTTCATAGTCTGCCTACGAGCCTTCGTTCCCTCTTTCTTACCCATTAAACATGTATTTATTCCCCAACTGTATGCCGTTTTGCATTATAAAATCATCAAAGACACAGCGGTAGATAATTCTGTTGACTTTCCCGCATACAAATCATTTATTTGTTCCTTTTAGTTAAATGCTGAGTTAAAACCAAGTGTTCTGGGCTCACTTATTATTTGATTCTAAATAAATATGTTGTCTTGAAATATTATTTTACCTGTATTATTTTTAAGCTTCCATTGAGAAACAAATAATCCATAAAAAAAAATACAATACAACTTGACAAGAAACAAATGAATGCTGCAACACTATTATTATATGTAATATTGATACTAAAGTGCTCTACAAAGAATACCAAGTCTGTCCTTCACAGCCTTGTTTTTATCTGTGTTAAATTCAATATGGCATCTGAACTGATTAAGGACAGCATTGAAATGAGAAGCCACAAATAAATGCCACAATTAACCAATCAAAATCAAGGGTTCCAAAGAGCCATTTAATAGGTTATGTGTTGTTACGTTGTCATTATATTTTTTGCTGTCTTTCTGGGAGATCAGATGTTTTTTGACACTCAAAAAAAAAAATTAATAAACAGAGACTTTAAAGCATGTCTTTCTGGCTCCATACTGTCTCTGTGGACATCCTTTGCCTAGTTGGCCATCCTATTGATGCCTTCCTTCCTGTGTGGTGGAGCCACATAGCTGTATGGCAGATAATACATTATCATTTCTCCGGCCACAATGTGTTTTGAATGATAAATTGGGTCTCCTTTTAAATACATCCATGAATGAACCTGATAATGAGGCCCCTGGTGTGTTCCATCTACCACGTTTTAGTTGGAAAAGCTCACAACTGATAACAGTCTATAGACATTTTTTTATTCTCTCTTTACATAGAGTCTTGAGTTTACTGTCCAGCAGATGATCTTCAATTAGGAGCACATGCGTTGGATGAGGTTTCGGGAAGCACCTGCTCTGGGGGAAAGTATTCCATGAATTCCAATTTGAAGAGATTGAGAACATCCCTTTCAAAGCCAGTAACTGAGAGCTCATTTCAACTTGATGGATATACAGTCTCATTAGCCAATTTATTTAGTACTTGCATCCACACCATACTGAAATTTTGTTATATGAAGTTGAAGCCCACGTTTCATCTCTGGTTTTGCTGGATCTGTGCTGTTACATTCCATCCAGAAGCTCACATTGCTTTTGAGGAGTAGAATATATTGCGCCAACTGTTAGGGAACAGAGTTTGTATAGCCTATTAAATTAAAACAAATGTGTTAAATCAAGACTCTAATTGGATTTAATACAATTCAGCAAAAAAATAAATTAATAAATTAATAAAAGAATCAGCTAAAAACAGTAAAACAGTACATCTGTGTGCTTTCCTGGTTAAAGTGTAGCGTAAAGTGCTAACAATACCAAGATCATGAGTTTGATTCCCAATGAACTGAACAGACATGAACTAATAAATGCCTTTGCTTATGCCTTTGGAAAAACCTCTTGCCATAAGCATGAATGTGAATACCCTCAGCGGGTAGTTGAGAAACTTAAATAAAAAATACATCTTTATATTTGGTGTCTGTGCAGCTGCCTTTAACCGTGAAAAGTGTGTAAGTCAAACTTACCAGCAAACATCATAATTGCAATATAAATAATGTATGCAAATTGCACACTGATACGTTGCCGGTATGATCATGACCCTAAATAAGAAAAAGAAAACTTCAAGCAGATCATCACAGTTTACTCTGAATTTTAAACAACTCTTCAAATCAGCTACCAAATACAAGGGCAAAGGAACACATATTAAATCCCAATTATCTCTGGATTATCTCTTATTATCATCTGTCTGGCTGGTTCTATAACTGTACACTAGATTGTACTCTCAAACTGCTCAAACAGATAGAACCCATCCCGTTCATGGCCTAAAAGAGGTCAGTATCATTACCAAGGCAGCTGATGTTTAGCGAGTTGACTCCTTGTTGCTGTAGCTCCATGCTCAACCGCTTCCTGTTTGTCATTCTGAGAGACTCCAGGACACATAAACACAAGAAACCCCAAGCTGTTTTTCATCCCCACTACATCATCACATTGTGGAGAGTTATTCTCGCTGTTGACCATATAGATGAACGCGGTCACACAGATAAGTGACTGAATACAATATTCCGGCCAGCCTGGTCATTTTCAGACCACAAGGACGCAGATTGGCAAATGAAAATAGAACTTTTGGCTGTAGGCTTCACAGCGTCAGTATGATGTGGATTTGAAATGCAAGGTCCCTTTGTCTTTTTTGTTTTCTTTGCCCTGATCTCTTTTCAAGGGCTAGTTCGTGCACAAATGAAAAATCATAATTTACTCATTCTTGTGTAGTTCCAAATATGTATGAGGTTTTTCTCTTTTCAAACAACATTGAACCACACTGACTTTCATTTGACGAAAAAGAGTAACACTTTAGAATAGGAAACACATATTCACTATTTCAAATGATTTCTGAAGGATCATGTGACACTGATGACTTGAGTTATGGCTACTAAAAATCAAGCTAAATTAAATTTGAAAATATATAACAGTTTTTCTTAGTTACTTTGGTGCATTTCTCAGATCAGAAATGACATTTTCAAACTTATTCAGCCTCCACATCATCTAGTCACTTGTGCACACCATAAAACCAGTTTCTCATTCTTTTGAACAAGTTGCGATTGTTTTGGTACATTCATGCAATTGATTATGTACATTTATCTGTGGTTTCCTACATTATCAGTTGCTAATGTCATGTCGCTCAAAATGTATTATATAGTTTTCTGTGCAATAGTCTTACCCCTCAAAACATCTAGTCTCTAGTTCATCGTATAAGTCATTAAATGCAAAATGGTTAATGTAGTTATCATAAACTGCCAAGCACACTTTTTATTTTTATTTTTAAACATTATTATTAGACTTTTTGTCAGTTTGGCATGAATTGTGCAAGTGAATCTTGACTAATGAAGAGAATGTAGATGATAAACCAATGATAAACCATTTCTCTGAAATAGCTTAAAGGTTTATCTCATGAATCTTTCAATTGGAAAGTTTATACTGTATAGACAGAGGACAACACAAGAGTTACAAATTCTGACAATGGACTTATTTTCATCTTTGTGTCCATATTTCTTTTTCTATATCACAATGACATTGTAAAGGGTTTATTTATAATTATTTTTTGGGTCAGACCACTAGTAAAGGTGTAACTGGGAATTCTATTCAGTCTCTTTCAGTCAATATCCCACATACAGTAATGTGTAAATGTGTACTTTTGAAATGGGTATATGGCATACATAAGCATATGGTATACTGTTCAATACAGTAACTATCATCCAAACAGTTGCCATAGTTTACATCAGAACATCTCTCCAGAGTACACTGTTATATTGACAACATGACTAAGCAATTTGACTGTCTTATCCATAAACTATGACACAAGGGCTTGTCATTCTGATGGCACTGACATGTTCATTGACACAGATATTTATATTTGAGAGATTAACTAAGGATTTGGAGGAGGAGATAAGGAGACTGGCTTTTGCAGGTAATCCATTGTGTTTTGCTATTTGTACGAGTTGTTTTGAGAAATGCACTTACTGTTTTGCAAATCTCAAGGATGATTTGAGAAATGTACCAAAGCGACTGAGAAAAACTGTAAGGGTAATGGTGAATCCTATCTAGTCTCTTTCAATCAATACACTATTAACATACAATAGTGTGTAAATTTGTACTTTTGAAATGGATATATGGCATGCATAAGAAGTGCAGCCTTCTGCATTTCAATACAGTACCTGTCAATGTCAATGTCAATGTCACCTTTATTTATATAGCGCTTTAAAAAAAATACATTGCGTCAAAGCAACTGAACAACATTCATTAGGAAAACAGTGTCAATAATGCAAAAATGATAGTTAAAGGCAGTTCATCATTGGATTCAGTTATGTCATCCAAACTGTTGCCATAGTTTACATCAGGTAATATTAACAGAGTGCACTGTTATACTGATGATATGACTTACAATTTTGTTTGTCAACCATGACACAAGGACTTTTCATTCTGATGGCACTGATGTTCACTTGCATAAATATTTATTTTTAAGCGAAGAACTAAATATTTTGAGTAAGTTACAGGCTTTTGCAGGTTATCCATTTTGTGGTGCTGTTTGTACGAATTGTTTTGAGAAATGCACATACTACTTTGAAAATATGGAGGATGATTTGAGAAATGCACCAAAGCGACTGAGAAAAAGTGTCAAATAAAAACAGTTATTTTAAATCGTAATAACATTTTACAATATTTAACAATATCAGTATATCTTATAACTTAATGATAGTAAAGACATTCTAGTGCTCCCTCAAAACATTTTTGTTTATATTGAGTACTGCGTGTTTTTTTTGCTTTTGACCCTTTCTTATTTACTACCATCACACACATTCTATCCTTAACACACATAAAAAACATACAATCATTTACAAACTCTCATTAAATGTTTTCTCTGCTGTAAATCTGCTTAGCTCAGATATATATCAGAGCTGACATCTCTCTCCCCAGACTCCCGTCTGGAGTATCTGCATTTTGTACTTGAACAAAGACACTAAATTTAGCCAGCAGAAGCCAAGCGATGCATAGATTATAGGAATAGAGTCTTTTATCACTGAGTTTAATAATGCATCAAGCATCTCCATCCTAGACTCATTGCAGCGAGGCTGCTCAGTCATGGTAATGTGTCCGTCGTACCTTCCAGACTGCTTCAGCCTGCGTTTGCAGACAGAGACGCTGTGACTGTCCTCCTCTAACCCTGCTCACCGCCACAATCACACTCACAGCCTGTGCTGAATTCTGATGTCTGCCTCCAGATTTCGATGAACCAGAGATAGATAGATAGATAGATAGATAGATAGATAGATAGATAGATAGACAGATAGATAGATAGATAGATAGATAGATAGATAGATAGATAGATAGATAGATAGATAGATAGATAGATAGATAGATAGATAGATAGATAGATAGATAGATAGATAGATAGATAGATAGATAGATAGATAGATAGATAGATTCCCTGTCTGTCTCCTCATACTTTATTCCCACAGTTTTTGTTTCATGGTGCCTGGTAGAGGCTCTGAGGGGTGCTATTTCAAGTCATAATCGCTTGGACGAACAAGAGGGGCATGATTGATAAAGCTGTAATGAAAGTGCATGTGCACACAGGGAGTGCTTTGTGTGTATTTGGGAAAGGATATTTCTAGATGCACACATGCCGGCAATGTATGTGAGTGCAAGTCCCATCTGTGTTGCAAAGACTGCAGATACTGATTTAGAAATTGAAACAAATTGAGTCAGTGATTTAGTTCAGCATAAAACTATTTCAGTGTTATATACAGTAAACTTTTTAAGTTATTGTGTATTTCAGCCTCTGTAGTGCACACTTCGGCAGTGCAGTTAGTTATGGAATGGGGCCCCAGTGTAATCTGATCTCAATGCATCTCTTTGCAGTCCAGTTGTGTTCAATATTTTTAGTCGCTGAGTCCTTTGTAATTACCCTCCTGCATTTATGTGTTTGCTTTCTGGATGGTGGCAGAAACACACAGGGAAAAAGAAGAGGAACGCAGAAAAGCAACTTGCATGCAGGAATGCTAAATACATGGGAGAACACACCACAGATACACTGTGTGATTAAGAACCTGACCTCAGTTTTGGTCTCATTCTTTTGGGTTTCAGCTTTTTTTTTTAATGTGCTCTGAGCTAAATGTGGGGCGACATAAAAACTGGCATTTGAAAAACGAATGACTGACAGTAAAAAAAAAATGACAACAAGATGCAGCGTTCTCAAAATGAAAATAAGCTATAAATGAATTTCTAGTCTTTCCAGTACCACCTTTTGACGATGCTTAAAGGAATCACATTTTACCATTTTCATAGTTGTGGATGTGAATTTGCAGTTGTTATTAAATGCAATCCAATAAAATGTGGTCAGGAAATGACCTTCAACTTCTACTGAGATATCATCATTAAGATTCGGTTCTTTTCAGTGAATCAAAAACATACAGATCATCTAATCATGTCTAAATTTCAAACAAATAACTTTTTAGCAGTTTATTAAATGAATAACAGGGCTGATGAATTCTTCACTGAAGTCAGTCGAACAGAGCGATTACAGAATCAACACCTCACTCACTTAATGAACCACAGGTTATCATTATTTATATCATTATTTATGTCTGTATGAGAATTAAGTTTTGTGCCAGTAAACTTACCATTTGTTTGCCCATTCTTTTTAGTGCTGTCAAATCAATTAATCATGATTAATTGCATCCAAAATAAAAGTTTGTGTTTGGATAATATATGTTTGTACTGTGTATATGTACTGTGTATATGTAAATACATATACATGTATATATATATATAAATATAAATATATATTACATATATTTCTTAAAAATATACGCAAATGTGTGTGTATTTATATACATATACACAGTACACACACATATATTATGCTAACAAAATCTTTTATTTCGGATGTTATTAATCACGATTAATTGATCTGACAGCACTAATTCTTAATGTTTTTTTATATATAATAAATAAAGATTTATATCATAGATATTTCCATGTGTACTTTTTCTGCCAATCTTTGTACTTTATTGTACAGCTGTTTATTCACAAATATAATTAAACAAATATAATTAATTTGTACCCCAAACAGTTGGGATGTAATGATTTTCTGTCAAAGCAGTCAGTAAAGTAAACAGGAAGTTTTCGAAGCTTCATTGCAGTGCTTATAGGAATCCATATACTGAGGGCTGATCTCAGAGCAGCGCTTTTAAGTGAATCCTGGCAGGACTATTAGAGATCTGCAGTTCATTAGCAGACTGTAATCAACCCAAACAACACATTCACAGCAGGTCCAAGAGTAGCTGAGGAGAAACTAACACTTGCATGCAGTAGAGGTAAAACATATCTCACTACAAAACACTGAATATGTTACACTGACTGGACTATTCATATGTCTATATAGTACAACTTTAAATCTAAGGCATCATTGCGCCAATGAATCACTCAAACCTGACCACAAAAAACTAAGGGTCAGATTTCATGTCATGTCGACCATTTGAATCTGTGTAATGTTTGTTTTTGATGGCATGTGTCAAGGAAATACAAACTTTTCTTGTGTGTCAGCCCAGGTTATAAAAATAGATTCTGAAATTAGTATTGGCATAACTCCATCCATGTTCTGTGCTCTGAACAGACAGGACAGTGCGATGAGTCAGTATTATGAAGGCACATTAGTAATCAGATGCATGTAGGGACCTCTGTGATGTCATGGACCCCTCCGGTCGAGAGTGATAAGACAGGGAGTGGTCTCTTCCTCCCCGACACAAGAGAGACACTGATAACAAGTCTTTCATCTTGTGCCATCTGGGGCCTATAGAGCTATAGACACAGTATAGCTTCAAACTTACGTAACTGTCTGAACGAACCGATTCACTAGAATCAATCTGAATTTTCCATCGATGCATGTGAGATGACTTGAATTTTACAATGCTACAAATGAGAGAGCAGACCATAAGTAGATAGAATAGATTTACACTGTTTATTTATGTTTATTTAGAATAGAAATAAACATTTTTCCATTCTTAAAAACAATCATTTTTAAAAAGAAAAAGAAAACATGTCAAAAGAATTTAGAATCCTAGTATTACAGGGTCATTAAAAAAAAAAACGCACAAGCCGTTAGAATAGAAATCGAATAGAGTGTAAGTATTAGAAGATCAAGTTTTTTTTAATAAATAAAAATACAACAATTAGATAAAATAGAAATAGAATAGAGAATGCTAGAGTTAATTTTAGCTCAGTCACAAGTATGACCCAGCATGATGCTGTAGAGCAGCACAGCAAAATGCAATTCAACAATAATTACAGCATTGTAAAGCAGAGCCTGAGTTATGAAGGGCATAGCATCATCATAATTCAGCATATGCAAAAGCTAAAGGCATCTGAATAAACAGCACAACAAATTACACAGAAAAATATAACACATCTCAAGTTCACCTGGAGAGTTACTGTAAGGCGCTTTGTTCTTTTGTATTGTTCGGTTGCCAGATTAATCAAAGTGCATCAATTATTTACTTTCTATGAAAGTATGAGTCAGGTTGTGCATAGAATATTGTGTTTTTAAACTGCATGCCTCATGTGCATGGTTATGAAACTGTATATCTGTATGCTGTCTCTCTCTCTCTCTCTCTCCTCTTGGCTCACCGTAACGCTTCTCATTGATCGCCCTGTATATTTATTAGCCATTGTGACAGCTTCCTGCCAGGTTCAGCCGGCAATCAGGGGAAACATACAACTGCTCAGATAAAGGGAGGGCACATAATACCTATTGTGTCCTAATCGTGGGTCAAATATTGCCCGAATGGAATGTTTTTCAGGTATGCGTGTATGTTTATGTCTATGTGTGTGTGTCTATGTTGTCTCAGTGTGGTTAGGCATGTAGCCTACCTCCTTATTCAAGCTGAAGTATGAAGATTGTCGCTAAAACGGCTTACAAATTCCGACCGCAAGGTCAGAAAAACAATGAGAAGAACAAAATAGACTAGAGGAAATGGATTTTAGCCAAAGGCAAACAAACGAGCGACAATGGCTTTAAATGAATTACCTTGACCTTCTGTGGTCAACAGCACTCCGAGTTTAAGTTCAGTGTTATAAGGAAAGTATTTGAAAGGGTGTGCACTGGACTACTGGTTACAAAAATGGAAAACAATATTATCTGTCCATTAAATACTGCCAAACAGCACCGTTACAAGAATATCTTGACAACTATTAAGCTCACGACTAATTTTAAACCCTGGGAATGAGCTTTGAGTGGAGTTTGTCCCAGGTTTATTTGTATAAGTGATGACAAAATGACTGCCTATCTGAAGCAAGCGGCGCAGTTTATGTTTGGAGGTCTGTGTTTGGGTAGCTGCATTATTTTTATACACTTTATGGTTATATGATATGTGTGTGAGTGGGTTTGGGGGTGTTAGGGTTTGTGAGCTCATGTGTAATGACATTGACACTGGGTTCAGTTGGATGATTGACAGTTCCCCGTTTCAAAACAGGCAGCATGTCTTACAGGCATCACATACACAGATGCACACACTGAGACATAAATAGGTTTGTCTGATTTATTTCCTATCCCTAAGGGACAACAAGTGCTAAGGCACATGCATCTTATTAAATATCAGCAACAGTTATTCAGCTCCATTAAAGCAATAATCAATAAATTAGATTACTGGACTGTATTGATAGAAGATGATGTGATAAGTGTAGCTCACAATACTGCTTAACACACACTACAGGACTTGGCTAATACCAGCAATGGATTTTTAATTACCTTCATCAGGTGGGCTAATGAGACTTAAGATCTCTTAGGAGTAGGACCATTAAGACAATTAGCACAGGTTCAACAGTAATCATGCACTTTGGTGACTCTCGGAGCAAATACAGTTTTTTACACCTATTAGACAAGTTTGATAAACTATTTTTTAACATCACCTCGCATAAAAATAAGCTAGTTTTAAATTGATCAGAATTAGATCATATTTGGGAGATTTTGGCTTGTTCCACCTTATTAATTGTAATAAAAGTGTGTTTTCTCATTAAAGTTAACTTAAGGCGCTGTTGCACTGTGGGCGTCCCGAGTTCGAATCCCAGCTCCTAGATCTTTCTCAATCTCGCCCGCCCCCTCTCTCACCCCAACATCGCTCACTCACTACACTCTTATCTAAATAAAAGTAAAAAATAATAATAATAATAATAATAATAATTAAAAAAGCATTTAGCTGCGTCCTACACTTATGCAAACCTATTACTACAGTAATGAAGCCATTTTTTAAACTGTTATAACTAAAAAGTTCTTTATTGTTAAAAAATGACAGCAACACATTTTTTTTTATTATGTCTAAACTGATATTTTGAAAAAAAAATTATTTGTATTTAGATACATCATCAATTAAAATTTTTTTAACAGGTTTGAACGCAACAGGAAATAGAACAGCTCAGTTTTCTTGACCTCCTAAGGTTTATTTTGAGGTGCCTTATCCGACGTTGAAAATAGAAATAACCATATTTAGAAACTCTAACTACCACATTTGACACTACCTCTGTTACAGAGGATTCAGGATATTGCTCAGTAATACTCCATACATTCAGGTCTAAATGTTTTGTGGTGGTTTAAAAATAAGTATATTCTGCCACCTACTGTTTCTTAGCGTTATGACAGAATTTAATAGCTAGTGTATTTGGAAATGATATTGCTGGCAAGTCATGAAAATAAAAAGCATATGGATTTATTTAAAAGCTTTTTGTACAAAAAAAGATCAATAGTACAATAAAAATAATAATGACATTTAAATAGCCTATTAATTTGCCACACATTTCAAGTCTCAGTTTGTACACTGGAGGACTAATTTGGTACATACAGTATTTCAAGCTTTCAGTTTTAGTCCAGAAGGGGATGTTCTCCCCCTTGTTCCCCTGAGGCTCTCATTAGTAGCACACAGCTGCCAAGAGAAAAAAGCAGGACAAAAGCAACATGGTATACCAAGCTTTGTCTGACAACATTTTGTTAAACATAAATGGGTAAAAATGGCAAAACTATATCTAATAAATTATTGCAGGCAGTTTAAGGAAAATGTGTAAGCAAAACAATGATGAGTCACGAGTGTAAGGCATTACAATTCCAAAAATGTAAAAAAATGCAATGCCTCTTTTTTCTAGTAATTTTGCAGTCCAGTGCTTGTGTTGTAAACTTTTACATGTTTCTCAGATAATCAAAGATTCTAAGATCTGTCTTATTTCAAGCGTTCACATACGCAATCACAAGTGTCTGCTTGATGCAGCAAAGCTCATCCAAGGTCTTGGTTGGTGTTTAAAAGGTCACCTGGTGTTTCAGGAGCTTGTCCACCTCGTCCTGAATTGAACAAGATGGAAAGGAAGAAAATTATTCAAATATATGCCTATGTACCGCTATAGATAAACATTCGAAACCAGCTCCAAGACTGCATTCTTGACAGCCTTTCCCATTTCCAAACCAGTGCTTTGAACTGTGATATTATTAGATTTCGGCCCTCGATGAATCAGAAATTTGACAAGTACAGAAAGAGCTGCAGTAAACAGTATCTTTTGTTCTTTCTAAACAAAGAACCAGCAGATATGAAGACCGAGGAAGCTACTGGTGGCACTGGTTTACAACTACTCTTATTGTTTTTCCTTCTTTATAGATATAAGAGAGGAGAGGAAATCTTTATACTCAGGATTTATGAGCTTAAAACAAAGAAATGTTATGCCATCAAATTAATTAGGAACAGTTTAGGTAGATTCTACACACAAGTTGCTAAATTGATAATCTGAAATCATGTTTGTGCAGCTTAAGCGCTACTATCATTAGAAATGCAATCATTTTAATATCAAGACATTCTTAAAATGATGTATGTTTTATTTTTAATTGTTAAAATCATGTAGCCTATATTCTGTACACTGAAAGATATTTGAATTTTTTTTTGAAAACAGCTGAAAAACAGAAATATTGTGAAATACTATTACGCTTTTAGTTCATTATATTTTGTCCGAAAAATATTATATATTTATATTCGATATATTTTAAAATGTAATTTATTTCTGTGATGTCAACTCAACAATTTTGTTAAAAAGGCTTAATAAAGGTAATTTCCTAAGTAATTTCTTAAAAAGTATTAATTTCTAGTTTAATTTTAGCTTAAATTAGAAAACTGCACGCAGATTTATATATTATTCTTATTTTTTTGTGCACACGATTCTCTCATAATCATGCCCTGTTCATTTAACGCCCATTAGTGGAAAAGATCCAGCGGGACAAGAGGCCTTTGTCCCAGCATCACATGTTGCACCACAGATTTGGTCACAGTGTAATCTTTTATACTTTGTCACTAGCTAACAGACAATATTATCTGTGCCAAGTGGTAAGCTAACAGAGGTCATACGGTGTGTTTAGAATAAATTACAATTAATTTCACATTCAAATAAAGACTAAATCATATAATAGCTTGATATAACCAGATTTTGATATCAACAATTAATCAGTAACTATGAATGGCCATGTTAAAATAAATGTCCCTTATACCTAATATTGTTATAGTGTTTTTCATTCTGCCTAGGTCTGTGCTGTGCATGCATTAAATATTTTTTTTCCTTTTTTTAACGTATGTAAAATCTAATCAGTGGATTATGTCCAAACAAACAAGTAGACTCGAAGAAGAAAGACAGTTTGGACAGTCTGTAATTACAATAGCCTGTTATTACCTGAAGCCAGCAGTTCTGCTGCTTTCCTGTCCTCTTTGATATACAGAGAGGTTATTAGGAAGAACAGGCCCCCCAAGACCCCAATGAATGGACACAGAAGAATGCTGTATTCCAGTCTACGGAAATCCCAGCTGGGAGATTCTGGATTGTACTTAGGCAGAGCATCTGAGATCTGAACAAGACACACAAAAAGATAACATTCCTTTTGTCTTTTAAATTACACTGTAAAAAATAAAAAAGTAACTATGCCAAGACAATTGCTATTAACACAAGGTGCTATTCTGTTTCAAGTAGTGTCAAGTGTTCCAGAGCACTTCTGGATAGTGATGGCAAAACCTTTAAACCCTCTGCTATTTTATATGAAGGTACTGTGGATTCAAATATGCTTACCGCACCAATAAGGTATGGACTTCCTGCATCTCCAAGGAGATGACAGACCATAATCTGTAAAGCCTCAGCTGTCGCTCTTCTAGTTGGCACAACAACATACTAAAAATAAAATAAGAATAAGATTTAAAAGATAAATCGCATAAATCACACACTTGATAATCAAATAAATAATTATACAATACACCAGTACTCACAACATTTCTGAAGTTATTAAGCATAATAGTGTAACTTTTTCATCTTATACCATTAGCTTTATTGAATCACTTAGGTCTCCACATGCTGTGCTAATTTCAAAGAGTGTGTGTTTCATTTCACCCATTTTTTACGTTGTATTGAGAAGCGTAAATCTCTCACCAGCAGAATGTCCGCTAGAATAGCCCAGTTGAGGGACAGCAAAGTCTCTCCAATAGCAATGAATGTCTGTATTATTACAAAAATCAAACAGAGACAAATATTTAGAGACTATATCACACCCTTGTGGATATGTTGTACTATGACATCAAATAATCTATGGTACACTGTAAACATTTAATCTATGTGCATAAGTAATTGTTTAAGTTTAGGTCAGTTAAAGGAGTATATTAATAGTTCACCCCAAAAATGTACATTCTGTCTTTGTTTAATCACCCTCATGATGTTGCAACCCTGACTTCTTCTTTTATTGCATGTGCTTGCAATGAAATTGAGTAGTGCGCAGTGTTGTATTAAACCCTGTTGACTTTCATCGTATGGACAAAAACAATTGAAATGTTCAGATGAATGTTCTTCTTGCTTGTTTTTCACAGAAGAAAGTCAGTAATACAGATTTGAATTGTTATTTTTGGCTGAACTATTTCTTTAACATTCATGCAAATACTGAATATCACAAACTAATCCAGCCAACTGCAGGAACGTGGCTGGTCTTTGCTTACGTATGTGGCTGGGATGCTGTTGGCCGCCAGGATGATGGCAATAAAAAAGCAGGGGGAGGAACTGAGCATGCCTACAGCACAGATGAGAGGGTCCGCGTTGGGCACTCTGTCTCTCAGCTGCTTTGATATGAAGGTGCCCAGAAACACTCCAACAATCCCCGTCACCACTGTGATAGCTCCAAAGATATAACTTTCACAAGAGAAAGAAAAAACAGTGTGATCAATATCTGTCTCAGATTCTGACAGAACCTACCAGACCAGTCTGACTTGTCAAACTCATGAATGCTCTCAACTTGGTTTGGAGAAATGGTAAGAAACAGATATATTGACAGGATTGCAAAAAAAAAAAAACAGCTGCACAGAGAGTATGTCTTATCTAACCAAGGATCTAGCTTATATAAACACCATCACAGAGGAAGTCTCTGCTGTTTAACCAATCTTTGCTAATCTCACCGTCTACAATTCTACTGATAACTTCACTGCTTTCCGTTAAGATCAGCCCAGATATATAAAGTCAAAAGGAAAGAGACTTGCTGTACCTGTCTAAATGGTTACAGGGCTCTTCTTTGCATGGCTGTCTGAGACCCTGTGTAACCTGTGCACGAGACAGGAAGGTAGGGGTCCAGAAGGCCAGAGCCCCTGTGACAAAAGCCATAGCAGTCACGCCAAGAGAAGACCAGACAAAGCTCCGACTGGAAAGAAGGCACAGATCCAAAAATAATTGTTATTTTTGGATGAACTATCCCTTTAACTATGTACTCATCCCTCATGTTGTTCCAAACCTGTATGAGTTTCTTTCTTATGCTGAACATAAAATAATATATATTGAAGAATTCTGGTAATCAAACAATTAATGGTCTTCCATATTTCTTTCCCTAGTATAGAAGTCCATTTTCTAAATATCTTCTTTTGTTTTCAACATAAGAAAGAAACTTTTACAGGTTTGGAACAACATAAGGGCGGGTACATTTTTGGGTGAAGTAATCCTTTAAGGGAAAATAAAGACAGTTACGGTTAATCACACATTATATCACATTGTATGTTTTTAACATTTTAGTTATAATTGCTTGTTAAATAATTTTAGGTCACCCTGTGCCCACATGTTAACCACTCCCCTAGAGCACAGGAAGCTAAGCTTAAACCCAAACATCATTAAAAGGGAAGTCGTGGCCTAATGGTTACAGAGTCGGACTCCCAATCGAAAGGTTGTGAGTTCCAGTCTCGGGCCGGCAGGAATTGTGGGTGGGGGGAGTGCATGTACAGTTCTCTCTCCACCTGCAATACCACGACTTAAGTGCCCTTGAGCAAGGCACCGAACCCCCAACTGCTCCCCGGGCGCCGCAGCATAAATGGCTGCCCACTGCTCCGGGTGTGTGTTCACAGTGTGTGTGTGTGTTCACTGCTCTCTGTGTGTGTACTTTGGATGGGTTAAAAGCAGAGCACGAATTCTGAGTATGGGTCACCATACTTGGCTGAATGTCACGTCACTTTTTTCACTTTATAAAAGTATAATTAGCATATGTCAAATTGAATGAAATGTAAAGTTAATGTAACCTGAATCTCTACAATGACTTACTTCTTCAGGAGGTACTTGATGTCCTCAATATAAGAGGTGCTTTCCATGGTTGCTCCACTTTGGTTGTCGGAGGCTCCACGAGGAGGATTAGGAATCAGAAACACCAGAAGTAGCAGACCGAGCCCTCCCAGCGCTGGATTGAGCTACATCAGAACCAACACTCATACTGCTGCTTAACAATCTTTTTTAAATGTAGCATTATAAATGTCTTGATTATATTAAATCAATATACTGCATGCTTACATTGTAAAGCCACTAAAATAATCAGCAATGATGAACAGAATCTTGTAAATGACATTTTACTTTTAACTGAATGAATCAATAAATCAAACTAAAACTGCATTTTTGTTTAATACTCTTCATTTTTTGAAAATGATGTTTGAGATCAAATAATTGCTAGATCCTCTGCCATACTGCTTTGAACCCCCTGTATAAGAGCAATGCTTAAGTGAGAACAAAGCATATAAACTGCTTTAACTCTGATTCACTTTAAAGTGATTTTTTTAGTGGAGTACAGTTATGCAATAGAATGAAATCCAATTAGACCCTTAAAATATAATGCAGTAAAAAGCCTACATTTAAGCTGACTGAATTATAACAAGATTAACAGAATATTAAATCTAACACAGTAAAGCTGTAACGGTGCTTTCTTTCAAATGTTGTCACTCTCAATATATATTAAGAAAACATATATTATCTTACCCTCAGGGCCCAACGCCAATCCCCTGTTGCATTAGCTATAGTTGCCCCCAAAATATATCCAAGACCACTGAATGAAGATAAAGGAACACATACAGTCAGAAAGAGTAAAAAAGTTAAACAAAAGTCTTGTCAATGTAGGAAAAATTTGTATACAATACCACGTCAAGCAACAGTGCTGTAATTGTGATTTTATACAACAGTTCAAAAAACAAGAGGTTAATATTGAGTAACCTACACTGACACTATCATTCTCAGAGCAACAGTATTTTAAACAGATCAGCTGAGTAAATGAATCAGAGTTTTAGAATGAATCGTTTGAATAAATGAGTCAATGACATACTCATAAAGGCGTTCATTTGACGAAGTAACCTACAGAAAAAGTCACTGAAAAATCCCCACCACTAAAGCAGACTCACAGTTTATCTGGAACACGCAAACACAGAGAGTCATACAAACTCTGAAAAGTCTGAATAAGTTTGCATATATATTTTGCAGTAAGACCTTCACCTTCCGACTGGTATGAAGATGTAGAAGAAGGAGATCATGAGTGTTCTCTTGGTGCCAGTGAACAAGTCACCAATGATAGTAGGAGCTATGGTGGAGTAACTGGCTTCTCCTGTCCCAACCAAGGCCCTCGTCAGGACCAGAATCCAAAAGTGCTGTGGTAGGAGTAAAGACAGATACTCTATGTAACTTAAAACTAAATTTATTTCTGTTCTTAAAAAGTTAACAATGTTAAAATGATAGTAAACATTTAAAATATAATATAATACAATATATGATAGTAAAAATAATATTGGTCAAAGGTGAAGGTACAAGTTTAAACATATCATTAACATTGTGAGACTTTACAAAGATGAAATTGTAAATCCATACTTTAAAGTACTCTACCGTTTTTTCGACAAAAGAGCTTCCCAATGTCGTGACGATCCACACAATCAGCCCAGCGATCATGATAAGCTTCCTGTCATAGCGATCTCCGAGGTAACCAAAAACTGGCGCCAAGAACATAAAGCTACAGATAAAAACTGTAAATATGTTAATACATGTTTGAATGCAAAGATACTGTACACTACTTTTTAAATGTTTTTGAAAGATGTTGCTTATGTTCATTAAAGTCAACAGTAATATTTTGAAATAGTATTACAATTTTAAATATCTGATTACTGTTTGAATATTTTTTAACATGTATTTTATTCCTATAATGGCAAAGCTGAATTTTCAGCAGCCATTTATCCAGTCTTCAGTTTCTTACCATCCTTTAGAAATCATTCTAATATGCTGATTCGGTGCTACAAGAAAAATGTCTTATTATTACCAATGTTGAAAAAACTTGTGCTGCTTAAAAGTTTACTGTGGAAACTGTGACACTTTTTATCAGGACATTACTTTGATGAATAAAAAAAGTATATTATATATTATATAGATATATATATATATATACTGTGACTGTCAGTAAGCTGAACAGTTTAGTGATTAGAGCATAAAACTGCAAATATGTAACTGAAAACCAGATCAGAGTTAGACTTATTGGTTCTTTCAAGTAAAGCATGCTCCAAAAACAATTGTATCATTTACACATAATAATTTACTTGTGTTTACCGTAATTCTGGGCTTGTTACTCAATTGACAGAAATATACCTATGAGTTCATCTCCAATCAGGAAGTACTTTTGTAAAATCCTTTTTTCACCATTCTCTTTCTTTTTACTGTATTGTCAGTGCAATGTAACTGGTACCTGTCTGTAGGAGGCCAGATGTGCTGTCATTGATTTCAAAGTATTTCTGGATGCTAACCAGCACACCTGAAATAGAACCAGAACAACATCTGTCTCTTTTTAAAATGACTTTTTCTGTGAACCGTCCCACTTGATATGGCTTAGATGATGGTGTGCTCACCTGCTATAGTATAACGGTCCATATAGTTGAGGAGATTAATATAGCAGAGCACTGCCACTGCGATGTAGGAGCGTTTCTGAGAGATGACAGGTGTTTGCATGGGGGATGCATCACTATCTGGTTGCTCTGAGCTCATGGAGCCGTAACGTACAATTGTGTTTGAGCGGAGGCTCAAGGGGGTTTTTGGTCTGTATTGGTTGGAGGTCATGATGCCCACTGTATTTGTTTTTTGTCTCTATGGGAAAAAAAACAACACCTTGTAAGCTATTCACAGATGGTAAAGTACCCAAACATTGTGATTGTTAAGCCCTCTTGCACTGATGAATGCTTTATTAACTGTGACATAAACCTCACATGGCTTACATGTGATTCCAGGACACTGGACAATGTTTAGGTATCCACAGCAACAAGGAAAAGCACAGGCCAGGAGTGTAATCACAGTCACTGAACACAGTTAGTGAAAGATGTCTTACATGGAGATAAACACTCAGCAGTATTTTATCAGATTTGTTTTGCTGGATTGGGCAAAAATTGCTTGTATTTAATGAAAAATGTAGAACTAACGTCTAGAAGACGTTTGTGCTTAATCAGTAATGTTATTTCTTTGATAACAGTGTTGCTGCAAACCTATTAGCTTGCTAACATTTTATGTCCTGATGCTGTGCTGATGTGCTTATGTGTCATTACTTAGTTTTGGTTTGACTAAATTTGACTGATTTATAGGCCATTTTGTGCATTTGTGTGCAAAGAAAAACTGTGATTAGACTTACTGAATAAATGGGTCAGGAAACCAAGCCCATGATGAAAACTTTGATTTAGAGTTAAAATGGATAATGGTGAACACAAGCTTTTATCTCATGATTTAACATATACAACCAAATGCAGAGGGAAAACCCTGTTCCTACACTACTTTCTGTTGTATTCTTTTCTTTTATGCTGTGAAAATACTATAAGAAGCATCAGTGTTAAAGGGAGTGCCACATAATTTCCTGTGTATATTAGCTACTTATTTTATGCATGACCTCTTTAATGAGCAAATTTAGTTTCAGTATCACAGAAAAGAATAACCTTTTTGAGAATGGAAGGTAGACTGCAAGTTGTTATCTCAAAGTTGGTTGTGATCTTACTAGTTGCACTTAGCAACCTATCTTGTCACCTAAAAAACCCACAAGCTGATGCTATTTCAGAAACAGCACTTGGTCGTTTTTTATCTTTTTTTTATTTTTACTTGAAGTAATATTAAAATGTTTTATTGTGTTACATTAAGCTGTTATATTGTCTGTGAAGAAAGATAGATAAAGCTTCCTTTCAGTGGGAGTCTGAACAGACGATATGTCCAAATGGGTTTCATTAAATGAGTTTGGGTCAGGACTAAGTTCCTCAGCAGACTGCCAACAATGCCACAGTTGTGATGATTAGCTGCATTACTGCAACAGGATAATGTCATTTGATTGTTCAGCTGTGAATCTAGAATGCAACCAGTCTTTTAGACACTGAGGTTATGGTATATTTAAGTTTTCAACCTTTTTTTGTGTGCAGTACTTAAGATTGAACATTTCATTAGAAGATAATTTTTTCTAAACAGTCTCAATAATTTAAACATAAAGTTACTTACATATTAGTTGATTTGCCCCAGTGCCACTCTAATCCATGTTTTCTTTCTTTTTTCTAGCTTTTTCTTCCTTTTTCGCTGTGTTTGTTGAGACCTCACTTGTAGAAACAGACAGGCGTTCCTCTGTGAATACAGCACACTGCAGGGTTATCAAGAATCAAGCCCTGCCCTCTTTCCTCTGGTATACACGCAGCAGTACAGTTCCTCCTAGCATTGCAGTAGACCACAAACCAGTAGATTTTCATCTCCATGCTATCTTCATGCTTTCTGCTTCACTCTGTAACCCAGATCTGCCAGGGTTTTGGCATTATGTTTCACAGTAATGATCTGAACACCAGGACAAAGGTCTGATAAAACAAATCTGCCAGAAAATGTTGTCATTCTTGAGAAATAAATAAGTCTCACATCTTCTCTAAAAAGCAAAGCCACTGTATATACATTGTACGATATGTAACAGGATTCTTGCATACGTATTCTCTTAGACCACGTTCTGAGAGACATTGCATGTGTTTGTGTACAGTGACCTGTCACCCAATCTTTCCTGTGTTTCTGATGACATGAAAAAAGTAAAAAAAAGTAGTTTGTGGTAAATGCATTCAGCAATGCAGGTTACCATTGTTATAAAGGTTTTTTATTCCTATCAGCATTTATTCCAATAACATATCAGCCAATCAATAATTCAGCAATATCGAGTTGAAACCATGATGAAACACATTCACTGTTCAGAAAATCTTGTCATTTGTAGTAACTGTCACAGTAGTAACTGCAGAAATAGTATTATTTAAAATGTAGTAACTGAAGAAATAGTATTAAAATAGTAAAGGGACAGTTCACCTAAAAATTTAAATCCTGTCATAATTTACTTACTCTCAAGTTGTTTCAACTATGTAAGATTATTTATTATGTTAAACACGAAATAAGATATATATATATATATATATGGGGACCATCAGCTGTTTGGTAACCATATATCTTCTTAATAGGTAAATAATGAAAGAGTTTTCACTTTTGGGTGAACTATCGAGAAGGGTCTGTCTGCAGACTGCAAGACGGGGGCGTAACTTGAAGTGGGCGTAACTTGAAGTAGGAGGCGTAACTTGAAGTTGTTCAAATCACACAGAACCACGAGAGATGTCAAAACGAGACTTTGTCGGGATGTGTTAGAAACCGCATACCCTTTAATTAGGCACTTAATTTCAATAAGTACTAACTTAACGAGTGCTAAAAGAGTACATACTCTACAGCCTAAATGCGTATGTATGAAGTATGAAGGCAAATTGTATATCGTCATCCGCTATGTTGATCATGTGACCTACAAAGTTAAAACAAGCACAAAAACTTAAAAGATATAAGTGACAGGCTTAATTAATGTATTTGTAAGTATCTTGATAATGAAGAACATTGTCCATGTTGTGGTCTTGTTGCAGAAACAGCTGCCTTTTTATTTTGTGATTGTAGTATAGCCAATACTGTTGATTTTAATTTTTAATATTTTTAACTCCACTAATGTGATCAAGTCTTTTCCTTAAAGCATTTTTTTATTATTTGAAAACCCAAAATCGTTATCTCTTGAATATTTTTTCAATTATTATGTTAAAAATGTTTTTCGTGTATAGTATCTCATACTATGATGAACACATGATTTTTTTATTTTATAATGTTTTATGGCATTATGATTGTTTATTGTTAGATACAACCGTCTTACCATGATCTTTTATGAAATAATTTGGCAATAATAATAAAAAAGAGGGTCAGGTGCACTAACTCCTCACAGCGACTCTGCATTAATTGATTTTCTACTCTAAAAATGTAAGTATTACTACTCGAAAATTAACATTACCCCATAATGAATTGCATCTTTTGCCCACCCCAAAACTTACCATGCAATAATAATGATAAATGCCAACCAATAATTATATAATTTCTTTTCTTAAAATTACATTTTAGTAAAAGAAGCTAAATTTATTTTCTTTTGTGACATAGCTATACATGACTATATACAATTAAACAAATGCAGTCGATGTGAATACATCCATTTTCAGTCAAGCAATTAATACATGAATGGATAAAATATTTATATTTTATTTACTGAGAACAAAAAAACATGTCTAAATGATTAAAACAATGTATAAAAGTTAGCATCACAATAAATGCATACATGTACAAGTCAACAACACATGAAACAAAGCTTCATTCAAACTTATTGTTCTAACAAACATGTATTTACAGATGGTGATGGTGACATGTATTTACAATCTGACTGCTTTGTCTGCTCTAAAAATCCATGTGCCTGCACCCCATGAGAACGACTACCTGAAAACATTTACACAGAGTTTACAAGTACATGCATTGATTTGTTACTTTTGTAGTGGGCTAAACCACTGAAGTAGTTCAAATTTATAAATAAATTATACATTTATCCGAAGTGACCTACAGTGCATTCAGACTAACAGTTTTTACCTAACATGTGTTCCCTGGTATTCGAACCCACAACCTTGCACTGCTAACGCAATGCTCTACCACTTGAGCCACAGGAACACCAGTATGTCCTTGAGCACGGCTCTTTTCTCCAGGTTGATCAGGGGATTGTAGGCCCCTGTAATAAGAGCACTGTCAATCACTTCAGATAAAAGCTCCATCACATTTTTGATGATGCTTTTGAAGCTTCTGAAAGTCAGCCTTCATTGTTTAAACAGTATCCAGCTGAACAAACTTTACCAAAATCACATTCTCAATGTCTTGTGGTCTTTCTCTAGATGCTCTCACTGGCTCTGGGGTCACTGAGGATGAAGACACCACAGCAGCATCTGGTCCTGATGAGACAGTAAAGGGCAGGTGGAGTGAGGGAGCATCTCATCTGTGACTCTCGATCATTTCCAGGATGATGCTGTGGTCTTCTCCATCCTCAGTGCACACACCAGTCTACAGACATTTTCATGTCCTACAAAAATACACATACACAATACAAAAGTCATTACTTTATTCTTTTGTTTCAGGTTTTCCCTTTTTTCACCTTTCCTTGCAGGTCCTGCTCCACCACAAAAGATCTGCAGCAAATGCACAGAAATCAAGAATAAGAAAAGAGGTGTAATAGTTGTTTAAAATTACATTAATTAAAATAAAATACAACTTACAACTTTCATTTATTTTTGTAGTGTACTTACACAAATCCTTTTTGATGGCAGCATTACTTCATCAGTGTCTCATCTGTCCCTGTAACATCCAGACAAGAGTCAGTCTCCTCTGTCATATATCTCTGATATACTGCATTTAATAAATAATTAACTCCAAAAACAATACCACTGTATGAAAATGACTTATACACTTCAATTTAAATAATTATTTCGGGGGGGAAAAAAAATATCCTCACCGTTGTCTCTCACAGCAAGCTGTCATATTCGTCTTCTTTCCAGATTAACGGCGGTTGGTATCCAGCTTATTGGTGCATTACCGCCCTCTTCTGTTCCGGGGTGTAGATCAGATGATAAGTTTTCCTACTAAAACGTACACACCTCTCACATTGTCCCCTAACATTAATATCTACACACACATCATGCATCAAATCCTGCCTAAAACCCCTTCCTCCCTTAAAACGTAATCAATATTCTACTCTGTGCCCTAATTAAAGCCGCCATATTGCCAACAATTTATCGTTTTGAGATCTCGCGTGGTTCTGTGTGATTTGGACAACTTCTAGTTACGCCTCCTACTTCAAGTTACGCCCCCGTCTTGCAGTCTGCAGACGTACACGCTTGGAACTATCCCCTTTAATACTCTTTACTGTCACCTAGTGGTAAAATGACACTGTGCTTTACTTAAAATCAAAAACTTTTCATTGAAACTGGCACTTGCAAAAACTACGAGTAAATAATAAATGGCTAAACATAAACCAATTACAGCAGTAAGCTATAATGAGCATATAAAAATATGCACACAGTTAATGATTTTCCATTCTCATTCTTGCGGAAATGTTGTTGTTGACTTGTTTGTTATAAGTGTATGTGTTTATGACATGCGCGAATCCTCCGCCCATAAGTACCCCTGGAGCGCTCTCTCCTTGCGGCCTCTCAGAGAGCATGCGCACATCGGTTCAGAATGTTGAGCAAAACGGACTAGAGCAGAAACGGAAAGACGCGCAAGCAAATTTTAAAACATATTTTCCCCTTAGAGAAGTGAACGACTGTCCACTTAGAATATAACTTATAAAAACATGACGGAGCCCCAGTCAGCACTGTTACTCAGGAGACAGCTAGCAGGTAATTTTTGAAAGGCTGTTGGCGAGACCAGGCTAACGAACCGGTGAACATTTAGCCTGCCAGTGCAGTCGAGACGGGGGTGTTAGCCGTTAGCAGCTAGTTTAGCTGCTAACGATAGCTGTATTTATCTTACCGCATTCGTTAAGCGAGTTAGCAGCTAAAATACCAGGCTAAATGCTAACTCCGCCGTCTTTTGTTACTTTTAAATCCTTTTTTTGTACGTCTAACGATTGAACTTGAATCTGTGAGCCGTGAAGATACAATTAAAATAAAAACACGCGGGCATTCTTTTGATTTCATTCAGTTAACGTTGGGTGATGTAAACGTATAAAAACCAGCAAAACGTATCACACCGGCGGCGCCGTTCGCAGTCTGCTAGCCCGTGTTTTGACATCTGTGTCCGGGCGCAGTTTACAGGCGCACCAGCAGTCGGTATATCGTCTCGTTAACGTGGAGAAACTCTGTCATTGGCCCCGTTTCCGTTCACCGTCTTATCACGACTCGTCCAATCAAAATTGTTATCACAAGGCGCAAAGGTGATATTTCTAAGCCGTGCATTGTGTGCCATGTCCCTGCAGCGGGGTGATCAAATTCCTTTGTTTTTCTAGGCTGGCTAACAGGCTAAGCTAGCAAATTGATGGCTGCCGTTTGAACACCAACTCACCGGTACAGCGAGCACTATATACCCCCAGTCCAACTGTACTACATGTAATACATGTACATACGCGTTTAACACCAACCCCATTCTGTATTTATGGTGATAAACTTAATATTATGTTATTAGAGTCGTTGTTAGTTTGTTTCTCCAGTTCTTTGTCCAGTACACGCTGAGCAACATGATCCGTGAGTGTCCTCTTTACTCCGCTCAAGCCAAGGGAGGATTTCTCCACTGGGCCCCATTTGCGCAGTGCAGCCAGTGAAGTGAATTAGTTGCAAAGTTGTCAAACTAAGCAGTTTCCGTGAGTTTTCTTGGTTTAAACTTGATATACATGTCCGATCATGTTTAAAAATGTTAGATCAGGTTCATGACAGCTGTCTCTTTGCGGCATGGACAGCTCAAGCAACCCCCCCACATTACTCCTCTTACACATTGCATAGAGGCAGCTCGCTGATTTCTCTCCAAGGGTCAACAGAGTGAGCTGCCCCCCAGGCCTGTCATGAAGTCTCGTCCTGCTGATTGACTGATTCAGGGGATCAGGGCTGTTTTGGTTGTCTCCTTTCAGCAGGACCAGCATGGTGAATTCATTGGCCTTGCTCTAAACTCTGAACCCTCTGAGGGAACAAAAGCCTCACAACATCCATTTATGCTGGATTGTAAAGATACGGGCCATGAAAATGTAGGCACAACTTGTGAGATCTTCATATGTCGAAAGTGAAGACCTGTTCACACCAAGAATGATAACTGTACAAGTGTCTGCAATAATGTTTTGTTAATTACAAGTGCACATTGCAGTTATGCCACCTGCCGCTTTAAATGCTCAAGATCTTTAAATTGGGGTTGATTCTGATTGGTTGTCAATGTTTACATTATACATCAGCTGGAAAAATTGTTTTGAAAGCGATTCCAATGATACTGTGTGGTGGTTGTGATGTGGATTTATTCTTATAGAACTGCAATGGTTGCTAAAACTTTATAGTTGGCATTGGTGTGAAAGGCTCTTTAGAGTAATTGTGCACCATTGCCTTGCAATAAAATCATGAATCAGCGCTTTAGCATTGAAATTAGGTTTGTTGTAAATGCGGTTTAAGTTGAGTCATTTATTGAGAGCAAAACAGCAGGAAAAGACTGTGTCTTGTCCTGTTGTGTTGCAGGGTAGAAGTACTTCGTAATAATACAAGACTATCTTAATGATTCATGTGCTCATAAAAGTGACACATCTATATGACTGGGTTACCCAGATGTCAGCTTGTTTTTGTCAACAAGGTGGTCCAGTGATTGTTTTGCTCTTTCTTGAAGAACACAGAGCGTCTGAGACTAAAGGCACTGATAGGCCAATGTTCTTTGGCTTCAGGCTTAGATGATCTGATAACAAAAAGGCAAATGGATAATTTATTGTCTGAAATGCTGCACAGATGCAAAAAACGTTTTGATTTTGCAGCTGTGGTTGTAAGGCGTACTGTCAACACCCATGTGAAACCACAAACGCCCCTTTTGACCTGAAATGTCACATTTGTTTTTCCCTCTGTCATATAAAATGGCTAATCAGTATCTTCGTATCCTATTTTCCTGACAGAACTGAATAAAAATCCTGTGGAAGGTTTCTCAGCCGGTTTGATAGATGATAATGACCTCTACAGATGGGAAGTGCTAATTATCGGCCCTCCTGATACACTTTAGTAAGTGTTTTTGTTTTCTTATTAAATGCCATGACATAATTCCTTACTAAACTTAAGTTGTTATAAGTCATGAGTTAAAGGATGAGTGCAGTTATTCAGAATTAAATTTTTGTGTTACTTGGAAAAGTCATACAGGTTTGCTAAAACATGAATCAAGAATTTTCACTTCAGTATTATAGAATCCATTTCATTATTATGTTATATGCAAAACATTTGAATACATTGCATCCAATGATTGTACCACCACAATTTTACTGTTGAATAACACTAAGCCTGCCATTTTTTTCCTTCTGTTTATAGTGAGGGTGGTGTTTTTAAAGCCCATCTTACGTTTCCCAAAGACTATCCTCTCAGGCCTCCTAAAATGAAGTTCATAACAGAAATATGGCATCCAAATGGTAAGTATGGGTTCATCACAATTGGTCTTTTATGGATTTTTTTTCTTTCAGATCAGGATTCATCAACCATGTTTGTAAAAAAATAAATAAAATTAAAAAACCAGACTTGATTCTTTTTTTTTTTTTATGTTTTGTTTGCAGATTTCCACTGAATTTAAAATCCATTATTCTTTAAGCTGCACTCAATTTTTTTTGCTAATTGATAATGCAGCACACTTGCTAATTGATAATGCAGCACACCAGTGTGAATTCAGCCTCATAAAATTATGGCGTAAACCTTTACAATTATGCACATTCCCTGCAACTTGAGTGTTATTGTTAGCCATTTATTGGTAGTAATTTAATAATGCTATCAGCCACAATATTTATGATTTCCAGTGGTCTATTAAATTAAATTCAACAGTTAAAATGGTTAATTGTAAGGCTCTGTAATAACTGACATCAAATCTCATGTCTTCTCTTTGTATTGTTTGCAGTTGACAAAAATGGTGATGTTTGTATTTCGATATTGCACGAGCCAGGGGAGGATAAATACGGCTATGAAAAACCAGAAGAGCGCTGGCTCCCCATTCACACCGTAGAGACCATCATGATTAGCGTCATCTCAATGCTTGCTGACCCCAATGGAGATTCCCCTGCCAATGTTGATGCAGCAGTAAGTCTAATGCTAACTTGGTGAAACTTCTGAACTTGACTGACTATAGATGTTTATCAGCAGATAATTAATAATTTGCTTCATGTCCCATCGTGTGCACTTTAGCCGAATGTGATGATATACTTTGTACCATACCTTACCTCATAAATGAGAAGTTACATTTCACCTTTATTTTTACATGTGCATTATATTTTTTATCCATTTAATATTTCAGAAAGAGTGGAGGGAAGACAGACATGGTGAATTCAAAAGAAAAGTAGCCCGCTGTGTAAGAAAGAGCCAAGAGACTGCCTTTGAGTGATATTCATCTAGCAGCATGTAGCTTCACTATTTTCAGGGTAAGCAAGTGGACTTTTACCATTTCATTTTACTGCCAAAGTCTTGAGGTTTTTTTTTTCTCCTCAACTTGACTAACTGACAGACAACTCCCAAACACAGAGCCAGAAAATGCCTTTCGCAACACGGGAATATTTTCAGAGTACCTGGACTGAAAACGCCTTCACCCACCATGATTTTAAACGCAGTGTAAACATTAGGGTTGGGAATCGTTAAAAATTTTCCGGTTCTGATTCCGGTTTCGGTTCCACCTAACGGTTCCGGTTCTGATTCCGATTCCATTAAAATCATTAAACAATTATTAAGAAAGAGTGGTAAGGAAAAATTCACAATGCTCAACTACTCAATGCTCAATACTGTTTATTACTTACTGTCAACTTAATTTAAAGGTTGGCAATGTCAAAATTCAACATATATCAAGTGTACAGATCTTCATAAGTAGGGTGGGGTATTTTTTGAAATTTCTGGTTCGGCTTCTGGTTTCATATAAATGAACTATGTTTTTTACTATTTTACCTTCACTGAATGTAGCGTTGCTGGAAGGTAGTAGGTAATGTTGAGTAATGTTAGTCCATCAATCAGCATGTGTTCAATAACGTCAATAACTATCAATAACGTTTAGCTTTTCAAGCAGGAATAAGCTTGTTGGCCAAATAGTCCCTTGAGGGCTGAGACACTTGTTAATTTCCCTTAATTAATGAAATATAAACGGTTAAACTTAAACATGTATACACACTCTCCATAAAGCCCGTTTTACAAATAATAATGCAGTCAGGAGATGGTGTGATGCAATGAGTGGTTTCCACATTTTTAAACATTTAAAATGCATTAAAATAAATATTTTCTATCACTTTGTTTATCACTCTTGAAATGACCTGTACACTAAATAATCTAACCCTCATACTTGCATAACAATAGCAATCTATTTATTTAGTGGTCCAAGTTGAAGCCAGTATGTATATTAAAGCTGAAGTAGGTAACTTTTGTAAAAATGTATTTGTGAAACCTGTCATTATGTCCTGACAGTAGAATATGAGACAGATAATCTGTGAAAAAATCAAGCTCCTCTGGCTTCTCCCAGTGGTCCTATTGCCATTTGCAGAAATTCATCCGCTCCCGGTAAGAAACAACCAATCAGAGCTGCGGTCCGTAACTTTTTTTTGTTCAAGATTTACAAATTGTATATAATAAGCGAGTACGGCAATTAAAGACGGAAGAGCGCAACGAGTTTGTGGATGCGTGTCATTGGAATAAATGTGCTCAGTAATTAAATAGGCAGGGAGGCGTGTCTGTTATTCGGTTCGTGACATCCTTTACGGCAGCGGTTCTCAATTCCAGTCCTCGCGCCCCACTGCTCTGCATATTTTGCACGTTTCTCTTTAACACACCTGATTCAGATAATCAGCTCGTTAGAAATGAACTCCGTGCATGAACTGTGTTCCAATTGTTCATTGCTCCCTACTCCCTGAGCAGGGGAAATCTGTTGAAGTTTACCTCACATCGAAACATTCATTCACTGATTTGTGCTGTGCAGCGTCTTTAAACATGGACAACTGTGACATCATATACCTCTGTAAATCAATACAATTTAAATTCACGTCTTGCACACTTCAATGCACTTTGATTGGAACATATAGCTACGTTCGCTTCGAACTGGAATCATGGCTGAATATCCTTTGATGTCCACTTCGCAGGGCACTTATGTTCGAATAGAACAAATGTCTGAAGCGCTAAGAGAAACTTTTAAAATGTGCAGAGCAGTGGGGCGCGAGGACTGCAATTGAGAACCGCTGCTTTACGGGAAACGCCGAATATTCAGAACAGCGATAGATGGAAGGACGCTGAAGTGCAGGGAAATGCAGCACTGCCAGTTGTCGTTGAAGATCCTTGGTCTTCCATTCCGTTCATTCAGTCACTTTACGTATATGTCAACATTCCATGTCAATTATTGTGAAACCCATGAGACAAAACAAAAATACAGCTCTGATCATAGAATCCTCCATTCTCCAGTTGTTAACATTGTTGTTCGTTGTTTCCGTTGTTGAACAACGCTCACAAATGACGTCAGCTTACGTCACTTCCTAGTACAAACTGTCGGTGCGAATGCAACCCTTTAAATGGTACTGGGAAATATTTCGCGCAAAATCGTCCCAGTACTTTAGTACTGTACATTTTGTTGTGGAACTAAAGCAGTGTGAAAGACCCTATTACTGCAGGCTTTAAAGCCAGCCCTTAGCTGAATGTGGTTTTATCCTTGACGAATGGTGGCAGTTATCCACCTTCAGACTGGATGTGGTCACAGACTAGATCTACAGGCTTGACAAATCAATTTTAAATGGTGCATTAAAATGTATCTGCATGTGTTAAAGTTATAGAATGGCAGGAATAATTACTGACACTTGTACACAGGGTTTCTGCGGGGCCTTAAAAAGTCTTAGTTATGATTTAAAGAGGTCTTCAATTTAGTGACGGAAAGACCAGAATTGCAATATGGCTGAAGGTGATGATTTCATTGAATTAACATGAGTGCTGCACATTCTAAGTCCAGTGCTACGCTGCTTTGTGTTCTGCTGTTACCGGGGAAAGTTATATTTCCAAACGCTCCACCTGCTGACAGTGAATGAATGAGCATTTTCAATACAGCTGTTGTTTTGTTCAGAATTCAGAAAAATGCGAAGATCGACCCATTTTTTTACCCTGCAAACACGCAGCTTGAAATGTGAACTGGTGGATCAGTAAGAAGACAAATGTATTATAAAAAAAAATCTAAACATGGGGTGTGCAATATGTATGGTCTGCGATAATATTGTTATTGTAGGTTTAATGATGTGCGATTTGATATTAGGAGTATATCGTGAAAAGCAAACGCAAAACACACCTATAGAGTGCACGCATACATTAGGTGATGAAGTCTAGTAGGTAAGACTAGTGCGCATATACACTATTTCCTGTTTTTGCTCTATTTCTCCAACAAAAATTAAATGATATCAGATGATGATGATTGTTTAATGTTAACTAATACTTTTTACTTTAAAGGCTGAAATTTCAAATTTTATAAAACTGTTTTTGTGGAAACTTATATCTGAACTGTAAATTGTGCTTTTTAAAGTAATTTTATGGTATTGTATGGTACTTTTATATGGTACTATTCATATTAACCTACTCCGCTCATATGGTATTCATTTCATGTGTTCGGGTCTTAAAGGTCTTAAAAAGTCATAAATTTGAGCTTTAAAATCCTGCAGAACCCTGTGTACAGGATTAAAATAAAAACATTTTTCAAATTAGCTTCACCTTATCATACAGTGCTAATAGCCTCAGAGTAGAGCTTTTGTCACTCTGAGTAGAGTTCTGTCATAGTAATCGTGCAAGCTAACCGGTTATAACAAGTTCTCAAAGCTTGTTCAAAATGTAGGTTTCAGTGGTAAGAAGTTAGGTAACATTAGTGTCTATGTTACCTGCTTAGACTGTCTTAGGTAAGCTATAGACCTCCCAGGGCTTATGAAATGTTTGCCTCTTACTTACACAGTGGAAGTATCCTTTAAAATGGTATACGTATAGTTTGGGGCTGGTAAGAAAAGAGGTCTCTTTCTCACAAAGGTGCATTTATTTAATTGAAAATGCAGTAAAAACAGTAATATTAAAAATTTTTACAAATTTGGTTTCATTATATTTTTGAAATGTAATTTATGGCAAAGCAGAATTTTCATCGGCCATTATTCCAGTCTTCAGTGTTCCGTGTCCTTCAGAAATCATTCTAATATGCTGATCTGGTATTTACTAAACATTTCTTATTATCAGCATTGTAAAGAGTTTAATGACACTACTTTTTTATTATTATTAATAGTTCAAAAGAACAGTGTTTTTGATTTAAACAAACACTTTTGATTTATATCGGGTATCCTTGCTAAATAAGAAAATTAATGTCTTTTTGTTTTGTTTTTCTTTTTTAATTGTAACACCCCAAACACGGTAGTGTTAAAAATGAAAAATGAAATAAATGCATACATAAACTGCTGATCTGTGTCACATTTTTAGTTTTCAGGTTTAAATGCCTTGCATATCTAATGGTCTATAGTTAGTCTGGCATTTGGTTTATGTTCTGACATTTTGTTGAAATATCTCTAATATCTCTTTCTGTGTCTTTCACAGGTCTCCAGTTGAGAAACAACATGGCACTGTTTTCTTGCACTCTACCACCCTATTGCTGGACTGGTTTTCATTGAATGTTGGCAGTAACAGACTGGCATGAATAGGCTGCAAAAGAACATAAAGCCAACACAGATGCTGACAGAACATGCCAAGCAAGTGCCAACAAAAAGAGAAAACAACCTAAACAATTGTTTTTTTTGTTGTTTTTTTCAAGTCTATGAACTGATACAACTTTTCAGGAAGATATTGTAAAGATGTGTACATAGCACAGACATAAAACCCGGATAATATATAATAACTTGTTCCAATCCATCCAGCAAGACTTGGTACCAAATCAAATAGCAATTCTGTAGTTCCTTGAAGACTATATTTCATCTCTCACCCTCCCCCTCTGGCTGCCGCACATCTTGTGTGCATCAGATCTGTTACAGGTGCAAGTGGCCTCACTTAACCCACTTGTCAGTTTGAACAAAAGTCTGCTTTGGCATTACTCACTCAAACTCGATCCAGTTTTAGGGTGCAGAAGGCAGGGGTAATCTATCGATAGGATTCAAAGCATGCTCGTCATGATGGAAGGCTTTCTCAATCGGGACACTTCAGGTAAAATAGCTGTAAAGCACGGTCATTTTCTTATTGATTATGGGTCATGAAGGTATTTCTCTGATTTGGTTTTAAATGGGGTTGGCGGGGGGAGGGGAGTGCTCTTATTGCGGCTAAAAGGATGACTGCATTCTGAGTGTCAGGTTCACAATGAGGCAATGGCAAGGAAACCCATCAGATGTGATTTTTCTTTTTACTGCATGTTTTAAGTTCTCTCTTGTTTTCAAAAGTGCCTCCAGTTTAAATCGCTTGGCTTGTTTTGTGCCCTGCATAAAAACATGGAGCTAAAGGGAGGAACATGTTTAAGAACTGCTCCGCATCCTCTCAATCTTGTGTGAATGTGAGGTTGTTTTCAAAACCCTTGGACCAGCATTCTGAATTATTTTGATATAGCAATAACTCCGCTTTGCCCACATCGCCCATGTGGACATCTTAAAATTGGAAATTGGTATGATTTCTAGTAAAGATCCTTTTTTTAGCCATGCTTTAAATGTAGATTTCTTGCAAACAGTTTTTTGGGATTTCAGATGAGGTGTGTGAGTGCGTATGTTTAAGGGTGATTGAGCAGAGGTGTGTGTGTGTGTGTGTGTGCGCGCACATGCATGCCCGTATCCAACTCTCTCTCCTCTCACAATCTTTAATTCTCTGACAGACTACTGCAGTTCTTTTGCCTAATGTACAAAGACAAAATACCGATGTATATTTTTCATGTTATGGAAATTGTCACCTCTAGTGAGTTCTTCTAAAATATAATTTTTTTCCAATACTTGTTTGTGTGTGCTGTCTGTGTTTAAAGTGTTGTTACTTACTAGAAAGCATTAAGAAAAAAAAAGAAAAGGAAAAAAGTATTACGAAATTCATTCATCAATACCAGTGTAACTACAAATGTATGTGCTTTTTATTAAGGTTGTTATTCACAAAACATGACAGTTTTACATAAACCATTGGCTGAAAAGTGTATCTACCATTCTGTAGTTTTTTAAGACCTTTTTGTTCTGTATATGTTTTTATTTGTTATAGCAGTTTTAGTACTAGAATAATTATTAATTATAGTTATTAATGAGTTAAGATGCCAAGGCAACATTTGCCATTTCTTTTAGGTAATTAATCGCCTATTATTTTATTTTTTCAATTAGTTTCAGTTATACAAAAAGGTTTTTAATCGTTTTAGAAAACAATAACAACATTGGTAAGGACAATATTGCTTGGCTGTCATTAAAGACAATTTAATAAAAATAAAAAAATGTTCAACAGATGCCACCCTCGGTGGTTTAAGTGCCATGTAGTTGTACTGAGACTTTTATACAACCGATTAGGCCCTATTTTTAGAAAGGGTTTTGGAGATGTGAGCCAAAGAGGGCATTTATCTAAATGTAATTCCTTATCCCTAATGTCTCTGGAAGAATCGTGAGGAACACGCTGGCTTTTGGTCAAAATAAAACTTGAATAAGAGTGCATATTAAAGACCCCGTGTACAGTTGGTTAATTTGGCACACAGACTTGCACATTATGTAAAATGTAATTAATAAACTTTACAATGTATTGTATCTTTGGTTCGGCGGTTCCACACACACGCTCCTCCCAGATCAAAACCTTCTTCCCGCGGTCTCTCGCGGTATTAGCGGGTATTAGGCGACCAGCCACGGATCCAACATGGCGGAAGGTATGAGAATGGTTTCTTTCTTATTTTTTTTACGCCCTTTCTGTTTAACACATGCAGCGGTTGAACTTTTACACGATAGACAGACCTAATAATGCATATAATTGATTTCTCCACAGCCAGTTGACAAGAAATATTGCGTACCTCTTAAATGAGCCTCATTATTGCTTAGATTGTTTTTTTTCCAGCTAACGTTAGCTGGTTGCAAGTCAGGTGGTAGGCTGGGCGGTGGTAATAATAATTTGCCGGGTGATTTGAGCTCTCGTGTAAAGAAATATCAAATAAATGCTTTTCCTAAAATATGTCTTCCGTTGTATTTGTCGCAGAACATCCAACCGTATGATTCTGAAATAGAAAAAGTTGATTTTAGGAACATTGTCGTCATGTATTCTGATTTTGTGCTTGCCTTCCATGTCGTTTTTTAGAATTAGAATTTGCCCTATTATTACTCTTTTATCCCGTTCTTCGTCATCATCTCAAATGACAATCACCTGAACGTATAAGCAGATTTTTAAATCTGACAACGTATTGCACTGAATATTTGATATATTTCAATATAACGACACTGATGTATGATAACGGTAGAAAATAAATAAATGTAAAGCTCTTCAATATTGTTATGCACGGATAATTTGCACATATCTTGATTGTATACAGAGAAGTCGCAGCAGGCGGTTGCGACCGTTACTTTTATCATCTCATGTGACATCTCCCTTTTTTTATCTTTCCACAACATGCTGTAAAATATAAAAAATATCTAATATCGTAAGAATGCTTTAACAATCGTTCTGTCATGTTGTTTGTTTATTTCCTTTTAAAAGACGGCGTGGCTAACAATAACAGTCTAGTGCAGTCGTATTATAATAATGCGACCATGTAAGGTTAGTGACGAGCATATTGGTTTAAGCCGTGGTTGGTAATTTTTAAGGCTGTTTCTCTTTCTGAATAAAGTTTAATAGAGCAATTTATTGTATACTAATTACACTATTTCCAGATAATCTAGAATGATTTATTCTTCATCTGAATTCATTCTGTGATTCATGTCGATGCTTGTTGGTTTTGCAAGCAGGTTATTGCTTCACAAGGTTTCTTGTCATCTGATTGCTGATGAGCTTTTTAAATACTTTATGGGGCCTATTTGGATGGTTCTGAGTTGTTGATTGCTTAGGACACTGGTTTCTTGAATCTAGGCTAAAGGCAAATGGCTCACATATTAAACTGAGAACATACTAATCCTTTGCTTATAGGCACAAACTTAATTGGTTGCAATGACTAGGGTAGACTTTTCACAAAAAATACAGCTTTCATATAGTACATTTACACCAGGTGCTGCTTGCTGTTTTTAGCAACATTCAAAGATTTTCCTAAATGACAAATGGTAACACATTATTAGACCGGCTTTCTCAGCACCTACGCTTATGTAGCGTAATGGCAAAGTGTAACCTCAGCATTCTAGAGAGACACACAGAAAGAAATTCAAGGAAAGAGGAAGGAAGCGGCCCGTGTTGGAATGTAGGTTAAGCTGTAAAATCCTCTAGTTACAGATCCAAGGCTATTACCACACTGAGAATGCAGAGTTTAAAGTTGTTATTTTGTGGTTTGAGTGGAATAACATGGAACCAGAGTGTGTATAAGAATGCTTGTGTTTGTTATTCATGAATTAGACCATGTGGAAAGTGTTTTTACTTCTCAAAAAGCAGAAAGGCAGTTTTCCTCACATATCGTTGGTCCACTTCACCTCCCATGAGCGTGCTTGGGAAGTCTGTCTGTGTCAGCAGTTTTCATATGAAATGTGGGTTTTGTCCCTCTCTATCTCTCCTTCATGGCATTTCCACTTCCCTTTTGCATTACCCATCACATTTCTTTTCGCTTTAAATGTTTATTATCCATTTACCCTGATTTTCTCCTTATACCCCATGTGCTTATTCATTGTGTTCCACTTCTTGTCATCTCTCCCCTTCTTGCCCCTCACCTCTCCATCGTTTTCTTTATACCTGTAGAGGAGGTGCAGAAATTGCAGAAGCACCTTGCTCTGCTGAGGCAGGAGTATGTGAAGATGCAGCAGAGGCTGGTGGAGACGGAGAGGCGGTGCTCCGTGTTGGACGCCCAGGCCTCTCTCCTCGGCTCCACCTCCCAGGCCAGTGACACCTTCATCAGCCGTCTGCTGGCCATCGTGGCTGACCTTTATCAGCAAGAGCAGTACAGGTGAGCACTGGATGTGAACTGTCACTTACTGTTAGATGAGGTCGTATTCAACCACAGAGGCTAAAGAAACAGTAAATAAAGATGCACAGCATTAAACATTTATTTTATTATATATATTTTTTGGCATTTTAATATTTTTTTCTTCATAACGAAACCTATTTTTATTGCCACTGTATGGGAAAAACTGCATTTACTGTATTAAAATATAATTATTTTCTTGTAAAAAATAGAATGGATTTTAAATGTCAAATGATGTATACTTACAAAACTTGTTACCATATGTTTTACAGATGCTTTCTTTTTATAGACAGGCTTTATTGTCTTATGTAAAACATATTTTTTTCTTTGGTTTTTGTGGTGAAATATTACCTAGACATCTTTGTTCAGCTCTTGACAATTTTATAAGATTCATGATTGAAATATGTAAGTTTGACTTTGGCTTTGACTTGATTTGAATTTTTGCTCTCACTAGTTTTGATTTGCAGTTTCATTTAGCTTCTCGGTGCAGTCTGAAGCTGTCTGAAATGGATTTAATATGTCTGCTGGGTCTGTAAAGTTAGGATGTTGTATTTCTTTGTATTGCACCATGTCATTACGAAGTTACAGAATGATCCATCTGAGATTTGAGCCTAGACTGTAGTCTCAGATCTGACCTCACTGAGACCATTGGATAATGCATCAGCTGTAATGTGTAGAATGATATGGTAGCTTATGACTGCACATTTCACAGGGATGCTGTGTAAAGTCAGTATGACAATATCAATGTTTTTTTTTCCTCCTAGTGATCTGAAGGTGAAGATTGGACAGCAGACGTTCAGTGCTCATAAGTTCGTGCTGGCTGCTCGGAGTGAAGTCTGGAGCTTAGCCAACATGGCCTCCACCTCAGAACTGGACCTCTCAGGTAACAATGACTTTGTTGTTTCATACAACCCACACTAGAAAAGTAGGATATCTATATTTTTCCCTTATTGTTCAAATGCAGTATGCAGCAGTGTCAAATCCTTCAATACTGAGCCTGTTGTTTGATTCTTCCCTGTGCTTCCCCTTGTGACTTCCTAGATGCCAAACCAGAGGTTGCCATGGCAATGCTGCGCTGGGCGTACACGGATGATCTGGAGTTGAGTGGAGACGATGGCTTCCTCATCAATCTGATGAAGCTGGCCAACCGCTTCCAGCTCCATCTTCTGCGAGAAAGGTGGGAACAGTGTTTTTAGTGTAACGGATGCAAATGACTGGATAGATTTATGACTCATTTTGCATCTTTCTTTACATATCATTGTGATTCACCAGCAGAACTGTTACCATCTAACTGTAATCTATCACTTAACATATAAACATTTCAGTATATAAAGCAACCATCAGCATGGATTGATGTAAACAAAAGGGTTTTGGTGATGAATCTTACACTTATGTTTCCTGCAACGTGGAAAACGCTAACGGAATCGCGGAATCCAGATATATAAAATGTAATTTTTTGATAGACTTGACAGAACTTGACAAATTTTGGATGCATACATAAAAACGTAGGTCAGTACACTTGACCTAAACGTGATATGGGTTAGTGTCTGTGAACATGAAGTCGTATACCACTTAAATATTAATCCTGTATATTTTGTGTGAATTCAGTGTGAATGAATGGCATAGGCGTGGTTTCGTTTACTCATGTTAGACACATACTGAAGCGCATGTGGCACTCACTGTGTTTTCAGCCTTTGGCGCCTCAATGTACATGTGTGAACATGATTTCTAGAACTGCTCTGAGAGTCACTTCATGAGCATTTTACCGTTTCTTTTGAATAAAACTGTCATATTATCTACAAACAGAAACTTAAAGCAGACTTTCACAGCAGCCCGTCAAAATAGCAGTTCAGTTTAACTTAAAAAAAATGTGATAGAAAAAATATTTAATGTAATGATAGTATTACTACTACTAATAAAATTATTAAAACATTATTTTTCAAGGAATGTTTACCATAATTTTAATTTAAATACACAGCACAGTATTTCTGAAAAATAAAAAATAAATGATTTTTTATTTTTATAAAATGAATTCATTAGAGATGCTTTTGATTATTAAAACAGAATTTGGTAAAAATAAATTAATAGGCCCTTAAATAGGTAGTTCACCCAAAAATGAAAATAAGCCAGTTTTTTGCTCACCCTCAAGCCATACTAAGTATATATGACTTTCTTCTTTCAGACGAATCCAGTTGGAGTTCTATTAAAAGTTCTCCTGACTATTCCAAGCGTTATCATTGCAGTCTGAGGGTGTTTCTGTTCAACAGTCCAAAACACGTTAAATAAAGTGTGTGCATCCATAGTAAAACGTGTTTCATGACAAAACAGCGTTTCATGACAAAACGCAGGTCATGAATTAGAAGTACAAACCGAGGATTTGTAAAGAAAAATGTCGGAGGATTTCGATATAAGCCAAGAGGAGACTGGTTTTCCTTTGCAAAAGTATGGAAACTTTGCTTCCTTTGCTCCTGTAAACAAACTTGCGAGACTAGCATATCTCAGCATACGTCCTACGTCCTAGAGAAAAGTGTTTATTACTTTTGAAATATGGATTATTTTCTTACAAAAAAAAGCATGGATTCACTACAGGAGGCCTTTATTCACCCCCCGGATCCATGTGAGGCATGCTTTATTGTGGATGCACGCGCTTTATCTAACATGTTTTGGACTGTTAACGAGAGACACCCACCCACTGCAATGATAATGCTTGGAATAGCCAGAAAAGTCATAAACACCTAGGATGCCTCGAGGGTGAGATAAAACACAGGCAAATTTTTTGTTAGTTTTTGGGTGAACTAACTCTTTAAAAATGTTTTTTGCCCTGCAAACCTAAAAACTGAATTTTACCATGTAAAAATTGTAGGTTTCATGATTTTAGGTAATTAGACGGAGTCTAGGAAAAAACAACAGATTTCGTAGGCCCCTTTGCTTGATTACTAAAGCATTTGCATATGCATCATGCCATAATTTTTAGTTACTCTGGTCTTTCACTGAGTCATATTCAGCAAATTAAATCTCCCTTTAAGAACGCGCTCTTACCTGCCATTTGCCTGAAAGAGGCTTATATTTAAACAGTGATGCCCAATCATCAAAGTGCCCTTGAGTCAAGTACGTAATCCTCTCCCATCAATAGGTATGCTGAAGTCCCTTTAAATAAAAGCAGTTGCTTAATGGCAAACAGACAGGCTACGTGTTTTGTGCTTTTATGCTAATGATCAACTTTTATTCTTGAGCACTGCGACTAAAGAACAACTTTGATTCTTTGATTATTTTATTAACATTATACATATTTACATTTAATTAACATATCTAATTCAAAATTGAGCTGTTAGTGTTGTCAGTGAGCTCTGTGAACACCGAAATTGTTTTTCAAATGCAGATGTGAGAAAGGAGTGATGTCATCAGTGAACGTGAGGAACTGTATCCGGTTCTACCAGACAGCCGAAGAGCTGGACGCCACAACATTGATGAACTATTGCGGAGAAATCATCGCCAGTCACTGGGTTAGTCAGAAGAATGGAGTCATCATCCTCATCCTTAAAAAAAGAAAAACATCAGATGTGAAATGAATTCTATAGATATGCATAGCGATGTTCATTGTATTTGCCAATAATACACTACAGTTCTAGGCATCGTTTTATAAGCAATAATAAGATAAATATTGATTAATAACCTGACAGATTCACTGTGAAAAATCACCTTTTGTTGTCCTTGATGTTTGGAGTCTCTTTTATGACTCCTTGTAAATCCCCACAAGGCACAATGATTGATTCTCAAGGTTATGAATATGACCAGGATGGTAAAGCAAACACTGTGGTGGGTTTACAGTTGCTTTCTCCACTGAGTGAAACCAAACACATCGATATGGGCTTAGCAGACCTTGAATAAGACTTTGATATAGAGTAGACCAGAGGGAGATTGAGATTTGAATAATTATTCAAGAAGTCACCTGCTGTTTTAAATGAGGAAATGCAATGCACACAATGAGTGTGTGTTAATGTAGAATGTAGAGTTTGCAAATGAATAGATGCTTAAATATGTTTCATATTTACTATTTCTTTACCCTCTCAAACAGGATGATCTTCGGAAAGAGGACTTCAGTACCATGGATGCTCAGCTGCTCTATAAGATGATCAAATCCAAGACCGAGTACCCCCTTCACAAAGCAATTATAGTAGAACGAGAAGATGTGGTCTTCCTTTATCTAATTGAGATGGATGCCCAGGTAAAAAGCCAGCACTGAATCTTAGAAATTATTATGCAAAATTGATTGGTTTATTATTTATTTTTACAACATACTCCGCTGGATTTAGTTGCATTTACAACAATAATAAATGTATCATCCTCTACTAACAAGCTTGGTTATTGCATGGCAAAGTCATAAGGATAATTGTAAATAATTCTCACTATTAACTAACTATTAGCTATGATTTGCCTCAATAAACTCCTAATTTGCTGTTTATTAATAGTTGGTAAGATGGGAAATTTAGGTATGGGTCACGATTAAACAATTTGAAAAATGGTCGTGCAGAATAATAATAAGGCATTAATATGTGCTTTTAAAGCATTAATGATCAGCCAATATGCTAGTGATATGGATGCCAGTTAATAGTGAGAGTTAGTCCTTAAAATAAAGTCGACTCATGTTTTCTTTTATTTAATTCCTAAGTTACCTGGAAAGCTGAATGAGCTGGACAATAATGGAGACTTGGCGCTGGATCTGGCACTGTCCAAGAAGCTGGAGAGCATCGCCACCACACTGGTCAACAATAACGCAGATGTTGACATGGTGGACCAGAGCGGCTGGAGTCTTCTTCACAAGGCCATCCAGAGAGGTGAAGAGTGCTTGTATTTGGCCAGATTGATTAAAGCAAGCATCACAAGTCTTGAGAGAAGTTTTTTTTTTTTCATTTGGTGGTCTAAGTTTTGGTGCTCTTGTGTGGTTCTCTTTCCCTGTCATTTTAGGAGATGAATTTGCCTCCACTTTTCTGATCCGTCACTCCGCACAGGTGAACGCTGCCACAGTGGGGGCAGTGGAGACACCGCTGCACCTGGTCTGCTCTTTCAGCCCTAAAAAACATAGTGGTCAAGTTATGGCTGGCATGGCTCACATCGCTGAGGCTCTGCTCAAAGCTGGTGCCAACCCGAACATGCAAAACAGCAAAGGACGGTGGGTAACATGAAGTCTTCTGCATTAATGACTATGTTTATGGGGGTAACATATTCAGTGTATTCATCACTTAATATTTTCATTGTCCAATTCTTAGGACGCCATTACATGAGGCTGTGGTGTCAGGAAATGAACCGGTTTTTAACCAGCTGCTGCAATGCAAACAGTAAGCTTAAACATGGTTTATATTTTTCAAAACGAATGATCTGACAAGTTAATGGAAAAGTAGGCTATACTACATAAAATATATGCATGCATGTAATACACAGTTATCTAAAACTTGTTTTTAAAAAAGTACAAGTGCAACAGAGTACAGTGTATCCCATGTTTTTAACCTTCCAATCCTCTTCATGCCTAGATTGGACCTTGAGCTGAAAGACCATGAAGGCAGCACTGCACTGTGGCTGGCTCTGCAGTACATCACTGTGGCCTCTGACCCCTCTGTCAACCCTTTTGAGGATGAAGCTCCGGTTGTCAATGGAACCTCATTTGACGAGAACAGTTTGGCAGCGCGGCTCATACAGAGAGGAAGCAATCCTGATGCACCAGACTCCAATGGTACCACACATCTTGCACTTTATAAATAGTCTATCTGTGTCCTTTTAGTCATTAACCCTTTCCTAACAGTTAATCACAAGATCTCGTCCTCAGGTAACTGCCTCATGCAGAGAGCAGCTATCGCAGGAAGTGAAGCAGCCGCTATCTTCATGGCCACACATGGAGCTAAAGTCAATCACACCAACAAATGGGTGAGTTTGTCTGCTTTGATTAGAATTAACTGCCTGCCACGTGTTTGAACTTACATACTCATTTAAAGAATTTTGAATAATAGTGTAGTCATCAAAACAATTAAATGTATCTTTTTTTTTTGTGTATAATATTATTTATTTCTGAAGGATCATGTGACTGAAGACTGGAGTAATGATGCTGAAAGTTCTGCTTTGCCATCATAGGAATACATTACATATTAAAATAGAATACAGTTATAATTATATTATATATCACAATATAACCATTTTTAATGTATTTTTGATCATTGCATTTATATTGATAAATGCAGCCATGGTGATCATAAAGAGACTTCAAAATATTTGAACGATAGTGTATATATACATTGTATATTCTGTGTACATATCTTACATGTAATAACAAAAGAGTAGTAGGAAATAGGTGGGTTATCATAAATGAAATATTATTTATCCATATTTTTATATATATATATATATATATATATATATATATATATATTCCCCGTCTTTTCCTGTTTAGGGTGAGACTCCCCTCCACACGGCTTGTCGCTGTGGCTTGGCAGGGCTGACAGCAGAATTGCTCCAACAGGGGGCGAATCCTAATTTGCAGACTGAGAGCGCCCAGCCTGATGGAGTTGAGAAGAGCCAAGGAGTCTCCCTGCAGAGTCCCCTCCACCTGGCCATCATTCACAGCCACCCAGACGTGGTGTCTGTCATACTAGAGCAGAAAGGTGGGGGATGAGAGAGAATGTTTGATTTCATCGTTGATCAGTGTCACTCATAACTGTTATTTCGCTCCATCTGTCATAGCCAATGCACTACATGCCACCAATAACCTGCAGATCATCCCTGACTTCAGTTTGAAAGACTCTATGGATCAGACCGTTCTGGGTCTTGCGCTCTGGACCGGTGGGTTCTGTTAAAATCTCCTTCTGTGAGTTCACTGCTCATGCAAATTTTTCAGTTATTCATGTATAATCTTATTTGCATCACTAGGTATGCACACTATTGCCGCACAGCTGCTGGGTTCTGGAGCGGCTATTAATGACACCATGTCTGATGGACAAACACTACTGCACATGGCCATAAAGAGACAGGACGGCAAGAGCGCCCTCTTCCTGCTGGAGCACCAGGCCGACATCAACATCAGGTAGTACACCTACTTGATAGAGCTATAAAACGTTGGTTGGCATACATACCCCAGACATGTTGAGCTGTGGTGTTAATGTCAGCAGTAAGGTTTTGAGTCCTGTCTGTTGTGTGTCTTAATCCCATGTCCTCTCTGCTATTTCTGAAAGAGTTGACACATAGATGATCATTTATGAAACCATGAAAGCAAATCCTCAAACTACAAAGCATGCTTTGTTCCAGGACCCAGGAGGGGCAGACAGCTCTACAGTTGGCCATCAGTAACCAGCTTCCTTTAGTAGTGGATGCCATCTGCACAAGAGGAGCTGACATGTCAGTTGTGGATGAGAAGGGTGATCCTCCACTCTGGCTGGCTCTAGAAAACGGTTTGGAGGACATTGCTTCCACACTGGTGAGAACTTTATTCTGTTTACCAATTGGGATCATTAAACTGTGATTGAAACGTCTTTAGTTTTCTATATTCTCATTAAAAAATAATGCTTGTGATGAGTTGATTTGACTTGATTTAAAAAAAAAAATGTATTAATTAGGTCAGGCACGGATGTGATGCAACCTGTTGGAGTTCAGGCCCTGGAGGATGTCAGCAGACTCTTCTCCATAGAGCCATCGATGACAACAATGAGATCACTGCCTGCTTCCTTATACGCAGGTTTGCAAAACGTATTTCATTTAGCTTCTGAGCAGAAATTCCATTGTAAAAAATGAACATGACAGGTCATCAGAAAGACATTTTCAACACAAAACACCCACTGATTGGTGGTGCTTCATTCATATAGTGTACTGCATGGATGACATTTTTGTAGGCAAAAACAACATAATATCCTGTGGCTGAATGGGACTACACTGGTTGTTGATTACATCATCGCAACGTACAGAGAAAACATCTACTCTGTAGTCTGCTTTCACAGCCTTGTTGTGTTTAGAACTGCACTCTTGTAAACTGCTCAAACTTTCAGAGAAAATTATTTTTAATAAAGACCAAAAAAGTTGGTGGAAGCTTAGTGATCGTTGAAGCCATGTGATTGTTGTGTAGTTTGTTTATAGCCTAGATATCACTTTTTACTTCAGTGATTGTATTTAGACTTCAGGATCCATCCAAGCTGTTAATTTGTGAAGATTATCAGGATGACAAAATGTATAAGAATACAATTTTTGTTGGTCACAGAACTTGTTTTCTGTAATAATCCAAAAGCCAATAGAAACAAATCCTTTTGTGTTTAAACCAGGGTGATGTTAAAGGTGCTGTATGTCGGTTTTTGACTCTACTAAAGCATAAAAATACCATAATATGTTTGCAGATATTTAAGAAACATGCTAAGTTAACATACTTGTTAACAATGCTACAGTCAGTTATTCTCCTTTGAAAATGTGTGTTCCGGGCCGGATGGTCGGTTTCTGTTTTGGTTTGTGAAACCTGCCCACTATCAGTTTACCCAGTTGTATTCTGGCACCGCGGGTTGCCAGTTGGCGGAAAACACAGTGCATTTAATTTCATTCATCAAGTGCACCCGTTCCAGTTGGTGTCGTCGATCTGGCAACCTGCGTGTTCCCCAAGTCTGAGGAGGAGGGTCCGGGTGAAAAAACCCTGTGCAATATTTTGAATTTGGACTGCAATACCTAGTTTAACCACTCTGTCAATCCTACAATACAGCACCTTTAACTTCAGTGTTGTTCTACAAAATTGTCTTCACTGCAGTGCTCTATTCAGGCTGAGACTGGTTTAGGATTACATAATATTTTAAAAGCTTATATATAAAAAGATAGAATTACTTTTGGTCTCAAATGGTCAAAATAATCATGTTATGCTGGTTAAATTAATTCATAATAATCACTTGCATAAATAAATGAACAGAACTGAATACTAATTGAACAGACATTCCAAAAATTGGCATTTCTATATCATTTCCATTTCACCGATCTCAACATGTGTTTTCAGTGGCTGTGATGTCAACAGCCCAAGGAGGCCTGGTCCTAACGGAGAGGGAGATGAGGAGGCTAGGGATGGACAGAGCCCACTGCATCTGGCTGCGTCCTGGGGACTGGAGGAGGTGGCGCAGTGCCTTTTGGAGTTTGGAGCCAATGTGAACGCACAGGTTCATACAGATGAATACATTCACTCTAGTTCTTCTAGTTCTTTTTCTTTAGATGACAGAACACAATTTAATTGGTGCTTTATGCAGATATGTTCCATATACACACACAGTTTTCTCTCTATGCAGGATTCAGAGGGTCGTGCTCCCATCCATGTGGCCATCAGCAACCAGCAAAGCATCATCATCCAGCTGCTCATCTCCCACCCTGAAATCCGCTTGAATATTCGAGACAGACAAGGCATGACGCCATTTGCCTGTGCCATGACTCATAAGAACAACAAGGCTGCCGAAGCCATCCTCAAGAGAGAGTCTGGCGCTGCTGAACAGGTGTGCAGGCCTGATTATACCCACATACAAAGAATAAATATACGTGTGATGTCACAAGCCACTGGATCAAGGATCTCTCTCTTTGTCCAGGTGGACAACAAGGGTCGCAACTTCCTGCATGTCGCCGTGCAGAACTCGGACATAGAGAGTGTGCTCTTCCTCATTAGCGTACAGGCCAACGTGAACTCCAGAGTGCAGGACAGTGCCAAACTCTCTCCTCTACACCTGGCCGTACAAGCAGGATCAGAGATCATTGTCAGAAATCTGGTAAAGCAAAGATTATTTGATTTTATTTCATACTAAAACATATATTTGTGTTTTCTCCTAATGTATTTGTGGATTGCAGCTCTTGGCTGGTGCTAAAGTAAATGAGTTGACCAAGCATCGTCAGACAGCCCTGCATCTCGCTGCACAACAGGATCTTTCCACAATCTGCTCTGTCCTGATCGAGAATGGCATTGATTTCACTGCAGTAGATGAGAATGGAAACAATGGTAAACTATTGCAGTAACAGTCCTCAGTAAATCATTAAAATATTGGAACAAAAAGTACATTTATTATATTATTCCTGTATCATTGAATTCCATTGTATCATTTTCTTAAATTTCCTTCTAATAGCACTTCATCTGGCTGTGATGCATGGGCGTCTGAATAATGTGCGTGCTCTTCTCACCGAGTCCAACATAGATGCAGAGGCCTATAATCTCAGGTTTGACTTGGAATGTCTCACAAATATATATAAAAATAAAAAACACAAAATATGCAATTTTCACTGACATTCACTAACTTGAATAGTTTTGCCGTTTTCTTCTCTTTAGAGGTCAATCACCCATGCATGTTCTTGGTCAGTATGGGAAGGAGAACGCGGCAGCCATCTTTGAGCTGTTTTTGGAGTGCATGCCTGAGTATCCCCTGGATAAACCAGACAATGAAGGGAACACAGGTTGGTGAAGTACAAACAGTTTGATCATACGGAAATGGGTCTTTTGACTCATTTCCCATTATAATAGCAATCAGACCATTTTGGTTGGATCATTGATGGTTGATGCTTTTCTCCTTCCAGTGCTTCTGTTGGCATATGTGAAAGGAAATGCTAACCTGTGTCGTGCCATCGTGAGGGCTGGAGCTCGACTCGGTGTTAATAACAACCAGGGCATCAACATCTTCAACTATCAAGTTGCCACTAAGCAGCTTCTGTTCCGTCTACTAGGTAAGAGATACAGGTTTAGTGTTTCTAAGACATTCACAATGCTGGTAGTAGATTTTTATCTAACTAGTTCTATGCATCACATTTTGAACGGTTCAGATATGCTTTCCAAAGAGCCTCCTTGGTGTGATGGTTCAAACTGCTATGAATGTATGATCAAATTTGGAGTCACCACTAGGAAACATCACTGGTATGTAGGCAACATACAGTGTTCAGTCTTTTAACTTTTATAAAGAACACACTCTTCTTTCTCTTCTAATCATAACTCCATTTATAATGATCTTCCTTTGTCCTGCCACCTAATAACTCATTGTCTTGTTCTTTCTCTCTTAGCCGCCATTGTGGGCGTCTGCTCTGCCATAAGTGCTCTATAAAAGAGATCCCCATCATCAAATTTGACCTGAACAAACCTGTGCGTGTATGTGACATCTGCTTTGATGTGCTGACATTGGGCGGCATGTCCTAACACACAAGAGCAATGTGAGGGACAGCCACCAGCCAAGAAGATTTGGAGTAAGACAAAGACAGGGAGAGCCGTTGAACAAAACTATTCCATTCTTGTCAAAGAGAAAATACAACCATAACAATCTGTGTTTGTTCTAGCAGTACTTTTTAGAACCAAACTATTATATGTTGAGGATCCAGATTGAAACTAGTGGAGTGCTGATGCAAATGAAAATTGTAGTTCCAAGTTCAGCATTTGGCAAAAGTGTGATAGGAGAAGGTCAACTACTATGAAAAGAACAATAGGGGTTTTATACAGGGCTAATGTGCTATATGGACACTTTGATTATTATAAGTACTTCATTTTCCATCATAATGACAAGGCTAGTACATGATTCCCACGTGCAATCATGCCATACTCAAATTTTTACAAATTGATTAACCCCAGTTTGAAATCGCTACAGCGCCTTGTGAACATTTCAAGGAAGTGTGTTTAGTGTTGAATGCTGCAGGATATGCAGGGATCTGTGAAAGGTAGCCATTTTTAAGTAGTTTGAAGCCTTAATCATACTGTGCAGGGTCTTTCAGTTGTTGTATCGAGGTTTTGAACACATTTTAACCTCTCTGCAAGGACATTTCTCTTTCTCTGGAGTTCAAATCAAAACACTAAGAGAGAGATGGAGAAATATTCCTTGCTAGGTTATTAGGAACATGGTCACTTAATCATTTATAAATCTGCATATTCAGTGGGCTTTATTTTAACAGATCCATTAGTTTACATCATACTTACATTTGAGAAACACTTCAGATGTGTAAGTGTTCTGACGTGGATTTCAAATCGTTTCTTGTGATTGACTGGTGCAGAAATACAAGTGCAGAATTCTGAAAATGCTTACTATGCATATGCATGGCATCATTTGTAGCCTGTTGGTAGTCATCATTGCATCATAATCACACTTTATTCATTTCTGATCACCAAAGGATACATTCCAGTTAACGTTTGCCCTGAAAGCTAGCGCTGGGGGAGCTGCTCGCTTGGTTGTTTTCAAAATTCTTCTCGGTGGCTTAACACGTCACATTATCATATTTCAAATGCTTTTTCATGTCCATGCTTAACAGGTGCACTTTATCAAAGTTATTTTTTTTTTTTTACATTTCAGATCATATTTCAAAGATGACTGGGTTTTTGTTTTGTTTGTGGCAGGGAGGACCAGCTCCACAGTCTGTTATTGGTATTGTTAAACTGTACAGATAAATGTAGAATATTTTTGACCACTACAACTGTTTTGTACTTAATGCAGGTTGTGCTTTTTTGTCTATGTGACAAACCTACACTTTGGCCTCTGTTTAATCTTTCTGCATATTGTATGGTATCTGTATGCTCAGATATTTAGCCTGTCGCCGCCTCTAGTATCCTTTTCAAGAAAGGGAGGACAACTTTACATAAAGGATGATTGAAGAAAATCTATAAAATTGTCTTTTATTGAATAATATTGATTTTATGGCACAAGTGATCTACTTGGCCACAAACTGCAATGAAATTAATTCAATTTAGAAACATAACTATATAAATAACAAGCAGCATCAGGTTCTTGGATGGTGCCTGCTACAATAAACCCATCAAAAACATTTCTATGAAAAATCTGTCAAATGAAAATACAGTGAGTCTTCTAGTGTGATGAATACTTGTAGCTCAGTCTTTAGTGATACGACAGGACTCTGCATGAGGAGGACAGTCTTTGTACTCTCTGAGGTTTCGGTTCTCAGTGTGAACAGGATCTGACAGTTGGATGCACACACATCGGGAGTGGCCAGACCCAGGGGAGAAAAGCATTCTGGGTACTCCAACCCAGTCCCTGTGAATGCCACCACTACAAAAAAAGAAAGAAAAGTTGTTACACATTTTTTTAGAAAACTTAAAGATTAAAAATGTTAAAAAAGAATTACCTCATTGTAGAGCACCATACCCGTCCCCCACTGGCTTCGCTCCATTCCGAGTTACAGGCCGGGTACAGCTGCATTTCACTCTGAGCCTGGGCCTTTTTCTTCAACCCCTCAGACAAGAAAGCCTCAACATGTAATAAAGCATCAGTGGGCTGCCCAGTTTCTGTGTAGAATCGACCTATCAGTTTACCTGCAACACAAGGGTCATACAGACAGACACCTTAAAGGGACAGGTCACCCTGAAATGAAAAATCTGTCACGATTTGCTATAAAACATCATAATTATAAATTAGTATTTTTTTATAATATTTACATGAATAAAGAAAATATACAAAATATTCTAAGAAGGTTATGATTAACTAAATTGCATTTATTACAATTATTACGCCATGGAAGAGTCATAAAAGCTATTAAGGTTCTTTAAATGATTCAAATATATCAACACCTTTACTAAAAAAAATAAAATGTATTTTCTTTCAAATTTGTTGATTGGATATAAAATTCTGAAAGAAATAGTAATAAAATAGTCATAGGTACCCACCTACTGGAGTGTAATCCTTCTGATAAAATGACAGCCAGTCATAAAGAGCCACAATCTGGGAGTCGGTGAAATCCGAGATATCGCTAGATAGACCAGCCTCTGTGAAATCGCCTGTAATAAACGCCCTTGATGCGTCTTTTCCTGCACAAACAACACGCAGATTTCAGCAACCTCTATGCGTTAGCAAGTCAGTGGCCTGTGAATTGCATAGCGAATTTACCTCTAAAGAAATGATAACCGCCGCCAGGGCCGTAATGTTTCCGCCCCTTTTCAACGTCAAACACCTGTCCTAAGATCGCCAAGTACAATCCTTTACTGTTCTCCTCTCCGTTGTATAAAGACAGCTCATCTTCGGTCAGCATGCTCCCCGGAGCAGATGCTGGAGCATCACTGACCTGCTGCCGCAGACACGACTCCAGCACACTCACAACACTGCCGTAGATCGGGAATGTGAGCCACTCCGGTACCGTCCATACCGCCAGGACAATTGAAATAAGTGCTACTAAATATTTCAGCATTGTGCACACAGTGTATAAAGACGAGTACGAAATGTCAAGCGGTCAGCATTTAAAATAAAAAAAACATTTCGTACCGCACGTATTAACAATGCCACATTTTTCTACGTTTCCGGGTTATGTGATTGCGCATGCGCAAATCTATTGGTAAAATAATAAGCAATTTTATATTTATATAGCTGAAAGGTTTTTTTTTCTCTGATTCAGTGAACAATATATATAACAACCGAGGAAAAAGGAATTAAATGTACACGCAGAAAAATTTAAAAACAAAGCAGGCCTACACCGAATTCAAATAAAAAAATATAATTTGGGATGGTGATGGTGTCCTTTCAATTCGCTAAAGTTTCTAAACTGTCAAAGTCTAGCCTGGTTACTCTCGGAATAAGACTATGAAATGCTATTAGTAAATGCATGAGATTTTGTCTGATAAATCTTAAAATATTTCACTGAATATTGTGAAATTTCAATTTTTTTTTTTTTGACTTTCAGTACCACAAGAACAAGAGATATGCATTGTCACATTATTTACAACCCAAAATAACATTATTTCAGTGCTATTAAAAACATTATTTTTTACTGTTTATTTATTTGTTTGTTTATTTTCAGTTTACGTATAATTATAAGTCATAATAGGTAAGAAATTCGGTTTTCAAAAAGCTCATTCTTTTTATGTGGTATTTTTCTAATAAAATAAGCAATTGTAATATTGTCATTGTATTATTCTGCATATTCCAAAATGTGATTCTGGAAAAAATAAACAAATAAATCACATCAAATACACAAATGACTCACCCCAGTTTTCGTTTAATATTTTTATAAATCCATCCCAAAAAAACGTAAATACAATTATAAAACAAATGCCTTTTCCAGTCAACAGAATTGACATAATACATGCATAATACATCCTGTAGTATTTTGTTGGATACTCCTTTAACTTTGTTATTAAAACAACATTTTTTTTGCAATTTTTGATATTGAAGAACTAGCTTTCCAGGTGACCTACAAATTGACATAATCACTGAACATCAGCTTCAAACATGAGAATTTATTTATTAAAAAATGACAAAAAATATATAATTCAAAATAATAATTTGCGAATACTACGCTAGGGGTCGTGTTTACAGCGCAGAGGGCGGCGCTCAACTCACGGAAGGGACCAAAGTTTTTTTGCTGACAAATATGACGTCAGCTGGCGGAGCCCCTCAATGCGGTAGTGACACCGGAGGAGCGCACTGTCTGGGAAAAGCACCCTGGACTAATCAACCCTGACACTAAAACTCAGTTGAAACCTGGTCTGAAGGCGATCGGAAGAGAGGCCGAGGCCGCAGAACACCATGGGGAACGCGGAGGGCGGCTGCGGCGCCGGGAGCGGCGACGATGAAGACGACGTAGAGACGGAGAGTCCCGTGTTCGCTGAGGGCAGCCCGGCCTCTGCGGCCACAGGCAATAGGGCCGGCAACGAAGGAGGAGGTGGTGGCGACAGCGGCGGCGGCGGCGGCGGCAGCGGCAGCGGCGGTGGTGGAGGAGGAGCAGCAGCGGCAGGCTCCGTTCCGGGGAGAAGCGGAAGAGGTTCAGCGAACCCGCCGTCCCCGAGCTATGGACTCCCCACTGCTGAAGCTCTGCTGGAGCAGGTGAAGCTGCGAGAGGCAGCGGCCCGTATGAGCGAGTCATGGGTCGCCATTTCGGAGTCGGTGCTGGCGCGCAACGAGAGCGCTCTGGTGCGCTGGCTGGAGGAGCGGCAGAGCCGCGGAGAGGAGTCCGTCACTCTGGAGCAGTTCTGTGAGATGCTGGAGAGCAGAGACGCGCCCAGAGATGACTGCGAGGAGGTGATCAAGACATGTCACTCAGATAAGCAATGACTTGCTGTAGCACAGTGGTTCAAGCCAGCCCCTGGCTGATAACTGAGAGTTTGCAGGTTCAAGAGTTGTTCAAGAACAATCACTAAAGTGCACTTCAGCAAGACGTCCCTGTCACCTAAATGACATATTAGTGAATAAGGAGTATTTAGCTGACAAACAACTCAAAGTTGTGTAATTGACCATTTCACTTGCACTATACTCTGAGTGTGGTACCATTGTGTAATCTTTATCTTTCTATCACACATTTGATAAAGGCTGTTAATTGGCTGTCCCCTACTAGTCCACTTTCAATCTTGACTGCATTTCAGCCCATCATAAGATGGTCGTATTAGATTTGCTTTGCCTTTATTTTTGATTGGTAGATATAGGGTTTGATTAAACTGACTATTATTGACCGCCGAGTAGTCAAGACTCATCTTAGTGCCAATATAGAATAGGTCTTGCTGTGCTGTACTCCTTGTAAATAAATAAAATAATTGTAAATAAAAATAAATGCTTAGCAAATTAAATTTGGCAATAACAAATTACCGTTTGACACTGATTTCTACAGTTGAGGTTCTGACTATTGATTTCCAATTTTTATAAGCAAACTAAATGTTTTTCTTTTTATTTAATGCATACAAATTGGCAGTAAATACTCAGAAACTCAGATGTATAAATTATATTATATATATATATATATATATATATATATATATATATATATATATATATATGTGTGGTTTTTTTTAAGTTAGATTTGTCACCGACAGATTTCATTTTTGTTAAAGCTACTTACAAACCGTATAGAACTTAAGTGAGCATCCATAATCACATGGCCCGGGACAATGTCCCCACTCCCCCAACCCTGATTCAATTGAAATCCTATCCAGCGCAATTGATATTGGATCATAAATGTGTTATTTTTCCGGGATTGGTGTGTGGTGAGTCAAGTTTTACTTCCTGACAAAAGTAAAGTAGTTCAGTCATGTTACTGTGACTGTATCCATTGTTTATAGTGTGGTATTTCTACAGATATATCTTTGTGCTAAATGATCACTTAATTCATGTACTGTGTTATTTACACAGTATTTTCAGTCATATCCAAAATCATTGTTGTACTATGGTGCATTTTGTTAGTGTGGTGCTTTCTGGAGGTGGCTATACTGATTTAAGCATGACTCACTTTCATTTGCTTCACAAATGATTCACATGCTGGCTCGAGTGTGTTTATATAGGAGAAATGGACAACTGGTTTGAGAGAGCTAAACAGTCCTCCTTTTGTTTTCTGTTTGCCTTCTCTTTTGTGCGATACCTTAGCATAATATTTGTGTCACAGACTGTACAGACAGAAAATAATAATCTTTTCCATTTGTGCTCTTTAGGCCTTTGGTCAGTTTGATGCTGAGGGTGATGGGATTGTTGATGTGGAGAACATGCTCACGGCACTGAAAAACTCCAATGGAGCCAACCTGCAGGGAGAACTCAGTCATGTGATCAGGCAGCTTCAGGCGTGCTCTTTGACACCAGGTGGGGAGGCAGACGTGAACGTTCTTGTTCATTTGAATGCAATGGCGACACAAGCTCAGATGTCCAAAGTTGACCATGTCTGGTAACTTTGCAAATGGTTCTCATTGTTTGACCAAGTTGTTGTCCTCTTGTACCCTTTGTGCTCATCCAGGGTTTGTGGATATCTTCTCCAAGTCCAAGGACCGTCTCAAATCACATGCCTCCAAAATCCTAAAATTCTTGCACCGGAATCGCATCCCCAGCAGCGCAATCCCATTCCCTGTGCTGGAAGGCTACAACAGCATCTGCACCATGAGGTCATCAGTAGTGCAGGACTTCCTGGATTACCTGCTACAGAAGGAGAAAGGTAAATGGTGGTTAGTGGGCAGAGTGGTAATAACAAATATTATTTAGTGCTTATACAACATCTTGTTGTATTCAGAGCATCTTTATAGTTTGGTTTCTGCATAGATGTGCATTTTTCCCTTTCATTATTTACCTACTATATGCACAAATCGGTGGGCGGGGCTAAGCAGGCAGTGATGTAGAAGCAGGCGTTGAGCTTCTTCTGCAGAGACAGTGTTTAGCCACACTATTACACCATAGAATGGCAAATTCTACAAGCTGACTGGCTTCAATATAAGCGGTGTTTGGACAGTTCTGAAACTTACAGGATGTTTTTATAGTACAGCGACTTCATGTCAAAAGATCAAGGGAATTTTGATTTAAGCCATTTAATCAAAAACCCATTTAAAATGCGTGCAAAAATGCTAACTCATTTGGTAGTTAGAGGGCTCATTCTTGCAGCACTCTATTGGAAAGAATACTTAATTTAACAATTTCTATTTTGTGCTTTAGAGGTACAGTTTACTGTGGATAAAACATGAGAAAATTTTTCTCCATCTCCTTTGCATTTTCTACTGACTATCCTCTCAGATCTAGACATCCAGTACAAAGCTGAGCTCAATCATGACCCAGATGTGGATAAAGTTAAGGTGGTCACCCAGTGCTACAGCTTCATCGAGGCTTCGTCCAATAGTGCAGATATCAACAAACTGACCAATGGTGAGACCGTGTCTTTCTGGCAGTCGGACGGTAGCGCTCGCTCACACTGGATAAGGCAAGCTGCCCATTTCATTTATGCATTTTCATTGAATTAAAATATAGCTGATGATGTAACACATTTTATTACACATTTTATTATCGCTAAATAATTATTTAAATATTACTCCCTACCTTTCACAGGTTAAAGCTGAAGCCAGACATAGTTTTGAGACGCCTGGCCATTGCGGTAGCATCTAATGACCACAGCTACATGCCGCAGCTGGTGTCTATAGCTGTAGGAAAGAACCGGCGCTCCCTGCAGGAGATCAGAGATGTGAGGATCCCCAGTAATGTCACGGGTTATGTACCGCTACTGGATAACGCCAACATCAGCCAACCTTGTGAGCATACACTTTAAATTGAAGTTTGAATTTGTACACTACTATTCAAAAGTTAGGTGTTTTTGAAAGATGTCTCTCGTGGTCACCAAGGCTGCATTTATTTGAATATACAATTAAAAAAATATATATTTAAAATATTTATTTTAAAATACAGTAAAACTGGTACTGTTGTGAAATATTACTACAATATAAAAGAATTGTCTTCTATTTTAATATATTTTATAATGTCATTTATTCTTGTGAGGGCAAAGCTGATTTTTCAGCAGCCATTTCTTCAGTGTCACATGATCCTTCAGAAATCATACTAATTTGCAGATTTGCTGCTCAACGAACCTTTCTTATTATCAGTGTTAATAATAATATGTAATAATAATAATAATGTTTAATTTATATAGCGCCTTTCCCGAGCTCAAGGACGCTGCAAAATGAAAAACAACCACATTTATTTGAAATAGAAACAATTTGTGACATTTATAAATTACTTTACAGTCACTTTTGAGCAATTTAATGCATTCTTATTGAATGTAAGTATTAACATCTTAAAAAAAAATCTTACTGTCCCCAAAACTTCTGAACAATATAGTATATATATATATATATATATATGTACACAGAAGTTGCATGCTATGAGTGGAATATAAAGAGAGACTTTGATTTTCTGTTTAATCCACGTATATAGAAAAAGCCCTTAAGATGATCTTCCTTTTGTCTCTCAGATATTCAGATAAACATTAAGCGCTGCCTTAGCGATGGCTGTGACACACGTATTCATGGTCTGAAGACAATGGGCTACCAGATTACCAAGAGTAAAGACGTTTCAATCTCTGATGCCTCAGCTATATGGTATCTGTCGCTCCTCACGTCTCTGGTCACCGCTTCCATGGAAACCAACCCTGTGCTTGCGCAGACCGTCCTACAGAGCACACAGTAAGTCAAGAGAAGTGACTAATGAACAAAAGTATGGCAGTAATACCACTGTATTTGTTGTATTACATTCGCAAATCTGTCCTGGATGGGAGCTGTATGTTTTGTTCTCTATTTTGCCTATTGCATTTTGATTTGAAAATTTGAATTTAATTTGTTGAGACATGTACACTACCATAAAAAAAAAAAAATCATAATTGTAAATAAATTGGTACTTTAATTTATAAGTGAAACATTAAATTGATCAAAAGTGACGGTAAAGATTTTTGTAATGTTATAAAAGATTTCTATTTGGAACGAATGTTCTTCTTTGGAACTTTTTGTGCATCGTGGAACATTTCATTTGATCAGAGCTGTTTATTTTACTGTGTTTTTTTTTTTTTTTTAATGCTTTTTGTTTTCTAGGAAAGCCTTACAGCACATGCCTCCCCTGTCCTTAACGCCGTCTTCAATGGAGTTCCCCAAATTCCTTTCTGCAAACATTCTGGAAGAGGTGGATGGCTTTTTACTGCGCATAGCAGCGTAAGAATCAAGCTCTGCTAACACAAACTCGTTTAAATCTGTTATTAATAGGTCAAAACAATACTGACATGGAGGACAATAGTGGCAAACCCTTTTTGTTTTAAATTATACAATACAATACTGTTTTCTATCAGTGAATAATTACAGTTGTTTCATCGGAACTCTCTGCCCTTCTTCTGTTGAGAAAGCTTAACAGAAGTGCTTTGCTTTCAACAGTCCTGTCTCTCTCTCTCTCTCTCTCTCTCTCTCTCTCTCTCTCTCTTTAGCTGCTGTGTGTCTCCTGACGCTGAGCTGACTCTGTTAGCATTTGCTCTGGCTCGAGGCAGCGTGGCTAAAGTCCTCATCTCTTTGTCTGGTATCTGTGAGCATCTGGACTCAGAGTACAGAGCTTCTTCACTGCTGGCCTCTATGGCATCTGTCCGGTTAAGACTACTCTACCGTAATGGTAATGCACAGTGGTCCCAATGGATTTGTATTTTATTTATTTAATAACTAATACATTTTAACCAAATGAAAAATGTTAACAGTATTAGCACTGATATAGATGTTTCTTTTCGTTTATCACTGTTCGTGTAAATTAGGTAAATCCATCCAGCTCCATCTGCAAGCATGTGATGTGAAGAGTAAAGAGGAGAAGTCTGGCCCAGAAAACATGCTGATGGAGCCCAACACTGGAGATGGTGCATTCTTGGGTTTATTTTTTTTGTGCTTTACAGACAAATCACCAAAGTGCTGGTGTGAATACCGATGTCTTTTAAAACAGCTGTGTGCTTTAAAAGAATAGCTTTCTCTGTGGAGAAAGGCTGTATTGTTGAGCGGTCATCTGTATTGCTTGGAAAGAAATGAATGCCAAGTGGACCCTCTTAGTGTTTCATATGTACCTGCAGGTTTTCTGACAGAGAATGGAAAGAGGAAAGCCAGTGTGATTCTGTCTACTGAAAACCAGAGCTGCTTCCAGGTCACACAGATCAAGATAAAAGTAAGAGAAGCTTTAGTAAACACTTGAGAATTGTGCTTTGTTCTTCTTAAACATGAAATTAGAGTGTGTTCGACTCCTGTCAGTACAGTAGTCAAATAAATGTCCATTTGGAAACATACAAACTGATTTGATCTACATATCCTAGTTTTAAAGCACTGCTGTGTTCCTCCGCTTCAGGTGCGTAAAGGAGCTATTGGTGCTAAATGTGGCTTGGTGTTTGCCTACAATGACAGCGAGGCATTTGATGCAGATAAACACTTCAAAAGATTCAAAAAGTATGACAGCTGGGACTACAAAGACTATAAAGAATTTGCCCAAGACAGGTATGTCACAGTGATTTGTTAATGTAACATTGTTGCTCATAAAAGACACCCAGTGTTGATCACATGAACTTGTTTAGGAATGTATGAGAGAGAGAGCAGATTGTGTGAATAATAATGTGAGAATTTATTGTCTTGTCCAGAACATGTGAGAGTGGATTTTGGTCTTTGCACACGGCCAAGATGGCTGTAAATTCATTGAGAATGTTTCTGAGTCAATTGACCTCTCGCTGTCTCTGTACCTCACACACTGTCACAAACAAACACACACACACACACACTCCAGCACAAGGATAGCAGAGACCAGTGAAGACGAACCCATTGGCTGGTTTGAGGTGGAAGAGGACTGGAACGACGTGGAGATCAAGCTGCAACAATGCAGAGTGTCAAAAGTATGGATTCTTTCTTTCCGTCTTTGAAAGTTTGCTTGTGACATCAATTTAAAATCAAAAACAGTATGTTATTAACTCTGGGAGTTTGTCCACCTACTAAAGGTCTCCCTTCTCAGACTTTATCACAGTTAAAATAACAAAAATGAACAGCAGAATTATTTTTAAATGCTTTAAAAGCGTAGTGACAGATCATTTCTTCTGTATTATGAAGATCTGAGTGAAATTGACTATTGAAAAAGAAATGTAGGGTTTAATCCGTCAGTTGTTGATTCAGTGAATCTTAATGATATCTTACAGTTGATCACTTTAAGGAACAACCCTGAATTCTGAAAAACCATTTAAAATAATTGTACACACACTTGATTAACAGCTATTCTTTTTGTCTGTCTGTGTGTAGTTTCTGATGGTGAAGTTCCTGTGTGCCAGGCAGGACACAGCAGAGCGGCTGGGGGTTCAGCAGATGTGTTTCAGTGGTTATTTGTGTCCAGACTCAGAGCGGCTGGAGGATGTGGACGATCGGAGCGCTCAGGCCGAGGGGAGTGTTTCAGGCCTGGTTACGGGTCTCACACTCGTGAAGAAAACCCTTTATTTCATCCAGCAGCTCACTAGAGATATGGTACACCCAGCAGATGTCCTCTTGCGACTGACCTAATTTATTAAAATACAACTCTGGAATTTATAATGTGTTTTTTCAGAGCCTCTCTAAAGAGAGCTGTATAAACCCTGAGCCTATGTTACAGGATGTGTCTCTGTCCAAGCAGAAGTCCCTGCTGGACGTCAGTGACCTCAACCTGCTGCTGTTCTGGGACTTCTACCGCAAACTCAGATCTATGTGAGTAAAGCTGTAATGAGAATTTATGTTTATATTAATATGTGCATGGATTTTATTTTTAATGGTTTTTAATTTTAATTTTTACTGCTCGTACGGTGGTGTTACATAGACTACATGTTAAAAATCAGTGGTTCATTTTACATTATGGCATAAAGACTTTCTATTTCTTGGCCACTAATCCGATAAGTTCAATGATCATGTGACTCTGTACAGATGGTCAGATGTTCTTGTTTCCTATAGATTATGATTTTACTGAATTCCACTTGACATGAAATTTTAAGTCATGACGGCAAAGTTCTATGGTGTGACATGCTATACTTTATGTAAAACAAAATGTATTTTAGAAAGAATAATTTAGAGATTACATTTATTATTTGTACTTTTCAAAATATTTTGTTAATTTAAAGGATCATTTGAAATGAACTAATGAAGGCAAAGGTGTTTAAAAATAGAAAGTAAAGAAGACTTTTAAAGACTAGACACAAAGTTTAGACTTTGACATTAGAGTATTGTGGCCTTGTCCATGTAAAATCACACTACTTTTTCAAAGTTTGGGGTCAAACGAATTCTCTTATTCTCACCAAGGCTGCATTTATTTGAACATAAGTACAGTAACACTGAAATATCATTACAATTTAAAATAACTTCATTCTATTTTTAATATTCTCTTTTAATATTGTATACACTTTCAGTGAGGGAGAAGAGGCCATAAAGACAAGAGTTCTCCTGCTTCAGCTGCTCCAGAACTGCTTCCCAATGCTGCCCAGCCTGACAGAGTCCCAGTCGTCAGACATCACAGCATCAGCTTCAGCATCAGCATCACCCTCAGCCAGCACAGACGTGGATCCTGCAGAAGCTGTCGGAGAGCTCTACAGTGACTTGTGTCAAGGTAAGACTCACATACTGCTCTCTATGACTCAACGGCATGACTGTGGCAAATCAAGACACACTTCAGTGCTTTGTTTGTAATGCAATGTAATTGTAAAAGTTTGGAGTCTTTATTTTTTAAATGGTTTTACAGGAGTCACATGTTCACCAAGGTTGTATTTATTTCAGCAAAAATACAGTAAAAGATGCAATATTTTGAAATATTATTACAATTTAAAATAACAGTTAAATTGGTTCAAAGCCATATAATAATGCCATTGTATCTTGCTTGGTGCTTGAGAGAATAAGCCTCAGTTTTTGTGCTGCGCAGTGGTGGACGGCCCTGAAGGACAGACTGTAGTGGAGAAAACTCTGAGAAAAGAAGCTGTGAAAGCCATCCTCAGTGGAGCTGCCATTTTCTTCCCTGACAAACAGAGCCGGAGGGACAAACTATTTCACATGATGGTAAGAATATGAGGGTGTACTTACCTTGGCTGAATATTGTTATTGAATTGCTATTGTATGAGATTTTTTGTTGTTGTTGTTGTTGTTGCTGCTTTTCTTAGAAAAACATAACCGAAGAAAATCAGCCAGAGTCTGTTAAACTGACATTTGAGTCTCTCTGCAGTTACTTCAGGTATCAAACTAGTTTTTTTGGTCCTGTTAAAATGTATAGCTTACTTCCTGCTCTCTCACATCGTCTCACACGCTGATGTCTGTTTGCAGCGATCGGGACCCGAAAGGTCTCCTCTTACTGCCCCCTAAAGGAGCCCCATCTGACTTTGACATCACACCTGTCCTGACCGTCATGGACACGCTGCTCATTGTGGCCACTAGAGAGGTATGTCTGCCCCATGCTGACAGCCAACCTCATCTGGTCACTCCTCCTCACATATATAAGCTCTTGCAAATAGCTGACACATACTTGACACATGACACATAGATGTTTACGTTGTGCATTCACATGTGTTCGCTGACACCTCGTATTGTAATGCATTGCATGACAACTCACTAATAGTTTTCCCCTGTCTAGCTTTATAAAGAGGAATGTGATGTTGATCCATGTAAAATGTCCCTATCCCTTTCTTCAGTGTGAGGAGTTGATGTTGGATTCCAGAGGAGGGTCCATCTGGAGGGTCCTGCTGTCTCTGTTCTGGGCTTTACAGGGGAGCCTGCTGTCCTGGTGCTTCCTGCAGCTCAAAGGAGAAAAGGCCACCTCTGCTGATCTGGCCAGGGAAATCCTGCTGAAATGTTAGTGTGCTTTTCTTGGTTTGCTAGTCTGCTTTTATAGAGCACTTCAAAATACAATATGGTGAAAAATCTGAGACCACTTGTGAAAATTCTTATATTCGGTGCTAAATGTATATATTAAATATTTATATTTTAATGCCTTTTTCATTACAAATTGTATTATGAGCATAACAGTTACAAAGCTGAATGGAAGAATAAACATTCGACACTGAAGTGGTACTGTATGTGTTTGTGTAAAATCTGATGAGGAGAAAGTTTTGGCATCTTGAGAACTTTTAAGTTTAAATTTAGATTTCTAGTTTTTCAGTGGTCTCTGTAAAAATGTAGTCCAACTCTGAGTGTTTTTGATTCCGATATTTATGTTCTGTAAAACAGCAAATAATCGTACTAGCTACACATGATGGAACGTAACATAGCCACTGTTTAATGAAACCCTTTTATTCAGTAAGAATACATTAAAAGAGAGATGAATAATTTACATTTATATACATTAATAAAGTTACAAGAGATCTTCTGTTATCAGAGAATCCTGAGTGAGTATGATTTCCACACATATATTAAGCAGCATAACTCTTTGATAATAATCAGAAGTGTACCAAACCAGCATTCTGGAATAATTTCTGAAGGATCATGTGACACTGAAGACTCAGCTTTACCTTCACAGGAATAAATTACATTTTAAAATTATATTAAAATACAAAACAATTATTTTAAATTGTAATCGTTTGCTATATTACTATTTCTACCTTTTTTTTGATCAGATAAATGCAGCCTTGCTTTAATTATGGACCCCAAACTTTTGTACAGTACTGATTATTTGCAGAAGTGAATATATCTGTACTGTTTCTCTTGGATATTAGATGTGGAACAGTTCCTGTCAGGTACCAGAGACATACTGAGTCCTCTTATTAAGCGCTTCTCTGGAGCTGACATCATAGAGAAACTCAGTGGATCCATTCTTGCCATGGCAACAAGACAGCTGGTAGCAGACCCACTAAATCTTTATGTAATTATTCATTCATTTATGCTTCTGTATGCATGTATATATTAAGTGTGGATTGTGTGCTGTTGTTAGACAATCTTCCTGCTGGAGCTGTGCGCTCTGGATATTCCTCACTGTGTGCTGCTCAAGAGATTCTATCCTCTGGCAGACCTGCTCAAGAAGCTGTCTATTGATACAGAGGACATCATCTCTAAGGTCAGTTCACTCTGTGCCTTAAACATACTGACACCTCAAGTTAGAATAAATAGAATGGAAAACTAATGTAAGTGAGTATTTCATTTGGGTTTTCTACTTCTAAATGAAAAGTAAGTGAGAATAATGTATTTATCAGTTGTGATCCCTGTGTCTGTAGGTTGATGTGGAGGGCTGTCAGCAGACTCAGCAGCCTGTTGTATTAAGGACGTGGCATATGGAGTCACCTCATAACTATGAGAATAGCAGACACGAGACCACCGTCTTTGTGTGTCCTGGTGCCACGTCCTTCGAGGTGGAGTTTGATGAACTTTGTGAAACCGAGAAAAGGTGTGAAGAACTAATTCTACAAGTCCACTGCCACCTTCTGGTGAAAACAGGAATCAAACTCACACTTTTCCTCCTACAGATGCATAAAGTTTGTATTATATTTACACTAATTAGGTGGGTTTTCTTTGTTTGGTAGGTATGACTATCTGGAATTCACTGATGCTAGGGGAGGAAAAGTGCGATATGATATGAAGGTCGGCACAGAGAAATGGCCAAAGGTACAAAAACGGTTTACTGTACTATTTTAACTATAGCTGTCTGCCAAATGTTTTATGTAATTATATTAATGCAATTAATTTTAGCCTTTGCTTGAATGTGATTCCTCTTTTTTTTTATCTCTTGACGAAGAATAAACATACACTTTATGTATAATAAATCATGCTTTTTTTTTGTCAGAAAGTGACATTTAAAGCGGGTCCCCAGCTGCAGTTTCTGTTCCACTCAGACAGCAGTAATAATGAATGGGGTTACAAGTTCACAGTGACAGCATATGGCCTGGCAGACGTCACCGTGTCCTGGACCTCAGATCTGCAGCTCCTCGTGTCCAGGCTAATGGGCCGTCTGGCCTCCCGCACCATGGCTTTGAAATCACCTTACGGTGTGATAATTGTGTACTTCTGATTATTTCTCTGTTTACCGTATTTTTCGGACTATAAGTCGCACCTGAGTATAAGTTGCATCAGTCCAAAACTACGTCATGATGAGGAAAAAAACATATAAGTCGCACTGGACTATAAGTCGAATTTATTTAGAACCAAGCACAAAGAGAAAACATTACCGTCTACAGCCGCGAGAAGGCGCTCTATGTCTTCAGTGTAGACTACAGGAGCACTGAGCAGCACAGAGCGCCCTCTCGCGGCTGTGACGGTAATGTTTTCTATTGGTTAATTTCTCTTGGTTAATTTCTCTCGGTTCATGTCAAATTAATTTTGATAAATAAGTCGCACCTGACTATAAGTCACAGGAACAGCCAAACTATGAAAAAAAGTGCGACTTATAGTCCGGAAAATACGGTAATTATTTCTAAAAGGCTAATTTTATCTCTTGTATTTAATTTAAATGTGTGTGAGCACATACATGAGTTCTTCTTCAAAAACAAATTGTGAAAAGGTAAAAAAAAAAAAAAGATTGTATTGAACGACATTGAATATAAATTGCAGTTTGATTTACGTCTATGTTTTTTTGTTATGTCTGCTTTCCTCTTGAAGAGGTCCGTGGTGTAAAAGAGTTGCCTGCATCTTTGATGAACCATGTCCTGTCCTGTCCTCTGTGGAAGCCTATTTTCAGACATGGTTTGAGTGGACTTCCTGGTGAAAAGAAATTAGCCCTGGCCAGCCCAGACACAGACCAGGTAAGAGTACTTGGATTATGACTTTGTGTGTGTTTCATTCCAGAAATTTTTTTCGAAAAACAATCTAATCATGTTTGTGCATCATTTGCTATTTTCTTCTGCAGGAAGAGCCAGCTCCTTTGGGAGATGAATTGGTGGAATTCCTTAAGGACTTTGCTTGCTGGGATCCTTCGCAGGATTCTTCTGATGGCAGGACAGAGTTAATGAGGGCCCTTTTGTTGACCTGCAAGAAGCAGCAAATCAGGAATGAGATTGCTGCAGGCTCAAAAGTGGACCGGGCTGTGAACGCCACCTGGGCGGCCATGGTGTATCACACACCAGCACTTCACCACAGTCTTAGGAGCTTTGGTAATTAAATACATTTTTAGAGTTTCTTACAGGTTCAAGAGAGCAAACACTAAAGAGAAATGTTCGAGACACACTCTTGAAACATTTCAAATTAATTATTCATTTACTAATGTGTATACAGAACCGAGACAACTGTATCTGGACAATGCCACAAATTTGGTTAATGAAAATAGTGCAGAATCTTATATTTCTTGTTGATTAATATTTCACATCACTTCATAATGTGAAAATCCTAAAACTCCAGGGCCATGTTAAACCATCAAAACGTTGTTCCTTGGTACAGACAGTATTTGATCCGTTTCTGCAAGATGAACAGGACAGTTTGTCTGTCATACATGTCAGTTCCTTTTCTTTTCTCCTCTGCATTAGTTGCTAAAAACGGCCAGAGCAGTCTTAGCGAGGACCTTCTGCAGGTCTATGCCCTCGCCAATGGCATCAGAACGTGGATGGCAAGTATAGCTTATAATTTTTAAGTTTAAAAGAACATAACATTTCTTTTTATTTAACATTTCTCCATTTTGATCCGTTTTGGTAGTTGGAAATGAAACAGCGCTACCTTATGGGTAAAATGAATGGAGGAGAGGAAAAAGAAGACGGACAGAATGAGGTTACGATGGAGTCACTTGGTAAATATTGATGCTATAAATATGCCTTTGATGCAGAGTTTCTTAAACTAATTCTTCTGCATTCTCACTATCTTTTTCACTCTCTTAACAGCTGAAATTTGCATCAGTAGAAGTTTGTTCCTCTTCCGATTTAGCCCGAGTGGAGGAGCCGCTGCACTTCTGGAACAAGAGCCTTCCAGACCAGAAGATGGTGCTTGTGCTGCTCCTCTTTTTCGATCTGTTTCCATTTCAGAGGGAGACTTCCAGCCCAGCGCCTCTGTTCCCTCCATCTCCCAGACCCCTGAGGGAGCAGAAGCAGCAAGGCCCCCAGGGGCCAGTCAGCGTGACCAGACGTTCTCAGCTCCAGTGGATGCTGGACCTTCCAGCAGCATCAGTTCTCAGGGTGCCAAGGGCTCCACAGAAAGTCTTCAGTCTCTAACAGGAGAGCCTCTCTCCCTGTTAGCCTTCCCACGTAAAGCACCTTTCAGTCGGGGCCGCTTGAGGCTCCTTTCCTTACGATCTGTGGAGGAGCCTCGCATGACACCGCCTGTTAAAGAGCGCTTCCCGATCCTCAAACACATCCTCAGCTTTATGAAGGACATGGTCATTAATGAGAGCAGGTGTGTGAATGGCTAGATGTATGATATTATGATTCAACAGATTTTGATGCATGAGCTTAAAAGGATGGTTCACCCTCATGTTGTTCCAGACCTTTATACATTTCTTTCTTCTGCTGAACACAAAAGAAGATATTTTGAATAATGAGGGTAATCAAAAAGCCTCTGGTCCCCATTGACTTTCATAGTTTTTTCCCTTTACTATGGAAGTCAGAGGATACCAGCAACTGTTTGGTTATCAGTGATATCTTTTTTATGTTTCACAGAAGAAAGAAGCTCATATAGGTTTGGAACAACATGAGGGTGAGTATATGATGACAGAATAAAAAAAACTGGGTGGACTGTCCCTTTAAATCTATAGTTCAGTTTATTTAGATCATGTTACGCTGTAACAAAAAAGTAGATACTGTGCTGTTCTGGTGTCCTGTTGGCTCTTCCACACAATAAAGGTGAATGGTGACCAGGGCCTCCTCAAATAATGACCATTATTATAAAAGTAGTCCTTTCTTCTGAAATAAAATAGCTTTATGACTGAAATTACAGCCATTAGTTGCTGAAATATTATGCATGTTTTTAAATTAATATTAGTGTTTGATTCCTGTGTCAAAATCTGTTGAATTTTAGTAGCATTTTCTGTACATTTGAGACTTCTAGTTAAAATGCTTCTCTTCTCTCTCTCTTTTTTTTTTTTTTTTTTTTTGCATAATTGCGAAATAATTAATTTGATCAGTATTATTACATTTAATGCAAATAATCACTACCTTTCAAAAGTTTGGGCTCAGTCATTTTTTTAAAGCTAATAACAGTAAAATAGTAATATTGCAAAAGATATCAATTTAAAATAATTGTTTGTATATGAATATATCTAAAATGTAATTTATTCCTGTGAAGGTAAATCTGAAGTTTCAGGAGTCATTAAGTCATACGATCCGTAAAATGGTTTTTTTTTTAATCATTTTTGAAGGCAGTTGTTGCTTGCTAATAGTGTTAATTTCTTTAAAATAATGTCTCAGTGACCCCAAACTTTTGACCAGGGTGTATGTTTTAGATTTAACAAAAAAAAAAATATATATATATATATATATATATATATATATATATATATATATATATATATATATAATCTGAGTCAAAAGATGATTATTTAGCATGTGGACAATGTCACAAATTTGCTTATTCGATGAGTGACTTGGTGCTGAATCTTTAATATTCCTTATTTTGTTTCATTTATTTAATCTTTCAGTTTATTTGTTTAGTTCCAGATTGTCAGTGTGTACTTGCACATATATGGCGATCTGTCTCTGACCAGCGGTAATGATATTGTGTTTCTGTGTGTGTGTTCAGTGTTCTTCATGCTCTGGCTCTGAAGAAGGCCCAGGCTCTGAGTGTGTGTGAGGTGCTGGAGCTCGTCCAGCAGTGTATACTCACCCTGGGGAAACCGCACCTCTTCCAGGCACCCTGTATTTTGTTTCTCCAGGAACTCTTAGCATGTCAGAAAGATTTCACCAAGTATGTTATCTAAAACAGTGGTTCTCAAACCTGTCCTGGGCACCCCCCAACCACTGCACGTTTTGTATGTCTCCCTTATAGACCACCCCCAATTCAAGCCTAAAGACTACTAATGAGCTGAAGAGCTGAATCAAGTGTGTTATATGAAGGATACGTACAAATTGTGCAGTGGTTGGGAGTCCCCAGGACATGTTTGAGAGCCAGTGATCTAAAAAATCATTTCATGTCATTATATTACTATTTTAACTCGACATGTATGTGTTTCTCAGTTACTTTTCTCAGTTGGTGGGCAGCGGGCAGGAGATGAGGGAGCTGGTCAGACACTCGTATCATCTGCTGGTTTTCATGCTAGTAGAGGCCGTGCAGAGCTTCAATGCATTGAACGAGAAGTGGGTTTTAAATATTGAATGTGTATTATGAAATCTGTGTGCTCTAGAATTTAGTAACAATAAATATGCCACACAAGGTCTGCCAATGCATTATGTGTGTCTTATGTCCATTGTGTGTTCTGTGTGTCCTCAGAGCTCTGCTGCCCGCCCTGTCATGTGTGCAGACATGTCTGCTGCATTTGCTGGATATGAGCTGGGAAGCAGAAGATTTGTCGCTGTTTCTGGACATCAAACTGCCTGATCTTCTGCTCACCATGTCCCAAGAAAACATCAGTGTGCATGATATTGCCATCAGGTATGAGACATGGATCAGAACGCATATGCTGTGTTGGGAATGTGGAAATGAAGGGAAAGTATCCTTCATTATCAATTGACTTCTAATGTAAAGTTGTTGAAGACATCTTGAGGGCACATTTGGTGAGCTTCGTTGTTTTGATTCTTGTGATATTGACACTCTTAATCTCCACTTAATCCTGATCTCACATACTAAGCTTGAAGGTATCCAGTGTTTTATTTGGCTTCTCATCTGTCATTTTCTCCATGTGACATGATGGTGTAGCCAGTGGACGGAGGAGGATGAGATCACTGACTACGAGAGGAACTCTGAATGGATGGATGAGTGTTTGGATGGAATGTTTGAGAAGTGGTTTGACAAGATCAGCCAGGCCTCAGTGGAGGACAAGAGAAAGGTACAGATATCAAATCAAATAAATGCATTCCTGGGAAACAAAACCGTTGCTCACAAATGGCTTATTACTATTTTTTTTTTGATAATGGAGACCGTTATATAAGAAGTCAGTTGAATTAACACAAAAACTAACTTTGGGTGGAGTAACTGTTATTATGCATGTAATGTTTATTGAATGTATATCCGCGAACCCTTTATGTCACGATTCAATGTTTAATCTGTGAAAACACACGCATATGTCAGAATCCATCAATGCCTAATCATAAGACTTTATACAGGTAGAACAAATATTTGGATTGGATTTGCTTAGTCTTTTATTAGTCAGGCTAGTCAAAATGTGAGCCTCTGCAAAAGCACAGACAGATTTTACATATTCAGACTCAAGTAACTGCAAACAGCCCTCAAAATAATGTTATTTGCAAAGAACTCCATATGAAATGATACATATTCTGCATTTTTGGTGCTCTTTCACTAACTTATGATCTTTGCAGATGCACATGTTCATTGCACGCTACTGCGACCTGCTGAATGTGGAGATTTCATGTGACGGCTGCGAACGGATCGCACCGTGGCATCGCTACCGGTGCCTGCAGTGTACAGATATGGACCTGTGCAAGACCTGCTTCCTCAGTAAATCACACCATCACAGTCAGCAGTGGCTTACATTATAACAAAGCCAAAACTAAATGTTAATCAAACATTATTTCCCTTTTTTTATTGCGTTCATGTTACGTTAGGCACTACACAAATAATTTATTGCAGCAGTATATTTCTGGCACACTTGATAAGTTGGAGTGCGTGTATTGAACTGCTCTGTTCTCCTGGTTCAGGTGGTGCTAAACCAGAAGGCCATGAGGATGACCATGAGATGGTGAATATGGAGTATGCCTGTGACCACTGCCAGGGCCTTATCGTGGGCAGCAGGATTAACTGTAATGTCTGTGAGGACTTCGATCTCTGCTTTGGCTGTTATAATGCCAAAAAATACCCAGACAGGTAATACGCATTAGGGCTGGGAAAATAAATCAATGCATCGCGAATCGAAAGATTATTCAGAGATTTTCCAAATGCATCGCGATTCTTTCTTGTGTCGATCCTGAGCTTAGTTTTGAACAGCCGTACTCTGCTCGTTTCCAAACCCTTACACATACTTGAACCTAAAATAATCATTCATAAAATTCGAAAAGGTTGAAGTGAATTACGAGGGTGTTCACAGTGGGCTTTTACATTAATTTTGCATCATAAAAGCATTCCGAGCTGAGGCAAAATTAACGTTACATGACTCAGCCGAACACACAAGTGCTTTTTAGCACTCTTCTTCGTGAGCATTTGAGAGTGCGGATAAAAACTAGATTAGAGCGCCATCTGCTGTTAAAATTTGAATCGTGATGTATTCTGAAAATTTCAGAATCAATCCACGTATCATGTATTAGGGCTGGGACAATAAATCGATGCAGAATCGATCGTCCCAGCCCTAATATACGCATCAGAAGATCACTAAAGGCAACTAAACAATGAACATGAAAATATAAAATATTTGCAAGCAATTTTTTAAACCAAAATGAATCCATATATTTTAATCGATTTATCGATTTATGACACAAGAAAAACAGTATACCTCAGTTGAATTAGTGAATTTCAGATCTGATTATATATATATATATATATATATATATAATACTTTGTTGTTGTTTGTCATATTTATTTATTTAGCATTTTAATATAGTTTTTTTTTTCAGTATAATTTTTTGTAATTTTTTACTATGTTTTAACTTGTTTTTTTATAGTTTTATGTTGTATGTTTTTATATGTTTTTATTATTAGTTTTTTTTCACACACACATATGTATATAATATTTTCTAGTAACGAGGATCAGTGGCAAAACTATTCATTGTTATTATTATAATATTTTAATTTTTATTATTGCTGTTGTTATTATTATTATTATTATTCATTTTCCTCTACCTCCAGCCATCTGCCCACCCACCGTATCACAGTGTACCCTATGGTCACTATTCGCATCAGTGACCGCCACAGACTCATTCAGCCCTATATACATAACTACTCCTGGCTTCTTTTTGCCGCACTTGCCCTGTTCACATCCGAGCTGATCAGCGAGAGAGCACAGGATGGAGAGCCTTTGAATGAGGTCACGCTCGGTTACGCTAGGGCACTGCAAACCCACTGCTCTGACATCATCAATGATTGCCTTCTGAAGGGACAGACTGGGAAAGGTAATCAATATATCTGAATGCACCGGATCTATTTAGAATTAAATTGTGTGTGTGTGTGTTAATTAAAAATAGAAGTCTTTGTAGATGTGTCTGTTTAATCAGGGTTACTCTTGTTTCCTATAGGTTTGCGAGCCTCTGCCCTGCTGTCACTGCTTTCTTCAAACGAATCAGCCACTGAGAGTGAACTGTGTCCTGCGACGGCTGGATCTTTTCAGGACATCAGCAGCACAGACACCTCCTCACTTCCCAGCAGCACTACAGCTATCTGCTCCCCAACTCTATCTACAGACAGAGTCAGTACTTTACTGAAGCTTTTTGCCTTTATATTTTTTTAAGTGTGTGACTAAAATCCCCAGGTTATAGCTAACAACAGTGTGATAAACACACTGTGTAACTTTTTTTAATAGTAATCTTCTTGTTTTTATTCCTCTTCACAAGAAACCACAAAAGCAGGAGCCAGATACAGAAGGGGATGAGAAGAGAAGGAGGAAGCTTGTCTCTCAGGATACGTCAGACTCATCCAGTCCAAGTCAGACACCCTCTGTGTCTAGTGAAGACACGCTGTCCCCTGGAGTCAGAGGTGAGCCTGTCAGAAGACAACAGAATATAGAAGGTGTAAATGGGGACAAAAACAGCGAAGTACAGATGTTAAAATGTATTTTATCTTCTTATTTTCACCTCAGTTTCAGAGTCAAGTGGAGATACTATCACATCTCCTACCTCAGAGAACATGGACGCATATAAGGACCAGGAGGAAAAGACAGCCCGGGGGCCGCTACAGGAACATGTGTTTGCCGAATGCTCCAGAGAGAGAATTCTGGGATTGCTGGCAGCCATGTTGCCTGCAAACAAACAGGTACCAACAAAGATTCCTGTTTAATTTGTAGTGCAAGGTTGCCAGGTTTTTTCAACAAATCCTGCCCAGTTGCTACTCAATACTAGCCCAAAGGCATTTCGATGGTTAAAATAGTTTTTTTGTGAGGTTGCACTGGCAAAATTTGCATTGCAGGGGCTAAATATCGCATTATTTAGGTCGCTTTAACCCACTGACATGCAAAACATCCCGCAGCAACAGTGCTGAAGTAGCCCAATTCTGTGGGAAAACCATTTTATAGTGATAGGCTTTTGGTTTCAGAAAATGTTTAATTTGTAACCTGAAATGAAGCCAGTTCAACTACCTATTTTTTGTTCCAAGAAACACCGAATATGCTAATATACCCATTTAATCCTCTACAGGGCAGCTCACTATCTTTGTCCAGCCTGAGTCCCATCCTGCCACTGCTGTTCAGAGTGGTCATCTCCAACGCCGGCTGTCTGAATGAAACATACCACCTGACACTAGGCCTTCTGGGACAGCTTCTGTTAAGGATCTCTCCTGCAGAAGCAGATGCAGCTGTGGCAGAGGCACTGACAGACAAATTTGAGTTACTCACCCTCGGGGATGGAGTAGCGCTTGATGTTCCTGGCTGGAAGACCACTCAATTGCTCTTCAGTCTGGGAGCAGTGTGTCTGGACAGGTAGTGTGACTGGATGTGTAATATATGGCCGTCAGAGGGCGCTCTATGCTGCTCAGTGCTCCTGTAGTCTATACCAAAAACATAGAGCGCCCTCTCACGGCTGGAGACGGTAGCCTAATGTTTTCTCTTGGTTTTAAATAAATGCGACTTACACTCCAATGCGACTTATATGTTTTTTTCCTCGTCATGACGTATTTTTGGACTGATGCGACTTATAGTCCGAAAAATACGGTATATATTAAAGAAATGTATACTTTTATTTGACAAGATTTTTCAGGCATTTATAATCTAAATAATGAATCATGGCTTCCCCAGAAAATATTAAGTAGCACAGCTGGTTTAACACTGGCGATGTTTCTGGGGCACCAAATCATCATCATCATATTAGAATGAATCTTTATTTTTATCTATTTTCTTGTAAATCATGTGACCTCAAATTTTGGTACTGAAATGCGGGAGGGACAGTCAAACATTTAGCTGAACTTTACCTCTACAGATTTTAATATTTTTTTTATTGACACCTTTTCAGTTTTTCCACGAAACCGTAAGTCTGTCCTTCACCTGTGTTTTCATCACAACAGTCGGATCGGTCTGGATTGGGCGTGCTCTGTGGCAGACATCTTGCGAAACCTGAACATTTCTTCTCAGTGGTGTGCTGTTGCGGCAGCGTTCACTGATCACTGCATCCAGCAGTTACCGCAGCAACTCAAGAGAACCAACCTCTTCACTTTGCTGGTGCTCGTGGGATTCCCCGAGGTATGGACCAAGATGTCACACTTGCATGCTCTAACACACTTAATAAAAGCTTGTATGAAGTTATGACATGCCATCTGTAGTCAAGACTCATCTGAGGCATTGTGACATTTTGAAAGAGCTGTGTGTCTGTGCATTAGGTGCTGTGTATGGGGACTCAGGCTGTATTCATCGATAATGCCAACGAACAACACAACGTGATTCTCCTCAAGCACTTCACTATGAAGAACAGAGCTGCTGTGGTGGACGTCAAGACTCGTAAGAGGAGAACAGGTGCGAGAAGATCTGTCATCGGGTTCTTCACACTCATTTCTCAAATGTTCTCAGCTGTAGAAATACCACTGCTGGCAGCCCTGAGCTGTATGAGTCTTTCTAAAGTCACAGGCTGTCATTGACATTTCAACCCAGCTTCATTTGCAAAGGGTGTGTCAGCTTTACTTACCTTGTTGCTCTGGTTTTACAGATGGTTTTTGTATGAAGGTACTTCTTAAGTAAATTTACAGGCTTCTAAAGCTTTTAAGAGCAAATATTTGTTGACCACTATGCTTCTTTCATATAAGTAAAACAATCATATGCTAGAAAAATAATATTGTAAGTAGTTGTGATAGAACTTGCTTTTACATTTGAGTTCTTTCAGTCAACCGCCAAAAATATATAGGATTAATGGTCATAATGAGTAGCCCCTCACGACTACCTTCAGAAATTAAACTGATGAGGACATTTCAATAGACAGGATGCTATTCAATTGGGACTTCCTAGCCTCAGTTTTAGTGGCTGCTTTGAGGAAAAACTTGTGGTCACTCAAATAGTAAAACAAAAAAGTGCATTAATGCATCTCTATTTTCGAACTTTTCTCTCAGTGAAAGACTACCAGTTAGTCAAGGCACAAGAGAGCAGCAGCAGGAATGATGCAGAGTCTCATGAGGGGCAAGCCGTGTCCCCGACCTCTGCCCTCCCGAGCCGCTACCTGAAGAACTTCACCTCTATTGTGAGTCACCTACTGCAGGTCGGGGTGGAGAGCAGCGCCCAAGATGCTGTGGAGGCCACCTGGGTGCTCTCTCTTGCTCTTAAAGGACTCTACAACACTCTCAAGGTATTCACCTCACACCTGCCCTTGTGCCCATGTCACTTTTGTGACATGTTTTGCTTGAAAAGTGTGTTGTGCTATCTTGCTTTGAAATAAATGCTTAGTTTTGATATTCTGTGTTATATATTCGATTTATTTATATTTGATCTGATGCAATGACATGTTTGGATGTTTGATTATGACTCTAGTTTCCAAACATGTTTTGGCGCCATTACATAAATGCTCAACTTGAACAAGTCATGACTGTGTTGATTTTCCTCTATTTCTTGCAGAAGCATGGGGTGGATCAGGTCCAAGAGGCCATCCAGGGCTCTGGCCTGATGCAGCTTCTGGTCCGTAAGTGCAGCAAGGGCACAGGCTTCAGCAAGATGTGGCTTTTGCGAGACCTAGAGATCCTCTCCATCATGCTTTATTCCTCCAAGCGAGAGATCCACTCCATGGCAGAGGACACAGACACCGAGACAGATGGAGAGAAGGAGAGAGAGAAAGAGAATGACTCGGATCACTCCAGCTGCTGCGCTGATGATGCTGATCCAAACAGACCGGATCCACTGGAAGGACTGGATGAAGAGACAAAGATCTGTTTCCAGGTCAGGCTTCAGACACACATCTGCTTTCAGACGTGGACCTTTTTCAGCTCTCTTGCAGCGTTTTTATCTAGAATGATTAAATGTGTTGTAATTGGAACTGGAGCAAGAAAGGGTGGCAGAGAATTCACAGTACTGGAATGTAGGGACGGGTATGTAGAGAAACATTTATTAGAGTTCTCATGTTTGTCTTGCTGTTAGATTACCCATGATGCTCTTAATGCCCCACTGCACATCTTGAGAGCCATGTATGAGCTCCAGATGAAGAGAACCGATTCTTTCTTCCTTGAGGTGCAGAAGAGGTGGGTTACACTTTGAATTATCATTTCATTCACATAGTCAAGGTTTAGAATGTATTTCTAGGAATGTACATGCATATGTAGACATGACTTTTAGTTCATTGTCCATTCTGTTTTTTTTTTTTTAAAGAAAATAGTATTTAGTATATAAAAATCTAATAATGTAATGTTATTATACACTGTCAATAGTGATTGGGTTTTATAATAATAAAATAATAATTATCACTACACATTTCATATTTTTGAAAATCTTAAAATTCATCATCAATTTTAATTGATCCCTCTGAATATCTACAAAGTGCTAAAGAGCTTGCATTTTCTGTGTAAGCTTATGAACAAAATTGCATGTAAATCTTGTGTATTTCTCAACTTTACAAAATGTAATCAAATTTATCTTTATCTCAAATAATCCTCTTTTTTTTTTTTCGAACACATATCATATCTCAGGTTTGATGGTGACGCTATAAAAACCGACGAGACTATTCGAACACTGGCACAGAAGTGGCAGCCATCTAAAAGACCTCGTTCCGAGGAAAGAAGTACCAAGGCTGTGGATACTGATATCATCATTGTGCCCTGTGTGGTAAGACTATGTTTAATATTTTAACAACCTAAACCATTTTGTGATCCAAAGTTAACATTAATTCTCTCTATTTTCTTTGACACTCAGTCTAAACCCACCCGGTGTGATCGAGCCACCGAAGAAGCAAATGTGGTCACACAGAAACTCATCACCAACACTGAGAGCGACTTCCAGCTGAGTTATGCCAAACAGCGGCGCACCAAAAGCTCAGCTCTGTTGCATAAAGAGCTGGATGCTCGCAGTAACAAAGCAGTGCGACAGTACCTTTTCAAAGTGAATGAAGCCATTGCTATTCTGTACGCACGTCACGTGTTGGCGACGCTGCTTGCCGAATGGCCCTCTGACACTCCCATCAGAGAGGAAGACCTGGAGCTGAGCGGAGCTTCTCACATGGCCTACATACTGGACATGATCATGCAACTAGAGGAGAGGGCGATGTGGGAGAAGGTGAGAAGGGGAAGGAGTGTGTGGATTCTATAGTCAGGATTTTGGGAACATTTACAGGCCAGGATTATTTCATTCTTGCCATGAAACTATACTTAGCATTTATTTTAAATGCATCAAATGTGGCATTTGTATTTTTCGTATAATAAGTATATGAATAAGTCATTCAGCTAAACCAAATCAGATTGTTGGTATGCATCTAATTCATCCACATGATTGATCTCAGATCTTGCAGAAGGTTCTGAGGGGCTGCAGCCAGAGCATGCTGGGTAATCTGTCGCTGACAGCATGTCAGTTTATGGAGGAGCCAGGAATGGCTGTGCAGGTCCGTGAATCCAAGCACCCCTACGACAACAACACTAACTTTGAGGTATGAATTGCATTTTCTATTACACCAAATCGATTGATCATAGCTGCGTTTTCCTGCTCCACTCCATGTCATCATGTGCGTTGTCTCAGGATAAGGTGCACATCCCTGGAGCCATCTTCCTGTCTGTGAAGTTCGACTCTCGTTGTCACACAGAGGAAGGATGTGATGAGCTCCTCATGGCCAGCAGCGGTGACTTGCTGCAGGACCAGCACACGTTCAGTGGTTCTCACCAGAAATGGATCGACTTTGAGATTCCAGGTGAGAATTTGAGAAAGTGGCATGTTTGAATGATATTTGTTTAGAAATGAATCATAAAGGAATGCTGTTTGCTTTGTTTAGACTCCAGTTGCAGGAAATGTTGGAGGAAAATCTGTTATTAAATCCATTAAATGTCTTTTGACTTTTTTTTTTGTACGACAGTAAAAGCAAATTATTTAAATATCATCTTTAAATATCATATTGACTTTGTATTAAGATTGAAAGCATGTTGTTTTTTGAACACATTAGTATAGATCTGAAGGAAAGCCTTTCCGGGGAGATTCAAATGCAACAATATAGCATATTATTATTATTATTATAAACAAGAATATAAATATTGTTCTATAGCAGTGCTATTGTATTAAACATATTTAATAAAGATCATACAAACTTTCTTAAACACACAAAGTTTTCACTTCCCCTGGCACTCCTCTTGTGGCCCACCTCTGGTTTAAGTGGAATGTGTTTGTCTCTTGAATTTTCTGGCCAGTTTACAAATCCAGGTCAATCTGAAGGGTTCACAAATGTTTCTACACATTTGTATATGTACATCAGTTTTCACTTTGGAGTTAAAGGGTTAGTTCACCCAAAAAAGAAAATGATGTCATTAATGACTTACCCTCATGTCGTTCCAAACCCGTGAGACCTCCGTTTATCTTTGGAACACAGTTTAAGATATTTTAGATTTAGTCCGAGAGCTCTCAGTCCCTCCATTGAAGCTGTGTGTACAGTATACTGTCCATGTCCAGAAAGGTAAGAAAAACATCATCAAACTAGTCCATGTGACATCAGAGGGTCAGTTAGAATTTTTTGAAGCATCGAAAATACATTTTGGTCCAAAAATAACAAAAATAATGACTTTATTCAGCATTGTCTTCTCTTTCGGGTCTGTTGAAAAATGTAAGGGTTGTTTTTTCCTCTTTCTCCTCTAGGGGACACTCTCTACTACAGGTTTATATCAGATATGAGTAACACAGAATGGGGCTACAAGTTTTCTGTGACTGGTGGCCATCGAGGCTGCTTCCAGACTGGTATGCAGTGTTTTCTCTTTTGATGTCTATCACTAATGTCCTCTAGTTGTGCTCTAGAATCATGCAATGAAACAGAAATGTCCATCTCATTTAGAAACCATCGCAGTAATACCATCATTTCATGTGATGTGATACATTCCTACAGTGTTTTCAGGTTGTAATGTTGGTGTCCCACTAGCTTGTTTTTCAGTCGTAAGCTTCATTTACACAGCTGTTTGAGAATCAGAGGGGCTCTGTGAGTGTTAACAGCCACATAAACTCAACTTCCTGCTGAGTCGGTGGCCCTGCCGACCCTACAATCATACCTAACTCAGTGAGCTAAGGCAAAGCCACAAGTCATAAACGCTGACTGTAAAATCATGATGAGAAAATGCTAAAAACTAAATGCTGAATTTGGGCATCTCAACATTATGTTGTACAGTATGAAATGCTAAAACTTAAAACTATTAAAAATAATTTTCAGTAATTGTAATAAAGCCAAGATAAAAATAAAAAAAAAAACTAAACAAAAATTAGAAAGTACTTCAACTAAAACAAAAATGCATTAGAAAAATCCAGTATAATTGACAATAGTACATAACCAAAATGTCAAATGAAAACCGAAAATATACAAATAATTGAATTCAGAATATCTATAATACAATAAAAGTATGTAAATAGTACTAAAATAACACTAAGATGGCATTTAGCAGCATATTAAATTACTAGTGCGTTGTGTGTGTAGAGTTTTTATTAAGGTTTAGAACTATAGAAATGTTACCTTGGAAGTTTTTATTATGTATTATTATATTTTAGTTTCTGTTTATACGAATGTTTATTATATTTCAAGTAATTGTTTTTTAATTATTTTAGTTAACAATAGCTACAGTATGTTCCCATCCACCTATCGCATAAAAAACGCTGGATGGAAATGCTAAGATGCGCATAAATGTAAAAAACGAAGGGGCACATTTGAAAAAATATGCATAGACATCGATGGATAAATGAATTTAATGATAACCCTGTTGCATTTTGGATGACAGCAAAGGTGACATGCTAAATGTAAAAATAGACAAAATAAGCATGAGTAATTACATAAACTGATAATGATATATATATATTTTTTTAAACTATACAATTGATCATGTCTGTCAGTACTGGGTGACGAGTAGCTTTGAACTCCTTTCCTGTGTCTCATCCACCTTTAATCAAAGAATGAATAGACGTGCACCTACTGCTCTGTTTCTGATGTTATTATTCTGTAATGGAATATCAAATGGGTTTCTCAGCACCTCATTTATGGTGTCTGCCAGCTCATTTGCTGTTTCACAGATGAGGCTTAAGAGGGTAAACAAGAGAAATAAAGCAGCCACACTTGTGAATTTAATGTATATTATTCTTCTTGTTTTTACATTCTTTTTCAGCTTGCAAGTTGGCTAATACATTCACTTTTATGAACAGGGTTTGAGATCCTGAAGCAGATGCTAGCAGATGAGCAGGCATTGACTCACCTCCCGCTGACTGACATCTGGGAGTGGCAGGTGGGCGTGGCCTGTCGGCAAACAGGAAACCAGCGGCTGAAAGCCATTCACCTGCTGCTACGGCTCCTGCAGTGTCCGTCTCAATGGTGTGTCCCTTCTTACTTTCTGAAAAGCTTTGACAGCATTTATTCAACCCAGCAGAAGGTAGTCGATTCACCCTGCAGTGCTTTAAAGCCGCCCCACTATTCTAAAGAGATGAGGCAGCAACTGGTCTGTCAGGTCAGTTCTGCTCTCTGTGGATTGCAGGTGCAACTTGGCCCAGTTAAACAAGCCTCGAGATCTTTCGTACGCTCTGCAACTTTTGTTTCGTTTCTGAAGAAAACCTGAATCAGTTTTTCTCCAGAACCACTTCTTTAATGGTTTATATTAACTTCTGCTCCTTCATTTGTGTGTTTTGTATTGGCGAGCGTTCAGATTTACACAACGTTTGCATAACGCATCTGATGGTAGCTTTCTGCCTTGATTGTTCCCATGGCAACAAGGTCACATGTCAGGGTGATTTGCATGATTTCCATGGTGTTTGGACAGTTGCATCATCATCAGCAGCAGCAGCAGCAGACAGAGCGTGTATGAGAGAAGTAGAGACAAGGACCTGTGGTCTTAGGTTGAGGAATAGCCCATGCAAATGGCCACCTGTCCACCACAAGGGGAACATTAACCAGGCGAATCAGATGGCCATATAATTCAAATATGAGTAATGATAAAGCCAAGATCATTCAGAGTGTAATGACCTCACATTTTGATTGTTGTGTGTTAACACAGGGGTTGTGACCTTACACTTCTGCGGCCGCTGTGGCAGCTCTTCACTACTATGGAGAGTGGTTTGATTCAGGACCCCACCAGCATCACGGTCCTCCTTCGTCTCCATCGCGCTCTCACGGAGCTCTTCTTCATCGCTGAAGCCAAGGCCATGGTGAGTGACCAGGGTCCTCCTCCGTTCTTTAGCATCTCTTTTAAAAACATTTATGAGAAAACATAAAGTATAAGAATAACAGCAGGAGATCATTAGGTAGAGTAAATAATTAATTTCTTTACACTACTGCTCAAAAAATATGTGGTCAGTAAGATTGAAGATAATACTTTTATTCAAAAAGGACACATTCAATTGATCAAAAGCGACACATTTCTATTTTAAATAAAACTGTTGTTTTGAACTTTCTATTGCTCAAAGAAGCCTTAAAAAAGATGTTAAGCAGCACAACCGTTTTCAACATTGATAATAATAAGAAATGTTCCTTGAGAACCATATCAGCATATTAGAATGATTTCTGAAGAATCATGTGACACTGAATACTGGAGTAATTATGATGACAATTCATATGTGGAATATAAATGTGGAAACCTGGACTGGAGAGTATTAAGGTTTTTATTGTCCTGTTTAATGTTATTCAGTCTGAATCACATCAGGGTTTGTGTGAGAGTCTGTCAGAGGAACTTCCACCAGCACTGTTCTCTGTTGAGTGTGTATGTGTCTGAATGCCAGAGTTTACGCATTTGTATTCTACACTCACCTACCAAAATAATACACCCACTTTAAAAACACACAGGCCTGACATTAACCTTAAGGACTATGTTTACATGGTGTAGCATGGGAGTCCGCAAGACTTCAGAATGATAATTTAATAGGATTTCTAATGCTGGTCCTGTTTACCGATGGAGGATCCTCAGCTCACACATAGTTGAACTGGATCTTCTAGATAATCTGTATGCTTGGACTTTTAAACAACTGGTTCCAATGTCTTTTTCAAGTGGATGTGTGTAGTCAGTTTCTCTCAAGTGTAATAGCAGAGTAGCGTTTGACAGCCACAAAGCAACAAACTTTTCTGGGGAATATTTCATTAAGAAAGTGTGTTTCGCACTTCATTTGATATTTTATTATTTAATGCAAAGAAATGTATAAATACTTGTGAGTGGCTTTAGTTTCCAGAAGCCAGGCACTAGAGGGCACTAACAGATCTTCTTGTGTTCAAAGAAAGCCAAAATATTCTTCAAGGACAGATATGGTCACATACAGTGTTCAGAGAAACACAAACATCATGAACATACACAGTATGTGATGTGTATACTTTTATAAATATCCATGTCATGTAAAACCTTGACTATCAGGCCTGAGTAAATGCCTTTCTTTCTTTGAGCCTGTAAATGGGAGGAAAGTTTTTATGACAATACTCTTTCATCCTTTGATCCATAATCCTTTAACAGCCAAGTTGGACATGAATATGAAGTGGTTAGTGTGTGTGTTTGAATGGGAAATGTTTAAGTGAGTATTAGTCTCAAGGACTGACAGGCAAATAGATGAAGTGAGAGAGTGTTGACTGATTACACCAGTAGATGCTCAGCACTGTTTGGCCTCATTGTGAAGAGCTTTAATCTCTCCCACAGCCACTGCACTTCTCAGAACTGACTATAAAGATTTCAGACCTCTCAGCAGCCAGATGATCATGAGCGATCCATTGTTTATTTTCAGCAAGGCAACGCTACACAGTGGGGTCAGAACGCTGATCTAATGGGAGATTGTTGGCACGCATTTGCAAGAGAGTCTCAGCATGTCATTGCTCAGCTGTTGCAGCATTTGAGTCGGAAATGAGACGGAAAGAAAAAAATAAAAAGAGATAAGAAGCCAGGCTTGTAGTATGTGTAGTATACTCAATTTTGCAGGATGATAAAAGCCCCTCCTTCTCAGAGGAAGTGGTTTTCAAAAGTGTTCTGACATGACAAAAGCTGCAGCCTCTTCACAGTCTACAGAAAGCTGTGTTGAGAAGTGTTTTGAGACGTCTAGATGTTGTTCGTTTTGGTGTAGAAGTGGAGTGCAAACCGACCAGCTTCTGTTAACTCAAAGCATTGTTGACACTCCAGTCATAATTCCTACAATTAAAGTATTCAAAACTGAGTTGGATGTATTTTAAGTGTTTAAAAAAAACTTTACTTAAATGTAATGTCATTCAAGTATGTCACTCTTTCATCACTGCTTAATGAAATTTGTAGGAAAGAATTATTATTACTTAAACACCCACACACTGTATACATATATGTATATACTGTGTGTGTGTGTGTGTGTGTGTGTGTGTGTGTGTGTGTGTGTGTGTCTATATATGTACATATATATAATGTGTGTGTATGTGTATATATGTATGTGTTTGTATATGTCTATATATATATTGTGTGTGTGTGTGTGTGTGTGTGCGCGTCACTTTTGTAAACTTTTGATCAATTTAATGTGTCCTTGGTGATTAAAATGTTTTCTTTCTTTTAAAAAAAAATAGTAGTCTATAGCATATCATGTAATTTATTCCCATAATTTTGTATATTTGCATCCTCTTATCTTTTAGTAGCGCATTTCAACCAGTATGAGCAAAATAAGGAAATAAATTTTGATATCTATGTGCAAACTTCCTTTTAAATGTTTAACAACAGTTGCACATCTTTGGTGCTGTGCACCAAACAGTGCACCAAGTTGCTATTCCTACTTCACATAACATGTTTAAATGGGTTTTACGTTTTGAAGTTTCCACCATACACCTTCAAAAGTTCTCCAGGGATTGTATAATAGTCTCTACATAACACAGAAATACTTACTTAGAGACTCTGGACTCTTAAACGTGATCAATGTAAAATACCTGGAACAGTGCAAATACTCCTGCCTCAGGAAATGAGAAAGCAGGGCTGATTTAGATGGTGTCTGGTTTGATTCAGAGTTATGTCATGAACAACGTGGTGCTGTTTCAAACAGATTAACAGCTCGTGTTGAGCTACAGGAGTGGGAGCCAGTCTGGTGAATAACAGTGTAGTCTAACTGGCCTTGAATTCAACTGACCTATCCTGGCAAGTGCCAGAGAATAAATGAAGCATTGCAGCATGTTCTCTATATCGATGACCTTTAAAGGGGCTAAATATTTCATATTCGTGTTGTAGTTGAATACTAAAGCTGTCCCGTGTCTTTTCATTTGTCCATCAGGAGCAGGACGTTCTGCAGGAGTACCTTCTTGCTCTCACTACAAATGAACAGCTAGTAGTGCGCACTGCACAGGTAAGACTTCCACAGTCCCTGTACAAAAAAAAATACAAGCTAAAATATGATTACAATACAAAACAAGCTCAAGTATAATGGAACGAAACAATTAAATTCCTATTTAACAATAAATTCAATAAATGGATCTTTAATAAGAGAGTCATTTAGTAATCGAAGCTGTTAGGAATGTAAAAAATGCAAGTTAATACTGAAAATACTGAACAACATTTTGTTTTTTCCAAGTTCAGACCAGGCTTTATAAACAGTCATGAGCATGTTTTAAAAGCTATGCCATAAAGTAAATAATACAGCAACAGGTTTTCTTAAACATTGAATAAATATGGCCCATCCGTTTAACTTGTTTATTCGGTGCAATTCATTGTTTTTTAAAACAGGCAGTAAAAAATGAATAGTACCAGAGATAGGCCATTTTCTGGAATTTGATTAACTGAATTGAATTTAATTGAATTAATCTTTATTTCGAACAATTCATAAAATTATAATAAAAAAAAAATGACAGCAATTTATAAGAAATATCCATATAAATAAACAAACATGAATAACATAATAATATAATAATCAACCTGTTCGAAAAGGGATAGTTAGAAGCCCTAGGCTTATCAAAACCTACCCCCAGTAACTACCCAAACCAATTCACAATCTAACAAGAAAAATCAACATTTTAAATAATACAACAAAAAAATACTAAATTAAAATAATTAACTGACATTTAATGTAATAATATTTGTAATCAGTGTATACCACTGAATATTTTGACATAAGGGAGGAGAAGGATACAACTAGTAAGGGTTATGCCGTCAAAGATGACACACAGTATTAAGAAAATAAACCGTTGCAGCGATGTACAAATGAGTACCCATATATACCAGCAGCCACAAAAGGTTTTCAGTGGTGATGGATGGTTCACTGTGGCAAAGCCTAGTGCATTAACTTGTGCCATAAAGCTGCTAATTCACAGGAAGGACAGGAAACCGCAGCACAGTGGAGCGGTGAAGGTTGGTCAAATGGACGGCTGCATCCAATGTCCCACTATATGCTGATAACTTATAATGATCCTGTAATGTCTAATGGTGTGTTATTAAGCTTGTTTTATTTGCAAACCCTGATGACTGACAGCCATTGTACAGTATGGCTACTTGATGAAAAATTAATGAGTGTAATTTATTATTACTTCGATTCGTTCCATGGAAGCATATGGGTAGCAATATTCAATTTGGGATGTAATATGCAAAATGACAATGCAATATGTAAAATAACAATGCATTTCTGTATTTACATTTACATTTTCCAATACATTTGTGTATTGTGTATTTGGGGGCTGACACGTGATCGGCTCGGAATGCATTTTCAATGTGCACATTGAATTTTGCTACATTCATTGCGGGACATTGAATGAAAATGCAATCGTAAGTGTCTTGACTGTGAGTGTTTATGCATTTAAGAAAAATAGCATTTAAATGATAATTTTGCCACAGTTTTTGCTTGAACATGTTATACATATCTAATCATTTCTGTAATACATTTTCATTTTAATTTTGCAACTTATAAAGCGTTAAAATTAGTATTCATTTTACATATTAAAACTGGTGTATGAAATGGCAAATGAAAATTATGTAATTTTTAATTTTCATTTTCATTTTGCACCAAACGTTGCACAAATGTATTGGAAAATGTAAATGTAAATACAGAAATGCATTGTCATTTTACATATTGCATTGTCATTTTGCATATTACATCCCAAATTGAATATTGCTACCCATATGCTTCCATACGTTCATGTTGCTTCTTTTGCAGTAACATTCGTTTTACTGCAAATTGATACATGCGATTTGGGGAAAATACTTCTCTAGTGTTTGACTGTTCACTTACTGTAGATAGATAACGGCATTACTAACAAAATTGCCCTTGGTGAAATAAATATTTGCGCTCCTCATCACATGACGGCTCTAATCAAATATTATGCTAAAACAGCTGAACATCAGAAAGCATATTGATAAAAACACCTGTGTCGATTCTCGCACGAGGTGTACGAGTTCCCATCATCCATATACGTGCGTGTTTATGTGTGGGCTGTGGGCAACTCTATTGCATTTAGTCATTAACCCCATTATTGTGTTTGGTGTGGCTAAAGGAATACATTGTGTTGTGTGGGATGCGATTTAATGCTCTGTATTTATCTTATCCCGAGCACCTTTTTAGCTCGAATAATAACATACTTGTAATATTCATCATGGCCAAACAAGTGGTTTGATGTCATTAACAAAATAGCATTTTTGTGGCAAAAAAAGTTTTTAAACGGGTCGAACGGTGACATATTTGAAGTGTGATAATTGTGTGGGGGTGTTTTAGCTGAGCTTTGAGGGACACAGGTGTGTGAAACGGTTTGATAAATTACCCACAATGTTTTGCTTAATGGTTTTTCTCTCTCTCTAACACTCTCTGACTTTTTTTCTGCCATTGTTGCCCCCTTCTTTTTTTCTCCTGCTGTACTCATTTACTTTTCTTTATATCATTCTCTCATCTGTTTTATTGCACAGGCGCTGAAGAACATCGCAGCCATCAGCCTGGCCATTAATTACCCAAATAAATCCACTAAGCTGCTCAACCTGTCCCCATGATAGAGGGATGAAAGCGAGATCGAGATGAGAGAAGGGAAGCTTGCCAGAGGCCTATGGGAATGGCCTTCTGCGCTCGACAGCTGTGGCAGGAGTGGGCCACATATCGTCTTCCAGAAAAACCCACCCCTGTGCTGTTTAATCATAAAGTGGGGGGCACTGCAATCTTGTGTCTCTTAATAATCGCTATTTCTCATCTTTTTTTTTTTTTTTTAATATTTTTTTATCCCCCCAACTTTACCTCTGCTTTAACAATGCGAGTTTAGTGGGCTGTGCCAAATTTGTTTTCTCACGTAAGCACAAGGTTTTTTCTCCCATTCCTTCAGTTTCTTTTTCGGAAAAGCCACCGTGGGCAAGACAATCGATCAAAGTGAAAGCAGGTCACCTTTCCCTGCCTCACACACTATCCCTGGACACATTGCCTAAAAATACAAAGCTGCTGGCGCAGTCTCATCCTTCAAAGTGGCCCGAGACTATGTATACGACTAATTTATCGATATCGATGCGAAACCATGGGGCCTTCTCTCTGTGCACTCTCAGTGGGGCCTGAGCTGATGTTTGTTCAGTTCTAGCAGCTAGCCGTTACACTTGAAAACCACATGCTTCTAGACAAATGTCAGCTGATGTTTGTATGTAAAAAAAAAACAAAAAAAAAACGAGTTTAACGTGCCATGTGAGTCCAGAAGACGCCGTTTGCCTTACGAGTGCAGCTCAAAGTGATCGTGAAACTGATTGTGGCTCAAGTAGCAAAGTTCTAACACGTCCTAGTAAGAGGAATGTCAGCGCTTGTCTTCCATTGTCACGTCCCAGATTCTCAACTCACTCATAATGCCGCATACCACCAGGAAATATAGAGCATTATGTACAGAAATCTCACTTTTTGTTGTGCTGCATGCAACACTGAACTAATCCATATGTCCATTACTTTTAGTGACATATCAGTTGGTGTGTTCTGTAATATTATTGCAGTCATTCTGACATTCTGTTTGATCGGTTGATCGACACAGAAGTGTGGGCTTAGTGGATGGTCTTAAGGTGCAGAACTTGATAATCATAATCTTCATTGATCTAGTGATTGAGACGTGCTATTATTTTCAACTGTGGTGAAATGGATACGGTTATTGAAGTTGTGTTGCTTTAAAATATCCATTTATTATTATTACAGAAACATTATTGGGTGAATCTTGAATGAAGCGTTTGATTGACTAATAGAAAGATTTGTTGCCGTTTTGAAGGTCAGGTAAAGGCTGGTCTTAGTTCTAACCAATGTTTATCTGAATGTTTTTTGACCCTGTTGCCAAACATTTCAGTTTTTTAGTATTTTTTGTTCTTGACAGGGGTATTCAGATCTGTGATGAATTTTTAGTTCAGTTTGATTTCATTTTAGTGAAATTGAGGAATTTAGACAGATGGTTATTTATGCCAAAGAAAAATTATTGTTTGAAAGAGAAGCATCTAACGCTAAGCAATTCCTATTTATCTTCCTGAAGGAGGCTTTAATGTTGGTGTGGTTGGTGGTGGTGGTGGTGGTGGTGGTGTTATAATTGAAAAGAAGGTTGAAGTGTTGGGCTCCAGCGACAGACCCAGATCCTTTAGTCCTCACTGTTTTTGTTTACATGAGTACTAGCATGAGCACTGGCTACATTTGGTGCTGCTGCTCAGCCTCCGTTCGGGTGGATTTCAAAATGTGTCTGCCAGGAGAACTTCCTGTCACTTTAAAGCCTCAGATATTAACAAAAGATGTGCCTATGTTTAAAATAAAGCAATCTTCATTTAATCTTCATATCATTGTAAAGGTTCTCTCTTCAACTATATTTTTTAAAGAAAATTATATAGATTAATTTGGAGCACTTTCTAATTATTTTATTTTTATGAATGTCTTTTTTTTGTTTCAGAGCTCATGGCTTCAATTTCTTTGAATTTGACATTAATGTATATAGTTGTGAATATGGATAATTGCGTAAATATTTCATATGAAATGATTTTTCATGTCAGCCCCCCACGTTAAAGGAAATGTCAGAATAGTGTACTATATTGTTGTAAGTTTACACTTGATCCTTTTGAATTGATTTGCTATGTCACACACACACACACACACACACACACACACACACACACATATACACACACACACACACACATATACACACACACATACACACACACAAAGGAAACCACAAAACTGCTTTGGGTTGATTGTGTAATTGTTTTTAATTAAAAAAACAAGATATGCAAATTCATGTGCCTGAAGGTTTCCCTCTTTTTTAGGGAAACTCACTTAAAAGTCTAAAGATGATAATTCAGTCTTTTGGAAATTGTTGGTTGGTTGTAAAATATTCCAGTTTTATGCCATGCTCAAAACCTAAAGTGAAACTTCATTTGTACCCATTTATGGTTCATTTTACTTCCTTTTGAAGTCATAATAGTGTTTTCTCTCGGTTTTCTTTTTTTTCATTTAGTTTTTGTTAATGGTAATAACACTACATTGACAGAAGAACTAAAGAACAAATATTTTTAAAAATTAGATTTTTTTTTAACACCAACCTTGAAACTGAAATCACAAAATTTTTCATGAAACTTTTATTCAAGCGTGATTTTTTTCATTACTTCTGGGATATTAATATTTCTCAACATTTATCTTTTTTTCTCAAGACCTTTTCCATACTAAAAATTCCATATAACTTAAACAAAAGCCATCACATTTCGCAAGTGAGTGCATAGGTATTAAGACACTTTCCTGTTATTTCTGATTTGATCTACTTTGTGTCATTTTCCCTGTGCTGAAAGAACCCATTAATCTTCAACTGCCTTACATTTGGAGCCTGAAGCCTCGAATGTGATTTGGTACTTAAAGTTACACTAATTTACACATAATCCAGCTTTTATAATACTTGACTCCAATAAAATGTAACATTTATAAGTCAATTAAAACAATAGTTTTGCAACCCTCCTTTCCCCCATTTGAATATTGACACCATCCCCATCATCCTGACCCAATTGATTATAAACAGCAGAGGTTTCTGAGGTGTCACGTCTATATGTTTGTGTTTTGACTTGTCAAACACATGGATCCTCCCTTTAGCATTACAAATAGTCCTTCCAATGTCAGCATTTTCTTCCCTCCTAGAATGAAAGCCATCTGTTGTTTTATTTTAACCGTTCGCCTAAATATAGTTTCTCGCTTTTAAACACGGTCGCCCCGTGACACAGCCACACCCTGGCTTTTGAATTAGTTTGAACTCATCTTCCCGAATAAATATGGACCAATTTGCCTCATAATACCACCAGCGTTTCTCGCTGCCTCCCTCTTTCTCTCCCCATTCACAGAAACCGTGAATGATGGATGTGTCATTGATGAAGATGATGATGGTGATTGTGCTGGAGAAGACGGTGATGATTCAGAGGCGCTCTGAGCTGTAACATCCCCCTCATTCCCTGTGAGTCAGCTCTTCTCACCCCCCCCCCCCCCCCCCCTCTCCGGTTCCCTGTCTTCCCACGAGCTGGACACCGGCAGTAAGACCCTACAGCTGCGACCACACGGGGGAAGATGATGATGGCGATGATGATGAAGTCATCCAGAGGGGACATGAGACAGTGGGTTTAAAGAAGTATAAATAGCCTGTGAAAACACAATGGCGCGAAACTCGCTCTTCACACCTACACATCGGATATGGGAAAAGGGGTAAAGGGGAAAAATGAGGAAAGTGACAAACAGAGGAACTGATAATCTGCAGATGCTGTGGTTTTTTGAGAAAGGCTTGGATTCAGGCTTCGCTGATGATGAGTTCGGATTAATGATGCTTTCACAGCAGATGATTTGTGTTTTGGCTCAGTGTCATATTATGCGGGAATGAGGGCTTTCGCTGCATGAATGCAGTAGAACGGAATGCCTGTTTTAGGATTGAGCTCTTTGGTTTAAAAAGGGAATTAGCCTTTTCTAGCCAAGGGTTCCTTTGGTTTAAAAAGGGAATTAGCATTTTCTAGCCAAGGGTTCCCTTTGGAATTTCTAATGGATTTTTTGAATACTTCTCAACGAGATTGATGAGGTTTACACATTTTGTTCAACAGCATGATTTACACACATACTGTACCTCAAAAGCACTACAATCTTAAAAACAAATCTTCTTTATTGGCATCTATGTTTCCATGAAAACCTTTAGCATCCAAAATGTTTCCAATGAAATGTTCTTCACACTAAGAAAAAAACAATAGTTATTTTAATAACTGTTCACTAAGGATATTTTCATAGGGGTAGCCGGGACTTGTCTATGGTGACAGAGCATTCAGGGTCAGTTGAAATCATGTTCCAGGGGTGAGCGGGATGTTGAGTTCCCCCTCAGTCGAAATCAAAAAAATCACTGAAACTTTTACTTTTTATAGTGTGGTTGCTAACCAGTTACTCATACTGAATCACATACATGTGGTTTTTGTAGTCCTTTGTGTAGCATCTGGTTAGCAATTTAGCTAACAACTGTGCTTTCAGTCATCCACATCTAGTTTTACTTTGGTACTGTATCTGAACTCTTCTGTGGATGTCATTGGCTTGTCTGCCACTAGCATTGCACTAGTTCCAGTATAATTGAAGAACTCTGACTAAAGACTACACAGGTAGGCAGATGCACAAGAACAAAATGTTGTATTTGTATTTACAATATTGCCTTCGTGACAGTTTCATAGATGAAGGATTAGCTTCTTATTACACAAACAGGAAGAATTTTGTTCTTTCGGGATACAAAGGCATTTGACAACATGAGTGTATGAATTTGTTGAGAATGGGTGTGTGAATGGCTTTTATAGTTCTTAAAGGGTGGAGGGCAAGGGGTAATGAGCCAACATTTCAATATTTTACTAAGCTGCAAATCACTTGCTACCATATGCTCGAACTTTTCAAAGTTAGGAGCGTACTGTTGCGTTTCTTTGCATCTCATGATTATGTCTTGTCCACTGCCAATGGTTTTGAAATTAAATGCTCCGTAAGCACATATGGGTGGGATGTTTGGATATCCACTATACAGTTTATGTAGAGTCACATTATATGTTTGACCAAGGAAGTGTTGTTTAAATTTTTATGCTATAGATTAACATGTATTTGCAAAGGTTTACCAATGTACTTGATGTTCAAAATGATCTTTAAACAGCTCATGATCACTTAGAAACTAGTTGAACTGAAATACTCTTCTTGTTGTTCACATGTCTCAGACTATCCTGGCAGTATGTGTTTTTAATGTCCAGTCACGAAATGAAACCGAGGCGAAGAGCTGTGTGAAATGAATCTCATCGCTGTGATTGTGCTCTAGAGAAAAGCAATGATCTGCTCTCTGACTTCTGTCAAACGCTGCAGGTTTGATTTTCTTGTATGGGAGAAAGAGGCTGAGAGAAAAGGCTTGTTTAGTGTGTTTAGGGAGAGAAAATTTGCATTTGTTTTCAATTCTCTGATGTCAAGCTCTATTCTACTGCCTATAGGGCTATGGGCTGAGAGGATCTGAAGTTGAGCTCTGCATCACTGGAGTCAGCTGCCCTCAGTGGCTCGTCTCCTGAGACACTCGAGAAGAACCACACACATACACCCCCCCTCATCGTGACGAATTAAGAAATCCTTGTGTCAATACACTGTGGCTAACTTCAGTTTTTCCTACTTATTTTGCCTTAGGCAAAGATAAAATACCTCATTGTGAATATCTTTCTCTTTATATGTCTGCATTGTTGCAATAAAAGAGATTTAGACTACAGTTTTCCTGTTTTGTCTGTCACTCTGCCTATGGCTTTGTTCAGAATGAAATACTGCATGAAATGCATTTGCATACACCATGGGGCTTGGGGCTAAGTTTGGGGCTGGTAAGAGCTTGCAATTAATTTTTCAAGGCTGCATTTATTTGATCAAAAATACAGTGAAAACAGTAATACTGTGACATATTGGTACGGATCAACGGTTTTCTATTTGAATTTAAAATGTAATTAACACCTGTGATGACAAAGGTGAATTTTCAACATCCATTACATGATCCTTCAGAAATCACTATTTAAAAATGTCTTTGTCACTTCTGAGCAATTTAAAATATCCTTGCTGAAAAGGTTTCCGAACGTATGAAATTATGAACTTTTGAACGGCGGTGTCATGGTGACGACAATGAAATTTTAGTTCAGCAAATGGCATTCAAATATCATCTTTTAAAAAAAAAATTACAAATTATTTTTTTATATATCATTCAGAAATTCACCATTATATCAAGCAGGTTGCATTGTGGGATGGTGTTCCTCACAACATGTGGTCGTATAGTATACATTTGCATGTGTAATCCAGGAATTCTATGCATCCAGAGATTTTGCATACGGTGCACTTGGACGTATTGAAAAAAAATAGTACGAGTAGTATGGCATTATGCTATGTGAACTATTTTTAGTAGTGCCTCTGAATTTGATGGAGGACTTCATAGCTATTTTACCATTATCACCCTTCTTCCATCCTTGGAGTGATGACTTCTTATAGCATTTGTCCTTCAACATTACAATGAGGTCACTATAGAGCTTCTTCATTCAGCAGTCCTGTGTCGTGCACTACATTTGTTTTTTAAATGTAAAGATGGAGTTAACAGCCACATTTAAGGTTATAGTAATGTCTTCACAAACCAGCTAACTCGACAAGCTCTGTTCAGGTCCCAACTTTAAAGCCAGTTTCACATGTGGCACCCCAAATCTTTCAGAGAATCAAACACAGCGTTCCACTGCAGCAGAACTGACATCACTTCAGATGTCACAGGCATCTGAGAGCTTCATTACAGGAATGCCCCATCGCAATACTAATGAGACCTACTTCCTGTTTCCCAAGTGTTATTTCTTCAGAGACCTGCTTGCTAATTGGCGTGTTTAAATAACCCACGAGAGCGAGACCCCACTCAGCCTTTTAACCCAGATTTAATGACATCACAGCGGGACATGTCTGATTGCTCTGAGAGACGCAGGAGACTATTTTAGATTGGATTTCTCCTTTAGTGTATGTTTGATTCTTAATAAGGGCTTTTGTGTCTAACGTGGGGGCCCTGTTGTCATAATCTATTTCGTTCCTGTCCTTTATCGTCAAGGAAATGAGCCCTCACAACACAAGTTTTCACCATACAACCATACACAGTCAGTTTACTAACCATCTGATGTGTATTGCATGGAATTTTTCAGTTCTCCACCTACAAACAAAGCCTTGTTTACAAGACTGCAAAATGAGCCAGATAGCAAAACACTCTCATAGCAGGCAGTAATAATTTAGACGAGATGGCAAAACGTATCGTGATGTACGAATTACGTGCATCGTTTGTAAACACACAACAGGTTTTTTCCTTTTACAATCATTGTTAGGTTTGGATTTGTACGTTTTTGTAAGCATCGACTAAACAAGTTGTTATGATCTTGCCATCTTGTACAGATTATTAAGTCTTCTCATGAGAGTGGGTTGGGCAATGAACAGTAATCTGTGATCATTCAAACAAGATGGCGAACGTGTATCATAGCACTACTTACATTGAAAACATACAATCGTCATGGTTAGGTTCTATTTATACAAACTAATTGTGAATTTCTTTATTTACTGTATTTTTTTTATTTTTTTACAAATTATTACATCATGTCATTAGAGTGGGTTGGTCAGTAGTCAAAATGTAAGAGGCAAAGTGGTATCATTCACGATTCACGAGTGTAGCAGGAGTCGGAGAGAAAGATATATAGAGGAAGAATATGTTGATTAGGGAATGAGAAAACTGGAAGGTTAATGAAAGAGAAAGACTCGGTAAGACGTCCAGAAACATTTCTTGACCTTTTCTTCTCATCTACCCACAAGTGCCTATCCGCTCAAGGTAAAACTGTGGGTGGAGGCCTTCACGGAGAGCTTTGCTTGTTCTTTTACCATTACATGTTCCCTCACTTTTCCTCTGATTTGCAGACTCCCAAGTGTGTGTTGTGTAATGCCACCTACTTCCCTGAACTTAAAACACTTGAGGGCTATACTGCATGAGCTTGATTCATAACCACATACAAATTCATATAATACAGAAGGAAAAGATGTTCTTTTTTATACTTAATAGGTTTGTATCTACTATCAGTTTTTTTTAATCTCTGTGCTTTTAGAAGCAATGATATCCATGGTTGCTATTAAGGAGGCAGAGGTGAAGTTCTGCAGTTCCTGCTATTATCTCGTCAGTTAGCTGTGTATTTCTGTTGACTTCACCCACTCATTGGTTTACTGTGCCATGATTGCAGTAGAAAGTGCAATTTCTAACTCACCAAGTTGCCCTTAAAGAAATCGTTCACCCAAAAAAAGGTCACTTACCAACCTTAATGACTTTCTTTATGAAGAACACAATAAGAGAAATTTAGTAGAATGTCCAGGCTGCTCTTTTTTTCCACACAATAAAAGTGGATGGAGACCAGTTTAGACATTCTGCAAAAAAAAAAAAAAAAAAAAAATATATATATATATATATATATATATATACAGTACAGACCAAAAGTTTGGACACACCTTCACATTCAAAGAGTTTTCTTTATTTTGACTATGAAAATTGTAGATTCACACTGAAGGCATCAAAACTATGAATTAAAACATGTGGAATTATATATGGAATTATATACATAACAAAAAAGTGTGAAACAACTGAAAATATGTCATATTCTAGGTTCTTCAAAGTAGCCACCTTTTGCTTTGATTACTGCTTTGCACACTCTTGGCATTCTCTTGATGAGCTTCAAGAGGTAGTCACCTGAAATGGTCTTCCAACAGTCTTGAAGGAGTTCACTGAGAGATGCTTAGCACTTGTTGGCCCTTTTGCCTTCTGTCTGCGGTCCAGCTCACCCCTAAACCATCTCGATTGGGTTCAGGTCCGGTGACTGTGGAGGCCAGGTCATCTGGCGCAGCACCCCATCACTCTCCTTCTTGGTCAAATAGCCCACGATGCCTTCAGTGTGAATCTACAATTTTCATAGTCATGAAAATAAAGAAAACTCTTTGAATGAGAAGGTGTGTCCAAACTTTTGGTCTGTACTGTATATATATATATATATATATATATATATATATATATATATATATATATAAGTTCGGAATGACAGGAGGGTAGGTACTGTATATTCTATAAGTATTTGATCTTCCTCCACTTCTCTTATACATTTTTGAAATCTTTCCTTATGGTTTTTCTCTGTAAGTAAGAACAAATGTCATTATGATGCCTCTAGCTGATATCTAGATGTAAAACCATAGTGCTCTGACAGTGATACAAGGTTTCATTTGGAAAGACTGGATGATGGTTTAGTGATACTAAAATTAAACTCATGTTAATGCCTGGAGCAGGAGGTTGATGTGTAATTGTGACATTCACATGAGATTGCTTCGCAGTGCTGCAGTCTCTGCAGTCTCTGCAGTGGGGTGGTAACCTCAAAAAATCAGGACTACAGAAATTTAGGGCTTCAGGACCGCAATGATATCACACCAAGCCTAAAACAGGCAACATGCAGTAAAATGGAGCGGAGAGTATTTTGTTTCAGTTCTTGAGATTTTTCCTGTGTGAGAGTGTTAAATTACACTATTGTTGATATTATTATTTTATATTGAGTGTTCTGTATATTCTGTGGGGTATCAGTTTTGCTGAAAGTCACATGTATGTAGTGAGCATTTTGCATTGGTTATAATCAAACATTTCTGGCTTCAGAGTCATAATGTATCGTTTTTTTAATAATAATGACTATAGTAGTTATTTAGAATTTGACTACTGATTCCTTATCTGTAAGTGGCACACCCACCCACTTGACCAACAAGAACCTATATATATATATTGAAGCAGTGTCTCCCTTGTACTCAGGTAATGTGGTTCAGTCCTTGTTCCGTTACTGAAAGCTTCAGCAGTGCAAGGAGGACAAAAAAAAAAAAACAAGAGGAGAAAGACAACTAGAGGGCTGCTGGGAGCAATAAGTCTAAACAAATGACAACGAGAATGTATATCAAGAAGAAAGCAATTGTATTTGTAGGAGGGAGGGAAGGAGAGTGAAATATATAAGGGATGGAGGGGAGGAGGTAATACAAGCAATGGAAGATTTTCAGGATGAGTTTGGTGCATCTCTATTATGGTAACTGGTTTTCCATGGCAGCCACTGGCCATGACCTTCAATAGCTCACAATGTTTTTTGTTTTGTTTTTTTCATCTCACTCAAAGCAGGGAGCATATATCATCTTCTTAGTGGTGTCGAGGGGTCACCTTCATAAGTGATCAATTCCTTTGCCAGCAGGCCTCAATTTAAGCATAATGCCCTTCAGCAAAATATTTTTGAAACAACTTAACGTTGATTATTTAAAGGGATAGTTCACCCCAAAATGAATTATTTCGTTATTTCGAACCTGCAGCCTGCTGGTTGTCATCTTTTTGCATTATGTAGAAAAGAGCACCTTGAACATTCTCCTAAATATCTTCCTTTGTGTTTCACAGTAGAAAGATAGTCATATGGGTTTAAAATGGTTTGAAGGTGAAATTACAAACGTAAAATATACCTTTTAATAGCACCAGCTCGTGTCAGCTCGTATCAGATGGAATAAAATCCAATTTCTGATAGAAATTGGCTTTATTTCACAACAATGTCCTTTGTGTCTTGCTCCAAAGCACATTCCACTACTACTATATTGGTCTTTCTCTTCGAACTGACTTCACCTCATGCTCAGAAGAGAGACACAGACTAATTAGCACCTGCTTCGCAGCAGTGTTACGGATGAACAGGGGGTTTGAAGCTCTCACGCTGCGAGACTAGAACCTGACACTGCACACTCCAGAGGAGACGGCTAAAAATGCTGAAAGATGACGCTCTGTCGACTTCAGTCTCTATGTACTATTCTGTGGTCTTTGTCTCACTCATAAAGTGCTGACCTTGAAAAATGATGAACAGAACATGATAGTGAAAGGGCTTCATGAAAGTTTAACTCCGGCACCCTTGAACGTGCCAGGAAGCCGTGGTGCTGTTGCCTCTGTTTTGTGGGGAACAAAAGTGCGAGTACCTGATGGGTACATGCACATGTATTTTAAAAGGGAAGAGCAAAGACAGTCTGTATGATCTCTCGTGGACAGCTGGCCTCAAAGCAGTTAAGGTTCTGTCAAGAACACCTGCGCGCTCACAAAGAGAGACATGGTTAACAAGTTAAATATGCAGCCTCTGTGTCATGCACATGACTGTGACAAAAGTCATGTGTTAAAAAGGTGCCACTGACTCCTGCTTCTATTGTATACGAGTCAAAAGAAATGGTTAAATGGTCTAAATAAATGGTGATCATAAATAAATAAATAAATGGTCTAAATAAAACCATTTTACCTTTACGGATAAACTTTGTAATAAGTAACAATACAGATACGTTTGTAAAGCTCAGTTGTTTGCAAAGCTAGTGGAGCTCATCTAATGCCTGTGATTTATGAGTGAATCCAGCTCACTGCTCTTCCCTGCGTTACAGTGTTGGTTAAATACAGCATTTCTGCTGAGTGCTAGTCATGAAATTAAAGCAATTAGCTGCTATACTGACCTGTTTGTTTCTAACAGTCGTGCACATGTGGGCTGTGTGAGGGCGAAATGGACCTTGCCGAAAAGAGCTGAACGGAATCAGGACGATGAATCATTTTGTAACTTTCGCATCTCTGTCCATGAACTGCTTGCTGGAGAGTTCATCATACTTTGATAAGGTTTAATTATGACGTGTCCATAATGTCTCTTGGAAAATAGCTTTTAAATGTTTGTGTCTTTATAATCCATCAAAAGAAGTGAGGTTATCCCTCATACACCCCTTTTTTTCCACAGAGATCTCAAAACAGAACTGGTGTTGTGAACAGTTTACTCTGCCTTTTGACTAAAGAAAGTTTTTGCTGCCATTAGAGATTTTTTTTATTATTATTATCCTATTTTATTGTGGTAGTTTTAATTTTTGACAATCACAGGTTAACCTGGAACACTTTGTGATGTTGATTTTTGCATGTGTGTTTGGGGCCATGTTAACTACTGGATTTAATTTTTAAAATACCATCAAACCAAACTTTGTTGAACTACAAGCATTTAGTTGTTCGTTGATTATAGGAATTTGGGGGAAAAATAACCATCGTGTGTTCTTTAAAAATGAAACTCACAAACCTGGAGTTGCTTGCAGCATGCATTACTAGTTGAGCTAAGGAGCAGATGACTGTTTTAAAACTACATTTCCCAGCATGCTTGATAATTCTCTCTCAAGCTTGTCTCTAACCAATGATCTGTGTTACCTTCTGCTCTCTCCTACTACCAAATAAGCCTATTTGCATGTCTGAGATCTTTTGCATTGCAAATCAACATAATCTCTCCGTCGTCTTCTCAGTTCTGCATGCATCTACCCATCATTTCAAAGGAAGTGTTCTCACATTTATTCTTGGGATGTTCACAAAAAAACTGTATTTTGTCTCACACTTGCAACTCAAAGTTAGTAATATCAATCACCTAAACTATGGGCTTTTTCTTTGGTCCAGCCTGCCAGTGTCTAATTCTCTCCCTCATTCCCTTTTTCATTCTCTTTCCCTCTCTCTCATAATCAGGCCATCTTTTTATTTAAAGCCTCCAACTGCCTTTGTGTTCCACAGGGACATTTCGGCACAGCTTATCTGATATAAAGAGAAAGAACCAACATAGCAAGCACAGCATTTTATGCGGTGAAGGAAGGAAAGTATAAGTAATAGTATGCATCATGTTTTGGCCACCAACATGCTATTTCCAGAATTAAATGTATATTCTACTAATAATTGAATGCGACTAAATTTGATATGGGCAAGAAATTCACAACAGACAAGCACAGTCTGCTAAAATAAATAACACAAAAGCTATGATGCTTTTTTGTGTTCATGTCCCATGCCACAGTATGAATTGTGCAGGGTGGAAAAAGTATGTGAACTCTTGGATTTAATAACTGGCTGACCCTTGTTTGGCAGCAATAACCTCCAGCAAATGTTTCCTGTAATTGCAGATTGGACCTACACAACGGTCACAAGGACATTTTTCACAAATTGCTCTTTATAAAACTGTTTGAGTTCAGCACTATTTTTCGGATGTCTGGTGTGAACCGCTCTCTTGAGATCATGGGCCACATCAGAAGGCGTATTTTCTTCTGCTGATGCCATTCTGTTGTTGATTACTCCTGTTGCATCATCCAACTTCTGTTGAGCTTCAACTGGCGAACAGATGGGATAACATTCCTCTGCAAACGTCCTTAAAGTTGAGAATTAATTTTTCTGCGTATGATAGCAAGCTATACAGGCCCTGAGGCACCAAAGCAGCTCCAAACCATGATGGCCGCTGGGATGTTTTGATGTTATGGTTTCCTATTTTTCTCCTGTCTTTTTCCAGGCCACAGAAAATGTTGCCAGTAGTGCTATGGAACATCCAGGTACTCTTCTGCAACTTCAGATGTGCATAAATGTATTTTTCTTTTAATAGCAGCAGCAGCAGCCTCCTTGGTATCCTCTTGTGAACTCCATTCTTATTTAGTTATCATAGTATCATAGAAACATCAAGGGAATAAGTTAGCATGTTTCTGGTTCTTCTGTACTGTACAGTTCATCTTTAGCTGGCACTCTCTGGTTTTCTTTATACCATTGAGTATTTTGCATCTGTGCTCTTGCAGTCGTCTTTGCAGGACGCCCACTCTTTTTAAAAACTCACTCTACAGTCTCTGGACTTACCATGTCTTGGACACTTATATTTTAAGAATTCAGAAAAGATTAATCAAGTCTGGTATTGAGATCATTATTTTTCAGTAATAATACAGCACAATTTGTTGTTTGCATTTTGGATCTTAAAGTGTTTGGAACCAGAATATCAGACTTACAGTAACAATATTCTGTGAAATGTATTTCATCTTTCATATTATGCAGTGTGTCATATGTACTTGCCCAGACAACTGCATCTCAACTAAGCAATAACCCACTGTAGCTTCATTATAACTGCACTTGTAAATGTTTTTATTGATTGAACTCCAATTATCTTTTGGAAGAGTCCTCAGCTTAAAGATTCACATCTTTTCCACCTTTCTCTACGAATGTTCACATGCAATAAAGACATGAACATGTATCACTGTTCGTGTGTTATTCGTTTAACCACTTACTTCCTGTGTGGACATCTGATGTTCGGATGATGTGTTTGTAGCAATCATATGAATGATTTGTGTGTGTTGTACAGGAGGTGGCTCACTCACGAGCTGACATCGTGACTACTTGTTATCCCATCAGTAGGTTTGACTAAGTGTTGTGTTTGCGTGAGTTGAAACATTATTATGACTGTAGGCATGTAAGTAGTCAACAGAGCTAATTGTTTGGACATATCTGCTGCCCTTATTTATACGTTTAAGGGGATCTGAAGGGACTAAGAGGTCAGCGGCTGTGTGTGGGATTTAATTGCGTTTGCATGTATTTGTGTGTGTGGGAGAGAAGGGTGACTGTGGGCATGTGCTTTGCATGTGTCGAGTGAGTTGTTTGTGTATGAGTTGGTTTGTTTGTGTGTGCGAGGTGTAAGATGGAAGAAAGCAGGCTGAGTCACTGGTTCTGCATTGGTAATGGGTGCTGCTTAAAGAAAGAGAGGGAGGGAAGCCCACCCACTGTCTCAGTATCATAAGCAGAAAGAAGAAAGACGAGCAACCAGCTGGGTATGCAAGAGAGGAGAGGGTGACGTGATGCTGTGCGTTTGGATGGAGTGACCAAATGAGGCATGAAGATGACATACGGTTTGATGGCTATTTCAATGAACAACTGTGATGATGAAGATTGATTGCCCCCTTATCGCTGAGCTGTGTGTGTGTGCATCTGAACTCATCTGAAGTGTAAAAGAACCAAAAATCTTGTTTCTCTCTCTTTCCTCCCCTCCTCCTCTCCTCCTAGGAAATAAAAAACAGCACATTTTGTGAGAAACGCTTCACTTCCCCCTCAGTGCCGAAGGCCATTCATGAGCTGTGGCAGCTCTCTGTATGAAATTTCATTTTAAAAAAAGCTCTATTTGCATTCATGTTTGCGCAATGATGTTGTTACAGCAACCATTTAACTCTTTTTATTATTATTATTATTATTATTATTATTATGATCAATAGGAATAGTTTAACCATTTAGTATAGTTTCATCATCTTTTTCCAAAATATAAAATTAACTGATTGATTTGATTTATTGTTTTACCCCTCTTAAAAATATGTAATAATTGTATAATACTACATATCATGATATATAATAGTATATGCATCTAAGTTGCAAATTTAATTTATGCAGGGGGAAAAAAACTGAATATTGCAAAATCATTCACCTGAGGATAAAGTTAACGCAAAATAGAAATGGGAGTTGTAGCTACTGTTTCTCTTTTATTAAACATAGTAAATCACTTGTGCTTTAGAGAGCACAGACAAAATGCTCTGACAAACTTTGTTAACTATCAAGCAGCAGATGGGTTATCTTTAGTGACAGCATGCCAGTCATTTTGATGACAGGCTTTGGCTCCTGCTTTTTAGAATGACCAGAGCAACATTTGAGATGTTATACACTCTCAGAAAAAAGGTACAAAAATAATGTAGTGGTACCTTTCAAAAACATACACTTTTTGTTTATTTGAGGTACTAATATGTACCTTTTAGTTACTAATAAGGACCTTTTAAGTACAAAGGTATATTGTTTGAAAAGGCACAACCCCAGGGATAGCTTTTGTACAATATCTGATCTGATGACATTTTCTTCTGAGTGAATTATTCAGTCACATGACTGACACATTGAGGCTTATGTTCATCTAGGAATTCATGTATTTTCATTGCAATTTATGCATGCATATTTTTACCTGGGAGGAAAACAATATTCTAAGCAAAACCTTTTATTTTATTTTATTATTATTGGGTTTTTTTTTTCCATGCACTTTTCATGTGATAACCTAAACATAAAAATTCACATAAAAATATCTTGATGTCCTTTCATATCAATTATGAATATCACTTACCTAACAGCTATATCTGTCTACATACAGCTGAGCCTGTAAAACACATCCAGTAATTAGGCCCATTTCCCTCGAATACCTCCATGTAATGCCGCAGCACTGAGCACCAGCCACTGATGCCAAAAGCTGAACGCTGAGAGCAGCACACTGATAGTACAGATAGGAAGGACAACAATTACATGATTCATAGCAAAGAATGGGGGACATAACACATCCTGAAATACCTTTGCTGTGTACTTAAAGTTGGTTAGATTTGTACTCTAGATGGTAAATGGTTGTGAGCTGTGATTGGCATCTCAGGAGAAACTTTATCTTTTAAATCAGCTTATTGAATTCAAAGCTTAAGTAAATTGTGTTAACAATGTTAGCTGTGGGTTTAGTGGCTTGTAAATGCATCAGTTGTCAGTTGATGGGGTAATCCTTTGAGCCTTGTCAGATTGTAGTGAATATTAAAATTCTTGAACTAAGAGCACTGCAGGCTCATGACTGAAAAAAAAGAAGAAAAAAGACAACAACGCCAGGTTTCCTAACATACTGTACTATAGCTGACTCATAAGAGCATATTCTCTTTTGCAGTAAGGAGTGCATCTGTAATCATGACCAGAGCAGAATGCTGTCCAAATTTCACAAATAACAGTAGCGTATGATGAATAAGCTTTCTTATATAAACAGATTGGTGTTATTGCCCTTCCATGAGTTTTTTTAATGCAATGTCCATTATCACTCTGTGTCCATTTCATTTTATTGACTTCATAAAGTCTTATTAACGAACATAAATCTTATTTTATGAGACTTCTGACAAGTCTAGTTTACTTATTATGGATATTGCATCCAATCTTACACTATATTTCCCTCAATGGTGCCCTTGTCTTCCAATGTCTAACTTTACTCCCTAATTTTAACTCTTTTTATAAGTATTGAGACATGCTGTAGAAAAACCATGACAATAAGAAATATTAGATGATATGAATACTTTTGCATGCTAATCTTTGTTTGATTTGCCATCTCAAATCCTGTTTGCAGAAGGTCACATCCTCTCTGGGAGGAGCTCTTTGCCTTGTAGCACAAACTAATGTCTGTAGACCTGAAAGTCAGTGGTCTGGATTATGAATGTTTGAATTAAATTCAGTTTCACTGTGTTTTGTTTCAAATGTACATTCCATAGCTGCCTTAGTGATATTTACTGTATGTGCAGACAGTATATATAGTTTCATGTGTTTTTTTTTTCAGATTTATTTATTAAGTTGGCTCTATTTATTATCTTGCTGCTCATAATTTCAAGAATATATAAATAGGTGAATACCCCATTTTACTTATTGAAATTCATTCTTCCCATGCAATAAGTCCCTCTTCTTTATCCACAGTTATTTCCAGTGGGGAACTTGGAGCTTCTGTCTAGTTTCATTACGGAAAGCAAGCCAAGCATATCTGCCCTCTTCCATATCTCTAGTGTGAACCTTGGATGAACTCATTCATAATTTTAAAATATATTTTAATGTTGGCATTGGTTGATCGATCACTCTGAACAGCCTGCATAAAGATGGCACTTGATGGTGATGACAGGAGAATTGTGTGACAGTTATAAAGGTTGAAAAAAGTTATTATCGGCAGAGTGGAAAATCATTCATCTGTACCTGTATATGTGTGTTTCTCTGAAAGAAGCTATTCAAAGGCATGGTGTGTGACAGAAAAGTTTTCTTCACTTCCTGTTGATAAGGTGCAGGGGGCTGTTTATTTGACATTTCCTCTCTGCAGCATTTATAACATATGGAAACAACCAAATTAAGATGATATGATACTAATCTAAGGTCAGTTCCAATGTTGAGTCATCTCATCTTTTTAGGATCATATCATTTCATTTGAAATGGTGTTTGCTACAGTGCTATACTGGAGACAGCCAGAAATGCTGTTAGTTATAATTGATGCATTTATGTGAAACATCATAATATGAAATGCCAGTGATACTGGGAGACTGATCAAAACTTAAGTGATTCAGTTTCTCATTTTATGAAAACAATGTATCACTTCTTACATTTTGAAATCCCTACATGTTTGTTTTTATCAATCTCCCATCCCAGTGCAGGCCAAACGCACTGGGTTCAAGGGTCAAAGGTCAAATGGGCAGGAAAATGACACATCCCAGAGGACCAGATCTGCGGCTAGATAGAGCTATAGCATCTGCACAAGAAGCGCCATATCTAACTCTCTAGATCTCTAATTTCCAACCATTCTCTATTCTTAGTATTTTAGGCCTGAAAGTGGATTATAGCGCACTAGAAAAAGTGATAATGTATAGACATTTTGGGAATGATCAAATATCTATGCAACTGTTCAAAAGATTCGGGTCAGTGAGATTTATTTGTTTATTTCTTTCATTAACATTTTCATTCAGAAATATTGTTATTTTCATATTTTAACTCAATAACATTTTTATTCAACCTTCGATTCAAATAATCCTTAAAAGTTATCACAGTTTCTACAAAAAATATTAAGCAGCACAACTGTTTTCAATATTAATAAGAAGAAATGTTTCTTGAGCACCAAATCAGCATATCATAATGTCTAATACCAGCACTAAATCAACATATTATTTTCATCAAATAAATGCAGTCTTGGTGAGAATTATGTGAGAAACATAAAATCTTACCAACCCTAAACTGTATAATAGTAGTGTATATGTGCTATGGGAAAAACATACTTGTACTTTACACTCTTGTTTTATTCCGTGGAATGGAAATGCTCTTTACACATGACCCCAATACTTAATCCATGTCACCAAGACAGCCGCAAGACATCATACCTCTTTAGTTTAGTTTAGCTGGATGTTTAGTTTGGACTGTGCAGATGATCGCGCTCTACCATGAGAAGTAGAGAAAGTTCTTTCAGTGTGGTGTACAAGCAGAGCATTAAGCAGCACAGAGAAAAACAAATTAGAGTTCTGTCGGAATAGAGGAAAAAGGAAGAATCGAGTGAAAAATATCTAATGATCCTGTCCAAATTGACACATTGATGCATCTTATTTGTTCCTGCCTTTAGGGACTATGTCAAAGGATTCTCTCCAAGTCAAAGCAGCACAGCAGATTTCTTATTAACAGAATATTTATATTTGCACAGTTCATGCTCATCTTTTTAAGAATTCAGCTTTTACAAAAGAACAGCTGAATGGTGGAAAACACGTCATACATATTTTTGCACATAGAAGGAGAAAGTGAGAGAGATATCATAGCTTTATGCTTTACTTTGAAAAAGAAATTCTTAAAGGGATAGATTGTTTTCCATTGTATGGGCAAAAACATCAATTAACAACAAAACTGATACTTTTGAATATTCCTTTGTGTTGTACAGAAGAAAGAAAGTGATACATGTTTGGAAATGTTATGTGAGTAAATGATGTGCGGGTTTTTATTTTTTGGCTGAACTATTTCTTGAAAGGTGAAAAACTCTTTTCTCAGTCAGCTTACAATGAACAAGTGCTGTTCACAATGTGCTGCTATCTGGCTGATTTATAAATAGATGAGCTGCATCATTAGAGGGGTCATATGCTGAACAACTAATATTTCCTTGATCTTTTGAGATAAAAGACTTGTTTTATGAAAACATACAGTATACTGTGAATTTCAGAACTCAAAACTTCCTCCACAATAAAAAAAAACCCAAATCATATAATTTTAATAATATAATATGCCCACCCACATTTACACATCAAAATGCCTATAGAGTCTTCAGAATAGAAGTATTTTCTTTCGTTCTAATGGATTAGACAATATGAGAAAAGCGATATAACAATGTCCCTGATCTTTTTTTTATTTGGAGAGGCACATTTGAGCTTGGATTGTTTTGTGAACCCATCATAATGTTTCACATTTTGTATGTGAGAAATGATTAATCTTAAACACACAGCAGCAAGAACTGGCTAGTTTAATTCTACAGAGATAGAATGGAAAGTGGCCATGAAATCTAAAAAAAAGACAGTTATTTTGCAAAAATAAAATAAAAAACAGTTACTAACAATATAAGTGGACCACAGGGAGAAAAAGTTAAGGGAAAAAAGTATATGACCCCCTTTAAAAGGGTGGTAACAAGGGGTGAGGAATAACAAGAATAAGAATAACAAAATCATAGTGTCATGACCTAGACATAATAAATTTGATATAATATTGTAATGACAGATACCTCTAGTGGTTACTATGCTGACAGTAAGGGAGAAAAAAAGACGTTCACTAAAGCTCCTTATTACAAATGATATGACTGAAGAAAAAAAAATAGTAACCTACAGAGAGAAAGAAGTAGAGAAAGTGGAAGTAAAAAAAGGATAAAGGGAACGAGTGACACAAGAGTACATCAATTTTAAAACAGGGAAGGATTAGAGGCATTTAAGAGGAAATGCAGTGATCCTTGAACTGAACAAGCTGGCAACAAGTTAACCAGTGTGTGTACTCCGCTCCAAAGCCTGAATGTGATACACAAATCATTTGGACATGATCTCTCCTTTGGGTACTTCATCAAGGGGAAACTTCAAGATCAGTCGCCCATGTGAGCATGCTCAGCTCATAGAGCAGGTAATCAAAGGGAGGTAGAGTGTAATTAGAGAGTCAGATCTGTTTCTTATAAGTCTCAGTCTCTGGAGCATTGACAGACAAGCTGATGACTTTTGCATTGTGCTATATGGGTTTCTTTTTGTTTGTTTTTCAAAACTCTAGAGCTTTCAAATTACAATAAATTAATATTTAAAGAATTAGAAAAAATAAGACTGACCATATGCACATTTCTTTGTTTTATTTCTGTCTATTATGTACTGTACTTTCTTTCTTTTGGTATCCTTTTGTTTTAGTGTCCCTGGCTTTATGAAAAGTTCTATAGACATGAAAATTATTATTATTATGGCCTCCTTAACTTTTAATTGATGTAATATAATATGCATATTTGTTGTGTTTCACTTTTTTGTCAAATAGACAAGTGTGACTTTTATATGGCATTTGTTAATCTCATTGAAGGGTGATAAACAGCAAGGCATCTTGAAGGTGAGTGGCATCTTTAATAGAGATATTTATTTATGTAGTACCAGCCATTTGAATAAACAATTGAGACTGTTGTTGAATTGTATCTTTTTCTACATGTACATGCAATAATACTAAAGTATTATTCAGTGCTGTATTTGTTTGAGTCAAATTCATTTTAGTTGGTCAGTTAGTGTGCTGCATTTGCTTGCATATTTTTATTTGCCTTTCTGCCTGTTTCTGAAAGGCCCTTCTTTGCCTGTCTCCTTTGGCAGCACAGTTTGCATTTGTTTATACCCAACAAAAAAAAAACAGGAAAAAAACACTGGCTTAAGCAGCTTTCTCTTTGTAAATCAAGACCAGCGTGCTCTCACAATCAATATCTACCTAAGCCTTTTCTTTACCACTGGGCCATTCTGTCAGTATAGCTGGGCTATCAATGACACCAGCTTCAGTTTAATCTCTCTCTCTGCACTTCTCATTCACACATTATCTTTGCATCCCTGATTTTTCTTGGCCTAACTTTTATTTTATCCCAGCTGCCCTTTTTCTACTTCATCTGTGTCTCTTTCATTTTGGTTTGTTCCCTCTCTTTTCCTGTCTTTTTTCTGACTGTCTATTATTTTTCTCCCTATTAGTTAGTTTCCCAATGCACACCAGCTTAACAACAGTGTTAGTGTATTTACCATTATTATAAAAACATACTCAACTGTTTAGCATAAGAGCATTGATCCCAATAATCTTTTTATTTATTTATTTTTGTCACAGTGACAAAGTAAATAAGATCAAGTTAGTAGTTTAGACCTATGCACATTAATTAAGTCTATAATAGAGCATAAAACAGAGCAGAACAAGCTATATTTAGTAGTTGTTGCTGACTGACAACTAAGAATACCTTGGAAAGCAAATCCACCATGACCATGTTTAAATAAATGACCAATTGAATGAAGAATATGTTTAAAAAATACACAGACCTTAGGCTGAGAATAACTGAAGACATTTCTAAGATGAGACTACAAGAATCTGTAACTGTCAGCATGAAACGTAAATTGTATTTTCTTCCTTATTGTGATGTACAGTAAAAAATCCAAATGCAAACATTTACTTTAGCTGCTTCTTGCACATATTAATGTAGGGAGGGAACTGATTTTATCTTTCTAAAATGGATTGGATCATTTTTTTTTTTAATAAGTTACATTTACTGGTTGTTGGAGGGAGGGAATTGCCCTGATATAGTTTGATAAATTATAAGCATTACATTATTTCACACAATAAGTACAGATGAGATCAACCAATAAAGAACATCATGTTCTGGAGTCCAGTATCGCTCACGGTTGCTCATTGTTTTTCCTCTGAGAGGATAATTATTTTGATTTAGAGTAACACTCAAGGTGCTGCATGCATGCTTCCTTCTGCACCATGCTACGTACCTTTTGATGCGAGTAATTAACGCTAATTTAATTTACATCTATAGATTTGTTGATGCTAAGTTTATCGTGATTTTCTTTTCGTTTAATGGAGGTGTTTTTTGGTGGTTAGTGTTTATCATGTGTCAGTGCATGTGTCAACCCTTCCCTCTTTTGCTCTTGCTGTGTTGCAAATACTTTACATCACTCTGTGGTATATATTTGCATTCACATTAGTGCATGTGCTGAAGCACTAACAGCCCTTATTACAAAGCTTCATGTCTGAAAAACCTTTTACAGAGAGAGGGATAACCCTGCAGCACTGAGATATGTTGCGGATGTTGGGAGTAAAATATGACTGGAACTACAGGAAAACACGTAAAATATATTCTTAAAGTCGTGACATTTGCCAAGTATGGTAACCCATACTCGGAATTGGTGTCCTGCATTTAACCCATCCAAGTGCACACACACAGCAGTGAGAAGAGAACACACCGTGAACACACACCCGGAGCAGTGGGCAGCTATAGATCCAGCACCAGGGGAGCAAATTCAGTGCCTTGCTCAAGGTCACTTCAGCCATGGGTATTGAGGGTGGAAGAGAGCGCTTATAATTCACTCCCCCCCACCAACAACTCCTGCCAACACCGAGACTCGAACCTGCGACCTTCGGGATACAAGTCCAACTCTCTAACCATTAGGCCACAGCTGCCCATAAATGTTCATTCAGTTTGTACGTAATTATTCAGTTTCCTCTACAGGAAGTATCAGAAGCTTCTAGGAAAGCATGTCACTTGCAATAGATTGAAATGAATAAGATCATAATGAGATGAGGGCACAAGCTATGTTTAGTGATGTCATTTCAATAGGCCACCTGGCTGACTGGCATTTTAACAGTCAACAACTTTCACTGCATAGTAATTGGTTCATTATAGACCATTTGATTCCATTAGGTGGTGACTAACAGATGAAGATGGGCAAAGCTCTGAGATGTAACTCTTTTGTGCAAGTATAATATGGAACAAGAAAAAAGGCAGAATAAATTAAATGTTTATGTAGTCTCTGGCATTGTTTAAATTTTCATATTTGAACAATCCACACTTGGAAATATTTGAAAAAGGTCAGGCAATGTCAAATTATAAAACACATTATTCATTTATTCTCTCTAGTTTCCCCTCACCCCTTTATATGATATCCTTTTATTATTATTATTATATTATATATTATATTATATATTATAAATATTCCTTGGATTTGTGATCCAATTGGCTTAAACCAATATTAGATATGAGTGGATTGCCCATAATTGTTACTCTGCAATTCAGACAAACCTCTTTTTCTTCCTCCTCCCCTTTTCCCTCTCTCATCTGTTACTCCCATCAGGCAGACTGGCAGACAGTGCACCGGCATCCCCTGGTACCATCCTGTGAAATGACTACTGCGTCACAGATGTAATGTGCTTCGAGTCTGTGTGTGTAACAGAAGGAGAGAAAGGAAGATGAAGTACATTTTATTTGATTGGGATGGAGTGTAGGGGATGCTAGCATGAGCACAATCTCTCTCTTTATCTCTCTCGCTCTCATTCTTTCTTTCTTTCTCTGGGTCAGATGCAGCTGCTGCAGTCTGGGGATTAGTCTCACTCCAGATCTCCTTGAGTCAAAGTCAATGAAGGTACCGCAGTAAAGTCTGCCTGTAGCAGATATTCACAGCGGCTCTCTCCCGTCACGACACAGCTGAGAATTAAAATAATGGCAGTAATCACTTATTGTTTCTTTTATTTTATAACTATATTTTGGCATTATTACATATGTTTAGTGTTGATGGCAAATTGGTGGATCCCTTTCTTTACACATGAAAGAGAATGATAAAAGAGAGAGACAAGAGGATGCATTTTTTGGGGAAAATATTTAAAAAACAATGTATGTCTACAATGGTATACAAAACAGAAAATTAAACCTATTTAGGAACTGATTTTCATAATGCAAAGTGATGGTGAGACCAGCCAGGCTTGAAGGCAAATGCAGCTGGGAGGCTCAAAAACCCGAGTGGAATATTTGGTGTCTGAAAACTGTAACTTGCACAGACATCCATTGTATGCCAGTGTGGTAAAAGAGTCAGGGAAAAGGGGGAACGATTTCCTTTCTGTAAGGACTTTGGCATTCAAGGGTGTCCCTTCTGTTTTTTCTTCTTAAGGGGGAGGGTGGCTTGGGTTTTATGCCAAAAATAAAATAGTCACACTGGTTTTATGTGGTGAGATTGTTTGGCCAATTAATTTGCAGTCAATGTGATGAAACTGGGGTAACTTTCTTCATCACATATGATATATTTTTTTTTTTAAATGGCAAGGGAGAGAACTGTCCCATTGCAACTGTCAACATAATGAGTGATCTGCAGCTTCAAGCTGAGTCACTTTAGATATGACACCTGAAAAAGATGCATTACACCCAATGCTAAATCTGTATAGGTTACACTGTATTGAAAATGGGAAGTGGCAAATGATGCGAATGATGTCCTATTAACATTCTTTCCATCAAGGCAATCTTATCCATCAATTTGCATTAGCGTGCTGCATTCCTTAAGCCACTGGCTAAACCCAAGGAGGCCTCTATCCATCTCTATGTGGAGTCAAGAAGGGAGTCAATATCTTAATTGATCAAATGCAGAAAGTAGCCTGAATACTGATCATCAGTGCAGTATGCTGATTAAGTAAAGTAGGCTCTTTTCAAGTTCAATTTATGAAGTGTAACTTCTGAGAACATCATTATTGAGAACATGGCTGTCGCCCTTTGCTTCTGAACATAATGATGAAGGTTATGTTTTTCAGCGGTGAAAGCTGGTCCTAGATCCACTCACAAAACCTATGTCTAAACAGAGCTCCTGTACTTGGGTGGAAGCTGATTATGACCTGGATAGGTGGAAAGAGACCTGGGCCATTTTCAGATAAATATAGTCCTCAAAAGCACATTGTGTTCTAGAGGCGATGGGTTTAAAGTAGGGTATCCACAGTGTTCTCTGTGAGGGCTTTGTTAAGACAGCATTACTCTGCAGAAGCTTAACTTTTGGACAGAGCTACATACAGACTAACATTTCAGTTTTTTTATGCAATGTGTACTTCATTACAATTTTTCAGTAACTCTGTCTGTTGTTACAAACACATATACATGCTACAAATAAATAATAGACATATATAAATAATTTAAATTTAAACTTTATTGGTAATTTCTTCTTGGTGTTTACTGATATGCTTTGTAAAACATGCCATATGTACAGCATATTTTTGCACTGGATTTAACCAGCAAATGTTTTAAAGGGGTCATATGATGTTGCTAAAAAGAACATTATGTTGTGTATTTGGTGTAATGCAATGTGTTTATGAGGTTTAAGGTTAAAAAACACATTATTTTCCAAGTAATGTATATTATTGTTGCTCCTTTGTGCCACGCCTTTCTGAAACGCATTGATTTTTACAAAGCTCATCATTCTGAAAGGCGAAGTGTACGCTGATTTGCCAGCAATCAAGTGCATTGTGATTGGCTGAATACCTCAAGTGTGTAACGGAAATGTTGTGCCCCTTACCATACTGTGATGCCGTCTCTCGGCACGACCAGACAAAACCAATAAAACCCACCACAAACAAGACATTTGTTGCATCCAGTGGGGACATAATTACTGATTATAATGACTTATACTGTGTTTTTACACATTGTTTTGTGCATCGCACTGCGTAAACAAACCATGTCTGCATTTGTTATAGGAGAAACAACAAACAAGAAGTGCTACACTACACTGCAAAAAACTCGCGTTTGAATCATCAGTGGCAAATTTTTGTCAGACTGACCTTGCAAATGTGATACACCTTTATGTGGTAACACAATTAATATTTTATATGATATATGTTATAATAATATCTGAAAGCATTCATTACAATCGCAACTTTTATTGTATGGGACAATATGAATTAGGGGGGAACCAAAGAAACCGGAACCAAAGTGCGAGTATTGTTGCACCGCGCCGCCTAAAGTGACAGACGCTTCCTTTTTCTCTCATATTGAGATTTGGATCTGAAGATGGCGGTTCGCTCTTTCTCTCACTAATCAACTGATTCTGTTTTCCAGGCTGACATCAGGAGGTGAAAGTAGTGAATCCCTGTAAAAAAAAAAAAAAAAAAACAATCTCTTTGTTACTGCCGTTAATATATATTTGAAACCGGTAACAAACTGTGGGGGCTCGTCCGGGATCTCTCCTCATCACAACCATTGGGGGAGCAGATCCAGAGATACAAGAACCACGCGACCAAGGTGACAAGACGCTGCTGCAGGCCAGGAGCCAACCCGTGGGTGTCCGAGGAGGGAGATCAAAGAGAGAAGGGATCTCCGTTTCGCTTGGGAGCCGCACTGCTGATCCTGAGGCCAGCGCACGCTACTTGCCGTGGGGCCAGCGCACGCCACTGTCCGGAGGGCTACACGCTGATCCAGTGGTCATCGCACACCAGCATCAGAGATCTCATTTGTGATCTGGAGGTCGACACGCGCGCACACACACACACACGCCACTTATTAAGACACTACATCGTTGATTTACTGAACTCACAAGCCACAAGGGGACATCAGAACTATACACCATGTCGTCAGCTCGTAAAGAATTAGTGTGGGCCATCAAGAAACAACTATTCAGACTCTCAAGTAACGACATCTATCAGGTTGCAAAAGACATTGCAATCAACAACAGTAAAAATGAAGAAGAGCTGAATGCGAATGATGAAGAAAGCTGCATGGAGTATGTAGTCTCTTACATGCAATCTGATACCTTGCTAGGACTGGAGGATGGAGGTATGGGTCAGTTGTTGGTTTTAAATGATTTGATAGGTAGAGTAATTAATGCTGATGCTCCGGTTAATTTCCCAGTGGGTACATTGAGTGATGGTAGCACACACATTACACCTAGTCAAAGTCCATCCACTACAGTCCCAAACCCTACATCACAACTTCATTCTCACCCTAACAGTACCGCTATGCAAACACAACCTTACTCTAGCACTCATACCAATACAACAACACAGTCATTAGAAGAACTGAGAAAAGTCTATGAAGAGCTGGGTGAGAAACTGAGACGACAAGAATGTACAGTGACCACATCACCCACAACTTACTTCCACCAGGGTGAATCAGAGTTACACTACATGCCATCGATGAACTCAGAGAGACCAGTACTACTGAAAGACCTTTCCTACCTGCAGCGCAGAGACTTTAAAGTACATGGTGGTCAGGTTGGGGATCAGAACTCTGATTTAAATTACAATAACATCAGTAAACAAATCGACGAGGGAGTGAAAGAGGGCTTTGCTGAAGCAGAAGTGGTGAGAGGGGTGTTGAGGATCATCAAACCAGGAGCTTTTAAAGATATGCTTGTAAACAAAGACTCAATTACAGTATCTGAACTCAAAGGCTTCCTCAGGTCCCACCTCGGAGAGAAAGCAACGACTGAGATATTCCAGGAATTAATGTGTGCCAGGCAATCAGACCAAGAATCACCACAGCAGTTTCTCTACTCTTCCGCAAGGAGGTCCGGTATGTCGGCCGGCTGGTGTCAGCGGAAGGAGTCAAAATGAACCCCAAAGACCTTGAAGCAGTGCGGGCCCTGAAAGACAAGACTCCACAGACAGTTGGGGATGTCAGGCAGTTGCTTGGATTTCTGAGCTACTATCGAACATACGTGCAGGATTTCTCACGTATAGCCAAGCCCCTGTATGACCTGCTCCAGTCAAAGCCCAGCACCCCTCCGACCAAACCGTCAAGAGGAAAAACAAAACGCAATCAGCAGTCCTCCCGTACTCCAGTAGAGTGGAATAGGCAACACCAACAGATCCTTGAACACCTTGTGGACCGGCTGACCAAACCCCCAGTGCTGGCGTATCCAGATTTCAACTGCCCCTTTACACTCCACACAGATGCCTCCCAAAAAGGTCTCGGTGCAGTTCTTTATCAGAACCAGGATGGGAAGATGAGGGTGATTGGGTATGGGTCACGCACGCTAACATCAGCGGAACAAAATTATCACCTACACAGCGGAAAGCTAGAATTTCTCGCATTGAAGTGGGCAATATGTGAGAAGTTCCGTGACTACTTATTCTACGCTCCACATTTCACCGTCTTCACGGACAATAATCCCCTCACATACATCCTGAGTTCTGCCAAACTGAACGCAGTTGGTCACCGGTGGGTGGGGCAACTGGCCGATTTCAACTTTGATATCAAATACCGGCCAGGCAAAACCAACATTGATGCCGACACCTTATCACGTTGCCCACTGGACATTGACACCTTCATGGCTGGATGTTCGGAAGAGATATCGGAGGAGGCAGTATGTGCTGTATGGGAAGGAAGCCGGAGAGCACAACAAGGAGACGTGGCCTGGGTGGCAGCCCTCAACCTAACATCCCAAAGCCAACCTCAAGTTGAGACTCTGCCGGAAGTCAGTCATGATGAGCTTGTAAGGGAACAAAGAAAAGACCCCGCTATTGGGAAAGTGATGGCGCTGAAGGAAAACGACACACCACCAACAGAGGATGACAAAGAGAGAATGGACACACACGCAAGGAGGCTGTTAAGAGAGTGGAGCAGATTACACATAGAGAATGACCTTCTCTACAGGAAGAGTGCAGGTCGACAACAACTGGTCCTGCCCGTCACCTACAAACGAACAGTACTCACCCAGCTGCATAACAACATGTGCCATGTTGGCGTTGAAAAAGTTCTGACCCTAGCGAGGGAGCGGTTCTACTGGCCTTTCATGAAAAGAGATATAGAGGAGTATGTAACCAGAAAGTGCTCTTGCATTAAGCAGAAGAAGCCAGCCACACATGAAAGAGCATCAATGGGAAGTATTACATCAAATTCGCCCCTTGAGTTGGTGTGTATCGATTTCCTTCACCTGGAAGCCTGCCGAGGTGGATACGAGTATATCCTGGTTGTGGTTGATCATTTTACCCGATTTGCACAAGCTTACCCCACCAGGAACAAGGCTGGCAAGACGGCTGCTGACAGACTTTTCAATGACTTCATTCCTAGATTCGGGTACCCGGCCAAACTGCACCATGACCAGGGTCGGGAGTTTGAGAATGAACTCTTCAGAACTCTCAGGCACTTAGCGGGTGTCGCCCACTCAAGAACTTCCCCGTATCACCCCCAGGGCAATCCTGCAGAAAGGTTCAATCGCACGTTGTTGCAGATGCTCCGCACCTTGGGAGAGAAAGAGAAAGAGAATTGGAAAGACCACCTACCCCATGTACTCCAGGCATACAATTGTACAAGGCACGAGGCCACAGGTTTCTCCCCACACTATTTGCTGTATGGCCGACATCCTCGTCTACCAGTGGACATCCTCTTCGGTCTCATAACAGATAAAGGAGCTGAAACAAATGGACCAAAAGGATATGCTGAGAAATGGGCAGGAAAAATGGTGGAGGCATACAGAATAGCAGACTCAAACAGTCGAAAGTCCAGCTCTAAAGGCAAGACATACTATGATAAACGAAGCAGAGGTGTTGTTCTTCAGCCTGGGGACAGAGTCCTGGTACGCAATCTGAGTGAACGAGGGGGGCCTGGAAAGCTTAGACCGTACTGGGAGCAGATTATCTACATTGTGAGAGAACAGGTTGGAGATAATCCTGTATACAAAGTAAGCCCAGAGGCGGGAGGTCGACCAGTTCGCACTCTACACAGGAACCTCCTGTTGCAAGTCAACGATCTACCTGTAGAGCCACCTCAGAATCAGACGACCAACACAGCTGAGTCACAAAAGCGAAAGAAGAGAGCTTCAGACATCTCAAAACCCATACACGAGACACAGGACCCAGAATTAAGTGACTCTGAGGAAGAGGAAAGCGTGCCTCGTTACTGGTTGCGAATGCCGATGGAAAAGTTAAGAGCTGAAAGTTACTTACCTGTGCCGCATGTGAATCCTGACTGCCAAAACAGATCCGACCAGAGTGAGACACACCTGGGAGAAGTTAGTTATGCAGAACCTGAACAGGACAGGGAGAGTGTTAGAGACGAGGGACAGGAGACATCCAGTGAGGATGAACAGGGTGTGGAGCAGCAGCAACCTAGAACTGTTCAAGAGGAACTGTATGCTGTCCATCAAGAGAACGTCCCCACACCACAACCTGAACATCAGGTCCCACTGAGACAGTCTATGAGAGAGAGACGGCCGAAATGTGTGTTTACTTACCCATCCCTGGGTCAACCCCCTTATCACCCACTTCCCACTGTCAGCGCAGTTGAAATCCAGCAAGTACCGTGTACTTACCAGTGTCTCAGTAGACCATACCTCCACCCCTTCCAACCCCTGTCCATGCCACCATACCCGTATCTACCTGTAATGTACCCAGCTCACTGTGGATGAGAAGCCATGAAAGACAGTTACATACATACATACATTCTATACTCCAATGATATCTAGCACACACTTTATTAGACAGATAGGATACATTTAGAGTTGAAATATTTGAAATATGTTGTGTTAAAAAAAAAAATGTGTGAATGTTCAGAGTGAAATTGTTCAGAATATCTTGTGTCAGGAGCCACTTTTATTTGTTGGGGAGTGTGTGATACACCTTTATGTGGTAACACAATTAATATTTTATATGATATATGTTATAATAATATCTGAAAGCATTCATTACAATCGCAACTTTTATTGTATGGGACAATATGAATTAGGGGGGAACCAAAGAAACCGGAACCAAAGTGCGAGTATTGTTGCACCGCGCCGCCTAAAGTGACAGACGCTTCCTTTTTCTCTCATATTGAGATTTGGATCTGAAGATGGCGGTTCGCTCTTTCTCTCACTAATCAACTGATTCTGTTTTCCAGGCTGACATCAGGAGGTGAAAGTAGTGAATCCCTGTAAAAAAAAAAAAAAAAAAAAAAAAAAACAATCTCTTTGTTACTGCCGTTAATATATATTTGAAACCGGTAACACAAAGTTGGAACTGCCTCACTTTATTTAACAGCGTTTGAGCACAAACCTATTGTAGGCTAGTCTTCAGGTTCAGGAAACGTTCTCCATAAAATGTGTCACACACCGTCACACACTGTGGACTTGAGTGAAGAACAGCCAGAGGATTCAACAAAGGACACATGTGACGACCCCTGGCTTGAGGGTGAACATTTGGGTGTTATTATTCTTCCTACAGTGACGTAGACATGTAGGGGCGTATTTAAACGAGGCATTTCAGGAGGGCATGGGCAATTCTTAAAATAACACTCCACTTTTTGTGAAAATAGGTTCATTGTCCAACTCCCCTAGAGTTAAACAAATGAAATTAAAATGAAAATTTTTTTTTTTTGATTTTCTAGGCCAATATTGCTAGGAACTATACTCTCATTCCGGCATAATACCATGGGTGCAGGGTGGCTGTCATTTTACCCAGTGAGACATATTCCTGGATCAGCAACTTTTGATGATCCTGGATCAACATTATTGTCCAAAAATATAGAATTAACCTAATCCCTACCCCTAAACCTTACCCTAAAATCAGTTAGAAATGATAGCTGATTAACAAGGGCGTAAGAAGCACCTAACCCTGATTGTAAACCTAAAACAGATATTTCCTAAAAAGTTATATCTTAATTCTGATTGGCTGATAGGAATGTTGTTCCAGGATCGACAAGGATGTTAATCCAGGAACATGTTGTACTTGGTGAAATCATGGTCGCCATGGGTGCAGCTGGTCGCAATGTTCTTACGCAGCGCCTGAAAATAGCCCCCAGCAACTCTGCTATAGCTGCAACTACACAAACTAGCTTGGGACTATTTTCAGGCGCTGCGTAAAATATCACTGCGCCTGCTGCACCCAAAGTATGGCAGCAAAGTTCCTTGATTATTACGCCGGAATGAGAGTTCCTAGACATATCGGCCTAGAAAATCACAACTTTTAATTTCCCGTCAGTTTTAGTACACGATGTAACTACAGAAGAGTCAGTTTTAAAGAGGAAAAATGTAGAAACTTTTTGGTCATTTTGGGTGAGATGCTAACGGTCTAATCAGATTCAATGATCTATGCTAAGCTAAGCTAAAAGTGCTACCGCCAGACCCGGAGATCGGCTGAATGGATTCAAAAACGGTAAAACTCAACTGTTTAACTCTGGGGGAGTAGTAAAATGAGCCTATTTTTCTAAAAAGTTGAGTATTACTTTAACTTTTATAAAGAATATTGCTTTGGATTTGAGACTTTAGTCTTCGAACTTTACAGATCTTCTTTATGCACCTTCTATATGCACAAAGAGCTTGTAACACTCCAAAGAGAAAGGAAAAATTGAAATCGTATCATATGACCCCTTTAATGTCCAAGCACACTGGACAAGTAAATCACTTTACAAAACAATTAATTCAAAGTTTCAAAAAGAGTCTCTTCTCCAATCACTACTGTACATGAGAAATTGTGGTGGACAATATGTCACAATAAAAACAATAAAGCTGTGAAGCTGGCATTATCTAATTGTAATTTGCAACATTACAATAGTTAACAATGCCTGTACTGGCCCATTTTTCCCCAAACCAGTTAAGAAAATAGCCCACCTGGTAGCCAGTTTGGAAGATTTTATTGGCCCTGTGGTGATTGCCTACACAATGCTAAAACACTAACCCCTATTAACCCCTAAGTCAGTGGTGCTCAACCAGGGGCCCGGGGGCCCACTAGGTGGCCAGAAGAAAAAAAACACCTTAAAATAAACTAAAACAACAAAAATTTATATTTCTTCACCCTCAAAATGTATTTCCGTAAATTAAAATAAAAAAAGGGGAGTTTGGGAAAGTTTGAAAGCCTTTTCCCCCTAACCATAACTTTAAACTTATCGTTTTAGTATCACATTATTAAAAACAGCATTAGTCTCTGTCAGGATCCATATTTCTTAATTCAGAACTGAATCCATGAAGTCACAACTTTTCTTTACATGACTGCGTGATTAAACTGACCAATGAAATCAGCTTGGGGGCGGGGTCATTCATGACGCACTTCGTTTCGATCCACAATGAGAAAAGAGATCAGCTAGGACAGGGGAGGTTGGTGGAACTGAATTCAGGTTCAGACAACGCAATAAAACCAAGTGTGAAAACCGTTTGAGAGGTGAAAAGCCAAGCCAGATTGGGCTGCCAGTTTCATTTGTGATGCCAGCTTTGACCTAACCATTACTTAATTTTCCCAAAGACCTCCTATCACTTCTGCAGGCAAGGATGATGTAACCTATAAAGTTTGTTTTAACATGAGTTTAGCAGTATATATTTTCTATATATAGGATTTGCACAGGGACAGAAGAGAAACTATGAGCCAGGAAAGAACTGGAGCACCTTGTTCTAAAGCTATCTCCCCCTCTGTGCAGTAGCCAACACTGTTTTCCTTGTGAGGCAGCTCTCAGTGTTTTATGATGCTTCACAAGTGAATAATTGGATGATAATGTTGCAGTTTGCAATATTAGTAAACGTTGTGATTCAGATAAAAATCAATAAAGGATACGTTAAATAAATCTAGAACTAAACTAAATCGCTTAAATGTAAATCCCTTACATACTGTAAACACTAAGCACTGATCTATGCATTCAGTAAGCAAGCAAGCAAACAAACGAACAAACGCAAAAGCAGTTTGTAAATGCCAAAGGCTTCTCTAACGTGGATACGTTTGTTTCATATGTCACGGCCAGTTAATGGTTAATATCTTCCAGATATATTCATCAGATTCAGAGGAAATATTGACACAGGTTTGAGCTGTGACGGTTTGACAAGCTCACAGATGACGCGCTCGGAGTCACCTCGACAGATTCCTTCGTCCACGACAAACTGCTCACCGTTTTATTCTCCTCCTGACGCGGAAATTAGGTTGGCGCAGTTCTCTATTACGGAGTATTTTTTTTTCATACACACACCGAGAACGTGAGTTGCTGCCTTTCTCTTCTCAGGTAACGCGAGCCAATAAGCTCTGGCGTACGGTGCTCAAACACGCGAGCTCACGGAAAAAGAGGCGGGGACCTCGCGCACCTTCAGAGGACGCGGAGCGCGTGCGCACGCACTCACATCGCTCGAGCGCAAACAGAGCAGCAGCTTCACGGGGCTCAAACCGGCGGCTTGCAGAAGGGGCAGGTGGACGTCTGCGCAGACTACCACCTCCACTTGGCGGTCTGAAAGCATCTCGGTGGAAACTCGGCCACTTCTCGCAGCCCGTCAGTGATTTCGGTGTCATTTGTCACAAATACATGCCGTTCAAGTGCTCGTAGTAAACAGTTCCTCGAGATGGAAAACGCCCACACTAAATCTGCATCAGAAGTTTTAGCAAACTTCGGTGTGAACGAAAACACTGGACTCACGCTGGAACAAGTGAAAATTAATTTTGAAAGATATGGACCAAACGGTGAGTAAGCTCTCGTGTATTTACAGTACCTGGCTGCTTCTAAGTGTTTCACGTAACTCGTGCCGAAAATAGGCAGAACACGCGTTCTCTACAGCGGAAGAACGTTGTTCTTTATTTTCGTAGGCTTTATATCTCTTAAATCGTAAGAAATAGGAGAAGAGAAGTTTCCAGCTTTGGTGAGGTCCATTGCTGATGATCTCAGAAATGATGAATTGTGATTCAGCCTCTAAGTTGTGGACTTTTGCTGAGAGTAACCATGACATCATAAGCACATATTACAAGCTTGTGCTATGCAGAAGTCTGAATATGAAGAGAAATGTCTTATTTCTGTAAGTCATGGATAGTTTAGTAGACTAATGTGCAATCATGAAGTCATATATCAGCTTTGCTCTTTTTTTATGACAAGGGACATTATGACCAACGAAACCGGCATTTTCCATTCACCCTCTTTTATGACCCTTAGTTTGAATTCAGGCAAATCCAAAGTGATTTGCGCTCTGTAATGTACCTGGCCGTGAGCCTCAGAGTGGAAACCCGTCTGTTGAGGTGGCTTGCTGAATTGAGATGCAAGTTTCCACGTCCTGCAGGATTTTTAGACACCCCTCATTAGTGTGTGTGAGCCACCAGCTCACACACTCATTGAGCTGCATACATTTTTGTCTCAAAGGCATGTGCAGGGAATAGTCTTCCCTTTGAAAAGGAAATATTGTTTCAAGAGATAAACCGCTAGATAATGTACCAGTGACAAGCAATATAGAACTTGAGAAACCTGTTTTCTACTTCCTCATTGAGACAAAATGTTCACATAGAAACAGTGCACATCAGGTTACGTTGCCCTACTACTGTTTGTTTCAGAGGACACTTAAAAAGAGCTGTTTTTGTTATGTAAGACTGTACTGTACTAAAGTATTCTGTTGTGTTTCATTGAGGGATGTGAGCTGCTCCTAAGAATAGTGGCATAATCTTGTGCAATCTTACACTTGACAGCAGTGACTCTGAACACTTTGTTAGAAAGTTTTTGAAAAGCAATTTCACTTGCCGTTGTTACTTATCATGTCAATCTCCATGACAGAATTGCACTTTTGACGCATGACACGTTTGCCACTCTAACACTTTTGTTTATGCAATAACTGCATGCTTGATATTCAAATAAGAACAGTGACACTTCCAAATGAACATACAGAAGATATCTTATTAACTGTCATTTATACAGAATGAGCTAGTGTCAGTGTGACAACCCATCAGCGATTAATAAAGAATTCCCATTTCATCAGATGTCCCTGCAGACTCTACTCCTGCATAATCACAACGTTCCGTTCCGTGACTTTCCACTTGGGTCAAATAAAATGACAGACACGTTACAGTAACTCATTGCATACACACTCAGGAATACTCAATTTTTACCTGGACTTTCTTTGTTGTATAGGACTGATCGACATTAGATGTTTGAAGAAGGTTCCTCTTTAAGATGGACAAAGATTAGGTATGAATTGATCCCGAGGAAATGTCCTTTGCAACAACTCCAACCACACAAAAGTGCAAGATACAGTAAACAGCAGAGTGGATATTTGCATGGTAGTTTTTGTCTCTCTAGAGATGTTTTGTAACATGATTTGGTTGAGACATCATAGCAGCCCTGAGGCCTACGTTTACTTAATGGAAAAAGTAACATCTCATTGTAGACGCTGTCTCTCTCGCTTTGAGCTGTCAACTTCCTGTTTGATATGCAGCTGAATGCCGCAGGGAATACCCTTCCCTCTTTGACCTTATTGCACATAGTGTTTAGGATTGCTGTGAATTAGTCGGTTTGTATTTTTGTGTACTATGCATATCTGCTTTCTAAATGCATTTAGAAATGCATTTATTAATCAAGGTTATCACATTTTAATGTTGAGCTTTAAAGTGACAGGTGCTGCTATGAACAGTGATGCCTTTTGACAGTTTTTTTTTAACTTCAAGTAATTTGCCTGTGTTCTCTGGTGTACTTTTTCTTTTCAAATTTTGTCTCACCGCCTTGTTTATATGTATTTTTTGTATGTTACAGAGTGCTTTTGTCCAAAGCCTCTGTGTTTGTTTTGTATGTGCGGGCGGGAAATGCTCCAAACCCTTTTGAGATTATTCTGACACGCTGGCATGTTATTAATTCAGGCGAACAGGAGGTTTTGTTTACCATTAAGCCATTGATCATTATTGTATATTAGCGCCCACATGCCCATCACCCCCCCCCCCCCCCCCAGAGGTTATTCTGACACAGACTTTTGCATGATGCATCCAACATCAGAATCATCCCCCATTCCTCTCTTTCTGTTCTTTGGGAAATCCCTTATAAAGTTACAGCAATATTCCTTGAAATGATAGAACATACAGACTTCAGCATAACATACTAATAGCAGTATAAAGAGTTTTGCTGTTGAACTTTGCACTACATCTTTTAACTTCCTTAAAATGAGTGTTAGGGATAATTCAACCAAAAATGTTAATTGTCACAACTTTTTTTATAATATTTGTTTTTATTTATCTAGTATCTTTTTTGTGGAACATAGAAGATATTTTGAGAATTTTTTTATTTATACAATTCAAGTCAGTTGTAATCCGTTTGACTACTAGCATTCTTCAAAAAAAGCTTCTTTTTATATTTTGCAAAAAAAGTCATACATCAAGGACATGTGGTTAAATATTTGCTGACAGAATTTAAATTGAGTTTAAATTAGCTTTTTACCATAGAATCTTCCTGAGTAAATTACCATAGTAATTTGACTAATTTTACCTTTAAAATTAGTTTAAATTAGCTCTTTACTGTTTTTGAATGGAACTCACTTAAGGAGTTGTTTAGTATAATTTTGCCAGAAAAAGTTTTAGAATTTGTAGACTTTGTCCATTTTACTTTTATTTACAGGCTTTTAGACTCATTTTTATATCTTAAAGGAATCATTGTCATCACTCTCGTTTACTCACCCTCTTATCATTTTGAAATGATAGTAGGGCTGGGCAAATAATCTAATGCAATTTTCATGCGCATCTCGTCAGTAAAGCCGTTTCTGTGATTAGAAGTAAATCTCCAGCATGTGGTTTCAGATGAAGCGACATTTAATACACAGAGCTGTAGTTCACTGACAAGCCACGCAATATTGGAATCATAATCAGCAATCAATCGCCTACGATTATGATTTCAAATTTATGCACAGCCCTACAGTAAAGGTAAGGTAGTCGATTTCAAAGATATCTTAATCAAATATCTTAAACTGTGTTCCAAAGATGAACGGAGGTCTTACGAGTGTGGAATGACATGAGGGTGAGTTATTAATGACATAATTTTCATTTTTGGGTGAACTAACCCTTTAACCGGCAACTCAAGATTACCTCACGTCTCATTCACGCATAACACATAACATTGCAATAATGTGGCCTTCCATTTTCGTTTTGTCTGCAATAGCAGAATGGATTGCTCTGATGACATATCATTGTCTATGCAAACAGAGTGCACAGAGGCAAATACATATGTTGACAGTCAGGTAGGAAAGCATATAGTATCCCTCAGACCGAGGGATATGATTGGATGAACATTTTATGGTTCTATGTCTTCCACAGATGATATAAATACATATAATAATACATTTAGACAACTTAACTTAGTGATTGCTATTTTAACTTATTTGATTGCTATCAAAAAAAGTTTTGCAAAAAACAGGCAGTTGCTACTACTACTATAACTAAACATATATTACATTTTTTTAAAAGGCATTTGAAATTAGAACCAACCACTGCATTTTAATCACGATACAAACAAAGATACAAAGGTAAAACCTGCATGAAACAAAAACAGACAGGCTGAATGAGGTGGCGCTTGAATGAGGTGACTTGTTGCCAAGTCTGCGATTGTTTTTCATGTCCGCTGTTTGAAGCAACCCAATACAAATAACGTGATATTTAGCCCCTAAAATGCGATTTTTACCAAGGAAACCCTTCCAAAAATGTATATTTTAACCCCGGGAAGCAATTTTTATCGGGGAACCTCCTGGAAGCGCGATTGGACTAGTTTTGGACTAGTTTTAAGAAGCAACTGGGCAGGATTTGTTGTGAAAACCTGGCAACCCTGATCTGAACACACGTGCTGGAGATATACTTCTAATCACAAGAGCATCTTTACTGATGAGATGCGCATGAAAATCGCATTCGATTTTTTGCACAGCACTATTGCTTCTTTGAAATTCTGCATGCTTCAGGTGTGAGTCAGACAGCAAGATGAGACAGCAAAGAGTTGTTTTCTGCAACTTATTGCACTTAATAACTATTTTTAACGTTAAAGGTGCAGTGTGTAAATTATAGCGATGTCTAGCGGTGAGGTTTGCTCAATCCCCCGCTCACCACTACCTTTAGAGAAGCTACGGTAGCCGACACAAGTAAAGATGTTGTTGTTGTTAAAGACAGCAGAGAGCAATGAGATTACTTTAAAAAGGTAAATTAAGGAATTATATTTACTTAATTATTCAATAAATCAATGTAATTGCAAATGTTAATGTACTTGTTATTCATTGTGTCTGTGTTTTATTCGTAAGAACAACAAAGTGACGAAACGTGCTCTGTAGAGCAGTTTGACCGTTTAGGGCTACTTAAGACAAATAGTGGCGACTTCCATGTAAGGGGACCCGCAGTGTATGTATATAAAAATTGCTCAATCTGAGGTAATAAAACATACTTACTTATATTTCATTAAGTAAGGCCTTTATACAAATCTGAAAACATAGTTATGTATATTATATAGCATTTCTGTAAATAGATAGTTGTAAATATTACACATTGCTAAATCAAGCTACGCAATATCACGTTCATTATCGCAGATGAATTGATATCGCGATATTGCGTAGCTTGTCAGCGAACTACAGTTCTATTAAATGGCGCTCCATTTGAAAGCAGGTGATGGTGATTTAGCGGTAATCAGGGAACCGGCTTTACTGACGAAATGCGCGTGATAATCGCATGCGATATATCGCCCATCCCAACCGTAGCAGATATACAAGTGCCACAGTGCTGGAAGTAAATGTCTGAATATTTGAATAGAATTCTAGCTGCAGTTAAACAGAAATAGATTGTAAATGTTTTTAAATTGTAAAAAGACCAAAATTAGACCTGATATTTCTAATCTACAGTATAACATTTATTTACAAAATGGATAGTTTCAGTTTTCATTTCATGCCAACTTTAGAGGATATAAATATTAGTCAATTTTGTTTTAAGTGAGAGAGAGCAGTTCTCAAAAAGTATTCATGAAAATATGATCAGTTGTCTTAATTGATTTAAAACATTATTATTTAAAGGGCTCATCGGATGATAAATTCACTTTTACATGTTGTTTGAACATAAATGTGTGTTGGCAGTGTTTGTACACATCCACCCTTTAATGATAAAAATGCACCAGGTTTTAAAACATTTTTTTATCCTTATAAATAATATACCCTTTCTCAAATCAAGCCGTTCTCAGCTTCTTGGCTGTGTGATGTCACACAGACCCAGGCCCCTCCCACGATTGTTGATTGACACTGGCATTTTAGCACAGACCTGCCCTGAGTGAGCTGTGAACAGTCCGCCATTGTTTTGAAATCACTTTGCGATTGATGTCTTTTGTTGTTGGATGTAATTATGAACATAGCATTCGTCATTTACTCCCGACATCTGATCCACTGAAGATGCAGAGGATTTCTTTTGTTTTTGAAGGGAATGCGCCCCAGTCCCAATCAACGTAAATGCATCTATGTTTGCGCAAATCATTTATGATCCAGCTTCACCTACAGAAGAAGTGAGTATAAGGTTCTTTTATGAATCTTTGCAAATCACCTTTCCTATTAATGTTCTAGCTAGCAAGTTCCATGGCTAAATGAGGCTCAAGTAAACAGTCTCATGAGAATGGCTGTTCACCCCACAGAAGAGAGGGGCGGGGTGAGTGGAGCTCCTTTGCATTTAAAGAGACATGTAAAAAGGGTGTTGTTTTACACTACCATTGAGAAATTTTAACCAAAGTATGTTCTAGACTTTTCTTTAAGACCCTAAAGGATCATATCAACTTGTGGAAAATGGGTATCCAATGACCCCTTTAAAATATTACATCAGCCTATGTAACAAATTTAGACAACAGGTTGTCAATGACTTACAAGCAACCTGGACTACTTTTACTAGTCACCATTCACATTCATTGTATGGAAAAGGGGCATCTGAAAACAAAACAAAGAAAATAATTAGGTTGAAATTAGAGAATAGTGACAGAACCTGTGACCAGACTAGGAGATGTTTAGACATTATCCTGATCTGTATACTGTAGGTCAAGGAACTCTGTGACTGCATATTCAGCCTCTCTCTTCATTCAGTATTTTTTTTGTAACATTACGAATACTTCCATAGTTAGAGTCTCAAAATGAGGGAACAAGTCTTCATTAACCATCATAAATGCTCTGTTTAACACTAAGTAGGGTGAACAATCAGTACAGAAGATACTATACTGCTCGGTTTTTGGTTGTGCTGAATTGAGGTCATCTCTAGCATGTATTTCACCTGAGTGCAAAAGGAGGCCAGTGGTTAGATACTGTTGTAATTGTGGTGGACTGAACCCTCTGGTGTTAAATTAAATTTCTGCTGGCTAGGTATGTGCTTCCCACAGAGTTATTGTGGTAGGGAGAAGAGAGGTCCAGATTTGCTTTAGTTGAAATTAGCGGTCAAACTGTGTTTGAAATGACATGTCTTTATGATTTGCTTTTGAGGACTGTCCAGTTTTTTTGTTTATCTTTAAAACTCATAGTAGATACTAAACACTGTAATGTCCAACAGTGCTAAAACAGATATTGTGTTTGTGTGTGTGTGTGTGTGTGTGTGTGTGTGTGTGTGTGTGTGTGTGTGTGTGTGTGGAAGATGCAGCTTTCTCACTTACAGCTGCGATCTAAGGACTCTCTATAAGAGGATGTTTGGTGTTTTGTTCTTTGTGGTGCAGAGTTTTGCGCGCCTTGCTGAAGAGCTTTTTGCATGCGATTGTGCACATGCATGTGTTTTTGTATGTCATTCAGGCAGTTGGCATGGGTAGATGACTGCTGCTGTACACGCACACAGACACACACACACACACACACACACACACACACACACACAACTGGCTGGCATGTAAACACCAGAAAGACACACACTTACCTGAGGCCTCATTTTACTGCTCTTTTGTCTCCCTCTCTCTCAAAATGCCCTGTAATGGATATGCTTTCAAATAGTTGCATTTGTATGGTATGGCATATCATCTGTGTGAAGCTTAGGCTTGGATGGTTTTGTTTCCTCCTTGTCAGAACTCCCCAGTTTCACCAGACCAGAATAATAAAATACTTAACACTCATACAACCTATTACTCTTAAAGCCTACTAACAGTTGTACTGTGGGTTTGATTCAGAATTTTTTTGTTGTTGAATGTTTTTAAAATGCCAAAGTCATGATCCAAGTTAAGCTATAAGAAGTTTGAAGTGTATTATTGTCACGATTTCTCAGTTCTCTATGTGGTTGTCCTCATGAAAACAGCAGTTGTAACTTCTGTAGGCCTTCTGTCATAGTATACAGTACACTACCTTTCATAATTTTGGGGTCAGCAAGATTTTTTGTTGTTTTTGTCTTGAAGGCTGCATTAATGTAATCAAAAATAGTTATAATGGTTATATTGTGAAATATTTTTCTATTTTAAAATAACAGAATTTATTTGAAATCATTATTTTGTAACAATGTAAAAGTGTTTGCTTTTACTTTTAAACAGTTTAAAGCAGGGCTCCGAACCGGTTCAAGGAACGAAAACGAAAACCGGAAACGAACGAAATTTTGACAGGAACAGAACCAATAACTAAATCAAATTTTATAGTTCCGAACAGAATCGAAAATTTGAAATGGCCAATAACCGGTTAATAACATTATTTTATCGTTCCATTTAATATTTGAAATTTGCTGTCAACCAATCACGAATTCCAGTAGACTCCGGCATATGCAAATATGACTCTGAAGCCAACAAGTGAAATGTCCGCTCAGCTGAGAACTCATCATAGGAGAGTCTCAATGACAATGAACCGCCTTCAGGGCCGGATTAAAACCAAATTAGGCCTGATGACGCAGCGCAAAAAGGGCCTTTTTTTCTCGGCATTGGTGCATGTGCATTCAACAGTCAAGCGCCAGCATGCTTAGCCTTTCCTGCCCAGCTGAGGACCGCAGCTCTCCTTTGATTATTCCCAACTTTGAGAAGCTCCACTCACCGGGGGCATTGGACACCATCATGCACAGATAGATGCGCTAACCAATTTTGACATTTGGAAATGTCTGAGAAAGATTCAGCAATGACAAAAGCTCGTACAAGCTCTGCTGATTTGTTCACAGTCACCGGTTTCTGAGTGCACATATGAATGCAGCAAACTGTATCAGCTAATTTTGACCGATTAATAATAAGTTAAACAGTTTAAAAAGTCATTTATTTATTTTCAGTAAATTATCAAAATATTTAAAAAGGTTTGCTGCATGGTTAAAATATGCTATGCGTATATATATATATATATATATAGAGAGAGAGAGAGACAGAGAGATAGAGAGAGAGAGACAGAGAGAGAGAGAGAAAACTTGTGTAGCCTATACGTTTTTTAGAGAGGAATTTTTTTTTATTTCATTCAGAAATAGACAATGCAGACTAGGGCTGCACGATTAACCTTTATCGCATCGATATTGAGGTTTTAACTCCCGCAATAACCTAACCTCAGGAGTCTGAGGTTTTTCCCCCGCCTCTGACATTTGAGTGACAAACCTATTAGCCAATCAAAATGGTCGAATCTCGCATTCCTGCAGCAATATGATGCATGCACAAAAAATGTGGATGAAGACGAAGCCACGACTAGCCATGGAAAAAGTAAGCAACCAAGCATTAAAACTGCATTCGCTTCTGTTACGCCATATGAAAAGTCCTCAAGAAGGCACATTGAAATCACGACGGCTATAACACGTTATATCGCAAAAGAAATGATTCCCCTGAATACAGTCTCAGTTATTTTAAAATGTGTGTGCACTGTGCAATATAACAGTTTCATGTTCAGTAAATGGCAGTGGACTACAGAATTATTTTGTTTTTATAATTGTAAATCTAAATCTAATAAGAATTCATTTTCTATTTTTCAGTGTTTAAGATTGTTAAATTTAAAAATAAATGACCAAGTGGTTAAGTTCATTTCCATTATGTCTTATTCTTTGGTATTTAGATTCAGGTATTTAATAATCACGAAGGATCAAACAATCTCATTACCTCAATAACTATGTATGTAGTTTATTTAACCCTCTGTGTCGTAAAAGTAACAACATATTTTATTCATAATTTTAGGTTTTATGCACTTAAAAGTATTGAACGCAAAAATCGATCGCAATATTTGTCAGAAAAACCGCAATTAGGTTTTTTCTCAAAATCGTGCACCCCTAATGCAGACACAAAATGTTTACAAACATCAGGGTATAATAAACACTAGGCTATTTTGTATAATCATTAGTCATTCAAATACATCGCGAATACGGAAACTTTGATTTTGTTTCGAATGAGACCGGTGGTGTAACTTTCGTTTTAGCCTAAATTAATTAGTTTTATTTTGTCGTTAATATTGCTATAGCTTCTTATATTTTTAATTCTTGTTCTTTTCTAAATACTGTTAATTGAAATTATTTTGTTGTTGAGTGAGGGGAACTAAAATAGCCTAGCGGAGCTTCTCAAATTTCCCGGAAGCTGAACAGTTTTCATTTGCTATATTAACCTCAAAATAATTCTTAGAATGAAATTTGGAGTCCAACTTTCGGACGCATATACAGCGTTACTTATTATACATTTACTATTATTCTATATTCTTTATATTAAATAGCATCCAGATACGTCAGGAACATGGAAACATTTGGATTTGTGCCGAAAGAGAGGTAGGCATCAGCTTCACCTTAATTTGTTTTTAGATTGACGTTTTTATAGCCTAAACTAATAACTGTTTTTATAATGTTTTTAAAATTTTGCTTTAGACTACAGGCATTTTAGCCTTTATTATTTCGGAAGAAATAGGGCTAATAAAATGAGACGTGAGCCGCGACTTTTTTTTTCTTACTCTCAAAACGCAATCTTATAATGTTTTTTTTTTCTTTTAACAATGCAGCAAACATTTTTAATATTTGGCCAAAATCTAGAGATGATGATGCTGTAGCCTATTGGCTGTGACCAAGGATTAAATATCTATTTTTTCCTTTTCTTTTTGAGTAAAGAAAATGCTATACTTTATTATTATTATAATATTATTATTATTATTATTAGGCAAATAATATTGTTTTAAAAAAATAACGTTATTAACCGGTATTTCTTCCACCTGAACCGGTTTCGGAACAGTAATAATATCAGAGGAACGCAGAACAGAAACGTTAAAATATCGATTCTGCTCGGAGTGAACCGATTGAATTTTTTTTTTTCGTTTTCAAGCCCTGGTTTAAAGTGATACTCCACACCAAAATGAAAATTTTATCAATAATCACTTGCCCCCATGTTGTTCCGAACCCGTAAAAGCTTTGTTCATCTTCGGAACACAATTGAAGATATTTTGGATGAAAATCGGGAGACTGTCCTATTAACTGCCAAATAAATTACACTGTCAAAGTCCAGAAAAGTGTGAAAGACATCGGTGATGAGGAGACTCAGGGGAGATGAATTGTTGAATAAAGTCGTTATTTTTGTTTTCTTCACGCACAAAAAGTATTCTCGTTGCTTCATAACATTACGGTTGAACCATTGATGGCAATTGGACTATTCTGACGATGTCTTTCATACTTTTCTGGACTCTGACAGTGTATTTTTCTTGGCTGTCAATGGGACAGTCACAAGCCTCCCGGTTGTCATCCAAAATATCTTTGTGTTCCAAAGACGAACAAAGCTTTTACGGGTTTGGAATGACATGGGGGGTAAGTGATTAATTACAAAATTTTCATTTTGAGGTGGAGTATCTCTTTAATCATGAATCTTTGTTGGGTAAATACATTTCTTAAAAAAATCATACTGATCCCAAACATTTTATACTGTAACGTTTGACATCCTGTCACATCAAGAAAGGCCTCATACATTGACCACTAAGTTTTTTTAGTTCATAATGAACTGTTTCAACAAACCTAAGCACACTTAAGCATTTTCTATAGGCCAAATGTATTAGCATAACCACAAGAAAATATCATCAGCTAGTGAAAACCACAGAAAACGTCCTCTGCCATCTCTGCAAGCGGTGCATTTTCCAATACTTCTATTAGCATTACATCTAAAGCCATCTTTAATGTTTTTCAAGTTCAAATTTGACCACTTCAATTCTGCTTTTAAACATGCATAGCTAATAGCTATCAATTTTAATTAATTTATTAATTTATTTCTTGCTTGTTTGAGAAAAGGAAGTAAACTGAGGCTGCAGCGTTATCATTAGCACATCTTGTGTGTGCGTGTCTGTGTGTTTGTGATCTGCTTCTATCTTGTCACTCAGCTCTCATTCTCATCTCCCACTTCTGCTCACAGCATCACGTCCTTGTGGCAAACCGCTCATTTGACTCAGCCTGTATGAGTGTAGTGTTTTTATTAATCTTAATAATTTCTATTTTCTTTCATGTTATGCATGCACTTGCAAGAGAAAATTGTGTGTGTTCCCGTTTGTCTGTCTGCTGTACATAAATGAGCGTAAGTGCATGTTTTGGAACAACATTTAGAGTGAGTAAATTATGACAGAATTTTAAATTTTTGGGTAAACTACCCCTTTAAAACCCATTAGTCAGCTAGTCGTTCAGGCAGTCCACTGGCTTGTTGGCTGTTCTCACATTTTTGTTTTTTTGTGAACTTCGTGTTCGCTGTTGCTGGTAACTGCTGTGTTTTTGAATGGGAACATCCGAAAAACATTTCTCTGAGTGAGAAATGATTTACGTTATGTGTGTATGCGTGTTGCAGATGTGAATGTTGTTCTGTTAAAACTGAGGATCACTGTGAGTGATGCATGTAGGGTTGCTGTACAGTGTCAGTGGAAACTTTGTGTGAGACCAGAGCTTCCCCTTCAGAGAGAAATAGTATTGTTACGTAACACCTCAGACAGCCAATAACAATGCTTTAAGCTGGCTGTGAAATAGGCAATTAAATAATGTTAAATATGAAATGTAAAATTTGTCAGTGTGAAAAAAGTTATGCATGTACTCCAGGTGTGCTTGAATGACTTTGAGGTATAATTAATAACATTAATTTAAAGTAACTGTTTATATAACTGGGTATTATTTAAATCACTATGAACTGTAAACAGAAACCTTTTGCTTATGTCTTATTCCAGAGATTAGTGATCTTCTCATAAAATTAAGGAAAATTAGCAAATTGGCCTTATAATCAGAATTTTTTTTGTGTATCGTTCTTTATTTCCGTCTTTTTTGTAATGAGCCAAATAGTTACATCCCTGTATTCATCACTCATAATTAGGGATGTACGATCATGATTTTTCATGGCCGATTCCGATACCGATTTTCTTACAAGCAAACTGGTCGATTCCGATACCGATTTGCAATTGCATTAATACAAACATTGATGGTACAGACATCAGCATTTAGCTTTTGTATTTGAATTGGGTTGAAACTACATAGAACTGGCATAAAATTAAAAGATTAACTGTAACCATGTGAAATTAAAGGCAACAACTGCATAGTTCTACAGTCCAAACAACACAATCAACACACATTCAATAAGAGGTTTCTTAATCAGCATTCAGTATTTTAGTTTTTAAATTTGGTTTTAAATAAAAAAAAAGGTATTTACCAGTGAGACTAAATAAAAGTATGCTATATAAATACATTATTCCAAAATGTTTTGTTTGTGCGAATAAAACAATATGCAAAGTGTTTCATTCATCCAAATAAAATAAAAAATAGGGTAATGATTCACATATTTATTACTTGAGCCAATGAAAAATAAATAACTATTGTCTCAAGTAAAAAATATAGATGTGAATCATTACCCTAAAATTTTTTAACTGGATGAATGAAACACTTTTTTTTTCAGTGTGATACAGCAGGTGATTTTTAAATCAAATTAAGTCGATGTAATTTTAAGGTAAAATAAAAAATAATCATCCTATACAGAACTGACGTTTACTTCTGGCTTTTCAAATGTGTATGCAAGTTCTACTTTACAAAAAAAAAAAAACATTTAAGTTTTGTCACAGTTTAGTCCGTTTCGTTTCTCTTCCAACACGCGAGAAGTTGAGCTGAACATCCCTTCACTGTCTCCACTTGTGCAGGGCACGGACAGGTACAGTACGCTCGCGCAGCCTCAGTGAGCAGGAAAGGGACTCTTATTTTGTGCGCCAGTACAACAACGGCTGATAACTTTCTCCTATCTGTGCCACAGACATGTAGCTCTGCACTTCCAGTGCTTAACAGCTGCCTGTGTTCCTGCACACAGATTTCGAAATACTTCCACACAAATGACATAGCAAATGATTACAATGTAGTCTGTGCATGCGGGCGCACTTCTGGAAAAATCGTATAGGTTACTCGAAAAATCGTCCGAAAAAAGACCAAAAACTGGCCGATTGCCGATCGCGTATTTTAACTAAAAACCGTCCGGTTCCGATTTATGGCCGGTCAACCGGTGCATCCCTACTCATAATTTATTTTCCAATAACTTGATACTCTGCATCCCAACCTCATAAAGTACCAAGTATTGTGCATGATTGTTACTAGAATGCTTATGCTAATGAGGCAACCATACATACAGTGGCAAAGTGACTTCTTATTTTCAGTGAGAGTTGGCTATGTCTGTCTGGCAGTGTGAGTTAAAGCAACCGTATGCGATGCAACATGTTGAGCAGAGTTCTTCATGCAAATGAGTAGCGACTTTCAGTGGTGATACAAATACTGGAGCTCACAAGAAACCAAGAATGACCTGGCAACCTCTTTAATCACTGTACTGTAAAGGTTTTCCCGGCATTTTGACCCTCAATTTGAAGTTAAACTTAATAATTAGCATGTTTACTCCTCAAGTGTTTAGAAATGTTTTCTGTATGTACACATTATCCTGCAGTCGTACAAATCACATGAGTGGATTATCAGTGATTTTCATTCAAAATGATCAACAGTAAGGCTAAACTTTCATTGACTTTACAGTGTCTTTTCATAGTAGTTTCCACTGTGACTATATTTAGCAGTAGTCAATAACTCCAGCACGACTGCATTAGAATTCCTTCCAAGTTAGGCTTGGAACTTCTGTTTTAATGCCTGCTTTGCAAATGGACCTTGAAGCAAGGAATTATTTTCTGCCTTCAACACACAGTACATTGATCATAAGACTTGTTCGCATGAATTCAAACAGCGTCTTTATGTATTGAGTCACTTCTGATTTAGAGTAGTAGGGTGTTTTTGTGTTAATTGAAGTGCGTGTAAATCTAGAGTAGGATTTATGTTGTGTAACATTTATTTTGGGTGAACGTTGACAGAGAGATGCTGTTCCAGCCATGTCCACGAGCCAGGTGGTCATGGCAACTACTCTTAAAACTTCATGTTTTTATGGTTGAAAGAGACAGAAACTGACAGAAACAGAAAAAGTAGATTTGAAACATACAACAAATTTTGCATCCCATAATGTTTATATACATATTTGAATAAATGTAATAAATCCCTAACCTCGAATATTAAACATTGGCTTGTATTGCAGTATTTGAGCAATGGACTTTATGTACTTTAATTCATTCGCCATGTTGAAGGGTTGTGTGCTTTTCTGAGCAATCTGGTCTTTGTCTGGTGTATGATAAATAAGGCAAATTTAAATAAGGCATATTTAAAGGATGGTCATGACTTGGATTTAGAGACCAGAATACAGTCTATATAAGTGAATAGGATAGAGATTTTCATCGGTGGTGGATCATTTTTAACCAGTATGGTTCATATTGGATACATAATTGTTCATGCTCATTTTCTTCTATTTTTACATTTAAATGACTCTTGCTGTCATCTAATGCTTACTTATAGGTACTCTTCAAAGGCACTAAAAAGTCTTAAAACAGGCTATATATTTTTTTCATACTGCAATGTGATGCCTACATTCACTTGGGGCAATAATCTATTAGATTTTTATTTAGTTTTTTTTAGATGCACATAGTATAGAATTTTAATTTTGTCCATAACATAAAACTAATTAAAACTATAATTACATTTCACTTTAATATATTTTACTCAATATATTGTGAACAAATTCATCCATGCTTATGTTTGTTTGTTTATTTAATTTTGACCTTGTAATGTTTAATATATCATAAGTCTTTATTTTGCCTCTGTTTTTCAGTGCAGAGCTCAACCTCAAAGTCTCTGCCCTACATTTTTTTTTCTGTTTTGATATGCTCTTACAATAAGCAAGAAAGGATATGTTGCTTCTTTTGTTTCAATGTGTTTATAATCAGTGGAATTGAAACATAATAGGTTGTGATTATTAATGGTTATTATTAAGTCGCCCCCCCCCCCCCCTTTTTTTGTTTTGAAGTTTTTGTCAAAAGATTTGTTGAACAAGATTTTATGGCACCGTGGAATCATATGCAGTAGTAAGACTGGGCTCATTTAATTTAGGAAGTAAACAAGTTCAGGTTAGCTGTGAGCTCAGCTGGGTCACACTTTGACTGCATCCTACTGTGTGCTGCCATGCTCTTGCTTGTCCACCTACTTCCCTGGGTACAGACATTACAGGCTCTGTGTGTTTTTGGCAACTGTTTCCAGGAAGTGTGTCCCCTCTCCCACTGACTGGTGTGTAAACAGACTGCCACTTGTTTTCACTTACTGTGTGGTTGTGGAGTGAAAGAGAGGGAGAGAAAGATAGTTGAAAAAACAGGGGGGAAAAGTAGAGCAAGATGAATTTAAAGGGTGACAACAAAAGCGAGCTTGTGTGTGTGTGTGTGTGTGTGTGTGTTATGCATGAGGGCAGGGTGAAGTCATGATGTAGGAATGTGCCTGGGCCAGACAAGCAGACACAGCCCAGATGACTCTGAGGGAATCCTTGGCACACCCTAACAGGGAATCCCTTCCATCCTCCTCTCTTTCTCTGTCTTTCCCACACTCCTTCATCCCACAAAGGTTGTGTTTGTTTTCAGGCCAACGGTCAGGCCCAGAAATGCCTACAGCGTGTTAGTTTCTGTCTGTGAATTCAGATTCACTCTTGTTCTCTGTTTTATGGTCAGCAATTTTCTTAATATGTGCGAGGCAAAATGCACCTAGATCAGCAGAAACCTGCACCTAGATCTAGCATGATAAAGCATGATAAATGCGCGCACACACACACACACACACACACACACACAGCTGGAAAGAGAAGGAAACTCAGGGCCATTACTCCTCATCCTGCCACCCACTTTTTCCATACCACTGGAGGAACATGCTGCTGCTCTGCGAGGTGATTACTTTCCACAACAGACTTCAGATGAGTTCATATTCCTGTTACATAATATCATGTTGAATTAGAGCTGAAGCCGCTACAGTAAGCATGCGCTGCAGACTGTGCCATTGGGTTTAGGATTCAGGATTAAGAAAAAGAGACCTGCAGTCTTTTGATGTTGTGAAGAGAATGGTGCCTGAAGCTGAATCAGAGAAATGCTTGCACGGTTATAAGCTGACCAGGTGACACTGGCTTATTAAATGGTCACTGACATTACTGAGGTCAGTGTCATGTTGAATACACAGCAGATATACTATAAGATAGTTTGATTATATTTTTAATAGGGCTGAGACGATACGCTAATCTGCCGATTCAATACTATCCGGATACTTGTGTGGCGATTCAATATATATTGCAATAATTGAGTATATTGCAATTATATAACTATTGCAAATCGATATTACAATTTATTGTGATTTTATCTGCTTATTAAAGACTAGACAATGGAAAATACTTCATCACACCCTTAAAGAGACTGTAAATTAGTCATATTAACAAAAACATCCCATCTTTCTGAATTTTTATTGCAGGAGCATACACATACAGTACACATTGCATATTTTAAAATGTCTTAAACCATGAAACTAGTACCAAAACCCTGAACTTGCACATGAATATAATAGTCAAAAATTCAACAAAATGTGTAGAAAAAAAATGCTTTCTGAAATTAGCTAAAGTTCTATGTTACTTTGCATGCGGTTTAAGTCGTGTTTCCCTGGCAGTGTGTAAAATCCAAAGTGTTTCCATACTTGCAATTCAATACATGAAAGTGCAGAAAGAATTCACAAAATCACAATCACAAAATCAGCATTGGGAATGATTTCTGAAGAAATGTGACACTGAAGACTGGAGTAATGCCTTCTGAAAATTCACAGGAGTAAATTGAATTTTAAAGTATATTAAAACAAAAAAATAACATTTCATAATATTACAGTTCCTACTGTATCTTTTAGAAAGAAAGAGAAAAAAATCATACTAACCTCATACAAACTAGTTTTGAACTACAATTCTACAGTGAAATCCGGGGAAGGGGGCAATCTGAAATACTAAATTTTAGAGCTCAAAATTCTTAAGTAGATATTTCAGAGCTGCAAAACAAAATTCTAAATGGAATAAAAATGTAATACATAATTCTGAAATCAGAAGCAGAAAGTTTACACTACAATATTATGAAATATGTGATTTTAAAGTAGAATTATTTGTCTCTATAATTTAAAAAATTGAATAGATTTGATATGGTCAGCTAGTTCTTCTATACCTGGGAATTCAGAAGAGCAAGAAAAACTGTATGAGAATATTCTTGCTTCCTGTAATGTATGCACAGGGCCCCTAAAGAGAAAAGAATGACTCACAGATATCAGAGCATTTGAAGTACATCACTGCACTTATATCTCACCGACGGAGCTCTCGACTGCAGATTCTCAGGCTCTATAGTACAGACAGATCTCATAGCCTAAGGAAAGATGAAGAGAAGAATTTCCTCTGTTCTTCAAAGCAGAACAAACTCTTTCATGCCTTTCTCCCTCCCTCTCATTCACTTTTACATCAGAATAAGTCTCATTCATCTTGTTCATTTACGACAGACCGTTAAAAAGCTGAATAAAACCGAACATTATTAAGTAAACATTTGGTCACGATTTCTTGTATTTTTCCCCTGTACAATTTTTTCCAAGTGTTGCTGGAAATTCAGTCATTGTCGGGCCAAATGTGTGCGTTAAGACTGTTTGGATGTGTGCCACCTTTTGTGAAATGGAAATGGGAATGTTGATGCTTTACTGCTGTGTAATTTCACTGCTACAGGTCTTCTGCCATGAGCCAATTTCATCTTGGTTTCCACTTCCCACCTGCAGAACCATGAAGACGTCATGACTTGAATGACCTGTTCCCAGCCTTTCCCAGAATGTATGATTTGTGAGACAAAAATTGTGTTAATCAAGAATGAGAGATCAAAGGAATCAGATATTTGTCTCAATAAGGCAGGAAAGCCCCCTTTCCATAAGTCAGAGTCAGAGACAAAGGCAACTGCAATCAGGTTTTTCTTGGTTATCAGAACTGAGGTGTATTCAGGCTTTCACTCTGAGCAGAATGGCAGGGAAACTTCTGATAGTATTCACACAACGCAAGGCTAAACTTGACTCATGTACACACAAACACATGCTTGTTGGAATTCAGGAACACCCTGTATTTTCTCTCGCTATCTTTTGGGTCGGTTCCAAGGATTTTCCATTGTGCTTTCTCTTGGTCCATTAATGAACAGTCTCTCAGAAACGAACTGTCCTTTTACACTTCTGCATACATTTTTTCAGCTGTGAATAGTTGGTGAAAGCACTTAATAGTCAGATGCTCTAATAGAGTGTCGTAATTGCACCTATAGCAGCAATCAGTCTGAACTGATTATTAATGAGGCCAATCTTTCCTCACGCAGACGGACATGCATGCTAAACGGCTGCGAATCCTCAAGATTTCAGAGTAGAGCCTCAACAAAGAGGGCATCTGTGTTGGAATTATGATGCGTGTGTGTGAAAGAGAGAGGTCCGTGAAGCTCCGCCCCCTCCCACTCTCCACATGCTCTTCGGCTCCCACACGTTCTGACTCGAGAACCTTCTAGAACTGACTAAACAGCAGTGTGTAGGCCACAGAGCCACATCTATGTCGTATAACTCTTGTACAATATCAGAAATGTTTGTTTTAATTATGAAATGCTCCCTCCTTGAGAAAGGAAGCACATTCACTAAGCAAACGCCATCACAGTTGGTGGTCCATCTGTACATTTTCCATCCCAGATGATATTCTTTGTGTGCAAAGGTTGTGGTTTGCATTTAGTGAGCCGTTTGTGAATGTACCTGTTATGGTTTTTATTACATCACTGTAGAAGTTTTTTTTTTTTTTTTGGTGATAAGTGAGGATACACTGATATTATAATTCTGGCCCATATCTACAGTATAAGATGATAATTTTATTGGCCAATAAATGATAAATATCTGATATTAAAATTCTATAGTATTTTGTCACATAAAAGACCATAATTTGACATAAAAGTTGATGTGCACAACTTTATGATAGTGTATTAGGCATCACAACATTAAAATGTATACAGTATTGAAAAATTATATCATTTTGAGATATAATGTCATCCCTGCCCCTTTTTTTCTACAATCAACCTTTTTGTGTTTTTAAAGATTAAGTGAGTTTTAGATGCTGCATAGGTATTGCAGCTTGTTTTGCAAAGTAGGAATCTTTGCAGGGAATGGCTTAGACACTGCAAAAATCTCATATCTATTCTGCAGAGAGAAGTAGTCCATTAATCCTAAATCAATAATTGTCTACACTAATCTGTAATCTTCTGGTTTAGTATTGCACTGCATGTCTCTTTGTATTTAACATTCAGGCAAAAAATTAAGCCAACTGGCACTATCACAGGCAATGCAGTGTGATTTAAAAGAAACTGTTTAAAAAACGTTTTTACCGTATGGCCTTTCTAACAGAATACCCTCTGTTTTGTCCACTCTTTCTCTCTCTCTCTCCCTCGTACCCTGCCTCTCATTCAACAACGGATTGCCTTGCCGTGTTTTGACTGACAGAGCTCCCAGCCGAAGAAGGTAAATATTGATCTTTCCATCATGTTGTTATTGCTCTCTCTTTATGGGTTGCACCGTTAGCACAGGCTCAGTCATTCAGTTTTACTAGAGAGGGGTAAACTTTAAGACTATGCACACATGCACAAACACATGCACTGCATTACAGCTGTGTGGTTTAACTTGACACCCACTTGTCATCGAATACTTTAACATTTTGTCTGTCTATCGGTCTGTTTGTCATTCTCATATTTGTCTCTCTCACAGGTAAATCACTGTGGGAGTTGGTGGTGGAGCAGTTTGAGGACCTCCTGGTGAGGATTCTGCTGCTGGCAGCTTGCGTGTCTTTCGTAAGTGACTTTCTTTCTGGTTTGAATGTGATTCAGAAATTGTATTTTATTCCCAGCACAATAAATAGTATGATAGTCGGACCCCACCATAAGTTTTATAGCAGTTATAGTTCATGCAGTTGGTGAAGTAATGCTAAAAAATGAGACCGAATGAATTTGCCGTCACCATCTATCACATCCAGTTTGTATTCTGGTGTGCCAAACTTCAAATGTCACTAAATGATTGTCAATAATCCAAGCACTGAAGAGAGATTAAGTGAGATACACCTTTTCGTTTTTAAAATCTCTCTTTGTAGTCAAATGATATATGTTAATCCCTCACCAGGACTCATTTGTGTGGTTTAAGGTCATTTACCTGGGTTTTGTGCTTTCACTAGAGAACACAGGTAAATGAATGAGGTGGCTTAAAGTTAAAGCTCATTTGTCTATAAACCATATAAATGCATCATTCATTCATCATTCATGTCAGAAAACTTCAAAGATTCTAGATGTGCACTCATCATTTTTTCAGTTAGGCCTTGGAAATAAAACATCTTCAGCGCTGCACGTTTATCACCTGCAAGATTGGTATAGCAATTTACCTCAATGGTGTTACGTCAGGTATAAGTCTTTGAATTAGATATGTGTAATACTACATACTTTCATTATCGACTACACAATTGAGGAAGCACAGTATAATACGACTCATTTAGGGTCTGATTTACCAAACATTTGATATGGAGCATACAGTAGGACAGAACAATCATGATTAGTTTTTCAAAGTTCTAAAAATGCATCCTAAAAATGCAATGATCATGGTGCAAGATGCAGAAAAAACATTGCGAGACAGGGTGCAAATAGGATGAATTTAGAAACACAAATCATCTTGTGTTTTTGTAGTGTTGAAAGTCTAACAGCCATCTCACCCTCTCAGTTGGCTGAATTTTTTTTTAAAGTTATGCCTGTAATGTACTACCTTTTAAAGGTTTGAGCTCAGTAATATATTTTTTAAAGAAACTCTTAAATGCTCATTAAGACTTCATTCATTTGATCAGAAATACAGTGAAAAGTGTAGCATTTGTAATATAATTAATTTTTATTTAATTAAAAATTATGTTTATTTAAAACACATCTGTCACTTTTGATCAATTTATTGCATCCTTTCTGACTTTTTCTTACTGTCTTTAAACTAGTCAGATTTGCGTAGATTCGACTTGAGTAGTAGATAAACTATCCTTATGCTGTTATGTCATGATTGTGTTGCTGTGGTTCTGTTGAGCAGCACACCAGACTTTCTAAAACTCTGACTTATTAAACTGGTGAGCACAGTCTGTTTTTATTTTTGGGTTTCATGAATTTACCTTTTTATGAACTTTCCGTCTGACTTGTAGCAAGAGGGGCCATGGTCGAACCACTCCAGAACCCCCCCCCCCCCCCCCCCCCCCCCCCCGCTGTTCTGTGAGAGCAATATAACATAAGTGTGCACACGCTCTTGCTCACCCGCAGTGGAACGGACAGTCAGACACACTGCTGTGGTTTTTGTGTACATGCTTTTGGTTTCCAGACATCTGCGTTCAGTGTCTACAAGTAGATAAACATTTGGAGCTCTGCTCGTGTCATCTATCATTGCGTCTTTCATCCGTACTTTTATTGTCTTAACCGTGGTTAAATTCTATGAGGCGAGCACCAGTCTTCCGACCACTGGAGTCCTGTGGAACACTTGAAACTGATAAAAAATATTGCATTAGACCTCCCAGAAAGCCTTGTGTGTGTTTGTGTGCTGGACAAATGCTATGGTGCTATGGAAATACTCCGGGGAGATCAGCCCAGGCTTGGAACTCATTTGTGTGCATTTTTGAATATATTAAAATCTGTAGCATTCAGCTTTCCTGATTTTTTTTTTGCATGTTATGAGAACAAAGCCTGTCGGTATCTAAGTGATGGAGGAGCCGCAGAGGCAAAAATGTAGTTTTTTTTTTTTTTTTTTTTTGTGTGTGAAGTGTTATGAGGGTATGATAGCCTGACTCATTCTAGAACAGCATGTGCTGGGAATGAGAGCTATTGGATAGAAACAAACAGATCTAAATGTGCAGCCATGCGACTGCTGGTCCCAAGACGCCCGAATTGGTTGCCTATTTTCATTTAATTTCAGATAACTAGCTGCATTGCTTCTGTCCTGAGAAATTTTTCATTCCTTTTGTGTCATCTTTCATTTTTCAGGTCAGCTGTTTCTAACATCCTTCTTGTGTAGATCTTGTCCATGCATTTCTGGTGTACAGCTCTCTCTGCATTATCAGTCATGGCTTCAGAAGATCTCTGGCAGATTCTACATCAGTATAATGACATTTAGCTATTTTCTATTAGACCTCAATATAAAGTGAGAATCTTTCACACTTGAGACTTCAGCACAGCACTGCACGTCATCAGAGAAAAGGTCACTTGAACAATGGATAGACTTCCTGCATTTAAATGGTAAAGAGTATGCCCACCTAGAGGCTCTTCAATTTGATGTTTTGAGAAAAGCCTCTCAGTGGAGCAGTTTTGAAGGAGTTTTAATGCTTCCAGGGTTGGGGTGAGAATTATAAATTTAGGTACCACTTCAACGTGAAAATATATTATCAGAAACCTTTCCTTAGGTCAAATTTTGGTCACTGTGAATAACCTTTAGCTAGTGATGCAATAAAAACTTTTAACTCATGTTTTTGGTATAGTATTCACAGTACTTTCCGTAAAAAAATGTGAAGTTAGGAGTTTGTATAGGCCATCAGATTCTAAAACCTCGAAATAGGGGAGAGCAGGGGCGAAAGTACCATTTTTCAGAAAAAAATAATTTTAAAAGATAATGTTATAGACAGAGATATATTTCTGCTGTGGCCAGTAACTGGGAAGTGTGGTCTGTCAATACCATGTGGTATTTTGTAGAAATGTAGTTAGACTTAAGTTGCACATTGTTACTTTTGACCCAGTCGGTTGGGACGAAAGTAACACACAGGTGGGTCAAAAGTAACACAACAATATAAGCTAGATTGTTTTCTATTACTCTTATTTTTTTATTAAGTATACCTGACTATGACCTTGTTAATATGTAACTACAAACATATTTTGTCTTTTATCTTTGCAAAAAAAACATTTAAATTAAATTTTTATATTTTCCTTTTAAATTTGTTTCATCAAATGTCTCAAAACCCAATTGTACAAACTAGATTTTTTTTAAAACATATTTTTATTTCAGTGTATTTTTAGAAAACATTTTTCAACAGAATGAACAATATAAAAATTGAATTACATAAATTCTAAACATAATGTAACAGTAGGCCTATTCATGTTTCCATCCAGTTGTTTTTATGCATCAATTCAAAATGTGCATTAAAACATCTGGAAACACTGCAAATTCTTAGGTGGAGGTTTCAAAGGTAAAGTATGCCTAAAACCTAAATATAACTAAGGTAAATGTGATTTAGCAGCTGTCCAGAGAGTGATGTTCCTCTTTGTCCAGAAAAGGCCTCTCATAAACATCTGGATAAAACCAGACCCTCTGTCTGTCTGTCTGACCTTCACTCTTGACATATTCTTTTGGTATAATATGACATAAACATTTTAATAAATGATGCAAGACACAGAAATTTACAGTATAACATGCACCGGAACAAAATAAATACTTCTTGTAACTGTAGCGGGACAAAAGTAACAATCGTTACTTTCGTCCCGACAGAAACTCCTGACATTTAAACCTGATTTACTTTTATACTGAAATTCTGAAAATGCAAACTTTAGGATGTGTTAAAGCACTAAATAACCTGTAGATTGATCATTACTGTGACATATGAAACAAAAACAACAACACGACTAATTAAAAAAAATCACCGCTTCAATAATTTACTTTTTGTACTCGAAAACAAAGGTTTTACGGACCTAACTGCGGAAAACGATGACGAAATCATGTGATATTTCTCAGCTCCATCAAGGGTTGCGTGTTGAACATGCTGTCATAGCTTGGAATGCAAATGCAATAAGAGGCTCTGAGAAAACCACTTTGTTACTTTCGTCCCACGTTACTTTCGACCCCGCTCTCCCCTAAACCTCAAATCTGGATCACAGTGGGCTCAAATTGATCCAAATACAGTTTTCAGTTGTCTTGTAATTGTAGGTAAATGATTTCATGGTATCTTAAAAGGATAGTTCACCCAAAAATGTCTTTTTTTTTTCATCATATACTTACCCTGCATATCTTTTAGAACCTAAATGACTGACTTTTCTCTGTGGAACACAAAAGATGTTGCTTTGAAGTCTTTGAAAAATGTTCAAACTAATAGCGATTTGTTTGCCATTGTTTGCAAGCAGAACCGATCTAGTCAGTCCATTTGTATTCTGTTTGAAGTGTAAAAACTTGAGGGAATGCAGAGAGGATCTACAGTCTACTGATATTTATAAGTGAATAGACCTCAGTCAGACAAGTTGCCCAGAGCCATGATTTGACAGGATTTAGCTGAGCTCTGTGATCTAAACTCTAAGCCACTCATCTGTGTGGCTTTCCTCAATATTTCAATAATTGTCATCTTTCCACCCATTTTGTTCTCTTATTTTTTCTATTTTTGGTCTTTGCATTCACTCCCCCTTCATTCGCCTGCCCATCTTATTTCACGGTTACTCAGTGACTTAAAGAAGCCTCTGCTTGGGACCCATCAGTTTGTAATGAAACATTAAAGACATACTGCTCTATGACTGATCTGTATCTAAGTTGCTTAGAATTAGGTGGAAGGAGAGTGAGTGCTGTATGAATACAAAATATGGAGGACACCAGGAAAACAAAAAAAAAAAGTACATGAAGTTCCTAAAATTATTAGTGTATTCATGGCCATACAACTTAGCCCATCCCTTATCTTTAATTTTGTAACACTTGCACTACTCTTCCAGTCTCTATCCCTCCCTTTCATTTTTTACTTTAAAGGGTAGTTCACCCCAAAGTTAAAATTCTGTCTAAAATTACCCACCCTCATGTAGTTCCAAACCCATAAGACCTCCATTCATCTTTGGAACACAAATTAAGATATTTTTGATGAAATCTGAGAGCTCTCTGACCCAGCATAAACAGCAACGCAACTGATATGTTTCCAGAACAAGCACATTGCATGAAATTCATTTTAGCTTATTTTAGCTTGGGTTTTTCTAAAAACGCCTCCCATCGTGAACTCCAACATACAGTATCTGCCCGGGGCATGTACCTGATGGCATGATTTCAATGGAATATTTGTAATGGGTGTGGAGTGATGATCCAGTATTTTGTTTCATAACAGTCAGAGCCTGATGTTTATTGTGCTATTTATTTAGCAGTGGTAATGTCAGATCCTGGGTTCAACAGAAAATACATTTTCAGTTGTTTGTTAGTTTTAATACTTTGCTTTCTGTGCCAGCGGAAGATGTTTTTTATGTTTAAGAAAGAAGTCCACTCTCCAAGGCTTTATTAGTTCGATAAGAAAAAGTAAAGTAAAAGCGGTAATGTTGTGAAATAATATCACAATTTTAAAAAACTGTTTTCTATTTGAATATATTTTGAAATGTAATTTAATCCCGTGATGGACAACTCAGTTTTCAGAAGCCATATCTACAGTATTCAGAAAGATAATCATTTGTAACATTAAAATGTCTTTACTGACACTTTTGATCAATGCAATGTGTCCTTCCTAAATAAGTAAAAATTTCTTAATTTTAAGGGTATTTGTGAATATTTGACTTCTCATTTCAGTAACCTTAACAGAAGTGAGCTTTGAATATGAGGTAGGAGTAATTTATGTTGTTTGTTCATTAGGTGTTGGCACTGTTTGAGGATGGGGAGGAGTCGACCACAGCCTTCGTGGAGCCTATTGTCATCCTGCTCATTCTGGTGGCCAACGCAGTCATTGGAGTCTGGCAGGTGGGTGTGTGTGTGTGGGCTGAGAAACTGAAGGACCACAAAGAATTTCAACTAATGATCAAATCTATCTTCTTGATTACGAAGAGTGAGTCTGCTTGATGTCCTACTTTTTAGCAGTAGATACTTTACTACTACTACTACTGCTGCTACTACTACTACTACAGTCTTCTGTTCCTAAACATGACATGACAAGTGATCATCACGTTTAGATTTGTTTATTAGTGCATACATAAGGATGTGACATGTAATTTACATTTACAACACAGTATCTGGACACAGCAGTGGACAGCTTTGACAGTGCTAAGAGATTTTCCTAATTATTGTAATCCTATTAATCCTATAATCCTCGTCATGCTATATTTGACTTCTGTTTGAATTTAGAAATCGCATTTCTGAACTCCGGGAAATAAATTAAAGAGGAAAAGTTGTGTATGTTCGCAAAAGTGGTATGACTGTTAGACCCTATTAGAACTGTTGATATTAATGATACATCTATGCGTCTAACTTTTGTCTGATAGTTCTGTGGCTGACAACCGATATGATGGCCAGTACTTTCTTTTTTAAAATATTTGATTTATAATATACATTTTAATATAATTATATTATATTTTTTAATTCATATTATTATTTTTTTTTATATTCATTTGAATATTACAAATTCTATATTTTTATTATCTATCTTTTTAAAGCTTTTATTAGAACATTAAAATGTACAGCAAGAGAACTAGATAACCATTTATTTTGAAACCTGTAGGAGTAGGCTACTGTTGTTTAGCCTTATCAGACCAATGGCATAAATGAAACAAAATGAAGTACGGGCTGTGCATCCTTGCTGATCCCTTTGTATGGTTTTGTATGGTCTCAGGAGCGAAATGCAGAGGATGCCATCGAGGCTCTGAAGGAATATGAGCCAGAGATGGGCAAAGTCTACCGCATGAACCGCACTGCCGTCCAGAGGATCAAAGCTCGAGACATTGTGCCTGGAGATATTGTGGAGGTTTCTGGTAAGCTTGGTCCTGTTTCTACTCTTTCCTGTTCTCTTTCATAATTTTCCCTACTCTCTCCCTCCCATTTGATAAAACCTCATCTGCTCTCAGTCACTTTCCTTGAGTAAAAAGAGGTACTGAAATCTGCAGAGATTTTGTTTGTGGAACAATAAGGATACTCCACAACCTCCAGCTCCAGAGTCCTGTGGACATTCGGAGGTTTCTGCTGAACATTTACCCATGTGGTATGACATAATATGCAGTGGAGGTGGCCTGGTCCTTTTTTTTTTTTTCTCCTTCCAGTCATTACCACCTCGCTGTACCCAAAACACACAAACACGGGCTGTCATTTTCCCTAGTCTTCCTATTGGCCTTTGTGTGGCTGCCCAGAGTGTGCATTTCACCGCAACTGTGCCCTGAACGGGAACCCTTCAGGGTTTCTGTGTGTGTGTGTGTGTGTGTGTGTGTGTGTGTGTGTGTGTGTGTGGGCTCCTTGCCAAAAACTTGAAAGCAGAGCAGGAATATCCCAGACTGTCTTACGTAAGTGGCTTTCCTGTGAGTGCGATGGTGCCAGGCAAAGACATGCAGGGAAAATCAGTGTGTGTGTGTTTGTGTGTGTGTGTGCGTGTGCGTATTCTGTTCATTGTACAAAGCTGAAAAGTGACTGGTACTCTTTCTCTGGTCACTCTTACCTCTTTTTTGAAACAAATAGCTTTTTTCCACACTGTCAGTCCCACCGTTTTCCACCTTCATGTGACTACAGGTTTAATGCATCCCAATGCATCCCTCACACATACAAACATGCCCACTCTCTTTTAGGGATACTGCCAGTGTATATGTAGACACTGAGATAAAAATAGGCCTGTTGCCTTTCTGTTATGGCTTGTCCAAATCTGTGCATCACACTCAAACATGTAAAGCTAGTCTCAGCGTTAAAGTCATCATTCTTTGCTTCTCTAAACTCCTGCTTGCTAATGTCCAGTCAGTGTCAGTCAATTGTGGAGTAGAAGAGGTGAGGAGAAAGGAGACGACAGCAAGGATCTGCTTTTCACTATTACAGTGAAAACATAAGAAAGGTCAGACTGATAATTCCTGTTACACCACAAGATTTCCTTATTCATGTTTAAGAGCATCTGCGTTCATTCAAAAACATGGATGTGGCCACATCGCTGTGAATGGGAGTGAAATTGAGACCGGTGCGGGGGGAGTGAGAGGGAATGTGCGTATGGAGAGATACAAAATGTGAGGGAGGTGGAGAAGGCAGAGTGGTGTGAGAGCGCAAAAGCATGAAAGACAGATGAGATGAAGGAGGGAGCGATAACGCAGCTAGATGCAGAGTGAAAGAGAGACAGGCTGGATTAAAGAGATGTGGATGGGATGTGGGTTACATTACCTGTCTTAGCACGGTGGTAAGGTGCACCGTTTGGACTTATGCCTCGACAAGCCCACATTCCAACGGCCAGATTCTCCTCTCCACACAAATACATACACTCCTGCTGTCAGACTTCACTCCTTGACACCTATGAGCCGAGTCACCATGGTAACCGGCCCCAGAGTCCCTCCCATGTCAAGGTCAAACTTACAGACATGTAAAGTAACTACCAGACATCACTGTCAGTCCAGATGTTTCCAGCATCAAGTTTCTGTCTTTTCTGAAAGCACAAATTGTGCCACAGTGTGATGAAATTGCACCCAGTCGGTCCATATTTTAAGTCATGTTGAATAGGTTTCTGGACGAGTGAGATGTAACTGGGGGAGGTAACAAGCAAAATGCAATTAAAATAAAAATACTGTGACCATCAAAAATTGTGCATTCCTATAAATAGGAATTATTATTATGTTGATAGCCCTAGTTTTTGCTCATCTTTGGGTTTACACAAGGAAAACGGAGTAAACGTACTGTAATGCTAAATTAATACAAATTAAATATTTACCACATTTTACAACATTTTAATTTTCACAGTAAATGTATATTTAAACAAAAAAAAATTTAACTGCCTTGTTTTTTAGAAAGGTGGTCCTTTGCAAAGCAATTCTTTGTATCTAGGAATCATAACATCAGAAATGTTGACAAACCCTTATCCTTCAGCATTTTGAACACACACTTTTGATTTTTGTTGCGGTGCAGTTAAACACCGAGGCCTTGAGCACTTCCCAGCCTGCAAGCTGTACAAAAACTAGACAAGGTGAATTAGTCTGGGGGAAGAAGAGGAGAGGTGTTTCCACACCAGAGGTCTGTAAGAGTGGAAACGGCTGGAACGCAAAGTATCTTCTGTACTTTGTTATCATTGGTAGTGGGGGAAAGCGAGATGCCACTTAAGTTTAAGATCCGTCTGCTGGTTTATAGCCATGAGAATCCACTAACGAGGTGTAGACACATTCACACACATGCTGAGCTGCTTGTGCTGAGTTCATTGGTTATAGTCGTAGCATTTAACAAGTCCTGTTCGGTAAGTGGGAAGCGCTGGCAGGACGGAGGTGTTGTCAGCTGCATCTGCTGAAATATTTCTCAATATCTGTCTAAACTGACTATGCCGATGACATAATCTTGTTGCTAAGCTATATCAAACGTGTAAGCAAACACACAACCCGACCTAAAAACCCTTTCACTTTCTCTGGAGGTTGAATGAAAATTACACAATGGAAAAAGGCACTTGTGAGAACTATAAATTGGTTACTACAGAAAAAAAATCAAAACAAATGGCAACCAAAAATAACCCACAACAGCCATTCCCCTCTCCTTGCTACAGAGTCTTTCCTGTACCCGCCATTCGTGAGTGGCAATTCCATCAGAACTTTTGGCGCGTTCAACCAAGTGAATTGGAGGTTGGAAAACTGTGTTCAGCCATTTTTTTTCTTGCATGCATGAGTACTATAGATATTTATAGATTATTTACACTTTTCAATTTCCAGTCATCCCAGCATCGTGTCAGCATTCGGCCAACGTTATGTTTGCGGTAATCAAAGTGTCCAAAGTGGAACTTTCCCTCGACTGTTGCGGAGGCTCAAAAATAACATTCTCACTCCATTAGAATATCCCAAAAACCAGAAGAGTTTACAGAAAGCGTGCAGATTTGGAAAAACTTTAGTTGTTTTTTCTCGATCTTTGGAATGAGTAACAGTGAAGCATCGACTGTGTTTTTTTTTAAATAAATTCACTTCAATCCCATAATCTTTTAGTCATACCCACAGGCTGTTAGAGACCATTTTGATCAGCATTTGCAAACATCTTGAACTCACCAGCCTCTGTTATTACAACGTTCCACATTTACAAGTAAGCATGCGTCACCCGTTCTAATCAAGTTTATGCCCGTTGTCCATGGAGGCCTGTTTCCTGCTATCAGATGCTTGCCATCTACTGTCATAATGTCTTTGTATATTTAGCTCACTTTGCATTGTTCTGGCTCGGTATGGCAAAAAGTGGTTCACATTAGCATTTAGATGGGTTCAGTACCCATTCCAGTGAGACTGAGTGGGTGGAAGACACTGCTGAGGGGGGATAGAGAGCGATAAAATCCAAGAAAGAGAAGAGAACAGTCCATCGTTCTGGGAGCATAAACAGTCTCCTGCCCACCGTGCCCTCTCTGTCCCAACTCCCACACAGAGCTGCCCCCGATGGGGGTGTTGTCTCCCAAGGCTGATGTGAGCCATTCCTGCGACGTGGGAGAAAGAGAGACCACACGGCTGAGAAATCATATCCAGAGGGTTGGAGCAGAAAGAATGGAAAAAGAAAGATAGGATGAGAGAGTGTTTTACTGTACATGATAGTATCATGCAAAATCATGTGACTATGACTAACAAATGATTTATTGTGCAGCAAAACAACAGAAACATAGACTGACGATAATTATTATTTTTTTGTCTTGTGAAAAAGGACAAAAAAGGACTCTTCTTCAGAGTTTCACTTAACCATAATTTTTTCTAGATTGTCTGGACCACTCAACCATATGTCTAACAGTGTGTAAAAGACTAAGGGGAAGTGTGGCTGCTCTCTTGCATGCCTTGCTGCCCCCAGGCCCCTTCAGCTCAGCCTAAGGGTTTAAATGGAGCATAATTACTACAACCCGAATTCCGGAAAAGTTGGGATGTTTTTTAAATTTTAATAAAATGAAAACTAAAGGAATTTCAAATCACATGAGCCAATATTTTATTCACAATAGAACATAGATAACGTAGCAAATGTTTAAACTGATAAATTTTACACTTTTATCCACTTAATTAGCTCATTTAAAATTTAATGCCTGCTACAGGTCTCAAAAAAGTTGGCACGGGGGCAACAAATGGCTAAAAAAGCAAGCAGTTTTGAAAAGATTCAGCTGGGAGAACATCTAGTGATTAATTAAGTTAATTGATATCAGGTCTGTAACATGATTAGCTATAAAAGCTTTGTCTTAGAGAAGCAGAGTCTCTCAGAAGTAAAGATGGGCAGAGGCTCTCCAATCTGTGAAAGACTGCGTAAAAAAATTGTGGAAAACTTTAAAAACAATGTTCCTCAACGTCAAATTGCAAAGGCTTTGCAAATCTCATCATCTACAGTGCATAACATCATCAAAAGATTCAGAGAAACTGGAGAAATCTCTGTGCGTAAGGGACAAGGCCGGAGACCTTTATTGGATGCCCATGGTCTTCGGGCTCTCAGACGACACTGCATCACTCATCGGCATGATTGTGTCAATGACATTACTAAATGGGCCCAGGAATACTTTCAGAAACCACTGTCGGTAAACACAATCCGCCGTGCCATCAGCAGATGCCAACTAAAGCTCTATCATGCAAAAAGGAAGCCATATGTGAACATGGTCCAAAAGCGCCGTCGTGTCCTGTGGGCCAAGGCTCATTTAAAATGGACTATTTCAAAGTGGAATAGTGTTTTATGGTCAGACGAGTCCAAATTTGACATTCTTGTTGGAAATCATGGACGCCGTGTCCTCCGGGCTAAAGAGGAGGGAGACCTTCCAGCATGTTATCAGCGTTCAGTTCAAAAGCCAGCATCTCTGATGGTATGGGGGTGCATAAGTGCATACGGTATGGGCAGCTTGCATGTTTTGGAAGGCTCTATGAATGCTGAAAGGTATATAAAGGTTTTAGAGCAACATATGCTTCCCTCCAAACAACGTCTATTTCAGGGAAGGCCTTGTTTATTTCAGCAGGACAATGCAAAACCACATACTGCAGCTATAACAACAGCATGGCTTCGTCGTAGAAGAGTCCGGGTGCTAACCAATTTTGAGACCTGTAGCAGAAATCAAAATTTAAATGAGCTCATTTTGTGCATAAAATTTTAAACTTTCTCAGTTTAAACATTTGCTATGTTATCTATGTTCTATTGTGAATAAAATATTGGCTCATTTGATTTGAAAGTCTTTTAGTTTTCATTTTATTAAAATTTAAAAAACGTCCCAACTTTTCCGGAATTCGGGTTGTACACTAAGGGACTCTAATGGCTGAAAAATGTCCTTTAAGTGCCTCCGCAGCCTCTTTGTCCTGGTCCAGGAGCTATATGACATGGGGATGAGAATTTTCAAGCTCACTGACACCCACTTATATATATACACAGTATATACAGTAATATACAGTAGATGCGTATTGTATGATGTTTGTGTGTGTGTAAATATATCAGCTGATGTTTTGAACATTCTATTTATCAAAGAATCCTGAAAGAAATTATCAGTTTACAGAAAAGTATTAAGCAGATCAACTATTTTCTAAATTGATTATAATAAGAACAGAATGTTTTCTGAATAATCCAAAGAAGAGTGAAGGTATATGTTTAATGATGGCAGGAATTCAGAGGAAATCTCTGGTGCTTTTGTTGGAAATTTTTGTTAAGATTCCTTACAGTGGTTGTTGTGTATATGCCTTGCCATAGCTCACAACAACTTGTCAAAGCTTTTGTTTAATTGCAGTTTTCAGGAAAAAAAAAGATTCCTCATTTTCAATATGCTCGATTTATGATTTGCTGTATCATCCTTTGTTTGAGCTTTGCATGCACAAGCAGATCCCTGCAGCTTGTGCGATGAGTATATTTAAAGCTTTGTCTTAATTTCTCAGGAAGGAAGGAGCAACAGTTCATTAAGTCATGCCACTACACAATATCTACAGCTCAAAGCCTAAATGGCTACCAGAGCTCACAAAACCCAGTTTAAATTTACACCTATTGACTGATTCTGTCTCATCTAACTGCCTGGGCTTGTTTTTTTTTTTTTTCAATTCTTTTGTATTAGAAACTTTTTTTTCTTTTAAACATAGTGCATGAGCTCAATATTGATCACTCCATGTACTCTCATCAACTGGCTATCGAGCGGTGTTCCAGTGTGTCTGCAGTTAGTCTTCGAGGTGGTGTCTCTCTCACTCTTTTTCACTTTTTTCCCTGTTTCAGTTGCTTTTTTGCTTTGCTTCAGGCTTTGTTTTCTAGTAGCTTGACTTCGATCTGTTGTAATGAAGTGTTTACCTGAAAAACGAGGTCAAGAACAGCCTTAAATGATGGCTGTGCAGTGGCCTCTCTTATTTCATGTTTATGATTGCAGTTTTGAGCCTTCAGGCATATGTCCTACACACCTTTTTTGACTTGTCTCTTTTTGTTGAAGTAACTCTCATCCCATTTTATTTTCTAGTTGGAGACAAGGTGCCAGCAGATATCAGGATCACTTCAATCAAATCCACCACCCTGAGAGTGGACCAGTCAATTCTCACAGGTACTGTGGACATCTGAGATGAACAGCTTAGCATTTCACTGCTCAGTTCTCGGTATGGCTTGATTTAAAACTACCAATGTGTTCTTTAGGCGAGTCTGTGTCTGTTATCAAACACACTGATCCTGTGCCAGATCCACGAGCTGTCAATCAAGACAAAAAGAACATGCTGTTTTCTGTAAGCATTTCACTTCCTGTTTTGAGAGGAGAACTTTGCCTCATGTGCATATAAGCCGTATATTTGCATATGAAAATTACCTAGCTCGTAGCATGTTTAGTCTTGTTATGCATTACGTAATTATTCTTTGCAATTTAATATATATAGGGTTATATAGGGTATAATAAGACTAAGGCCTAAGTATTTTTTTTAGTGTAAACATGCTCTTCCTGTCTGCATTTGTTTGTGGTCATTCAGATGCTATAAGTAGGCATGCATTCGTTTGCTCTCAATCCACTTAGGTTGCGTTAACATCATCTGGGGATAGGGAACACCCCAGGTGACGTTATTGGCATAGTGAGTGATAGTATAACGTCAGAGTTAATGCAGTCTGCCTGTTTTCTTCTTTAGTCGTTTAAAATAAACTATATATGGCCTTTGTGCTTTTATAGTCTAGCTTTATGCATTTTCCAACACATTGTGGTAATGAAAGATGTAGTTTCCTATTAGAGGAAAATATCCCTAATGACATTATAGCCAACTCCACACAAGTCAATGATTTTTCCAAACTATGTTTTATAAAATTATATGGGACTGAGGAACTTCTGATGCTGCTGTTGTTGTTTCCAAGTCTGCAAAAGTGTAAATTGAGATTTGAAAGGTCTTTTGGTGGCTTTGTTCCATTTAAGTGTATATGTGCTTATATATGCATGTTCTCATGTTTTCCAAAAGGGCACAAACATTGCTGCGGGTCGGGCTATCGGTATTGTTGTCTCCACCGGCGTTTCCACTGAAATCGGCAAGATCCGCAACCAAATGGCATCAACTGAACAGGAGAAGACCCCGCTGCAACAGAAGCTGGATGAGTTTGGCCAACAGCTTTCAAAGGTCATCTCCCTCATCTGCGTCGCCGTCTGGGTCATTAACATAGGCCATTTCGCTGACCCGGTCCATGGTGGCTCATGGATTCGAGGTGCCATCTACTATTTCAAAATAGCTGTGGCCTTGGCAGTGGCAGCCATCCCAGAGGGTCTTCCAGCTGTCATCACCACCTGCCTGGCATTGGGCACTCGTCGTATGGCCAAGAAAAACGCCATTGTCCGTTCTCTGCCCTCAGTGGAGACGCTGGGATGCACCTCCGTTATCTGCTCAGACAAGACGGGGACCCTGACAACCAACCAGATGTCTGTCTGCAAGGTGAGTGAATGGCCGTTCAAGCCAGATGCATAGTTGGTGTCTTATTCAGCATCAGAACTAATGTCTGCAGGCAGATCTTGATTTTATGTCTGGGTAGATGACAGCTTCGTTTTTCATCTCAGTCGTCTGCAGACATATGGTCGTGTTTGAGCTTTTTTCTTTTTATTTAGAACTGAAACAACACAGATTTGAACCTCATTTTTTATACATTTACAAGAGTTGATTTATTATGGACTATAACCCAAGTCAGAACCATTTTCAAACTGTCATGAAGCAAGGCAATGGAGGTCGCCTAAAAATGGCATTTTATTTTTTTGCCAAACTCAGGATTGATTTTCCTGAGAAATACCCCTTTTTTGTGTGTGGGTGGGGGACAGACCCTTGAGGGTGGGGGACAGACCCTTGAGGCTGGGGAGCATCATATGAATTCCTTTTAGACAATGTCTCGGAATTCTTTCCCACTGATTCCAGGCTTATGTATGTGTACCCTATTACTGTGGTTTCTGGTGCACTGGCAAGTGGGTTTCACAGGCCTGGATACTACAGTGGTGTTTACCATCAGAGTAGGTTTTTGATCCTGTGCCAGGGCCTCTCATACAGAGCTGAGTGATGCATCAGCAGCAGCTTTCTTTGGCTGCCATATGGAAGACCACAGAAACATACCAAGCACAACATGAGAGTTAGAAGTACTAGACTTGGTGGGATGCTGAAAAGCAATCCAGAGCCAGTTCAGAGACTCAGCTGCACTCTTTAAGTGCTTAGAGGTTTTTGTCCGGTGTACTTTTTTAAAAATAATTTATTATTATTATTATTTTTTTTACATGTGCCCTTGTATTTAGGCCTGCACGATAAATTGCATGTGATTGTCATACGCATCTCGTAAGGATAAGCCGGTTCTGTGATTAGTAGTAAATCTTCATTACATGCTTTATGTAATATCTGATCTAAAAGCACGTGATGGAGATTTACTTCTATTCACAGAACCGGCTTTACTGATGAGATGCGCATGACAATCACATGTGATTTTTCACATGTGATCTCTTTTTTGATGATTTTTTCACATGTAATCACAATTTATTTTACATCAATACATTAAGACTAAGACTAGACTTGTCTCAGCCAGTGGGTACGTTTAAGGCAGGACTAGATGTTTGTCCAATGGCAGTCAGGCAGAGTGTTTGGGAAACTGGTGTGAAAACAGTAGTTATTTTTGCAGTTGTATTTGGAGCCACTAATGCTGCGGAAACTACACTCTTCACCTTGAAGCTTTTTGATCCGGTTATAGCACCCATGAACTATCACTGAACTGTGTACTTGTTTCCTATAGAATTAGTTTCTTAAATTTTTTACCACTGTCATATCTTCACATTCACTAAACAGAAAAAATCAAGTTTCCATGTTTTTTATTGGCATGACTTGTACCACCTATATTCAGAGAGGTGTGTGTGACACTTAGTAACCTGAATCACAGGACAGCCAAGAACCACCATGTAGTTTCATTACTTGATTTTTTTTATGTGTGTTTTAAGGTGTCATGGCATTATTTCAGTGCCATCTCTCTGGCCTAGAGGCTGTTCTTGTTATTACAGAGTTTTTTTTTTTTGCTGTTGAATTTGAACGTGATACAAGCATTAGTCAGCACCATTCTGGGTTTTGAGGTGATGGGCATAGATTCTTTCATAGGTATCTTTGAAGAGAAATGTAGCTCTGTGGTCTCTTTTATGTCGTTGCTTTCTCAGAGCCAGGACATTTGGAAATCACTCTGAGACACTCAAGGAGTACGTTTGTGTTTGTATGCAATGGAAAATCCTTAACTTGTACAGGCAAGTCGGCAGGACGTGATTGCAACAGCTTTTACGTTATATCCTTCTACAGCTGCAGATGTGGCTCCATCAAGGAGCAATATTACAAGAACCGGTTCTCAATTCAGGCCATTTAAAGTCAGAGTTCAGGCCTTACATACAGTAGGCCTACATAGCTTTTTGTCACCGTGTTCCATGCTATTTCAAAAGTAGAGAGCAGGAAAGGTTTGGAGAATTAATTATTTGTTTTTTTTTCACCATCTGTACCTCTCCTTCCCTTTTTATTCATTTATCAGACTCCTTGCATTTCCAGTTTCTAGTTTTGTGATCTTTATGATTTCAATTGGAAAATCATGATTGGAATATTGAAGTCATATCAAATTATTATTATTTTTTTTTTTGGTTATGTTTTCCAGTGTGGTGCTGTACATGTTCATATAAAGCTCCCACTAGCATTTCCATTGTGAGCTACTCCATTGTTTTCTCGGTTTACAAAGAAACCTGTATGTTTGTGTGTGCTTTTTTTGCTAAGTCCCATGGCATGGAGATTTTATATCCCTGGTTGCAATGCCTCACTGAACGTGTGTGTGTGCTGAAAGTCCGTCAGTGTGTCTCTGCCCGAGGTGTCTCCTGTGTTTAACAGCAGGGTGTTCCCACTGTTCAGAAGCTGCTTAATTCCCTGCAAGTGCCAGGAACCTTCCGGAAAGAGTCCCACTGCGCTGTGGTAAATATTTACGCACTCCGCACCCTGATCCCAGACCTGCAACGATCAGAGCTCAAACATTAAGAGCGAGCACTGTAGTCAAACATCACGACATTCACTTTACCAGCTCTTCCTGGACACAGATTTAACCTAGTATCAACCTTATACACCCTATTTAAGGTGCAATTGAAATAATTTAAATAAAAGGTAATTCAATCCATAATTGAAATTAAGAAGGTTCACCTGTATCTTGGAAATAAAAACTCATTTTGGGCTTAGTTACGTAACAGACTGTGCTGTTCTTTCAGTACATATTATGCACCAGTATATTGATCAGATGTATATATATAAACTGTGTGTGTGTGTATGTGTGTAGAAACATGAAGAGAGAGAGATGTGCGTATATGGTATCTCATTAACATTGCATATCCATTTGTGTATAAATAAATGGCTTTGTTTGTCAAGCAGCTGTAAATTAGCCACGATAAAAAGTTGGCCAGACATTATTGTGAAATAAACTGCCATATAAAAATATATTGCTAAATACTGTTAATATATGTAAATTAAAAACTCAGGGCGCACTTTATTTTAAGGTCCAATTCCTACTATTTGCTATGAGGTTTGCCTCTGTAAACTTATAAGGTATTATGTAGGATTAGGAATGAAGAATATGGTCATGCAGAATATGTGCTTTATAAGTACTAATAAACATCAAATATGTTAATAATAGGCATGTTAATAAGCAATAAGCATCCTTCTCATCCTCTTCCCATCATAGCTTGGCCTTCTGCATCTCACCCAGTAAGGGATTCCCGCTTGCAGTCTTTTATTTCCCTCATGTTTTTGTGCTCTGTCATTTTTATTCCTCTCACGCTCTTCCTTGTGTCTGCTCCTGCTGCAGCATGATCCAAGAATGCCGTAGGGAGCAGAGTCGCACGTGTTTAGGAAGCCTAATGAGGACAATTCACTGTAATGTACTGTATGTTGAATACTTTTTGGTATGCCTGGCACCTTTCGTGTTACTTTTTATTTTGAAAAGAGTAGTGCTTGTTTTGATTGCCTTTTTCCATTTTTAATTATAATAAGTATAAATTAATATGAGACATTACCAAATCTCTTACACATTTTAAATGCATAGTACTGCCACATAGGAAGGAGACTGAGACAGTAAGAGAAAAAGTTCTGAAACAAATTTAGCTTCTAAATTTAAATTTGCTGAGTTATATGTATGTGTCTGTTGCTAATTTCTCATCTACTCCCATTCCTCACGGTAGGGAACAGGTAACAATATCAGCCTAAGCCTGAAGCAGAAATTCATCACCTAAGTAGTCCCTAAAGAAAAGACATTTCACATGCGAGACAGAATTAAAAAATTGAGCTTGTGGAAATGCGTCCCAAATGGATTCAACATTCTATTAAACCTCCTGTGCCTTGTAATGTTAAGTACTAAAAGTGTAGTGCTGAGAGGCTTATTATAGGGACAGAAGATGCTTATCCCGAGCTTCGAATTAGTGCTGTCACTACAGTGTGGTGTTGTTCAGGATGACCTAAGCCAATCAACTAACCATGTGCCTTGTTGAAGCCAGACATCATCTAACAGTATCACCGTCACTAATGCGGAAGTCACTTTGGATAAATCAGGAGTAAATGCGGGTACCTAAAATCTTTTTCCACTACTGAGAAAAGCACACACACACACACACACACACACACACAGATTCTTATCAGAGGCTCATCATTGCATATCACTGCATGCCACCCTGTTCCTTGGTATCTGTTGCTATGACAACATATAGCAACAGAATTCCATGCCTGCCAAGTTACGGGATGGTTGTTGGTGTTTTTGATGCAGATCTGATTTATAAATTACTATAAACAAACAAAACAGACTAGCAACAACCCTTATCATGATGTTTCCTTTAGATTTTTTCATGCTACTGATGCATCACTGCTGCTTGTGGGTACATTTCAGTACATTGAGATTGTCATATTTGAATTTCTGCTCATCGTTGGTGTAAATTTACAGAATTGGTGGGGCACTTTAAATATTTTAAAATGTTTTTAAAGATGCTGCGACGCTGCGTTGTGGGATTTTTAATGATCAGTATAATGTTGATGTACACAATGTAAATGTTCAAAGGTTTATGGTCAGTATTTTTATTATTATTATTATTATTTTTGAAAGATAAAGATACATTTGATAAAAAATGTATTTTATTAAGTGAGAATGCATTAAATTGGTCAAAAGTGACAGACATTTATGGTGTTAAAAAGACTTATTATTCTATTGTCTGTTTTTGATTGATTTTTTTTTTTTTCTATTTAAAGTATCCAGAAAAAAATGCATCACAGTTTCAAAAAAATTAAGCAGCACAACAGTATAACTTTAATAAGAAGACTTAATAATAATATTAATAATAATAATAATAATAATAATAAAACACTGATGATGATAAGTTTTTGTTTTTGAAAACTAAAGCAGCATATTAGAAAGATTTCTGAAGGATAATGTGACACTGAAGACTAGAGTAATGGCTTCTGCAACTGAGCTTTGCCATTACAGGAATAAATGACATTTTGAAATATAATAAATTAGAAAATGGTTATTTTAAATTGTAATACTATTTCATATTTCTTTTTTATTGTATTTGTGTTTAAATAAATGCAGCTTTGGTGAGCATAAGATACTTCTACTTCTAAGAAAATATTACTGACCCCAAACTTTTAAATGATAGTCTACAGATATTACAGTGGCAAATGAGATGAAAAGTACATTGCTGAAATAAAGTAATGCTTTTGCACACAACATTGCATTTTAAGTAGTTTGTTAAAAAATTGAAAGCTAAACAAATATTATTAAAAATAGGAATGCATAAAAATAATATTTACAAAGTAAATAACCACCACCAGTGTCAATATATTCAGAATGGCCAGAAAGTGTTTTTTCTTATTTTTCTTATTTTTTTCTTATTCTCTGATCTGATTGTAGGAGCAAATCTTAGGTATTCTGCAGAGTGGGTTGAAACATTGTATGTGATAAAACTGTGGTGAGAGCTCAACACTTGATAGATCAAAGAACACAAAAATTAGGCAAATTATTCAATAAAGTAAATAAAAATAATAATTAAGGGTTGGGAGCGTTATTGTTATTGTCGTTATTATCGAGTTATTGGTGCAGGCCAGTAAATAATACATACCTGAACATGACATAACAACCAAACAAAAACATCTTCACTAAATAAACATGTCAGAGCAAAGCATTCCAAGGTCAAGGAGTACATTGTGATAGTAAACGGGCAACTGGATCTAATTTTGTTCCCCCTCTTTCCCTGTTGACCATGTTTTTTTGCATGGTGTTTGACTGTGGAAATCGAGCGGCACAGATTCCTGTGTGGTCAAAGACTAGAGAAGCAGGACCCAAAATAGTGTTCTTCAGAAAAGAGAACCTGACACTTTTGTAACTTATGTTTAGTATCAGCTAGCCTACTCTTCAAATAAAACAATCTCATATATATGCATCAAAAAAAAAAAGTTTAATGTTAGCTTTATGGAGTAAAAAGCACTCTGTACTTGCACGAATGCAGAGAAATGGTACTGTGTACCAGTTCTTGCTATGATAATTTGGTCATTACTTTATAAAGGCACATTTTTTGCCTGAGAGACTGTTCTTTCCTGCAGAGCAAGCGAACTCAATAATCCATTTATTTTAAGGGCTTAGGTTCATGATCCAGTCCTCTGATTGCTGCTGTCTTTCCGCTTGCTTTGTGTTTTCCACAATTAAGATTTGTGTATGTGCGTCCGTTTCAAACAGGAAGCAGGAGTACTGTGGCGCTCTGAAAGTTTTTACAGCTTAACTGCTTCATTAGTTCTTTAATCAGACACATTTAATTGAGTCTTGCTCTGAATGATGTCACGCCAAGAGAGAATGTTTTTCCTCTGTCAGTTTGTGTATGTTTGAGAAGACCTTTCATGTGACCTCCTTTTAAGGAAGTGCCCATACATTGCTGTTTGGCAAGTGTTGTGTTAGCAGTATCTAATTTTAGATGCTTCATTATGGAGCCGAGAGCTGATGCTGATAAGAACCTACTTCTGGAATTTGTTTGTGTGTGTGTTTTAGCGCCCATGCACCTTTTGAGCTCAACCGCAGTGGCTTTTAATCATTATAAAACACATTTCAGCAAGTCCACCTACTGCATAATCAACCTCGTAAGATCAGGATTCATTTTTACTCCTTCCCAGCACGCACCTCCATTTCAGACCTGTCATCTGAACAGAAAGGTTAGGTCTGTGATCAATAGCGTTCGCCAAATTGGCTTTATGAGTTCCATTCCACCATCCACCTGTTTCATCTGCCCCTACGCCCACATACTGGAGGAAGGGTATAGTGTGGAAATAAGATCTCTCTTCTCTCTGCTCAAACTTGTCCCAGAGCTGCCACTTCTCCTGCTGGCTCATTTCAGCATGACGGATGTCATAGCAAATAAAAAGCATTGCATTATGGGTTCGGCTGATTTGTCTGATGTCGTCAGGCTGAACTCATCTTCACCTCTTCATGTTGTCCTGCTCATGCAGTGGAATTTGACCTTGGTTGTGCACGCAAGACAGTACAACACCTGGAGTTAATTATAAAAAACTAGACAAATGTCAGCCAAAATAAGGGGTAAAGTGATTGTCACTCTTTCACCTCATCTGTTTTCATTTGGTCCAGTGAAAGCAGACATTTCAGTAGGAGGCATTAGTTTATTGTAGTTTGTGTTGTCTGTAGGCAGTTGTGTGAGTGTGTTGGTTCAGACAGGCAAGAGCTCATGCCAGGCCACTAAACACAAGCACCTACCCTCTGCCAGTGCATTATGACATCATTGCTCTGCCTCTGATTGGACGGAGGATATGGGAAACCCCAGAGCCGATTGGGTGGAGTCATAACTGTCTGTTGGTGGTTTTTTCCTTTTCTTTTTTTTATGAGATTGGGGTTTGTAACTATTTTCAGATGCCTTATTGCTTATTCTTTTTGAAAGCATGTTTTCTTGGGCACAGTTGTGGAGTCCTTTTGTTTTTCCAGCTTTAATTACAATAACCACTTTTTAATTGGTAAACTTATGAGCATTTAGAACTTTATGTGCCGGGATTTCCTCATATGAATATCAGGGAATTTTAAAATGGTCATTTCTTGGCATGTGTATGTTATGGAAATGAATAAAACATTATTTGTTTTAGTTTCAAGGCTTTTTCTTTTTTTTCTGCCAAACCATTTGGCCAGTGTGAAATGTTTCTTCATCTTGAAATGTTCTGAGTGCATTCTTCTTAAAAACAAAACACCTATATCCAGTAATCATGAACAAAAAAACTGTGAACCCTGAAGTTCGGTTTGTTTCATTAATCTGCATGTGATTCTCATGCTGTCTCTTTACCTATCTCACTTCTGTCTCTCTTAGATGTTGGTGGTTAATAAGGCTGATGACACCAGCTGCTCCCTGCATGAGTTCACCATCACCGGCTCAACCTATGCTCCAGAGGGACAAGTGTAAGAACACACAAACATACTCAGAGCCCTTGATCCTTCACAGAACATCATCTCATTTTTACCTCTTCCAAATAATCGAATTCTCATCCTGGATACTTAGTTTGTATTTACATCCCTTGCAATAACTGTCTCTCACTTAGGCTGAAAGCTGACAAGCCGGTGCAGTGTGGAGAATATGATGGTCTGGTGGAACTGGCTACTATCTGCTCCTTGTGCAACGACTCCTCGCTGGACTATAATGAGGTCAGCAGTGTGTCCGTGGATCTTCTCCTGCATCTAATGCTCCGATGCCACATTTACTTTAACAAAGATTCTCATTCAGTGTTTTGAGTCTATCCTGCACTCATTGCTGAAGTGTTAACCATGCATCTTCTGTCCCTCAGGGATGGGCAACTTTTTAATTTGCTTGTTTTGTGCATTTGGCTTGCATTTCGCATCTCTGTTCCATTGCCATGGTATCATGGTGTCTGCATTGCATAACATCATGCTTATTCCGTGGTTGTAAGGTAGGGTAAAGGACAGTGCAAGTTAGGACAAGCCGAAGAGTTTTAAAGCATGCTTCATTATTGAAGGCACTCAATCTAATTTTATGGAGTTAAAAAAGGCCACGTTAGTTATAGTAATACTTTAAAGGCTGCCATATTAAGCAAATATTTTAAAAGTCTTATTAGTGTAGATAAATAATCACTACCTAATTAAATGTCATGTTGCATCACCATAGTAGCCTGCTTCCTGGAATAATGCAAATATTTCCACAGAGTATCCTTAAAGTGAACTGTGAACTTTAGAGATCTAATAAACCATTATGGATGTTAACACTGGAGCCATGTGTTTGAATGTTGAGGAACAATGTGAGGCTGGGTTTTTATAGAACACACTCATCCACCGTTAATGATTTTTAGGTGTAGCCTAAGTAACTAGTAGTTATATACAGGGTTCCCACGGACATGGAAAACCAGGAAATATGGGGTTTTAAAAATTTGATTTACAGTTTTGGAAAGGTCATAAAAATAAAGACATTAATATAGTAAACACTTAAACACTAAAATGTTGAGAGCCTATATAGAAATTATTTAAATGATTATACGAGATGCTATGTTGCTGCACTTACTAGAATCAGATTAGGTTAGATTTTGTTTGCTACACATTCTCTTGCTCCATTGCTTCCATGTGACATTTAAAGTGCACTGTAACAATCATTTCTTAAGAGAGTGCATTACTCCAGGTTTCTGTTTTAAGTGATTATGCTTTGTGGGGCAGCTGTGGCCTAATGGTTAGAGAGTTGGACTTGTAACCGGAAGGTCGCAAGTTCGACTCTCGTGCTGGCAGGAGTTGGGGGTGTTAACGAACAGCGCCCTCTTCCACCCTCAATACCCATGGCTGAAGTGCCCTTGAGCAAAGCACTGAACCCCCAGTTGCTCCCCGGGCAGCTGGATATAGCTGCCCACTGCTCCGGGTGTGTGTTCACGGTGTGTTCACTTCTCACTGATGTGTGTGTGCACTTTGATGGGTTAAATGCAGAGCACCAATTCCGAGTATGGGTTACCATACTTGGCACATGTCACAACTTTTACTTTTTTTGTGTTTTTTGGGCTAATAGGGCACTGAATGCTTATGCACTTTTTTGGTTATGTTGTCCAACAGGCCAAAGGAGTGTACGAAAAAGTGGGCGAGGCCACAGAAACTGCACTCACGACTCTGGTGGAGAAGATGAACGTGTTTAAAACCGACCTCTCCGGACTCAGCAAAGTGGAACGAGCTTCAGCATGCAACTTGGTAAGAAGGGAGCCGTGGGGTGCACCATGATATGATACTGACAGCAATAAAAGAGAACACAACGGGAAGTAATGAAAAACAATAAATAAAGAGGTAGATGGATGAGTCTTCAGAAGAAATATAAAAGCTGCCAAAGTTTGCCCAGTGGTGCTAGACAGGATATTTAAAAGAAAAGAGATGACACAGTGTATTCACAGTATATATAGGAAGACCACTGGAATAAAACAACAACATCAAGAAACCTACTGCGTGCAGTAGTTAAAGACTGAGAGAAAGACTTGAGGTTTGTGCACACTTGTAGATGTTTATAGAAACCACTCACACGTCGCACACTTCTGCATTAGGGAGACTGGGAACAGTGGGGTAGTCCTGTTTCGTCTCTCCCTTTTCCTCATGGAAAACATTTTTCCCTGAAAGAGTTAATGTCCGGCACCACTGTCTTTTTTACTGACCCCACAATCCTTCTACTCTCCAAAAAAAAGAAACTTTTGTGATACAAACTCCCAGAAACAAAGCATAATATTTAGATAACCAGGCGAGCATATGAAGAGGTTAGCTAAACTTTCCACTGGGTAATGAAAACGAAAGAGACTATACTGTACTTCTGTTAATACGTATTGATGGCAGACTTTAAGAGAGATAGTGACAGATGACAGATAGTTGGATGGGCACATTGATGGATTTAAAGAGAGGGGTTTAATGTTTTTTCATAAAGCTTTGGAAGACAGAGAATACAGGAACCCTTCTGAGGAGTGAGGTCGTGGTGTTCTCAGGGCAGCTGGGAAGGAGAGACACTGGTTTTCTCTCACACATGCGAGCCTTGTTTAGTACTGATCCTGATATTAAAGAGAGCCATGGACAGAGGCAGCAACTAGAGACAGAGCATGATGTACAGTACCTTAGGTGGGCACCATACAGCAGGTAAAATACGTATTGAACACATCACTATCTTTATCAGTAAATATATTTCTAAAGGTGCTGTTGACATGAAATTTCGACCAGATGTCGGTAACAATCCAAGTAATCCATACTTACAAAGAAAGCAAAACAAAAAAGTTCCTAAAATAAAGTAGAATGACAGGGGAAAAGTATTGAACACATGAAGAAAGGGAGGTGCAAAAAGACATGGAAAGCTAAGACACCAGCTGAAATCTAACAGTAATTAGAAAGCAATCCTGTCCCTCGTCAGTGGAAATAATATTAGTTGGTTCAGTCCCAACTGATGGCCTATAAAAAGGTGTCTCATGACCAACGTGTCACACAAGAAACATTTAATGATGGGTAAAAAGCAAAGAGCTCTCTCAAGACCTTCTCAACCTTATTGTTGCAAAACGTATTGTTGGGGCCATAATCCATAAGTGGAAATAACATAATTTCACCATAAACCAGCCACGGCCAGGTGCTCCTCACAAGATTTCTGACAGAGGAGTGAAAATAATTATAATAAGAGTTATCCAAGAGCCAAGGATCACTTGTGGAGAGCTTCAGAAAGACCTGAAATTAGTACGTACAATTGTTTCAAAGAAAAGTGAAATAAGTAATGCACTCAACCGTCATGGCCTATATGCACGCTCAACACGCAAGGCTCTATTGCTGAAGAAAAAGTATGTTAAAGCTCGTTTAAAGTTTCCTGCACCACATTTAGACAAGCCTGTGAAATACTGGAAGAAAACATTCTGGTCAGATGAGAAAAATTTTACTCTTTGAATGCTATAATACACACCATGTTTGGAGGTCAAATGGCACTGCACATCACTCCAAAACATCAAGGTGTGGCACTGGCAGAATTCATATAATTGAAGGAAGGATGAATGGAAAAATGTACACAGAACTTAATTTCTGAACTTATTTGCATTGTTTTCTTTGTATGTATGGATTACTTGGGTTGTTACCGACATTTGGTGGAAATTTCATGTCAACAGCACCTTTAGAAATATATTTACTGAGAAAAATGGTGATTGTGTTCAATACTTAATTTACCTACTTTATATGCTCTGTTGTCATTTGTTGGAGGTGGTTTCCACCTAGTGGCAACATAATTCCTTTGCCTCACTGAATTTTCGTCCTGCATATCTGGATTGTATGTTTTATATTCATTTTTTAAAGTGAATGCACAACAGAAATGTTTTATTTATTTATTTTTAAATAAATGTATACTTTTATTCAGCAGAGATATTAAATTGGTAAAAAATGACAATAAAAACATTTATAATTAAATATATAAATTTCTGTTCATCTGGAGGAATGGCTACTGAAAATTCAGCTTTCCAGTCAAAGGAATAAATTTATTTTTTAAAATGTATTGAAATAAAAAAGGTTATTATTACAATTCAAAATAAATAAAAGTTATTTTGAATTGTAATAATATTTTACAGTGTTTGTTGTTTTTCATTTGATCAAATAAATGCATAAGATACATATTGAACATAAGAGACTTCTTTCAAACACCAGCCAACCCCAAAACCTTTCAACGGTAGTGTTTGTTTTTCAATGTTAAGTTTAAAATGTATAAACTAGAAATGTATAAATTATACACCTGTAACATAACTTGTGATGCCTTATTGTTGAGCCCTGTGATAGCTTGTCTGAACAACTGACCTCTAGAACCTGCTCCACTCATTTAACATAATTTTGAACTGTTGGTACTCTAGTCTTTAACATTTGAATGCTGATATTTTATTAAAGGCTAACATTTTTTTTTTTGTAAAAGACTGGTGCAGAGTTACATAGAGCCTGTGTGTGAACTCATCTTCAACCACCTGGGCATGATAGCTGAGTACAAACAGTGCTGTCTGAAAGAAACCTTAGAAAAGAGCTGAAAATGGCATCTTTCCCAACACACACACAATGACAGCAGTGTTTCACCTTTGTTTGATCTAACATCCCACATTCTTTCTCTCTCTCTCTCTATCTATCTCTATCTTTTTTGCTTCTTTCGCTTAGATTATCAGAAAGCTGATGCAGAAAAAATTCACACTGGAGTTTTCCAGAGACAGGAAGTCCATGTCTGTGTACTGCACTCCCAATGGCTCGAACTCTCAGAACAAGATGTTTGTCAAGGTACTTTTAACCTAAACACAGATCTGAAACTATCTTACATCTATCAATACCTTCAGTAAACTTTGCTGTATGCATCACCCTACTTCTCCTTTCATTCATTTTGTATGTAGGGCGCTCCAGAGAGTGTGATTGACCGTTGTCAGTTTGTGCGTGTCGGTAAGGACCGTGTCCCGTTGACCATGGCGGTAAAGGAGAAGCTGACGAGCACTATTAGAGACTGGGGGACAGGCAGGGACACTCTACGCTGCTTGGCTTTGGCCACACGAGACTCTCCCCCTCTTCAAGACAAAATGGACCTGGAAAACGCTGTCAAGTTCTCAGAGTATGAGGTGAGAGAGTTAGAAACTTTATAAACATCTGTCCATGTTCCAGACAATAGTTTTACCAGTTATCTTTTTTATTCAATTCATTGTGTATATTATTATGTGCAGTGATGCCAAAAAGTATTTGAACACTTAAGCAACAGATTTTTTATTTGTTAATATATATGGGGGTGGTGTTGGTGCAGTGGATAAGACACATGCCTTTGGTGTGAGAGACCCGGGTTCGAATCCACTGTGTGACACCAATGTGTCCCTGAGCAAGACACTTAACCCCTAGTTGCTCCAGAGGTGTGCGACCTCTGACATAATTAGCAATTGTAAGTCGCTTTGGATAAAAGCGTCAGCTAAATGAATAAATATATATATATATATATATATATATATATATAATATTTATATTATTATTATTATTATTATTTGTTGTTGTTGTTATTTAATGTTTATTATTGTTTGTTTTTAATATTTATTTCTATTAAAACAATTACAAATTAATTGACTATGTACTATATACAGTACAATTGTCGATTATTACAGTTATTAAAAGCAATGTTTATATATATTTTCTTTTTTATAATTAATACTTATTTTTCATCAATGGGTAAACAATAAATTCTATTCACAGATAATTCCAATAACCCCTAACCCAGTCAGGATAAATTGTATATAGATTGCTATCATAAATGCAATAAACACAAAATGAATGAAATAAGATATTTTTTCTAATGGTAATGTGTGATATTTGTTTGTACTGTTTCATCTTCTGGTTTGACTTTGTTTAATGTAATTAAATCCATAAAAAAAATTTTTTAGTATTTTGTAAAGCCACTGTACATGTAAATTTATATATCTGTGATAACATGCGTAATCTGATTATCTCTTTAGTCAAATCTCACCTTTGTTGGCTGTGTGGGGATGTTGGATCCGCCCAGAAAGGAGGTGATTGGCTCAATAAAGCTGTGCAGTAAGGCTGGTATACGTGTCATCATGATCACTGGGGACAACAAGGGCACCGCTGTGGCCATCTGCAGACGCATTGGCATTTTCAACGAGGATGAAGATGTGGAAGGAAGAGCCTACACAGGCAGGGAGTTCGATGACCTTACTCCAGAGGCCCAGCGAGAAGCTGTGAAAAGGGCACGGTGCTTTGCCCGTGTCGAGCCTGCACACAAGTCAAAGATCGTTGCTTATCTGCAGTCCTTTGATGAGATCACAGCGATGGTGAGATATAGTGGTTTCATGAAAGTTAAAAACTAAAAACTGTTAAAATACATTAAAAGAGGGTCTGAAATGAACGCCAAACAACAACCATCTACAAAAAATTGACTTGAAAAAAGTGAAAGGAAGTTGTTAATTGGTTACTATAAGCTGCAACATCGCCTGTACATTTTCTTAATTCACAAACTATTAGTAGATGTGCAAAACTTTTGGGCTGAAAATTATTTTTTTAATTGTATTGTATTGTAACATGAGAAAATTAATGGAATTATTAAGTATTATCCTTACATTTAACATTAATATCATTGTATAATCTAATTGCTATACTTTTGGTTTGAGTAAAAGAAAATATGCTTCATTACCAAGCATGAATACCTTTAAATACAGCCTGTCAGATGAACTGTTAATATGAGTTAAGGTGGCAATTATGCAATCAGAGAGCTGAGAGGATCATGTGAAGGATGAAGTCTCTGATTCTATTCTCAAGTCTCTTAGCAATAATGTAATATTCTGCAGCACCTACATCTCTCAGAAAAACAGACAGCCTTGTCTGTTATGCTAATTTTCCCTGCTGGAGTTATGAGAGCATTTCAGTGCTCTTCCTGTTCACACGCTGTCGCCTCCAGCTCTGTTGTATGCATGTGTCTGTTTGTCATTTGGGGACATGAGGTATTTCCTAGACGTCAATGTGCACGACAGAGGCTGCTTTGCTTCTTTTAGAACATGAAAACAAATATTTAATCATACTCTACTTGACCCGTTTAATCCTCATCCTGTTACAAGCATTTACTAAAGAGCAAATATTATTTACTTTTGGATCATTAAGTCTTTTCATAAGCATAATATGTTTTGAATCTTTACTTGAATCCACTTTGTTTAAACAAATGGCCTTTGAATTTACCCTTAGATAATTTCCCCCTTTTTTTTTTCTTGTTTTTTTTTTTACTGTTGATAACACAAATACACTCTATAGAATATACCATAGAATTGATTTGGAGGTACTGAGTTATATGTGAGTCTTGTTTTGTTTTAAATGAACTGACATTTAAAAAAAAAAAATCTGTGGTTTGTCTTAAAATAAACTGTTAAATTGCACATTAGCCTGATTAATACAGAAATGAAAGAACTTCAGTTTATCTGGGAGCAAATGAACACACTCGTTGTGTTGATTTAATTACATTTTACAGAAATTATCAAACATGCAGAACTTTTTCCATTTTTTTTTCTTTTTCTTTAGAAAAGAGCAAATGCATGTCTGATAAAATGGCACAATCCAGTTTATCGAGCAAAGTGGGCTTTGAAGGGCCAAATGTTAAGTGCTGTGTGGAAAGCCAGTTTGTGTCTATTAAACCTCATACTTCACTCTGTTCTCACTTTCAGACTGGTGATGGTGTTAATGATGCCCCAGCCTTAAAAAAGGCTGAAATTGGCATCGCTATGGGCTCAGGCACAGCTGTTGCTAAGTCAGCCTCTGAGATGGTGCTCTCAGATGATAACTTCTCCACCATTGTGGCCGCAGTGGAAGAGGGACGAGCCATCTACAACAACATGAAGCAGTTTATCCGTTACCTCATCTCCTCCAACGTGGGAGAGGTGGTGTGGTGAGTGAGAGCCTGATTGTTGTAGCGCCTCAGTTTCCTATCCACATTTACACTCACCTGGTTTCCTTACTTTCCCCCATCACAGTATTTTCCTGACAGCCATCCTAGGCCTTCCTGAGGCTTTGATCCCCGTCCAGTTGTTGTGGGTGAACCTGGTGACAGATGGTCTGCCGGCCACTGCCCTGGGCTTCAACCCCCCTGATCTGGACATCATGGACAAGCCTCCCAGAAACCCTAAGGAGCCTCTCATCTCCGGCTGGCTGTTCTTCAGATACCTGGCCATTGGAGGTTAATCCAATATCTTGGTTATTCCATAGAATCTAATATTATTGACAATTTTTGCCACTTTAAGTGCACTTACAGTTCTTCCCTGAAAACTGCATGTCAGCTCTATGAAGCATCAAATCACACTGGAAGTATTTTACTCTTGTTTTTTCTAGGATACGTCGGTCTAGGCACTGTCGGCGCTGCAACCTGGTGGTATTTGTTTGATGAGAATGGGCCACAGGTGTCTTTTTATCAGCTGGTGAGTCAATGATTTAAAAGAAACAGTGATTTATTTCAATGAATAGGATAATTTCTCTTATGAAGTACAGTTTTGCTTGAGTTAATTTATGAAGGGTTTCTGAAAAATGATATGCCAGACTTTTAGAAATATGTTATAAATGAGCTCAGGCACAAAAACAAAAATAATAACTTTATTAATAACACAATGGCAGTTCCAAACTTGTTAAACCTTCGTTCATCTTTGGAACACAAATAAAAAATTTTTTGATGAAAACCGAGAGCTTTTTGACACTGCATAGACAGCAAGGGAACTACAATGGTCAAGGCTCAGAAAGAGTAAGGACATCTTTAAAATAGTTCATGTGACATCAGTGGCTCAACCGTAACTTTATGAAGCTATGAGAATACCTTTTATGCTAAACAAAAACTAAAATAATGACTTTATTCATTCCATCTCTTTTAATTTTTTGGGTGAACTTTAATAATTTTTTGTGACATAAGTGCAATTTACTGTCACTTTTGATCAATGTAATGCACCTCTGCTGAATAAAATTAATTTATAAAAAAAAATAAAATAATAATAATAATAAAAATCTTTCAGACCCCAAACTTTTGATAGGCAGTGTAGTGTACATAGTGGGGTCACACAATGCATTACATAGTGGAAATGTGAGTAAATGTATATACAAAATGTTAACAATAAAATATATACAAAATATTAACAAGAAAGTAATATAGAGTCATACAGTATTATAGCGGCATTCTAAAGTTAAAGAAATCCCAATGATATTGTTTTCTTTAAGAGGATTGGGATTGTTTTGGAATAAAATGCTCCACCAAGGATTCATGCCACAATAACAAGTTGAAAATGTTGAGTTTTTAGTCGGAATATTCTAAAATAAAGACAGCTGTTCAGTGTCAGGGAGTTCAGATCTCACAAGATGAGCTACACAGCTGCTCTTTGTGATATCACTTTAGTCCCTCAAAGGTCACAAAGACTATAGGTCAAACAATTTCCTTTCTTATTGCTCTTGCATCTTATATGGTGAATATATTAGATGCACTAAAGCACAACCTTTCTGTTTTATTAAGAATGATGCCACTTAGAAAACAAAACCTTGAAGATACTTAAGATGGCTGGTGATACTGCCCCACACTGATTATAAACTGTCGTCTTCTTGTCTGTAGCGGCACTTTATGCAGTGTACAGAAGAAAACCCCATGTTTCAGGGTATTGACTGTGAGGTCTTTGAGTCACGTTACCCCACCACCATGGCTCTTTCTGTGCTTGTTACCATAGAGATGTTCAACGCTCTTAACAGGTAAGATCTGCTGCCATGGTGATAGCTCTGCATCAACTGTGTTCTTTCAATACATCCAAGTAGTTACTGTAAAACACCTTTCAGATGTCTCATGAGCTCGGTGGAGCTGTGCTGGGTCTGTGACAGCTCTTGAGTTAATTTGCTTTAAAAATAGTAGGCCTAAATGTCTTTTTTTGCTACTTCCATTCTTCCTTTTGTAATTTTTTATGTGAGCATAACTTAAAGGACTACTTTGTAACTGGAATACTCATTCTAGTCATTTTAGACCCAAGGCCTCTTATTCTTCTCTCTTACAGCCTGTCAGAGAATCAGTCTCTGCTAAGAATGCCACCCTGGGTGAATATATGGCTGCTGGGGGCCATAATTCTTTCCTTGTCTCTACACTTCCTCATCCTGTATGTGGAGCCTCTACCGGTGAGCGATATACATTATACAGGAACATCTCTCTTTTCTGTGTCATTATTCACCTTATTTGTAACGTAAGAGCAAGTGTAGCAAACTGTAACTTGAATGTGTAAGGCTTCCAATATCATTAGTCTATATATGATCTTAAAAACACTAATTTGTAGCATGGATAGTTTTACCATTGGCTATGCTTTATTTTACAAGTTATTGATCTGAATTGGAAGTCTCGCACATTCACAGAAAATAGTTCACTTCCACATTGCAAAATAAAGTTTTTAAAGAGATGGTTCACTCAAAAATGAAAAGTATTTACTTATTTAAACAACCATTAATCATTTACTACATTTAGGGCTCATCCACACGAAGCCAGAGCTTTCCCTATGTGATCTTTTTTTTTTCTCGTTTAAAAAAAAAAAAAAAGAAAATTCCATAAACACGGACTCATCTCAAGAAATACCTCTGTACACATGAAACGACTGAAACTGACTCAAAACAATGTAGTATACATACCAGACCAGTATGTGGCACTGTAGTTATGCCAAAGAGATACACTTAAAATGGAGAAGAACTAGGAGCATGCACATAAACCTTGAAAGATGTAGGGTTATGAAAAATGGATCCATCAGCACGAAATGCCTGTACAATACTATACAGCTCAACACGTCTCCGTGTGTATGGGCTTTTAGTTACTGTAGCCTCATGTCATTCCAAATGCAGTTTCTGTTTTTTATGTGGATCATGTAAATGCAGAACCACCTTCTGAGTTGTAAAAACAATACCAACAAAAAAGCTGCTGGCTTCAATGCTTGAAGTGCAGCACTGTGTTCTTACAGGCAAGCAGCTTGTGATCTAGCATTTTCAGTGACTCTTAATGTCTCCGTTTAAAATACTGCTGCTCCACACAAACCACCATGTCTTTAAAAATACAACATAGACCAACCATTTTCACAAATGTGTAATGAGAGTCATTTATAAATATAGGTCTCCCTGTGATTTTCCAAAAATAGAATTTCTCTGGTTTAAACACTTGAAATCTTACCAATTAAGACAGCCGTAAATGTTAGCATTGAAATTTTACGGTTCTTCTATAAAATAAAAATACTTTATATTTTATTTTTAGGTCCTTGTTACAGTGTAATTATAGATGTAAGTACTGAGTAATATTAATTAAATACATGTACTTACTATATGATTAGGGTTAGGATTAGGGTTTGGCTTAAGGTTACTTGCATGTAATTATGCCTATTTAATTGTTAAAATAATAGTAAGTACATTTAAGTTGTAACAAGGACACCTTAAAATAAAGTGTTACCTAAAATGATTATTATTGTTAGTAGGTACTTTTTTATTGTACAGTACAATAGCATAATTATACTTCTATATTCCTTTATTATCTTAATTATATATTTGAATAATATTATTATCATCATCATCATCCTCATAGTTACACTGAATGGGTTTCATAAAAACAGTAGTGACCATTGAAAATACATTTGCAGAATCAGTGATTATAATGATGCACAGTGTTTCCAGGAAATATTGTTCTCTCTCTTTTCAGACCTCTCATTTCTCCTTTTGTGCTCCCCAGCTGATCTTCCAGGTAACTCCACTGCATTATTCCCAATGGATTGTAGTCCTCAAGATCTCAATTCCTGTCATCCTATTGGATGAGGCACTCAAGTTTATCTCCCGCCACCACTTAGAAGGTACAACCTTCTTACCAGAACGTTTCCCTCTTTATGTGTGGCTAACATGTAATTTCTGTCTCTGATGTGTCTGTTCTTAATATTCCAGTCAATGCTTCTGTCTCTTTTATACTGACGTTTTCTGTTTGTTTCTTCCGATCTGTTTCTCCTCCGGCAGTTTAACTTTCTCCTCTCATCTTTTAAAAGGTATTTTCTTTAACTACAGCCTGTCCGATTCGAAATCACTTTCATTGTTTTGGTCTTCATTTCCTGGAGCCACTATATAACTGCTCTCTCCCTCTCTCTCTTTTCCTGATCTACAGGTGAAGAGGAGGAAAAGTACAGGAAGAGTCGGCAGCTGAAATTCTAGGACAACTTCCTCCAGACACACATGAACACACACACGCCCACCCCTACCTTTTTTTCTCCGAGCTCTACAGACTACGCCCCATACACACACATTCACACACAAGTTCATCATCACTCCTCCCGTGTCTTCACTGCATGTCCAGCCACCACTAAAACAAGCAGGGCTTGTGGTTTATGTTACTGTGTGTGTGTGTGTGTGTGTGTGTGTGTGTGTGTGTGTGTGTGTGTGTGTGTGTGTGTGTGTGTGTGTGTGTGTGTGTGTGTGTGTGTGTGTGTGTGTGTGTGAGAGAGAGAGAGTGAGAGATTAGGCATGTGCGTGTGTGTTGGCATGTGCATGGGCCTAATACCATCATGTCAAGCAGTTGTGTGACCGTTTGTTTTCTTTTATTTTGCTTTTAAGCTTTCATATCCTTGCTGTAAATAGTAGGGCAGTTTCTGGTGCACTTGAGGGAGCAGAAGAAGGTTTGACGTTAAACATTTGGGTATTACGGGTTAAATTCATGAGGGGGTGGGGGGGCAATGAAACAATACTTCACAAACAAAATAATTAACTTTACACAATTGAAAAAGAGAGGATAGAGATGGCTTTAAGGGAGTCTTTTAATGTGTGAATGTTTGTGTTTGGACAGAATGGCCAGTTTCTTAAGTGGTCAACTCCAGTTTCTCTCTAGTTCTTCTCTTTACAGATGGGGTGGCCACCTTCAGTGCTGAGAGCTCATCCTCTTAGCCATTTAGATAACTGTTTACACAAGGCTCAACTTGGCAGCAGATATATTTAAACTGCACTGCAAAAAAATTGTCTAAAATAAGTGACATGTAAACCTGAGCATGTTGAAACATGCTTCGTTTTAGATTGAAGTATATGTGAAATAATAGTCCCAGGTATCTATTTTACCTACAAAAAATGTCAAAACTGTCCAAAATATTTACACGGGATCACAAACACAAACTGATCCTATCCCAGCCGCCTTCTCTTCTCCACCTATTTTATTCTCTAGAGTGAACTCCATTTGAACACTAGTAACTATGTGCTGCAAGTAAATCGATCCGAATGTGGTGCAGCCTGCCATATGCTGTAAGTATTAATATCTATGGCAGGTTTTAAATATGATGAGAGGGAAGAAGGAGGAAAGAAACAGATTGGTTCTTTGACATAAAGGGCAGTCCAGATCTGCAGAATTGCTTGTTGGGACATCTTTGATGTTTAACATTCTGACTCACTCCTCCACACAAACACATGCATCTTCATTATGGAGTACAGGGGTCTGACTTGAATGTACTTTCACTCACTTCCTCGCTTATCCTTTGAAATTTAACCAGAGTGAGAGACTCTGCAGTCCTAAACTGCACTTTTCAAGCTTCTTTAATACCGTATGCTGCCAGATGGCTTTTTCCATTTGCTCTTGTTTTCCTTCCTCATGTTCATTTCAGTTGAGTTGACATCGTCATCATGAACACACAATCATCCTTAACACAGTGGGGCTTACATGCTTGACGTACAGTACAACATGTCTGCAGAGGGAGGACTCTCTACCGCTAGTGCTTTTCTTGCAATTTTGATGAACTCTGCATTTTTTTTTTTTTTAAATAAAGTAATAATAATGTATTCGACTGAGAGAACCCAGGTGGTTTAGTTTGTCAGTTTTGCTGTTAAGGGTATCATATGCCTTCATCAATCTGTTGGGAAATGCTGGTGTGCGGTTATCAGACAAATAGGCAAACCAACTACAGTACGCCTGTGCCTGGTGTCATTATGCTTGCCGTGGTAAAACCACAGTGTGAAGAGTCTTTGTCCGCTTGTTAGCTGTGACAATGATGTGAGCATCATTTTGTCACAGCCTAGAATCATCTGTTTTGCCAGTAACAAATGTGAGTGGTGTAAATGCTATTTAAAAGGAAAGCTCTGTGTCCCATGTGCTCTCACACGTTTAGCTATTCCAATGGCAACATATTACCATGTAACTTTAAGGTCAGCGTACTGACATGAGGCAGCAAGGCCGCTCATTTTCATCACACTAGCATCTGCACCAATAGAAAGTGTAGGCTTTGTACAGGCTTGCTAATAACTACTGATCCCTTGAACTCAGTAAAAAAAAAAAAACTAAATACCTGATTGCATGGAACCTTGTTACTGTAATTAATAACCTATACAGTATATTTACTTTTTTTTAATAATGACTTAAATGAAACATTACCACCCGGAAGAGAACAGTGCAAAACTTTTTTTCTTTTTCTTTCTGCGTTCAAGTAACTAAAGATGGAGAATATTTTGTAGAACAGTGGAGGTTGTTTATTCATTGTTACAGTTTGTTTTTAAAGGTTGCAGGGTTTTTGTGTCTTTTAAATTTAGTTTAGGAGTTGTAAAATAAAGATAAGAATTGCTTTTTTGCAACTATAATTGGGTTTGAATGTCTGAAGATTTGTAGTTTTTCTTTGTTTGTCTGTTTTGTTTGATGATTGTTCTGGGAAAGGAACATCTTGTGGTTCACACAGAGTCCAGTAGTCAATACTGGCTTATGAAGTCGTTCTCTTGAAGGGCTTGGTGTGGGTACTGTGGCTCCACAGAAATTAAATGTCTGTGTGTTAAGCAGAAAGTTGGACGTCCACTTCGAAAATCTATTTCAATCCACATTTAAAAAAAAAAAAATGTTTTCACATTCTTGAACGTCTTTTGTTGGGGTTTCGTCTACATGCCGTTTTCATCAAACAATAATGAATGTTTTCATTCCAAAACGTTCTTAGTTGTTCGCTATGAACACTCTCGAAAAGGTTGACAGTCAGGAAAGCAAACACAAGATTGTAATGACGTTTCCCTCCATTTGTTCTCGAGAACAGTGTGGTCCTGAGATGAAGTCTTTCTGCCTGCGCACAAACCGGCTGGAGCTTTGCACCCACTGCTGAGAAAGAATTCTCTGTAAACGCCTTGGTAATGTTAATTGTGGATACATAATTTTATATATATGAAAAAGACATGTCAAATAAAGATTATTTATCTTCTAATTTATTTCCATGGTGTTGCTGCTTTATTTTTGCGTAGCCTACCTTAAATAAGTTTGGACTTTTGAGTGCAATGCCCACTAGTTGCCACGAGGTGACACTAATATCATATAATATATTTGGCTCGCTAACTGGTGAACGCTTCGCATTTGCACCTGTAAAGATACGCAGTGGGATTCTCAATGTTATAAAACTATTTAAATAACTCGTCTATGCTGTGGCGGAGTTGTTTCTTAAAGGACTCTCTTCTGTGGTGTAGTTAGCACATCGTAATTACTGAAAATCTACATGCTGTTTATTCTTTGACAACTTCAAGGTACAGTTAGTTAATCAGACGCAGGCCCCTCGCGTCCTTTGTCAGTGCATCAAAAAACGAGTTTTGATTGGCGAGACCAAGGTAAGTCCACTGATCTGTCACTGAGAGAGAAAGTCTCTCCACGTAATAAAACGGCAAAGCCATTTACTATATTCCTGTGAACAGCCGTCGAGTCACGTGACATTTGTATTTTATATTTGAATAGGGCCTGTTGAGCACTGAGGCAGGCAGCAAAATGATAGGTCCTCCTTGGGGGCAATAAGGGGCCCATAGTTCCACTAATTAAGCTGATCCAAGCTAGTCTTCACACTCTGAGACCACAGAGACTTTAAACCTGGCTAATTATTCTCACCAGACCCAATCACTGACATAACGTGTGATTTACAAATGACTAAGCTCTCTTGAGCGATATTGGAGTTTATTAGATCATGTAAACATGCGAAACAAATAATAGACGATAAATACTAAATAAACTACTGTTCAAAACTTTGAGGTCAGTAAGTCTTTTTAAATACTTTTATTCAGCAATTATGTATTAAATTGGTCAAAAGTGACACTAAAGACTTTTACATCCTTATGATTTCTATTTCAAATAAATGCTGTGCTTTTTGAGTTTCTATTCATCAAGGAATCCTGAATAAAGTATCAAGGTTTCAACAAAAATATTAAGCAGCACAACAGTTTAATAATAATAATAATATAATAATAATAATAAGAAATGTTTCTTGAGCACCAAATCAGCATATTACAATGATTTATAAAGGTTCATGTGACACTGAAAACTGGTGATGGCTACTAAAAATAAATTAGTAAAAATTTAATATTTTTTTTACCAAAAAATAAATTAATAAATATAATATATAAATAAAATAAATAAATATATATATATATATTAAAGTTATTTGAAACTACAATAATACTTCCAAATATAACTGTTTTGTGTTTATATACAGGTCCTTCTAAAAAAATTAGCATATTGTGATAAAGTTCATTATTTTCCATAATGTAATGATAAAAATTAAACTTTCATATATTTTAGATTCATTGCACACCAACTGAAATATTTCAGGTCTTTTATTGTTTTAATACTGATGATTTTGGCATACAGCTCATGAAAACCCAAAAAATCTCAAAAAATTAGCATATCATGAAAAGGTTCTCTAAACGAGCTATTAACCTAATCATCTGAATCAACTAATTAACTCTAAACACCTGCAAAAGATTCCTGAGGCTTTTAAAAACTACTAGCCTGGTTCATTACTCAAAACCGCAATCATGGGTAAGACTGCCGACCTGACTGCTGACCAGAAGGCCATCATTGACACCCTCAAGCGAGAGGGTAAGACACAGAAAGAAATTTCTGAACGAATAGGCTGTTCCCAGAGTGCTGTATCAAGGCACCTCAGTGGGAAGTCTGTGGGAAGGAAAAAGTGTGGCAAAAAACGCTGCACAATGAGAAGAGGTGTCCGGACCCTGAGGAAGATTGTGGAGAAGGACCGATTCCAGACCTTGGGGGACCTGCGGAAGCAGTGGACTGAGTCTGGAGTAGAAACTTCCAGAGCCACCGTGCACAGGCGTGTGCAGGAAATGGGCTACAGGTGCCGCATTCCCCAGGTCAAGCCACTTTGGGCTACAGAGAAGCAGCACTGGACTGTTGCTCAGTGGTCCAAAGTACTTTTTTTCGGATGAAAGCAAATTTTCCATGTCATTCGGAAATCAAGGTGCCAGAGTCTGGAGGAAGACTGGGGAGAAGGAAATGCCAAAATGCCTGAAGTCCAGTGTCAAGTACCCACAGTCAGTGATGGTCTGGGGTGCCATGTCAGCTGCTGGTGTTGGTCCACTGTGTTTTATCAAGGGCAGGGTCAATGCAGCTAGTTATCAGGAGATTTTGGAGCATTTCATGCTTCCATCTGCTGAAAAGCTTTATGGAGATGAAGATTTCATTTTCAGCATGACCTGGCACCTGCTCACAGTGCCAAAACCACTGGTAAATGGTTTACTGACCATGGTATTACTGTGCTCATTTGGCCTGCCAACTCTCCTGACCTGAACCCCATAGAGAATCTGTGGGATATTGTGAAGAGAAAGTTGAGAGACGCAAGACCCAACACTCTGGATGAGCTTAAGGCCGCTATCGAAGCATCCTGGTCCTCCATAACACCTCAGCAGTGCCACAGGCTGATTGCCTCCATGCCACGCCGCATTGAAGCAGTCATTTCTCCAAAAGGATTCCCGACCAAGTATTGAGTGCATAACTGAACATAATTATTTGAAGGTTGACTTTTTTTGTATTAAAAACACTTTTCTTTTATTGGTTGGATGAAATATGCTAATTTTTTGAGATGGGAATTTTGGGTTTTCATGAGCTGTATGCCAAAATCATCAGTATTAAAACAATAAAAGACCTGAAATATTTCAGTTGGTGTGCAATGAATCTAAAATATATGAAAGTTTAATTTTTATCATTACATTATGGAAAATAATGAACTTTATCACAATATGCTAATTTTTTGAGAAGGACCTGTATATATAGCACTGGTTAGCATATTATAATAAAAAAATTATCAAACTTATCAAATTTTGAACAGTAGTGTAGCCTATATTATATCATTTTTTTATTTACAATCATGCATAATGAAGATGATGCAAAACAAGCAAATCAAAATATATATGTATGTATATATATATATATATATTTTGTTTGGCTAACAAATTCGTAGTTAAGGGAATAGTTCACCCAAAAATTGAAAAGTTTTTGTTATTTTTGAGTGAACTATACATTTAATATTGCTGTAATCTCTTGCATTTCTTAAAATGTAAAGAACAAATGTGATCTTATATAGATGGGCAACATGGTAATTTAGTGCTTAATATTAGAATTAGGTAACATTTAGATTTGTCATTGAGGCCTAATTTATCCATCATCTCTCTCTCTCTCTCTCTCTCTCTCTCTCTCTCTCTCTCAGCCTTTTCTAATATGTATTCGGATTCATCTTTCTTTTAATTTTAGTTTTGTTGTATCTCAGTATGTCAGAACCATTTTATATAATACGCCAGTTTTTTTCCCCCTTACTGGCTTTATTCTTTTTTTTTCCACACACTAGCTGTGATCCCTTAATAAGCATGCATCTAAACACCTTATTCAATATTAATAGCTGCACATCATTTTCCCCTTGTTTTGCCAAAATCATATTCCATCTCTGACCCAATTTCTTCTCGAAATATAATATACTTGTGTATACCATGTATCTGTATTATACAGTATATTGGACTATATTCAAACTTTTTGATATTTTGCTTGCTCACTCAGTGGATGTGTGGGCGATTAAGCAGCATAATCTGTTTTCTTCTGTTAAAAATGAGCCTATAATTAAGCTGCATATTGATGTAATCTGTGTCATCTCGTCTTTGACTAAACAGTGCCTTTAAGAGTATCTTTAGTAGTTTAGCAGTATAACTGCATTATTGTTTGTAGACCAGTTTATAATGTCAAAAGAAATACACAAACCAGTGTCTCTTGAGACCTGGTTCTTTTTTTTTCTTTTTTCTTTTTACTGGAAATGCGACATATGAGTCTGATTCAAACATGCATGTATATATTTTTAGTGAAACAAAAACATACAGTGTGACCACTGTGGACTGATTCCCAAATGATTGACTCTCATTAGCCATTTCTTTTTTAGGGAAAAAAAAAACATGATCAGTGTGATCATTCATTTTAGTGAATCAAAAACATACAGCTCTTCCATTGTAGTTTGATTCATGAATGAATGAGTCTTATGAGCCCATCTCTTTTAGTGAATCAAAAACATACAGTATATTGTGAGCAGTGTGGTTTGATTCCTGAACTATTTAACTAAAAATTCAAAAAGACTAGTCTGACTTCACTGAACTGAATCGGTCAGAGCAATAACTGAATCAACATGACTCTCTTGCTGTACTGTATCAAATTGAAGTAGCCATATATTTTAGTTCGTGCTAGTGAGGCTGTCCTGAGAAGTGATGCAATAATCCCACCATATTGCCTTTTCTTTTCCTCTCTCTCAGTGCTCAAACATAGAGCTTTCAAAAGCTGCCTGTTTGTCGCAGTTGTGCTCGAGGCTTATGGATTGGTTTTTGATTTCTTCTTCCTTCAGCTTGATAAATCAGTCTGACAGCCAATCCCTCTTTCCTTCTCTCCCCCATCTTTACCCCACCACTTGCTTGTCTATATCTCTTGCTTTTCTGTCTCTTACCCCCTTCTCTCTCTTTGATTTGGCGGCAGTGCGAGCATATTAAAAGCATTGGTTTAAATGAGTGGTATGAGTCATAGCAAACTCAACAGCAGACATTCAGAGTATTATTGTGAAAAGACTGAATGGAACTCGCAAGGATACTCTCACTGATGGTAAAAGGTGAGAGAGAAAAGGCAGGGAAAAAAAGAAAATTGCACAGTAGCTACATAATGAGTCCTTGTGTATGTGTAGGCCTGCATGTGTCTTGTGTGTGATAGTGAATGTGTTTTTCTTTGGATTCGATGTGCGTGTAATCATCATTAGGCAGTGGCACATTTGGTTACCTCTATGTCCTCTTTGCACCTTGAGCACCATGACAAGTGCTGCAATCTCCAAACGTTCCCCCAAGACAAGAATTTTCCTTTGAAGCTCTTTGCTCAGCATTATGGGTACCTAGATACAACACAACCTCTATTCCCACTGGCACATGCACGCTAACTTACTTCACCACCCATTACTTACATCAGAGCATCTTGTAGACTCAGATTAGCCTGTAATAGGCAAAAGTGGAAGGAACAGATGGGTTTGACCTTTTGAATAAATGAACTCACTTGTCATTACCCTTGGGGCATGATGCTATTGCTTCTCAAATTTATAGGCACTCAGGCATAAGGTTGCTTGGTCAGCTACCTTGCCTTTCAACAGGTTGAATTAACTGTATATTAAAAGCATAATAGCTTTAGACTGGGTTTTCTTTCACACAGTCTTATGAGGGTTGGGGATTATGCTCTGAATACCATACTCTTATTATTTTTGCACCATACATTGCATTCAAATTTTGTGTATGTATGAACGTGTACTGCAAAAAAAGAAAACGCTTCCAGTGTCAGTCGTTTTCAGTCCATTATTTTGCCTGAAACTGCATATTTGTTGTCATATTATTGTATAGTGTATATAACGTGTATGCGTGTTACTGTAGTTTATCACCACTGATAATCTACTACTAAATACAGTATAATGTAGAAACTGTAAAGATGCTTTCCAATGATTTGTATCGTGAAAAGCACTATACAAATAAACTAGAATTGAATTGAATTTTATATTCAAGGGTTATTGTAGTTAACTAAAATTTTAATAAAAATACTTCAAATGAAATTTGAACTTTAACTTCAACTTTAACTTAAAAAAACTGATACATTAAAATAACTGAAAATAAAATGGAAATAAAATTAAAATAAATGTTATGTAATAAAATATATAACAATGTGTGTATGTGTTTTTATACAGAACGTGTGTACATAACTTTTAACTGGACGAAATTGGGTAAATAACTGCCCATATGCAATAAATGCTGCAACCAAAACTATACCTTCGGGGATATAAAATAAAGACTAATCTGAAATTCAAGAGATAAATTCATCCTTCAAGGCAGGGTGGGTGATTTGGTTCAAAAATGTTTTTTCTTATGCTGGTTGAAAGTCTCTTCACATCCCGAAAATACTAAGTTAAACGTTCTAAATGTATTTATATATTCATACCGCCCATGGAAGGTCTAGGACCATAAAATGTTCGTCCAATCATATTCCTAGGTCCGAGGATTATGATAGGCTGCCTTACCTGACTGTCAGCGTATGTATTGGCATACCTCCACACACCCCGTTCACGCAAACGTGATACATCATATGTCATTATTTTAATCTTATGTGCTTTGTATCGTAATGTTTTCTCGTGGGTGAATGAGACCTGAGGTAATCTGACTTCAGATTTGATCAGAAAGTGTTTTCAGTTTTGTGTGCAATATGAATAAGACATTAGACTGAGATCAGGCAGAAGGCGGTCTGTGGGCGTGGCGTCTGAAGCTGAGAATAGTGTGTTATGAAACCGGCGGGCTTTAGGACCTCATCATAGTAAAAGAAAGGGCAATGTTTGATGGATCGTGAAGTTCATCCAAGCTTTCTGTCGGCGTTGTAATGTTACACATGATAAGATACGCAATTTAATTCCCTGTAATTCACTTGACGGATCTGTAGCGCAGCTAATAAACGGAAGCTGATGACAATAAGCATGTGACGGGCTGTAGTGTGTGAAGCTTGCTCGCTCGCGCGGGGATCTGTCAGAAAGAGAAAAGGAGAGAGAGAGGGATGGGGCAGATATATTCCATCAAACCGACTCACACGAGACTGAAATGATGCGGAGATCCCTTCGCCAAATACAGCCCGAGCATCATTCAACCTAATAAGAGGCAGAAACATGCTTGCTCGAATAGACCCGTGAGCGACACACAGCAGGGACACTGATGAAGCCAGCTGTCACTCACCTCACGCGAGGATCTTTGACAACTCGATTCTGGAAGTGAAACTTTTCTAGAACATCAAGACTGATTCGAGTGCCATCGGATTGAGCTAAATCGAAAGCAATTTCAAATCGGGGGAGCTGTGATCGGGAGATTGTTGAACAAAAGACACGCGACCAAGTTGATACGTGAGTAACTTAGTTATCATATCAGCGTGCAGATAGCGACGGCGTTTTGTTTTTGTTTCGGCCATTCACAGCAGCAGTGGTCGAGCGAGGACCTTGGCAATAAGACAGAGGAGAGAAGCTGTTGCAGTGCTGTTTGGACAATGCAGCTGGTTACTTTAGTGAGGAGGAGAGCAGAAGGGGCGGTTTCTTACTCTGAGAGCCCCCTTCTGTAACCCTGAATACACTGTGAAGTGTAGACAGAAACAAAGATTTGTGGAGTAGTGTCTGCTTAACTGAACCGAAGCACAAAAAATGGTCATGTACCGTTAACAACTGCAGTTATGTTTTTATAGCCCTGTAATTTATTTTAACGTTGTACGTTGTGTTACTGTAGCCTACGCTATGATGACGTCAATGAACAAATAGCGATTTTCATTTAACAGAAGGATTATTTTAATATCACTTAAATGCATACTTTTGTGACGACAAATCAACTGGGTTGATAATTGTTTACCTTAAATTAACCTGTTTATAAATAATGACAAAATTTACCAAGAAAACAAAAAAACGATCAAACTTATAGCTACACCTGGGTATCATAGCGGGTATCATAGTTACTCATTTATTTCCATAGGGAAGATGAAGAGGATTTTTTATTTTTTATTTGAGGTACGAGTAAAAGTTTTTGCACTTTAGGTGACCTTATTTAAACTCCAGCCGACTGAATAAAACAAGACAAGAAGTTGTTTTGCTGGTTTTGTTTCAATAATGCAGTCTGAACCCTCTTTAGTGGTTAAAAATAAAATATAATTCAGGGGTAAATCTAACAGGTTTTCTTTGGTCTGTATTCAATTTATCTATATGTTAAAATGAAAAAAAAAGTCAAATCTATATAATATTTCGTTTCATTGTAATGGCTGTATATATACACATATCCCTGAACTAAGTACATTTCTGCAGCTGTTATTATGCTTAAATGAAAACGAAAGGAGGCAATGGTATTTGATATCCTATTTCGTTTTATTGTAAATATACTGAGAGGAAAATTGCAGTAGCCAAAGCGAGTTGAGTTCACGCAGCATTGATTGAGTTCAACCACCATTTATTCGGATCATGTTCAAGCTCAGAAGGAAGAAGCCCTCAACAATCCCCGAGAAGAGACGGAAGATTCAAAAGAGCTCTTTGTGTTTCAGTTTGAGCTCAGGGATGACATGGAGGTTTTTTTGCAAGAATGCAATGACAAAATGGGCATCAGAGTAAATTCTGCATTTAAAGTATTTTGAAGTTTATTTAAAATTTTCTTTATTTTAATACAATTAAAAGAATCGTTGGCTTCTTTTTTTTCAATTTCGTTTTTTTTTATATTTTTTAAATAAAAAATGCATGCTGCACATTTGTTCTTGAAAAAAAATAAAGGATGTTTTATATAAAGAAGTTACTAAGTTTCAAGCATTACTTTTTTCAACAGCATGATCAGGAAGGAACTCTCAAAATACAATGAAACGGATAAGTATACAATTATATTACACAAGATTCATGTTTTAAAATGCGTATTGTACTGTAACCGTACCTTAATGCATCATTATAACAAAGGATGACGTTTCGTGTGTAATAAAAGCTCCAAAACCTTAAGTGGCGCTACTCGGCAGTAAACTCCGACCCTCACTTCCGGTTCTGTGCGTGTCCAGGGGGGCAGGGTTTCATTTTTTTTTTAAGCACTCCTGGGTGCCGCCATTGGCTAGCGGACCCCCACCTGGTGTTAGCATTCCATTGACTCCCATTCATTTTGGCGTCACTTTGACAGCGAATAACTTTACATTTGAGGCGTTTAAAGACTCCATATGTCCATTAATTATTTCTAAAGAAACACGAAAATGTATTAAAGGCTCCATTACCTTGTATCTTACGTTATGGTCCTGTAGAAGCAGTTTTTGTCAAAAATAGGCTAACGATTGCATCATAACCTGCGCCTCTCTGTCGCACAGTAGAGAAATTACCATATGGACAGGAGGAGAAGCTCGCAGGCAATCTTTTACTGTCTATGAGGCTATCGGGGGGGGGGGGGGGAGGCATAAAGTCAAGGGAGATAATTAATCAGAATACTTACCAAAATGTGCTCCTGTTCACGCTCGCCTTCTCTGCAAGATTCGGAGGGTGATTCAGATTTCTCTTGGCACAGCGATTAGAAGACGTACAGGTTGCTCACGTGAAATCTCCGTCATCAAGCTCAGTTTGAGTCTAAACTAAGCTTGATGACGTCAGCAACCTGTCTGACAGATGTAAATCTTCTAGTAGCTGTGCGTGCAAACTGCCATCGTTAATCTTGCAGAGACGGGGAGCTTGAGCGGGGAGTTCTTTGGCGTGAGTGAGCAGGAGTAAGTATTCTGATTAATTATTTTGTATAGTATTTTAAAATGTAACGCCAGGGCTTGTATTTTTGGGCTTCTCTCTTGACGTCTCCCCGATTGCCTGCGAACTTCTCCTCCTGTCTGTACGGTAATTTCTCTAGTGTGCGACAGAGAGTCAAGTGGTTATAATGCAATTGTTAGCCTATTTTACAAAAACTGTTTCTACGGGGCCTTAATGTAACATAGAAGGTAACGGAGCCCTTTATACATTGTCGTGTATCTTTAGAAACAAATAATGGACAAATGGAGTCTTTAAATGCCTCAGATGTAAAGTTATTCACTGTCAAAGTGACGCCAAAATGAATGGGAGTCAATGGGATTCTAACGCAAGTGAAGTTCTGCTACAAGATGGCGGCACGCGGCAAACTTCACCTTCCAGTCGACTTCCTTCCCGCCTGGTCTGCGCAGTACGCCCGACCCCCAGGAAGTGCGTGCTTCTAATTGACTTCACTTGTCTCTGTTGAATCCAATGGGGTCGCTTTGTCCATTTCTTTTACTGTCTATGCTTGTGTCTTTATCATAGGTCTCTGACAATTATAACTCCGCCCCTCACTTACGGTCTTGGCGGCAGGGTCCTCACGGCGGGGGGTGGTGCTGCGGGTCTGCAGCTGGATACTATTGATTTTAGCTGGTTATTAGGTTAACTAGTAGCCTAAAGTCTAGACCATACTTAACTTAATTTAATATATATATATATATATATATATATATCTATCACATCCCTGCTGAGAAAAAAGCCAAAACCAGCCTGTTGTGGTCTTACCTGCTTGAAGCTGGTCTTTCTGGCCAGGCTGGTGTTCAGCTGGTTGGTCAGATGGACCATCTAAAACCAGCCTGAAAAACCAGCTCTGAAGACAAGCTAAGACCAGTCAGCCAGTTTAGACTGGTTTTAGCTGGTTTTTCTAGCAGGAATAGCAGATGGTGGCTGGTTTTACAAACTGGTATTTATTAGTTTTCAAAATCTTTGTCAATTCCCACCATTTATATCTTAATTCATAATTTGTCTGATTAAAAAAAAATCATTACATGTTATCATATGTAATGTAAAAACCACAAGTATGTGTATTTTTGTGTCACTGGCTTTGGTCATTGCATATAAGGGGTTTAAAAAGTTACTGATTTCAATACAGACTTTAGGGAATGGAAGATAATAGAGTTTCGTCTGAATCCCTCAGCAGCATGTTATTTGGGGTTGTAAATAAAATAAAATAGAATACAATACAATATTGACCTGTTGGATTGGTTCTGTAACACACACCAGATTGCCATCCCTTCTGCCTCTGTAAATCTAATCCCCATTGACTGTATTGATTCTACTGTGCTTGAAGGATTTCTCAGTATAACCAACTGGATGGGAATGCTATGAAACAGTCATGCAGAGGAATAGAACAATGTGGTTAAATATAGCTGTGTTTTACTGAATATCTCTGAGCCTATGAGCCTGGTCTACAATGGGCATTTCTTAGCCAATTAGATGGCTGTTCTCCAAATGTATAATTATTTAGTGCACTATAGCCAGCACAGTCGCAGGGGCCGCTGAGAGCTGGATGTGAGAGAATAATTCAGAGGTTATACATGTATTGGTGGCACTTCAGCAGGGCTCAGTTGCTCCTGGTGAGTGTCAGAGAAGATGCAGCAAGCTTCCTGTGTCACTGTGTGAGTGTGTTAAACTGATAATGTGCAATCAGCCTTTATTAAAATGCAAGTGAGAATCAGACTGCTCTGTCAGTTATGTTGCTGAATACTTGCTTACATTTATTTATTCATTTATTTGAGCTTCTGGTGATGTATGACGGAATTCTCCAATCATTCAGTCTGCTTTCTGCATTTCAGCTGCCTCCTTCCAAATCAACATTCAGGAGATTGTTGAACCATGTCCCTGCCATACATTTTTTCTTTATCAATAATTGTTATGATTTAGATACTAAAGAAAAGATCCATTGCTACTTCTGTTACATTGCAACTTTAAAACATGATCTGGGAAATCACGCAAAGAATGCCCATTTCTACAGTATTTTATGTCGACTAGGAACACAACATTCAAAGTGTATTTACAGCAGTGTTTCTTCCTCTTTGTTGTGTGCAGACTTGTCTCATTGCCAAGGGGGAAATTGCAGCAATGTCACCTCTGCTTTGGGTTAACTCTGATTCAGCAATAAAAGGCGCTGGAGAATACTGTGCTGTAGTGTAGCACTCCTCCTCCTCTGTGCATACACAAACACATACACACACACACATCTCACCTCTAGTTCCTCTGCTTTGCTTGTGTAGCGTGAGTGAGGGAAGCCACAGTGTTTACTACTGTCAGAGACTTGAGAGACGAGAGAAAGAGAAAGCGAGGGTGGGCGGGGGCACAAAAAGAGAGTTGATGAGGACCTCTGTTGTGCTCCTGTCACATATTTCTGAGAGCGGGAGAGGAGCACAGAGAACCAGAGTGTAACGACGTGTCCCATCAATCTCAGGAGGCAAGAAATTTGAAGAGACAGAAAGAATCATTGAAAGTAAGTGTAGTGAAGACATTATGACAAACCTGAATAAACATTGAAATGATCTTAGTAAAACTCGGTAAGGTTAGCATTTAGTATGTTATTTTGCTTTACTAATAAATTTTTAATGTTTCAATTTGTATAAATTAAGAGTTGAAATTGCATAGTGAAAGAACACAAATTAACAACAGTATATTTCTAAATGAACAATAATCTGATAATTACCGTAATGATTTACAATAAGGGATTATTTGTTAACATTATTTATCTACATTCAACTATCAGTGAAGTTATTTGTAAAGTACTTGACAATATTATTCGGGGAACCTGAGCTTACATGGGCTGACAATCAGTGTTACCAATAACAAAGATTAGTAAATTAAGTGACAAAAGTAAAAGTAAATTAATGTTAAACAATAGGACATTATTGAAAATACTTACCATAAAAAAAAAGAAACTAATGTTAAAAAAACGGAACCTTCAAAGTGTTAAAGTTATCTTAATAGTTAGTCTCAATGTTCAATATGTAGAGCCGTATGAAAATTAATTCAGACCCTGCATAATGCAATAGGACGCCTGTTTGGCTTCATCAAATTTTAATGTTCAGGATGCCCTTGATAGGCTATTTGTTTTGTTTGATTTTGCTGTTTGGACTTGAGCACTGCACATTCATTTCTAGCGAGATTTTATTCTGAACAGCAGTGAACTAGAATAAAGCTTGCAATCAGCACTGTGGTATTTTGTATAAACAGGAGGTGTGTGAGAGTGTGCACATACTGAAGCGTGTGTCTTTTATTCCTGCCGTTGTCATTTTTCGATGAAAGCCGAGATTACTGTGCATTTGTGAGGTGAATTAGTCTGCTGCTTACAGACTCCAGATCATGCATCCTTTGTAATCCTTGACTTAATTCTATACAGCAGCTCAGGCTTTGTGATCTCTCTGTATTGAGATTAAGACAGGGGCCTTTTGTCATCACTGTATCAGAACTCCAGTGATGCAGCCTATTGACCCTGACATGCTGCAGTCATACTGTACACGTCCCTCTCATCGCCAGTAATTCCACTATGAGAGCGCAGTAAGACTTAAACATCGACCAGGATTTATGCCTGGGTTTCTGTCATTGTCATACCATTTGAATTCACAACATATTTGTATACAACTAAACGTCCTGACAGTGTATTTAGAATGATAAAATGCATATTTTATAAAATGTTCCTCTAATTGGTCAGTTCCAGTGGTGTTAAATGCAATACATGGCAGAAAAAAAACAGCTACTCCACATGGCCCCCATAACAAACCATTATTTTTATCCTATTGCCTAGTATTTGATTCAATTAATTGACCAATATTTTTGGACCAATTTTTGGATTTAATATTTTAAGGAAACTAAAATCTTTTTTTTTACATTTATTAAATTAATGCATAAAATGTATTTAATAATCGACACTCAGATAAAAACTGAGTTATACAAACATGTTAGTTGTACATTTTTGTAACGTTTTGATAACCAAACTGTTTCTACTCCAGTGTGTTTTCATAAACATACAAAAAAAATGGTGGCTGTAATAAAGCTTGTTTTCATGACAGAATTTTTAACGCATATATTAAATAATGAAGAGGCGAAGTTCAAATTAAAAATATAACAAAAGTTTAAGTAAAAACATATAGCACACATTTAGCAGAACGCTTCTCTCTAGAATTTCTTTTTTTCGCAAGTTATCTCAGGTTTATGGACATTGAATGACTTTCCAGAGGTAATTGTAAAGTTACATGAAACATTGTTTGCAGGCTGTTTTGTTTACATCATAAACAAGCTGTTTGTACAAAGCTGACAGAATTTGAAAGCTGAGACTTTGTTTCATATTAAAAGTAACAAAGCTTAATGCATATATTGGATGGCAGGTGAGCTACAAATAATGTTTAGTGAAGTTCAAGCATCTACAGAAAACGACAGACTAAAAGATAGTTTTCATATTGTAAAACAGCCTTGTGTTCTTAGTCATAACAGTGCGATTCTTCCCCAGGCTTCTCTCCGGAATAAGGGATTCCAGGAAACGCCAAAGGTTGTAGACGAAGCTTCCAGTGTATTTGACTCCGTGATGCTTGAGTGTGTTTCCCCAGAAAACACATGAGAATAATCCAGTCTTAGGTGTCATCCATTGCAGCGTGTGCATGCCTGTCTAATTGGCCATGACTTTCCTGTATTTTTGCTTTTCATAAAAGGTTTGTCCACCCATTCCTTGGAAAGTTTAAAGGATATGCTAAACCTTCCTGAATTTGTTTTCTCACCTGTTCCAAGTTATGTTTTTATCTTGAATGTGTCATGCAAAGCTAACAGGATATGTACACCTCCCCAAGCGGTCATGTGAAATCAGTCTGTAATTGTACCTGCACCGCAGAGCCAAAGCTTCTATAACCTCATGCTTGTCGAGATTGTATCTCAGGCCCTTGAAAAGGCCACAGATATAGTTTGTGTTCCTGCCCCTCCGGGTGCTCTTGCTTACTGCCAGCCTCTGCTCTGAGACGCTCTGTTCCCATAAATAATTCCCTCTGTGTGTCAAAGGGCACAATCACATTGTCTGTCTCCTTCTCTCTATGGCCCTTTAAACCTGACATTAACATGCGTTCCATGTCCGGATAATATCTGGATGTTCTTTAGCTGGATTGTATTTATCTCCACTTACCTGTGGAAAACAGAAAATGTTAGTTGCATAATGCATCACGGTTGTGTTGACAAAATGTTCCGTCATTTACCAAATTGTTGTTGTTTTTTTTAACAAAAAAGAAAAATAACTTTATTCAACAATTTCTTCTCTTACCTGGCAGTCAATGCAAAAAAAAAAAAAATAGCTTGTATGCTTCGTAAAATTACATTATTTTAAAGATGTCCTTACGTTTCTGGGACTTTAATGTGGTAGTTACATTGCTGTCTATGCAGGGTCAGAAATATCGTAATTTGAGTTCAGTAGATGAACTTACGGTTTTGGAACGACATGAGGGTGAGTAATTAATGACAGAATTTATTAATTCCCTTTAATTTTTTAAATAATTTTTTTATTATTATTATTTTTTTTTTTATCTGATTTTTAACCCCTTTAATCCTAGGTGTAAAGGTGGCCTATCAGTTGATGTTAGGTAAATAATTGAAAGACCAGTTCTGGGTGGAGGTGTGTGGTGTGAGAACAGTGTATCCAAAGAAAAAGCTGTACCAGATTCACTGGGATAAAAGTCAAAGGGTGGTTTCCTGTGAGCACAGTGGCAGTGTATTTTTGTCTGTGTGTGGAGTTAAGAAGCGTGCTATCAGCCCTGTGCCCCACTAGTCACTGTCTCCAAGCTCTTCTGAGCTTCCTTTAAAGGAAGAAAGAGGGGAAAAAAAGCATCAGAGGGTCTTTGGAAACACTCGGATTTTAATGCATTGCAAAAGCTAATCCCTCAGCCTGAGGATTCCCCCAAAATATTCATCATTAATATGCATGCATGAGAGGGAGAGAGAGGAAAGAATGGAGGGATAGAGCAAGTAAGACATCCGTTAATAAGGTTTGCCTCATATATCTGCTCTAAGTAATCTCTTAAAAGTAGTATGAGGTCGAGTCATGTACTGTAAGTAGTAACCCATCTTTTTAATATGTGAAAGCAATGTAAAAAATGAACAGTATTTTAGGCCTACAGGCAATGTTAGAAAAGCATTTTGGTTCATGGTTCATCATCACACTGTATGTGACCCTGGACCACAAAATCTTATGTCTTAAGTTGCTTGGGTATATCTGTAACGAAAGCCAACAATACATTGTATGGGTTAAAATTATCGATTTTTCTTGTATGCCAAAAATCATTAGGATGTCAATATTAGTAATGTGCTAAGGACTTCATTTGGATAACTTTAAAGGCAGTTTTCTCAATATTTAGAATTTTTTTGCACCCACAGATTCTAGATTTTTCAAATAGTTGTATCTCAGCCAAATATTGTCCTATTCTAACAAACTATACATCAATGGAAAGCTTATCCAGCTTTCAGATGATGTATAAATCTCAATTTCCCAAGAAAACAAAGGACCCTTAGGATTGGTTTTGTGGTCCTGGGTCACATATGGGTTTCTCAGAATTCATGTTTTTATATTTCAGATGTTAACCTCTTTCTATGACCTTTGCTTCTCATAAAAACCTGACTCAATGGTAAAATAAAAACAATGCAAAGCTGTGAATTAAATTTTTCAATCAGCAGTGCATATACTTACTTGACAGGAAACCTCCAAAATAAAAGCTTGCTGAAAATGATGAAAAAAAATGTAAAATATTATTATTTTATTTTTAAGTAACTATAAAATAATTTTATTTGTATTTAATACTCCCTTTTATTTCAAAATATAATAGTATTATCACACTTTATTGTTTTAAATTATTTTATTTAAAACTAAATAAAGTGCAATAATACAATTAATATTATCACTATTATTAAGTGTGAGGACCAAACCAAACTCCATGTGCTCTTATGAGAACCAGGCTGATAAACTTATGTGCACCACTGAATATAAAAGTAGTTTTAATGCATTAATTATGCCTTGTAATGCACCTTATAATACATTGTACAATCTCATAATTGTAACCACAGTTAATATAGTATAACACTTATCAATAAATTGTTACACTGTGCATTTAAAATTCAGCTATAATTATTTACGACAAGAATTTATGTATTACAGTGCACATTATGAATAATTATAAAGCATTATACCCTTTAATAACCCTTTATAGTGTATTGTACAGTTCATAAAGGCTTTAAGTAAAGTGTTACCATTATTATTTATCTGTTCATGTTTAACTAACGTCAACCAAGATTATTTAAGCAATGCTACTTGTAACCTTTGTAGGACAGGTTAACAAATAATATAAGACTATCGGGTAAATTACATTTTAGACAAAACATTGCTACTAATAGCTGGGTTGCTGAAATTCAGCTTTGTCATCACAGGAATAAATGACAGTTTGAATATATTAGAAGCAGTTATTTTAAATATTTCACAATTGATTTTTTATCAAAATATTGAGCCTAAGAGACTTCTTTGAAAAAGATTTAATAAATCTTACCAACCCCAGATTTGGAATGCTAATGTTGAAAGCTTCATTACATAACAATCTTCGGTCTTTGTTTTTGAACTAAATTTAGAGCCGTTTTGAGCCTTTGCCGGTGTACTTGTAACAGCAGGAGCTTCTTGATTGAATCATAGGTTTCAGGTTTCTCTGCTCAGACAGGACTGATTTTGCTGATTGAGACAGTGATCTACAGATTGTGGAACTGTTGTTTTTGTTGTTGTGTTCAGTGATAGGAGAAGCAACGGAAGCAGCAGATGGCTCCTGCCCGTGTCCCATTCTTTTTGCTCAGTGTGAAAATCTGTCATTAAATCATCTCTGGCCTGTAAAGCCTTTTGATTAGCCTCGCATCTTATTTCGTTGTAGCCGTGTTTTCATTTGATGGAGTCTGAGACCACATTGACAATTTTGTATACAGAATTTTTCAAATCGAACCTTGGAAATAATCAAATATATTATTAACGTGTTAATATTAAATAACATTATCTAAAATAATAATAAAAAAGTTTTAGAAATGTACGTTTAAAAACAAAAGTTAATTTTTATTCATTAATTTTAATTTATGTTGAAATTAATTTTGAAATAATAATTTATAATAATTCAAAAAACATTCACTTCAATTGTTGTGCATTTCATAATGTGTAAAACTTTTACTAGTGGTCTCAGGAATTTGAACAGTAGAGCTATATTTCCTTTTAGTCCTTTCATTTTGTTAAGCTTTAGACTACGAGGAAAACATGTTTGACCTTTTCTCTTTGTCTAAAAGGTTTCTAAAAGGCTTCACTTGGCTTCTTGAGTATCTTATATCGGAAAGCACAGGTAGAGAAGAAACTCAATCCTCTCTGTGGGAGCTGCTTCTTGCTGCTAAATGAGATCTAGATCTATGAGAAACTTCATTACTTTAGTGCTCTGTGCTCAAAACTATTAGAGCGGTCAGCGCTCAGTGGCTTTCATATTAGACTCCAAATTAAATCTACTAAAATAGCCTTGGTCCACTCACTATGTGTACACAGGCCAGGCTCCACCACAGGAGTTATGGACTGGGATATGTTTTCACCGACCAATTAATCACATCTCTAGAGGACAGGGTTTGGAAATAAACAACCCCCAAAGCTCTCAATCTGGAGACTAATTATTCCCTCAACAGATGGTCGGAACTCGTAAACACAATTTGAGGAAAACTTTGAGCAAACCTTTGCTTTGCGGAAAGCTGCAAACCTGTGATGCTAATCTTTGACATAAATAGCATAGATGCACAGATGTGATTGCAGGAAGTCACAGGTGGTGCTTTTTCCCTCTTGGAAAAGCTTTTTTCATTTATTGACCAAATAAGGAAGAATATTGATTTAGAAGTGGAAGGAGATTTTTTTTGACAAGTTATAATTGTGGATCTCTGGGTTGACATTGAATCTATTCAAAAGAAGTTGTTGCAAATTTGATTTAGTAAATCATTTGAACAACAACTAGTATTTATTTAATATATATTTTTATGAATGGCCATTCATTGAATTATTAGCATTTTAAACCAATCATTGAGCAACACAAAAATATTCATAAGAATGTTGCATATGCATTGGCGGGATTTGTTATCCGTGCAGAGAAAATTGACAATTATAAACTCTCCTTTTAGTTTTAGTTTTTTTTTTGTCCATGCATTATAAATGTCATAAACTACGTGTCTGTGAAGCACTGACCTGTTTGTCTATGAAGTGTTGAGGTGGTTACTGTGGGAATACTTAGTGACTCCAACCCACTTGAGTGTTAGAAGAAAATTGGAGAGATCAAATACCCTTTATCTCACTCAAATCGGCAATGACTTGAAAGTCATCAGTGACGCCTTCAGATGCGTCTGCAGGGAGGCAGAATACAGTTAGAAGAGCAGAGAAAACTATTCCCACTCTTTTCATATTCTGAGGAATCAGTATGTATGAGTGAGCTGAATGTGGGTGGTTAGAAAATACAGCTGATGGTAGATCATCATTGGTTGATTGTGTATCAGGATTACATAATTTGACCATCACAGAAATAGTTTGTCTTGAAGTGATCATAAACTCCTTTATGCTTAATAGAAAGAGTTTTGCAGTATGCATCAGAAATTTTCACAAAGCTTTTAAGAGTAAACTATTGAGTGTATTTCTATCATTTTCAAACATGGTACTTTCATGAACATGCTTTGAACACTAAAACAGAAGAGAAAATATATTTTTATAGGGTCAGAAAGCTCTCTGATTTCTTTAAAATATCTTAATTTGTGTTTCAAAGATGAGCAAAGGTCTTATGGATTTGAAACATCATGAGGGGGAATAATACATTTTTGGGTGAACTATCCCTTAATGTGCTAGGATCGCTCGGGTTCTAGACCTCAGTTGAAAAACATGATAAATGTTGGCGATATGTAAAGCAGGTCCTGGCTAAATCTTTTCTAATATTGTGATTAGAAATGAGCCATTAAAACAGATTGCCTTCCCATCTGCATGGATTGGCCCGCTTTGGCAGACAGCTGGATCCTGAGAGAGAACACAAGACTTTTATCATGAAGCAGGTCTCTCTTTGCAGAAGTTGTTTTCTTATCATGAAGATAATGTTTGCTTAATTTTGTTTTCATTTTTTTACATTTTGTTCTGCCTATTGCATTTAGTTCAAGAAAGTGAGCGAGTGCAACACAGTTCTTGAACGTAATTACATTGCAGCCAATTTAATTTGTGAGAGGGAAATTTTCTTAATTCATTTGCATTGAGACTGCATAATTTTTCCTAGTCCATAACTGGATATATAGAAATCCGGATCCAGACTGACACCGGTGTAATTTATGTAATATTATTATATTTTGAATTAGCATTATTTTCAGTTTTCATTTTAACTTTTAAGTTGTTTTCAGTAATACTGATATGTTGCTGTTTGTTTTTATTTATTTATTTTATTTTATTTCTTACGTTCAAGTTATTAATCTAATATTTATATTTTATTATTTAGTTTTACTTAGAAATAACAACACTGACATGTATTAATTTATCTAGTATTTTGTTATATTAGACCAGTGAGTTAACATCTTCCCTGCACACAGTATGTATTCATCCAGTATTTCAAACAGAGGGTTTTTTTACGGATTTCTTAGGCAGTGAAATTCATTGCTAGATGTTTCTGCTTGGCCTTATTGCCATGGAGCTGTTTCTAGTCTCTAGTGTTTGTATCTCCTGATATGGCTAGCATCATGTTTGTCTTTTGGCTTAATGACCTTTCGCCACACATAGTGTTACACAGGGAGCTGTCATATCACCATAAAAACACTGTCTTTCTGTTATACTGCTGTCCAATGAGGCCTATAGAGGAGACAAAGGACATTAAATGAACTGTAGACAGTGTATGTGTTCAGACAGACTATATTACAGTACATTATGTACGACTATATGCTTAATTATTGACAAAGCAATGCAATTTTATGTTAAGATAAGATAGTCTTACAGCCAGAGCTCATGCTATGCACTGTGAAACTAGTCAATAAAACAGCTCAGAGTCACCACGTGCTACTCCTGTGATATGCAGTAATATACAGCATCATTAAAAGGACTTTGGTTGGATTTCCCAAATCCCTAAGTAAAATGTAAATACAGTAGGATGTTAGTGTTGCATTACCTTTAAACCTTTTTCCTTGTTGATATTGTTATCTGCGTAGCACAAAAACCTTTAGAATCCTCACAGGACTCATAAATCTGCAAGATGAAATGTGAAGAGGCCTGACTGTAGATTAACAATGCAATGGTCCTTACAAAGCGCCACGAATGTGAATTGGGTTGATTGGCAAATTAAAGATGTTAGAACAGTGTTGATTCTTTTCTCCTTGAAATAGGTTGTGCTTTTGCATAGTAGTGTTGCATGGCATCTGAGAAAGATTTTCTTTAAATAAAAAATGTGAATTTTCAGAACGCCTTTTTATGTCTCCTCCCTGCTTTTGCCTCTAGGAAAACCATTAAAAATGGCATTTTTATCACAGTCAAAGCCATTACTCTGTGCACAGAGCTTGTAAACTCTCTCACTTTCACACACACGCAGTCAGTCCATGTCGAGTTGTTTTTCCAGCTCCTCTCTTTTCAAGCCTCCAGTGATTTTAATTGGATTTGCCCAGATGAAGGGTGACACAATTACACAGGCAATGGTAAATTTCACAACATGTGCTCAGAGAAGCACATCAATTTTTTGCAACATGATCTGCAGTTAAAGGAAGTCTGGTTTTTGCATCCATATTAGTTATTTTCTATAAGGAAAGACAATATCCTGTTTACATTTATGTATCCAAATGCCTAGTTCACCTCAAGATTATTAACATTAGTTAATGCATTAGATATCACAAACTAACAATTAATAAAACTTTTGCAGCATTTATATTTCTAAATATACTAATATATCTTTTACGTTTCAAGTTCATTTGTTCATGTATTACGTTCAATAATACTGTTACTTTGAAAGTTTCAAATAAATGAATTTTTTAAACATTTGATCATAATAAAAAATAATAAGAAGAAATGTTTCTTGAGCAGCAAACCAGTATATTAGAATGATTTCTGAAAGAGCATGTGACACTGAATATAAAATATATTCAAATAGAAAACAGTTATTATAAAATAAAAATGTTTCACAATATTACTGTTTAACTGTATTTTTCAAATCCTTGGCCGTTTAAGGAACATCTTTCAAACGAATTATTTTTGAATGGTATCATACATTAATTAATTATGAACAATAGCAAATTATCCTCAATTAATAAATACTGCAAAAAAATGTTGTTCTTTATTAGTTTGCGTTGTCTAAGCATTTAGCAAACTGAACTTTACACTGTATTGAAAAGTGTTACTGAAAACATTGTATGCAAAACCTGCTTCCACCCATGACTAAACCTCACCCACCCACATGATGATGGAAATGTGATTCAGCTGTTCATGAGTGATAGTTGTCCAAACACAGGTCTGTCTTCATCAACACTGTCAGGTTTTGAGACATCTAAGGCGGGCCAACCAACAGGAAGAACAATGCGCAGAAGACCACGCTATTGTTCATCTTTTACGTTTAACTTTTTCATTGTATCTTTAAATGCCATACCCCAGAGAACAACATAGTAATTTCTTGTATATCAGTAAGTTATGTAAATATATTACATTCAGCTGTTCGAAGGACTTTTAATGGTGCAAGAAGAGCTGTTTGTGTGTAAGAACTGTCCTCCTCCTCCTCCTCCTCGCTGGGCTGTTTTTAGAGGCACACACTGTGAGTTGGGTGAGGTCCAGAGTCTCTCAGGACAAACTTGAATTTGCATCATTCATCATTTATGAATAATGATTACCATCGGCTAAATTTAGTCCTCTGTATATGTGTGTGTGTGTGTGTGTGTGTGTTTGTGTGTGCATTTTCTCTCTAATACATCCTAGAGCTATTTCAGTTGGGATGTCCCCAGATGGACCCAGTCCCCCACAGCATGGTTAATCTCACATGTGTAGTCGTCAAGCATATCCTGTCAGCTGGTTCCGCATGCCCATAATTTTTATTTGGTTATGGGAAACCACCAGAAGCTCCTCCCCTAATGTCCCGCCCACACTGCTTGCCCTGTTCCTGGACAGGCAGTGACCTGTGAAAGGGGAAGCTGTGGAGGTCTTACCGACGTCCTATACAGTTCAGTGAGGGGAACGCCCCGGAAGTCCCATTGCATGAACGATGGGCTCCTCTCCATCTGGGTCCCCTCGCTCACCCCTGTAGGACCGGATCATGTCTCCATCCACCAGCCGACCCCTCAGCGAGCCTTCGTTCCGTGTGAGTAAATGAAATGAGGCTTTTCTACCTCTCTCTCCGTCCACTAATCCGCAATTCACTAGCTAAGGGTTAGTAGGGCACATAGAGGTTAGCTCAGGATTTGGCAGGAAACGTGCCTGCTGCTATTTTTGTTCTCAAACATATCTCTGACTCATCTTTTTACAGTGTGTAGAATGAGGATATTTCATATGTCCGCTCTCGATGACAACAGTGACACAGAGTAAGTGGCTGTGGCTACAGTAGCTTCCCTGAGACGAGATAATCTGCGTTATTCAATTAAAGTGACCCGGATTACAGACTGACACACTGAAACTGCACCAAACACACACTCTCTCTCTCTCTTGGAAATGTTTTGGATACTCCAGACGTGCTGTATTTAGGTGTTGCGGGATTAGAAGTATACCGTTTGAGATTTGATAGTGTGAACGCAAACTAGAGATACCCTACACCCTGTTCAACTGCGTGAAAGTCTGTCACAGGGATTGAGATATTTCCTAGATAAAATAATTGGTTATATAGATCAAAATGATGTGGTTTTAGGGAGTCCATACTGCTTATTTGGCTTTTAGTCTTAAATGAATCCAGATCTCGAGCTTGATTCCCATGCATGTCATCCAATTTTACGCCTGACCTCAACTGACATGCGTTCATTACATTTATCACGGTTAATTAAAACTTGAATTACACTAATGTACCCAGCAACGAACATGCAAGCAACATTTGAGAAATATTGAGATTGTACTGTATAGATTAATAAAGTGATTTTGCTTCTGTCAAATAGAATTTTTTAACAGAAAACAAAAAAAGCTATTTTTTAGCTTTTTAAAAAAAAGCTAATTTAGTATCGCAAATGTTTTAAAAATATATTTTGAAATATTTTTACAATTTATAATAACTGTTTACTATTTTAATAAGAGTCATGTTTTGCTGTGTGTCAGCTACACTGTGCATATGGAGAAGATGCTGTTTTTTAAATTCCATAATGAACTCTTGTGAACTTTGGAAAGATTCTCAGCCTTTAAAATTCTTTGGAATCCTTAAGCATTTAAAATGAGTCTTTAAGGAGGTAAGATGAGATGCTACACAGAGATAAAGAGGAAGATTGCATGCTTGTAGAATGACTGCAGGGTGGAGATTGAATGTCCCCTGCTTCCTGCCCCCACGTGAACCGCACTCACATTAGCACAAGTGTGTGTGTGTGTGTACAGTTTGAAATGGATCCTTCTTAAGGGCTTAACGGCTGCAATATAAAGCTGTTGTTTATTTTAAAGTAGATGCTGAGACCGCTTTGTATGATTTCCCCATCACATCTCTTCATTTTCTTGTCAGGTTTTAAAGATTGACCTTTAAAATGTAATTTGTTTTCTTCTCTGCCAGTGACAATCAACTTCTGGCATCTTAAAAAATGCTGTGCGGTTGAGGCAAGACACAACACAAAAATAGGGAGGTAGGCACTATTCAACCTCAGACAAATCAGTGTGATTGTTGCTCAGTCTTAGGCTTATACTATATATAATATAAAGACAGCAATATTTTGTATTGTCTATTCATCTGCCACAGTGATGTACAATAATATCTTCAAATTATCCTTATTTATTTGGATTTTTCTTTTAATTTCTAATTACATGAAATTGCTTAATTTCACTCAAATATTACTGAAAGTTCCTTGTGCTCCTTAGAAAAAAGTTGCGTATATAAGCTGAACTTAAACTGAATGAGCTGCAGCAGATTTCTAGTTCCCAGCATTCTTTTCATTAGATTATATAAAGAGAATAAATGTTGAAATTAAGTGTTATTTTGTGTATAGGGAGAGATGTTAAACATGTTGCCGTTTCGATGGACTGTACATTAAGTTAATATAGTTATGTATATAATCAGTTAACATGATGCTTATGCGTTCATATTTGTTAGTTGATTTAGCCAATAATTCAGTTTAATTGCAAATAACATGCTTGTGTAGGGTAAAATTAAAACTTAATCTAGTAGAAGTAACTTGAAAAAAAATGCTGTTGCTGATGACTGAGTTCTGCTAACTTCTTAGTTTTACAGTGCAACAGCTATTAATATGTATGTGATTAATTGTGATGAATATCATGTAAATCATTTGTTGAAACATTTTAAATGTTTTACAGCCTTGATTTATTGACACACTGTCACAGTGTTTTTCTCTGGGTTGTCATCAACATCCTGTTGTCACTCCAGCCTGTTCCTCCCTCATCTCTGTCCTCATATTGTGTCCATTCTTAGCGTAGGATTACTAGTGATTAATGAATCAGTCTGATCACAACACATCAGCAGTGAGGATTAGTCTCTGCTGTCCATTACTGTATGAAACAAGCTCTCCCTTAGTCACTGTACTTGCCCAATATGTAGTTCATGAGTCTACCATTATACTAGCTTAACCAGATTACAGTGTTACATGCAATAAACTTTCTTATTAATGTAGCGACTTTATCAGTGAAATTCAGCGTATGCATGTAGCTTAGGTTTACCGGTAGGCTGTGAATGCTATACATTAGTAGATTTCAGCATGCACACACATCAGTGCTAGTTACAGCTGTTAGGTCTGGCCATAGTGCTGTCTGTAGGTCAGTGCACATGCCCGGGGCTTCGGACATTAAAGCTGTTAGCTGGATGTGTGAACTTCACATATCTTGTCTTCTAAGTCTAAAAAATTCAGCCCCAGTTTTAATGACGTTCTGCTGGTGAGTAAATGCAATATGCTTTTCCTATGCAGTCATTAGTGCTTGTTCACCCAGATCTGCCTTTTTAAATGTATTTTAAATGCTTATTTATTAAACAAGGATCCACTATTGACACATGCTGATAAATTCCTTATTTAAGAGGCTTTTTTATCAGAAAGAGTGCAGATGTACTTGCACAGTATTTACAGTAAAATAAATAGTATATTATTTTAATAGTTCTAACCAAATCAATCATTCATTTCCTTTTGATTTATTTATACAGTATCTCCTGTTCATTAAGTTGAGGATATGAGCATGCAGTCTTTACGGACTGTAATGTGTTGTAAATGTGTCTGGATTCAGACTGTTTCTAAGCGGTTGCCTTTGTTGTACCTGTCTGATATCCAGTAGGACATCTTTCTTTATGTCTCTCTCTGTTGTATAGCTGAAATATTCAATTATTTCTTTCATCTTCTTCAGAGCATACAATTGAAGTTTCTGTCTGAGAATAGTCTTCGTTTGGCCGTTCATCCTCTCACGCTGGCATTCTCTGACAGCCTCCTCTGAAATCCCCATCCCACTTGAGTCTGATGGCAGCTCTGTTTTGTTTCCGTGCTGACTTGAATAGGTTTTAATGGAGCTGCTTCATGTTTGAAATTAAGACTTGTGGTTTAAGACAGCAAACCAGACCCAAGACCCCTGTGACATGTGCCCTATCCAACATTTGCTCTGAAATCAGGCCTAGCCGACATAACGAGCTAATCTGAGCTCTCCACAGTCCAAAGACCCAAACATCTTTTCTGAAGAAGGCAGACAAGTTGCTTTGGCTGGTGGTCTTGCATGTGGGCATGGCTTTTTCATAAGTAGCCTATTTGTCCTCATCATACTTCTGAAAAGAGGGCAGTCTGGCTTCCTGCTGGAAAAGAGGGTGGTATTTTTTTTTTTGAGTTTGTCTGCTGCTCTCTTCTGTTCACTAAGCTTTGAAATTTCCCGTTAACCATCTGTCTCAAGTTCTGCCTGTAATACTTGTAATTAGGAAAACTTGGTTAGAATGAGCATCGGTTTATGTTTTGTGTGCTGTATCACTCTCTAGAAACACACAGAAAATTCATTGAAGAGTTGTGACACTTGTATTACACTCGATATTTGTGCAGAAAAAATATATATTTTTAATGTCTCTTATGTTTAACAAGATTGCATTTGTTTAAAAAATATATACAATATTGTGAAATATTTCAAATAACTGTAACAGACAGTCCACTGAAGGCGAGGTGAAGAACCCAAATGCAGCTTTATTCCAAAAGTAAGTCAAAATACAAACATAATCCAAACAGAGACTTGACTTGGCATGAACGGACTTGCCACCAAGCAGCAGGTTAGAACATCAAAACTTGACAAAGGACAAAGTAAATGAGTAAATCACCTGTAAATTCACTTTATAATATTATAACATAATTTATTTGCCAATATAGCTTCAGTTTATTTGTATGTCTTCCCAGCAATACTAACAGATATGTACTTTAATGAGGATGTAAGGCTCATGTTTCAGGATGGGTACACAATATTTATTTTGAATAACGGGTTTTGGAGTGTATACACTTTGTGTTGACTTTTACTCATACTAGGTTAACAGAATTTTTGTTACACCACTCTCAGATCCCTTGTTGTGGAGATAATAGTTGAAGAAACATCCAATGCTGCAAAACTGAAGTCAGTATTCCTACTTCATCCACATACTTAATAAGATCCACTTTATTATCACTGTCTTATTTTTGAAATAACACCCATTACACCTGATTACATCAAGACGTTTGTAGACTGGTCCAAAAGGGCAGCTTCTACCTCAAGCGCCAGCATATTAAACACTCTCAGCTGTAATCTGTCTAGTTATTCCTCCATGAGTGAAATCTCATTTGTATTAATCTGCATGTACATTGGCCTTGTCCTCAATCACTGTACGCTCCAGAAGTTTAAAGCCTGTCAATATTCATCTCATCAGCGTTCCCACTCTCTCTCAGTGCTTACCAGCCTCTTAAAGAGAAAGTAATGGCTGTTTATTAACTCTTCAGATGGTAAAACTATTCTCTTATCCATCATGTGTTGTAGCAAAACTATTCTATGCATTTGGATGTACATTAGAAGAGATTAGGTTTTGTCACTAAATTTTTAGTAGCCAAGCCCTGCTAACATGCTTTAGAAAACAGGAGGCCGGTCTTCGCTGGTTATCTGACTACCAGACATTGCTGCCAGCAAAGTAAGTGTTGATTTTATCCAAAAAGTGCTTGGCTATGTGTATTTTAGATTGGTGATTGTCGACTGGCTTCACAACCATGCATCAGACAATCGACAATCATTTTGTAAATGTATAAACAAAAGTGGAAGTGAGATGTACAGCCTATATGGATTATCTACCTGGACATTGGTCTTATTTATGGTCTATCTATATATCTGCCTGGAAAATATTTTGGCAGTGCAGTTTTGTTCATGGCTTTCGAGCATAAGGGGCATGTTGTGCAACCTGTCCATGTTGGCATCTGCCTAATTTGGCTTCTATCAAGTGACAGATGGATGTGACTGTGTTTTTCCTCCCTTTTAAAAGTTAAACATATTAAATTTGTTGTCCTAAATACAGATGATCGTATAGTTGCATTTTATTGTTTGCAATAAAGGAGACATCGGATGCCCATTTTACACAAGTTGGTATGATTCTTTAGGGTCTTCATGAAATGTCTGTTAAATCCTTTGGTTAAAATTCCTCAATGGTCTTGTAAAACAACAAAACCTTGTCAAAAACAAATCTGTTCACACAATCAGACATCCCATAACAAACTTGCTGTGTTTTCTGAGCCATAAACCTAACTAAATGCAGAAAAAAAAAGAAAAAAAAAACTAAAAAGTGAACATTTCATCCGATGTCCCCTTTAACATAGTTTTTTTGTGACTCAATAATAGCTCCCACTAGATGTATGCTGTAGAACATTTATGGTGACACACTGTGACGAGTGGGGCGGGGCCGAGGGACATGGGAGCGAGGCCGGGGGAGTGATTGGAGATGAACTACACCTGTTCGTCCCACCGGTCTCTCGTCCTTCACTGTCGTCGCTCCAGTTTTATATCCTTCCATCTCCTCCATGGGCCTCGAGACCGGTGGGACGAACAGGTGTAGTTCATCTCCAATCACTCCCCCGGCCTCGCTCCCATGTCCCTCGGCCCCGCCCCACTCGTCACACACACCATTCATTATTTTCTCTTTCAAAGCACATCTTTCTCCCTCTGTTTAGTCAAGCGATAGTTTGCTGTTTATCTTGTCTAATAGCACACGGTTCCCGCTCTAGATCACCACCCACTGACTGATACAGCGCTAGAACCATTTGGGCGCTGTTCCCTCACAGTTTGCATCAAAGCTTTGGTGTTGAATTGAAGTGAGAGGAGGCAGAACGTGGGCATGGAACATTGCAGTCGTTCACCTCTTCTCCTCCTGTTTTCCTTCTTCACATATCCTTCACTCTGCTCTGTGCATTCCTCCTCATCCGGAGGGACTCGCTTTACCAGCCACATAAATGCACTCTGATTCTACAAGGATGCCTGGTAGTGGAAGAAAGTGTGTGTGTGTGTGTGTGTGTGTGTGTGTGTGTGTGCGCGCACTAAAGTCTGCTTACTGCATACAGATGTCCTGGATTGAAATGGATATCTAACACCTGAGAAAACAATTAAGCGTCTGTGAATGCAAACTCACACTCACACACAGAAAAACACGGTGTGAGTTATATTCTCTTTAGCAGGAGCTGACAGGCCTGTCTGAATGAGTTTAGAAAGTCAGCTTAACTTGCTTGCCTAAATGCCCCAGCATTCTTCAGACAGAATGGGGAGGAGATTGGGAGAAATTGTAATGCTTAATATGATGGGCCAGCATAAGAAATATTTAGCGTCATTTGAGCTAAAGAAGCTAAATGTATTTTTTTTAGTTTTGTACAAAAAAGTATTCTCAAAGCCTCATAAAATTAAGATTGAACCACTGATGTCACATGGTTTATTTTAATGATGTCCTTCCTAACTTTCTGGGCCTTGAACATAGTAGTTGCATGGCTGTCTATGGAGGGTTAGAAAGCTCTCGGATTTCATCAAAAATATCTTAATTTGTGCTCCAAAGGTGAACAAAGGTCTTACAAATTTGGAAAATTAAAATGGCTAGAATATCCATCTTAGAAACATTGCCAAGCTATGAAACATGTTACCTGTTTCATGCATTCATGACCTCTAGACTGGACTATTGTAATGCACTTCTAGGTGGTTGTCCTGCATCTTCTATTAACAAGCTACAGGTAGTCCAAAATGCAGCAGCTAGAGTCTTTACCAGGTCAAGAAAATATGATCATATAACCCCAATTGTACAGTCTCTGTACTGGCTACCTATTAATTTCCGTTACAAAATATTATTAATTACCTACAACGCCCTTAATGGTTTAGCTCCTGCGTAACTAACTAGTCTTTTACCACGGTACAATCCATCACACTTCCTAAGGTCGCAAAGCTCTGGAAAACCTAGGATAGCAAAGACCACTAAAGGAGGTAAAGCTTTTTCACATTTGGATCCAAAACTCTGGAATAACCTTCCTGATAACGCTCTTTGTTCAGACACACTCTCTCTATTTAAATCCACATTAAAGACACATCTCTTTGGCCAAGCATTCAAATAATGCATCTCATAATCTCGGACTGCAGTTATATCTGATCAAAAGTATATTATTATTCCTTAGCTTGGGTTGAACAAATCACTTTTGCTTGGTTGGAACAGCAGTTATGCTAATTATGTCTCTATTTGTTTTTCTGTTTAGGAATTACGTAAGCTTCAACAACATAAACTACCAAATTTTGCTACAAGTTTGATTGCAACATTTAATTAACGCTGTTAATAATGTTCATCATCTGTTTGATTACGTCATTAACTGAATTTACCGTACATTTCTGCCATATATACATCAATTTGACAGTCACCACTGATAAGCCAAATAGAATACTAAATAGAAACTTAATTTTCTGTAAAGCTGCTTTGCAACAATTTGTATCCTGAAAAGTGCTATACAAATAAACTTGAATTGAACTGAATATGAGAACTTTTAAGTGTGTCGACTGCCCTTTCACTAAAACACTTTTCTAAATTAGCCAAATTCATTATATTTAGATTTTGCCCTCCTGTGTAGACGTTAACATAAAACTCTTTAAGCTGCAATTATAATGAGGACAATACACAAATAAGCAAATGTTGATAGAACCTGTGGGTGCAGATTCCATGGGCCTAGTGATTCAGCTCTGAGAGATCTGAGTGTGTGACTAGTGACACCTAAAACTAAATGTTTGGACAGGAAGATATCAGACAGATAGATCATTTTAAGGCATTTTGTAGCATGTAACATCAGTCTCTCACTTTCCATGGGTGTGAAAGTACGTGTCTGGATGAGTCAAATGCTATATTTTTAAAGATGAGTCCTGATGAACCAAGAATTCTCTCTTATGTTGTTATCAGATGGCCATCTGCCCAGGAGGACGTGAAGTCTGAGGATTACAGGATTCCCTTTTTTTTATGTCCTGCTAGTCTATGAACAAAAATGTGCATGCACCTAAAGAGAAAGTAAACAAAATTTTATATATGTATATATATATAATGTACTGTATGTCAGAGCTGGCATAACTGTATACAGAAAGCCAGATATACGTGGTTTCTACTCGGGAATGTTGTGCTTGTTGTCATGTACTTTTTACACACTATCATGGTGTTTACAGTGAACATAATCAGTGTTTACAGAGAAATGCTTCCGCACATGTATTTGCTGAACATGTTGGATTTTGACAAGCCATGCATGCATGACTGCCTCGTGAATGTGACATGCAGTCTCTGCTACACTGTGTTCTTGTAACATTACGTTTCAGATGCCTGTAGATAATATTTAAATGATTACTGAACACATTTGTGTTGAAAGTGACAAATAATAGTATGACCGTTTCAATTTGACTGATATCTATACTTCTGTTCAAAATTACTTTTATTCGGAAAGGATGGATTAAATAGATCAAAAGTGGGATGAAATATGTTACGTAATATTCCTAATTTCAAATAAATGGTGTTTTGAGCTTTCTGTTCTTCAAAGAATCCTTAAGAAATATATTAAATATAAATACAATTATTTCTGAGGAATCATGTGCCATTGAAAACTAGAGAAATAGCTGCTGAAAATTCAGCTTTGCCGTCACAGGAATAAGTATCTGCGTTTTCTATAAACACGATTTTAATGTTAATAACTTAAAGGTTCAGTAACTAAGTGAAACAAATTTACACTGAATACATATTTTCAAAAAGGGACCCAATTAATTTAATTAATTTCATAATAGTGGAGTATTTCAGTACTCCCATTCCTTAAGTTATATATTTTTTTCAAAATGAATAAAAAATACACAACATTTGGAGTCTTACATGATTATGGTTTTAATTATTGAATCACTGGAGCCTTGGATATGTGATCATAAAGAGGTAAAATTTAGTTCAGATTCAAACAGATCTGCATTAGTTATCAGTTTCATTAGTCTGTGTGTATGTTTATTGCATGGCATTTCTTATGCATTGTAAGCAACGTCTTAGTATGTTTTTGCTCTCTGTCTATACATTCCAGAAACTCTTCTGGTAGCAGTAAGATAAAACTGGCCCAGTGCTGAGTCAGGCAGGAGGACAATGCTATGATCCAGTGTTGGAACAGGGGCTCCTTGAACTGTGTGCTGTGAGACACTGGTGCTGGATTAGTATGAAGGCCTGGTTCATGAATATTAATTAGCCCATGTTGACATTGCCAGGTATTCTTGCTAGACTGTCTAGTCACGTAACATATTTAATATTTATGAGCCAAACCTTTACCTTAGTATTTATTCATAAGTTCATGTTCTGTGCAGATACACTTGAATTGTATATAGATGTTCCATGCTGATTTGGCACTAAGATACAATATTAGATAAGCCTTACATTTGCTCATTCCTTCCTGTTTTAATAAACCAAGCAATGTAATAATCCTGAAATCAAATATGCAATTGAAACTCATGTTTAGGATGCCGGGCCTACCTGGGCCAGTTTTAAAAGCCATCTGGGGCTTGCAGAAGAAAACCTCCCATGTTTGTCCTGTATATTTTGGGTAACCTTGAGCAATAGTATAATGTAGCTTGTCCCAAATACGTCATATTGAGACTGGCTCCCTTGACATTTGCGTTACAGGATTTTGCTCTGTTTCTAGAGCTTGTCTCATGCCTCAGTCTCTCCGACCCGCTGTAGGACAAAAAGGATTTAGTTGTGATGACATTTCTATTGTTCAGCTGCATTTCCTATGGTAATTCTCCATGCCCTCATAGAGGATTCTCTGAAATGGGTTGCATGTGGAACGAGACAATAGCAGTAGGAAATGAAGGGAGATGTGTGGAACAGTAAGAGAGTGGATGAAGAAATTAATTCCTATGTTTTTGTCTTCTGCTTTCTATCACTCTTTATTCCCATGTAGAAAGCTGTATTTTGTATTTCCACCTCTTTTATCTATAAAACAAAGACTCAAGCAGATGTCCAGGGCTGCTTTGATTCTCTGTGTATGAAGCAAACAATGTCTGATCATAAGAGAGACATTGATGTGAGAAGAGAGCACAGTGACAGACAGGGTCGGGGTACCTGCTCAGTCTGTGCAAATTTTGGACACTTCAGCCAATGTGTAAGCTGTTTGCATATTCTATCAGTCCTGAATATCAGACAGTTAAAAGATAAATATTTGACTGCCATAAATTGGTTGATTTTCGAGAGTAATGGGGGTAAATGGGAACATAGCATTGCTCAGAATTCACAGAAGCTTCTTAAAAACACCTTTCATATGACCATATGTGTGTTTTATGGAGTTATTGGTATTGTAAAATGCAGTATAAATGGAGATTTTTGGGAGTGCAATATATGACTGTGTCAGCTTGGTCGCCGGATTTCTACATTTATATAAAATGTATTCTAATTGTAATTTATAACAAATATTTGTTTATGGTTACAGCACATTTATAATAATAATTTATATAAATGTTTATATACATTTAAATGTAAAAGAACAGTTTTCTATTTTAATTTATTTAAAAATTATTTATTCCTGTGAGTGTGTTTTTTAATACTTCTATACTTATATAATAACTCTATAAATAACTCTAATCTTCTCTCCTTTTCTTTGTTTTGATGTCTTGTGTATGTTAGTATATTTTACTGTTTCATGATTTGATGTAAAGTGCAGTTTGGGTTCAGTGTCCTGTAATGTTTCTAATGATTTGTTAGCTTTCTAAAGCTCTGTTGCAGTGGGGTCGAGTCTGACTCTTCAGTGTGTTAATCAATAGGATGCGCACACACACACACACACACAAGTCAGTAAGTACAAAGCAGTTGTTGTTCACAGTTGTGGCTCCTAATTATCTCCTGTCTGAGGAAATTGGGCTCCCTGAGAAACACACTTTTTTTTCAATTAGCTGGTCATGTATGGATGGCTTTATTGGCATCTTGCTGCCAGTAATATTCACACCCTCCACACAGTTAATGCCAGAAAAATTCAATGGAGAGCATGATCAAGGCATAACTGACCCTTATTAGAGCCCAAAATGTCCAAATGTTCATGCAGAGCCTTTCATTTTTGTACTTGTTTAAAGGTCCAATGACGTGAAAATATCACTTTATGAGGTTTTTTAACATTAATATGAGTTCCACTAGCCTGTATATGGTCCCCCAGTGGCTAGAAATTTCGATAGGTGTAAACCAAGCCCTGGGTGTCCTGCTCTGCCTTTGAGAAAATGAGAGCTCAGATGGGCCAGTCTGGAATCTTCCCCGTAAGTCGTCATACGGGGAAAGATTACCTTCCCTTTCTCTGCTTTGCCCGCCCAGTTTATTTTTTACATTTAATTCAGTCGCTATGTCAGCACATGCTTTACAAACAGACTTTTACGATATGGATTCGACAGCACAGCCACAAACAGTGAGTAACAATGTTCATTAATGCCTGATCTGTGATCAGGGATTTCTGATGTGTAGCTAATGTAATCATTCAAGTTCACACAGACTTCCTTTTGAAATCGTTTAATACTGTTTATGCATCAGGGAATCAAGCCAGTGACTAAATGATCAACTTCACATTGTTTCTCTTAGTAGCATGAAGTCGTGGGGAAGTCGTGGCCTAATGGTTAGAGAGTTGGACTCCCAATCGAAAGGTTGTGAGTTCGAGTCCCGGGCCGGCAGGAATTGTGGGTGGGGGGAGTGAATGTACAGTTCTCTCTCCACCCTCAATACCACGACTTAGGTGCCCTTGAGCAAGGCATCGAACCCCCAACTGCTCCCCGGCCGCCGTAGCATAAATGGCTGCCCACTGCTCCGGGTGTGTGCTCACAGTGTGTGTGTTCACTGCTCTGTGTGTGTGCATTTCGGATGGGTTAAATGCAGAGCACAATTTCTGAGTATGGGTCACCATACTTGGCTGAATGTCACTTCACTTCACTTTATTTTATGAAACAAATCTGTTATTTAAATTGTGATTAATCTACAGAGAGCGATCAAAGAACGCTCCCTTTATATTGTTCGGAGCTGTCAATCACACATCGCGGGTATATCCGCACACTTGCCCAAACTGTCGTTATAATGAATGACTCTGTTGTGCTGCACAACGAAGCTCATACTGTAATCATGTTGATATTGTGTTTGCTGTTAGTTGTGGTGAAAACATTTTGTGAGAGAAAACGCGTTGCAATGACGAGATCACTGCATTCACGCGATAAACAGACTCTGTCTACTCAATGCTCATCACTGCAGCCTTTTATGTGATGGGAAAAGATCTAAAAAATAATGCTACAATCAACACTTCCTCCATTCGTTAATCTCGACAGCTATATTAGTAAAAAAATGTAGTAAAATTAAAAAATTCCACATGTAATATGCATTTCAAATGCAAAGATGTCCGCCAGTCACAACAGCTGGCGTTTAGGCTGAGTCTCACAGCAGACACGCCCCTTCAAACAGAGCACTCAAGCCAGAGGACTAAGATCAGCATATAAAAATGCCTTTTATTTCTACATTTTATGATGAAAAAAATCATACTAAAAATGTAAGTACACTTAGGAAACATAAAAAAAAGAAAATAATCCACATCATGGGACCTTTAATGATGAGGAATAAGATCAATGAAATTTGATTGGATATATATATATATATATATATATATAAACCAGTTATATTGCAATGTTTTCTTTTTTTGAACACTTCAAGCACACAAGCATGTTTGTCTGTTTAAAGTTTTCTGCTTTTATAATTTATTAATTGTCATATTAATTGAATACAGTATTTTAATTCTAATTATTGTGATGCTATTATAAATATTATTATAACTTTCTAAATATTATAACATTTTACAGATACATTCAAAAAAAGAAAAATGTAAAAAAATAAACAATTGCAGAAATAAAATAAATCTGTGATGAGTGGGGCGGGGCCGAGAGACGTGGGAACAGGAGCGAGGCCGGTGGAGTGATTGGAAATGAGCGACACCTGGTCGACCCACCGGTCTCGAGTCCCACGGAGGAGATGGAAGGATATAAAACAGGAGCGACGACAGTGAAGGACGAGAGAGGACCAGGCCTGGACTTTATTTTGTGTTTGCTTTTCATTTGTGCGCAACAGTCGTCCGCGAGGGGCTGTTGCGCTGTTTTGTGTTTATTTTGATTATTAAAGTTTCATTTGATTGTCCGCCTGTTCCCGCCTCCTTCTTCCCGATGATTATGAAGGTTTTTATTGTTACAAAATCTTAAAAAAAAAATTACTAAAAAAGTATTTCTTAATATATATATAAAAAAACAGAACCCACTTTCGTTAATCAGCCAAGCTGACATGGCTGTTTACTGATACAAGTCATCTACTATCAGTTACATGCATCTGTTATTCACAAAAACTGAAGTGTTGATACAGGTAGAGTAAATGAATGAACTACATTAATTTTGTGATTCCGAAGTTTCAAGAAGTTTATGTTCTCAAATAAAAACAATAGGTAGTGAGGGAAAAAGACATTTGCAGTTTATATCTTTATTGTCTGTTTGTTTTTAGCATTTTAATAAAGTTAAATTGTTTAAGTATATTTATAATAAATGTAATAATGATTCATTAATTTAATTAAGTTTAATATCAATATAGCCTGCTTGAGAATGAATGCTTTTGGAAGTCAGTCCACACAGCAGCCATCTTTGTTAACTTTCAGCACCTTTCTACTTAAATGAGGAAAGACCAAAATCTATGTAACAAAATTACTTTTCAGAAACAAACTCTTTGTCTGTGTTTCTTTCCTCTATTTTCTGTCTGTATAGCCACAGCTTCCTCTAATTGCAAGCTCACATTGGAGGTGGAACAATTAATGCGAAAACCCCACACCCCCCTCCTCCCTGCCTCCAAGCTCCTCCTACTCCATCGTCATGGCGATGAGCAGTGATCCTGGTTACATGGGGGTGGACCCTGACCCAGACTCCTCCCATGTGGCTGAGTTGACTGACAAGATGTCTGTGGTGTCGCTAAGGTCTGATCCCTCCTCCAGTGTAGTGAAGAATGGGACAGGTGTTAAGAAGAGGCCACACCTGTCAGGCAGGAAGATGTCATTGCAGGAGAGAGGAACATACGTGTCTTCTGGGAGCGGAGCTGACCGCTATTCCCGAATAGCCAGACAGCCAACCATCGAGTCCAAGCGAGTGTCCATCTCAGACTCGCAGGTGAGAAAAATTACAATATCTCCTGGAGTTGCAGTGAAAATATGATTCCACATTTGCTTGGATATATTATAATTTTTATAACTTTTATGACTGCTTACTATTGGTCGATAATTATTTTGGCAGCTTGGTTTCAATAAAAGCTGGATTTGAACTAATGAGGAAATTTCGAGTTCTGAAACGTTTTTATAGTGCAGTGACCTCTTATGGTGCACTCACACCAGATGCAAATTAAGTGTTAAGCATGAGTGACTTACATGTTAAGTCAATGCAAAGATGTGAATAGACATCCTTCGGCGCGATTCGCGCGAATGAGGTGGCGCGAACAACGCGACTTGTGCATTAGACGCAACGCAAATTGGTGAAATTTCATGCCGCGTTAACCAATCAGGAGCTTGCTCTAGTAGTGATGTGATTACGATGTAGCGAGCGGAGGGAAAATCCAAAACAACAATGGAGGACAAAGTCATCGTCGCTGTATGTGGATACCATAGACTGTATGGTAGATACCCGGAGCTGTATGATACTTCTTCATACTTTTACAGAAACAGGAATAAAAAAGATCTTGCTTGGAAGAAATAGATTAATTGAATAAAGACCAAAGATCACCTGTTAGATTTATCCAAAGCAAATTATAATTTATGTTTAACCACTAAAGAGACATCAGAGTTAGCGGCAAATGTCAGAAGGACTAGCTGAGTCGAGACTGCTCTCGATGGATACATGAGCACTGAGCTCCCGCTGATCGCGTGGAGCTGATCATCTCTGAAATTGTTTAATATGTGCTGTCTTTATAAATAAACCACATATTTGAGATTAAAAACAAATCTCGCCTGAAATACTTTTAAAACTTCATGACACGATAACAGTAATATTTTGAAAATTATCTGAATAAATGGTGGTTGAATCACAATGCTGCATGAACTCAACTGGCAGAAGCCCCTCCCATGACGCAAATTTGCGTTTGTTGTGAAGTTAATTTCACGCACGAATGAAGTGAATAAACTCAAAATGTTCAAGTGTCCAACTATGCGCAAATAGCGCGATTTATTAGCGCAAGTTACGTCTGGTGAATACTCACAGTTATACAGTATGTTAAAAAAATCAAAGAAAACTTGATTTCTGAATTCATGACCCCTTAAAGACAATCAAATTGATTTTTTATTTTACATAATATTTACTAAATTAGAAATAAGCAATTTAAAACAAAATATTAGATATATGTCAAATAAGCATTTTATTATACTATTATACTATACTATACTATACCTATTATACTGTAGTATTTTTAAAGAATAATTTTTTTAATAAAAAGGCAGTAAACACTGTAACCAACAGTAATGTGGTATCAAATTATCTATACAGCTCCACCTGTATAGATCTGCTATGGGGTGATTTATGTTTGCTATATTGTAAAAATGTATAGTTTGTAAAAAGCAACAACTTTTCTCTATATTTATTCCTTCTTTTTTTAGCTTGTACTTATTTGAACAATGTCTAAAACTTGGTATTACAAGCACTTCCTGTGTCTGTACATTACCATGCCAAACCCTCTGAAAGTTGACAGGATATAAGTGATGTTAATTTGCTGAATGCTTTTGGTATATGAAAAAGCATTATAGCAGTTGCCTTCCTAATAACAACAAAAAGGCAAATGCTATAACACTTTTTTGCATACCATTAAATGGAGATGATCTGGGTTAGGGCTGAAACGATTCCTCGAGTAACTCGATTACAAAAAATGATCGAGGCAAATTCCTCTGCCTCGAAGCCTATTTTAATTTATTTTAAATCTCACGTCAGGTTCTTTCGCAATGATTTTTTGTGGAATCCAGTCATAAAAACGGAATTTACAGTTTAACGCGGAATTGCAAGGAATTTGCCAAATTCTGAATGAATTAATCAAAAATAGGTCATTGCACTTACATCAAATGACGATATGGACTAATATCTGTACATATTAAGCTGGAACAGTCTATTTAAATATGAATCCTTCATGTTCTGCGTGTCTCTGTTAATGAATGGCGCAGAAGCGCGACTCCGTTTATTACACACACTGAAGTGCGCTTGATGCTCCTGTGATTTTAGCTCACTAAATAAGACGTGAACAAATGAACAACATCTCCAGAACTGCTCTGACAGTCACTTCATGAGCATTTGGGGATTTATTTTAATAGTAAATCCCCTTTGTTTACCAAAAAGTTAAGTTAATTTTCAATAATTAAAAGATAAATTAAATTAATGTTTTATGTGTTTAATGTTTAATGTGCATCTCAGAAAATGCTTTATTTAAAACCCCAACTGAATGGCACTTAAATCCACTTATTTCATCTGTCAACTTTATTGTCATTGTTCACAGTACAATTACAGACAGAGAAACAATGAGTAATAATTAAATGTTTATTTTTCATGTATGCATTGCATTCTATGCATTTAAAAAATAAAAAAAAATTTTTCTAAAAAAGGAAACTTAGTCGTTAATTTTAAGAGACCCAGGAGTCTTATCTTCTCTTGCATAATTAATATTGCACTTTAATTAAGCAAAACACATTTTATCCGATCACTCGATGGAATTTTTGGTAGAATACTCGATTACTAAAATATTCGATAGCTACAGCCCTAGTCTGGGTGTATATTAATATTATACTAATTACTAGGTGCACAATTACAATAATGCAGATCCATCATCATTAGGGGCCCTATTTTAACGATCTTAATGCAAAGTGTAAAGCACAGGGCGCAGGTGCACTCAGGGCGTGTCCAAATCAACTTTTTCTATTTTAACAATTTGGGAAGCGCAAAGACAGAACGCGTCTCCGAGATGAAACGGAGCTGCTTGTGTTCGAGCAAATAGATAGCCTATTTCTGATACATGCGATGACTATACATTATGACATGTAGGCATATTATATATATATATATATATATATATATATATATATATATATATATATATATATATATATAATTAGCCTACAAAAAAATAGTATGCAATCCTTTGCGTCCCTGTGTTTAATAAGCAGCGTGTACGCGCGTTGCGGACTCGCCTATACTAACACGCTCTTTAAATAACAAAGAAAAAACATTGCGCCAGACTTTAGACAAGGTTTGAGTCCTTAAAATAGCAATGCACCAGCAATGCACCTGAACACACCTCTTTTTTAAACCAGCATGCTCATGGGCGCACAAATGCATTTGCTAATTAAACGACATGGCGCTGGACGGGAAAATGCGAATGGTGCCGGACTGAAACTAGCAAAGACACTTGCGCTGTGCCTTGCGTCGCATTGCGCCGGGTGTATTATAGGGCCCAAAAACTGGAGTAAGAACAAAGTGATGTGCTCTCATCCGGTATTACACAGTTACTAATAAATGAGATTTTATGTGGATTATTATTGAATTTTCTGATGTTGAGGTGAGCTGTTTGCTTTGTATCCTGAGCCTGTGTATTATGTTTCTAATGGTCTCAAACTCTCATTCTCTTTTTCCTTCATTGTCTTTGTCTCTTCTTCCCAGCAGCTCAAGTTGCATCTTTGAGACTCTGCTGTTTTCTTTGACTTGTAGGACAAGAAAAAAAAAGTCTGGGGTCCTGTCTCTCTATCTGTCGTATTTTCCCTCAGCCAGCTGTCATACACACTCTTCTCTCTGTCTTGACACTCCTGCTGAAGTGTGAGCAGCAATGTGAGGCTGTTTTGGTTAAGGTACATGGAGCAGTCAAAGTAATTGACTGTCAGATTTCACATCACTGGATATTTATCTTCCTCCCTCGCTTTTGCCTACACTCTCTCTTTGCTTTTGCGCTTTCTCTGTTTCTTTTTCTCTTTTGCCCTTTTCCATTTTGTTCTCATTTACTTTTTCTTTCAGTCCCCTTTGGCCATAATAAACTCATGCCCTTTCCATAAAATACTCTGTGCCTGCTTCACCTCCAGCATAACCTTCTCCACTTACACGCTGTGATCCCAGATGTTATCGTAGTCCAACATTTGAATGCACAATATGGTTGTATCTTACTTAAACCCAAGATTATCAAATCTAATCTGGGTTTAAAAAGAAAAAAAAGGGCCAAACTGGAAGATGACCAAAGTGAAAATTGAGCCTGTGTGCTAATCCTCCACCGTCATGCATAAACGTTTTATTACCCTCAGTAAAAATTCAGCTCACTCTCTGTCGAACATCCTCTCTTTTATGTTCTCCGTCTTTTCCTCTTTTATTCATCTTCTCTTTTTCCAATCCTTCCGTTCTCTTTGCCCTACGAGGCATCTCAGCCTTCACAGGAAGTAGACGTGGTGTTTATTTGTTGTGACAGGGCTCAGATGTGTTCTGACTCTGCAAGTCCTTCATATGTAGAGCGACATGTGCCCTGTAGTTTATAACTGTGAAATCTCATTGAACCATTACCTGATGCTAGAAACCACACTATAGCATTAGCAGCCTAAAAAAACCTGCTGTTGTCCGTGGACAGGAAAAGCAATTTCATTTTAAAGCGTATGTTTTGAAGTTGCAGCAGATTTTTTTTCTCAGAGTCCACAGGTTATCGTCACAACATAGATAAGATACTAAGCATCCTGCATGATAAAACATGTCCTAGACTTTTTTATGGAGTAATGTGTGGATATTTCTGCTCTCTTCTTCATTGAATCAATATAAAATGAAATATGGTTCAAAATGATTTATAGAGCCTGTGAGACAAACAATTTTGAAACATTTATGGATGGGAAAGTGTAGACTATTATGAAATATTTGTGTAATATGCTGTATTGTGGGCTGTATTGGTCTTTAAGCCATGACAATATGAATAATTGATGAATGATTTGATTTAATAATATGAATGTGAATAATAATATTCATTTTCATTAGGGATGTACAGTATTGGTTCCAAATTGGTTATCGGTCAATATCAGATATTTAAAATGTAAATTAAAAAAGAAAGTTAATTGACACTATCAGGTGATATTATATATATATAGTTATACAAGTTGTACAATTTCCTCTATTTCTATTTTGTTCTTATCTGTACCGTTATCTAGCACTCATTTAACAACACTGTTAAATGGTAAAACACTGTAACATTTTTTTGTTTTAATTTTTAAATATAGATTTTTAATACTGCACAGTGTCTTAATGCCTAAATTCAGCTTTAGCATTTTTTAAATGATTGATTTTAGTAAAAAAAAAAATGTATTGGTTAATTTTAGTGCCATTTACAATTCATCTCCCATGACATGATAATATTTTGTGGTTTGTTGGTTTAAAGGGTTAGTTCACTCAAAAAGGAAGATGAGTTACTCACCCTCAAGGAATCCTAGGTGTTTATGACTTTCTTCTTTCAGACAAATCCAGTCGGAGTTATATTAAAAATCGTTCTGGCTATTCCAAGCGTTTTCATTACAGTGGGCAGGTGTCTCTGTTGAACAGTCCACATCCATAATAAAACATGCCTCACATGGCTCTGGGGGGTGAATAAAGGCCTCCTGTAGTGAATCCAAGCATTTTTGTAAGAAAAATGTCCATATTTCAAATGTAATAAACACTTTTCTCTCACTTCCGGTATCTGTTATACGCGGAAGCAGATCCGGCGCGCGCCTCTGAGATATGCTAGTCTTGCAAGTTTGTTAACAGGAGCAAAGGAAGCAAAGTTTCCTTACTTTAGTCTTCTCTTGGCTTATATTTGAATGTGTGTGTGTGTGTGTGTGTGTGTGTGTGTGTGTGTGTGTGTGTGTGTGTGTGTGTGTGTGTGTGCGCGTAGGTATACTGCAATACAGGGCTCAGTAAACATGTGCCAGTAATAGACTAGACTCAGCCCGGAGTCCAGTGTCCCTCTCTTCTTCCCTCTTTCTTTCTTTCTTTCTCTCTCTGCCGTTCAGTCTTAATTTGTTGTAGTTCTTCTCATTTCATTATCTGTAAATAAACTTTACAAATAATTATTTTAATGGTTCTTTAATCTTTAAATCTTTTGTTATTTACCTCAGTTTTAAAGCCACATTTTCAGTACAGTACAACAAAACAAAATGAAATGTAATCAAACTAAATGTATTGCTTTTAAAGTAAACATAAAGGTCCTGTTTTGTATTCTTTATAATGCTACAACATTTGCAGTGCATTCCAGCTTGTAGAAAGCAAGGATTGTCAAATTTCTGTTATTAGGGCAGAATTGTTTGCAGTAGTAATGTTCCCTGCTGTGGAGAAAAGTTTGTAGTTGACAATACACCGAGGTTGCTGATTCAGCTTTGCCAACTTGGCTGCATGTGAGTCTTTTCACACTTACCAGCTAATACAAAGACATCAACCCTCCTGTTTTGTAAGATGCATTTCTTCTTTAATAATATGGTGTTGTTCAGATCATGCGTTTGGAACGGTTCAGTCATAATTTCATGAATGGTGGACATAATTCTGTTATTTCAGAGTTTGATTACTCTAAAGGCATCTCAACCTACCAGATGGATGTAAGCTAATGACATAGCTGTGTATAAATCTTCAGATTTTTGGAAAAAGCATTAATTGAATTTGCAGCAGTTGATACTGACTTGGCATCATCTCATGGGCACAATGACATGACAGCTTGTTAAAAACCGAAGTCAGCGATTTCCTCCAGTTGTTCCTCGATTCAGAATACAAAAATGAAAGTTTTGATTTTATTGCTGAAAGAAAATTATATTTTTTCATGTTTAATAAATTAAATTATGTAAAATGGCCTTAATGTCAATTATTAAAAGCTGAATAAAAGTTCTTCAATAAAAAACAATGTTTAAATGGCCTTTATTGAACAAGGCTGCAGAAGTATTTTTAAATCTTTTCTTTTGCACTTTCTATATGGAATAGGTTATGAAACAAATGATTTGTTGTTTCCACCTGTAACTGGCTTACACGTCCCCTCTGGTGTGAAATATATTAATATAGTGTCACGACTCCTTTGTGTGTGTAGCTGGGATTGACTCCATTCTCTCCCTCTCTCTGTCTCTGCTTTTGTGCTTTTTCACAATCTCAGGATTGCATCCAGCTTAACCAGTACAAGTTAAAGAGTGAGATTGGGAAGGTAAGCTCACCTACATCAAACTCCCATTGAGCTATTCTGATAGTCGGCATGCATATAAACATCAGAAAAATCTCATGGCCATCTTGTTTCATAGCAGTAATTAAAGCATTCAGACACTGACCCGCGGCATATAGTCTCATAGTCTGACTCATCTCACTCTACCTGTTTTGTTAATCTTCTTTCCTCTATCCATTTCTTCTATCTTAAAGGGCTCATATGGTGTTGTCAAGCTGGCGTACAACGAGGATGATGACAAATATTATGTAAGTATATTTTAAAATAGATTGTCCTTGTTGCAGCATGACGTGCAGAAATTACACAGTTCAGCTTTAGACACAGTCAGGACGTGCATATTGTGAATAAGTTAAAAAATGTTAAGTAAATGGAAAAAACTATATACTGGGGGAAAGAGACTGGAAAGAGAAAATCAGCATGACAGAGAGGATGATGGAAGAGAGGCAGGATAGATTGAATGGTTATGAAAATGAGAGCAGAAGGGGGAGGGTTGTGATATAACTCCCAAACACCATCACTGTTGATCACATATGCACACAACAAAATGAACATACATACAAATTGATAGACACACAGGAAGTCATTTTAGTGTCCTTATTCTCATCATTGCCTGGACTGCAAAGAACACAAGCATAAAATGTTCTATTCAAATTATGTTCATCAAAAATAAGCATCAAAATAAACAATAATGACAGAAATAAAATATAGATACTGTATACGTAGTTGACATTTACTTCTATCTAAAAATGACTGGTCATTCATGTATATCTTGTCTTAAAAAACGTAATATTTTGTCACCAAGTCCTGTGGTAGGATGACTTATATGGAAATCTATTTTTAAATGGACCGTTTTATGGACACACTTTCCAATTTTGCTAATCAGGTCCCCAAAGGAAGTAAATAAGATATGTTTCAAGCTTTTCAAGAAGAGGTACATGACAGAAAGTAAGATTTTCAGCATTAATGAGCATAAAATAAGTTAAAGCTGTGCTTATGTGTGTGGATGGAGGCATCATATGGCATAAAACTACTTTACTCATCATTTTCAATTTGTCTCATGGTTATGTATGCAGTTTTTATGAGCTCATTTTAAAGGAATAGTTCACCCCAAAAATGTTAATCTGCTAAAAATGCATTCACCCTCAGGCCTTCCTAGGTGAGTTTGTTACTTCATCAGAACAGATTTGGAGAAATTTTGCAAGAAATCACTTGCTCACCAATGGATCCTCTACAGTGAATGGGTGCCATCAGAAGCAGAGTCCAAACTGCTTAAAAAAGCATCACAGTAATCCACGAGACTTCAGTCCATCAATCATGTCTTGTGAAGTGAAAGCTGTGTTTGTAAGAAGCAAATCCATAACTAAAGCATTCAACTTTAAACAATTGCTTCTGGCAAAAATACAAGTCCATAATAACATAAAAAATGTTTGCTTAATGTGTGCTCACAAGCTCACAGCTCTTCTTTTTACTAAATCAATTAATGGAAAGGAGTCCTTCTGATTAGTTGTGGATTATTGTGATGTTTTTATCAGCTGTTTGTCTCATTCTGACGGCACCCATTCACTGCAGAGGATCCACTGGTGAGCAAGTGATGTAATGCTAAATTTCTTCAAATTTGTTCTGATGAAGAAACAAATCTATCTACATCTTGGATGGAACGCAAATTTTCATTTTTGGGTGCACACATCCATTAATGATTAGACTATATGGAATGTATGTAAAGGATGTACCGTAAATATGCTCAAAAGGTTTAGATGCGAAATAAGGAAGACACAGTGTTAATGTCTTAGTGTTGTTGTGCTAGACAGGTTGCCATATGGACAGACGCTTGTACACACCTCGTCTTTAGAGTGTACAAGTAGTGCTGAAGAAAATCACATCTATTGAGAGCCTATTCACTGGATGAAAACACTTTGTTAATGAGAGAGGTCAGATAAGATTGGTCAGACTCCTTCCTGCTGAGAAAAAAGGCCACAAACACTCAAACTAGCACTTCTCCCAACAGGAGAAAGGCACAGCTGAAATCATAACCTTGAAGGGAATGGGCTTTCAACAGCAGAAGGCTGTTGCCCGATCCTCTTCTGATGACTCTATAAATGAGCTATAAACTGGATGCCTCAACATTAGGTTAAAAAGCAACAATTCTTATACATACTAGGATCAAAATTCAACATGACATCATGGATCAGTGTATAAAGGGTATATTATTTGGTATGAGGTGTACCTAATAATGCTGTTTTCCTGCCTTGTTTTTAGTTATCTTTTTGCAGGCCTCATGATCGCATTTGAATATTTTCCTCTCCTCCTCATAATCATCTGTCATAATAGACAATGTGTCTGAAAGCAAAATAAAGCTCAGAGTTTCCAGCTGCATTCATTAATTCATGCTGTGTGGATATATAACAGCAAGGATGAATAGAGGACAGTCAGAGATCAAATCCCTTCATAAAGGCAGAGTAGAGTGAGGCTGCCCCCGTCTCTGGCCTTTACACTCCACTGGCCTCACAAAGCAGGGTTTTACCGTTCTAACAATCACCACACATTCTCTTTTTCTTTACAGGTAGAATTAATCCTGATATTATATATATTTTTTTTTTTTCATTTTTCTTGCATTTTATTTTTCCCATTTGCAACATCTGTCCGTTTCTGTCTTTCACTCTTTTTCAACCATGGTTGAAACAGAAACCAATCAGCTTGATATTTTTCTTGTCGTTCAAATATATAGGTTTATATATTTAAGTTAATTAATGGAATGTTGGAAGTTTTGCATTATTGTTTTGATTATTTATTTACAGTATATAATTCCATTGAACTTTTTCCAACTGCTAATCTTAACACATTAGCCACGTTTCCACTGCCGGGCTAAAATTGGGCGTGCTAGTGCATGCCAGGGCCAGTCACGTTTCCACTGTCACTTCCGGGGCTTGATCGTGCCTCGTCAATGTATCACTTATTCTATAGCATGCAAACAAACGGCCACTTTTATCATGTTCGTTTTGTGATTGCGCTAGTTCCAGTGACTTATTTCTTAGTTTTCTGATAACTTCTCTTTGTTGGTGAAATGATGAGGTTGTGTGATGTTGTTCATGCGTGTAAAGGGCGGGTTTTAGTGAAGCGCAGCGGTGCTTTAGGACCGATTGTGGAACCGCTGGGCTATTCTGGCCTCTGTGCTACTGGCCCGAGGCTATTAGCCCCACCCGGCCCGTTTTAAGCCCTGGCTCGCACTGGCCCGACAGTGGACATGCTGCGATTGTAAAGTTGATAAAAGTTGGGGTCACCAAGATTTTTTTAAAGAAATTAATCAATTTATTCAGCAAGCATGTTTTAACTTGATCAATGTTAAAATGTAACTTTTTATACAATGTATAACAGTTTTTGACATAAAACTATAAATAAAATATGAGTAAGCATAAATACATTACATAAAAATAGATCAGTTATTTTTAATAGTACTGTTTTTACCGTATGTTTGATCAAATAAGTGCAGCCTTGGCAAACACTTAAAAAAAACCATTTTGAGAAAAGGAGAAAAGCTATCTACTGTATATTGTTATTATATTGCAAAAGAGAGGCATTTTCCTTGTTGACCCCACTGTATTTTTCATAGTTTTTAGTAAATATAGATCCATCACCTTATGTATTGCTTACTTGCTGATTCATCTCATTGTTTCCCAGTCTTTGCATTCTGATGCTTCAGTTCTTTCCGTCCCTGCTGCATTCTAAATAACAATTTTCTTTCATCGTGCTCACCTCTGACATGTTCATAAAATATTCATGGTTTCCTCTTCACTCTTTGACGAACTGAGTTATTTAAACTCGTCAGCACAACAGACGTAACCTCCTCCAGCTGTCCTTGAGAGCGAGGAGAAAAGCACTCTTTCTTATTGCTAACTATTATGGATTCACATCTGAAGTTGTGTACTTTCATTTTTAAGTTGAAGGGCCAATTTTATTATTATACTTTTTATTATAATTTTATTATTTTTATTGTTATATGAGATATTGGATTTTATAGCATGAAAAATGAAGGGAAAAGAACACAGGATTTCCACCTGCGCTTCAGCTCGACTTTGAATCCTCTCCATGACAGTATGTGGAATTGTATCATGGAAAACTCAAGAATGAATTTTGAATTTGGCCAGATCTCACTCATTATGAGACCGCAGGTGTTAGAAATTGGCAGCCTGTTGTATTGCCATTTTCTGACTGTAATGAGCAGAGTGGCAGAGATTCAGAGAGAGCACTTCCCCACGTTACATAAGTCTCCACATTTTCTTTTTTGTGCACTATATACGTCTCTGTGCCTTTCATCCCAACAGAAAAGACACAGGTGCACAATTCTTCTATAATAGATGTCTTCCATTGTAAAAAGATACAGATGACTCGATATGTTTACCAGGAAGTGTAGATTTTAAAAGCCCGGGTTCTGTGTGCCAAAAGCAATTGTTTTGATTAACATTTGAATTGCTTACAAACACATCTGATCCAAGCATCAGCGGTTGAATGTGCACAACCCATTTGTTTCTTTTCTTTAAACAAAAAAAAAATTGACTTGATTAACAAATCACAAGCACTTTGGTCTGCTTGCTTTCTTATAGTCTGTCGCTCACTGTTTGTTACCAAATTTCTGCAATCACCTACATGATTGTCCCATCAAGGCCAGAAGCAAATGAGACGGCTGCAGTTGATTGAACTCTTTGTTTGATTAGTATGTGAATGGGAAAGTCAGTTTATTGTGTCATCTTTATAGATGGAAATTCGTGTGTTTGAGCACCTACCTTGGTTCAGACCCGTAGTCTTGGCAAGGTTGTCTGTTTTGCTCTATTCATCTCTGTCTTACTTGTTTTGCAGGCAATGAAAGTAGTATCTAAGAAGAAGCTGATGAAACAGTATGGTTTTCCCCGTATGTATGGCATTTAAATTACGTTTTAATTTGAAACCAGATGTACAGTATGCAGATGTTATGCAAAGCATATATTCAGTATTTAAATGAAGCAGCAAACTTAGTTGCATTGTTTCTCTTTGCAGGCCGCCCTCCTCCCCGAGGTCCTAAAGCAGCCCAGGGGGTGCAGCCCAAGGTGCTTGGTCCTCTGGAGAGAGTTTACCAGGAGATAGCCATCCTGAAAAAACTGGACCACCTCAACATAGTTAAATTGATTGAGGTAAGGACTAAATTAATTAATAAATAATAAATATATATATATATATATATATATATATTCTAAATGTATCCTAAAATACCTCCTTACAAACAGACTTCTCATTAATTATTAAACCGTTTTTTTTTCCTTTGAATCTCCTCTTTACTTTCTTCCTTTCGTGTAAACTTTCATTCAGAATTACTTTCTTTTCTTGATTCTTTCTGAGTTAATAAACGTACATTCTTCTGAACGTTTATTTCCGTCTGAAGAAACCTTTCAAACATCCTTCCTTCCATCCTTTACAACAAAGAAATGAAGAATCCTTTTCAATTGTATGATTTCCTTTCTTCCTTCATACTGAATAAACTTTCTTCTCAATGACTGAATGAACAAACAAACTTGCCTTCTGAATATCCTTCAAAACGAAAACACAATTGAACCTTCTTCCTTCTAAATGTCTTGTTATTAGATTAATGAACAACCACTTGAAAGAAATTTAGTTTACACCATATTTCTGCTTTATTTTTTTGTCTGGGTCTCAGGAAAAGCCACGTGTAAAAAAGTAAAATAAATGAAGAAAAAAATATATAATAAAATAATGAAAACATAGAGAGATGATATTTGGAAGGAAGTGAACTCAAGTACCCTAACAGCTCAATAACCGAGCTATATTTCAGACTAGTCATTTATCATTATGTAATTTGTGCCAAAGAGGGGACAAAATAATAGAAAGCCGAAAATCAGCTAGGAGTAAATCTGTTGAAAAGATGCACCCTTAATGCTCCTGAGAATGGGATGTGGAGAAGAGTGCGATCGATCACAGGAAAAAGAAAAGGAAGCCAGAATGGAGGGATGCTGGCTGAAGAAGAGAAGCGCCTTTCCTTCTCTCCCCCTGTGGTTCCGTCTGAGTGCTCTTCAATCACAGCAGCACCCACGTACATCAGTAAAATTAGAAAAGAGGGGTGAGAGAGTGCGTGTGAGATAGAAATTGAATCCGAGCATGAAAAATATTTAAAGGAAACTTAGAAAGTGAGGCAGAGGAACCACCTACACTCCAATCACCTGGGCTCTCCTTCTGTCAGTCCAAGTATAGTCTTAAGTTAGGAGTGTGAGACCATTAGGAGCAATATAGAAATGGTGTTCTGCTGGCAGTGAAGGATGAAGCACCTGATTCTTATTGAATCTCATCAGCGGTGCTGCGCCAGTAGCTTGGCTTTGTTTTGTTTTGTTTTGTTTGTGTTAAATTAAGTGTTGCTTTTCCATCTAGCTTGTCCAGAAACAAGCATCTTTTTTTCCATCGAGCAGTTGTGTAGAGTCACATAAGTTTCAGTATTTTTATTTTTTTACCTTCATATTTACACACACAGCTTTCTAGCTGAGCAACCTAAGGAAATAATCAGTCATGGTCTTTTAAAATATTGTCTCTCAGAAAATGAAATGAAATGAAGAAAATAAAATTAAAAACGGATAAAGTCAGATTTGCTCTGGACCTGTATGGGTGTTACATATTTTCCTAGACACAGAAACCTGGACAGTGTGTCATACAGTGCCTGTAGCAGGTGGTGTTTTTAATAAAGTTTCTATTCCAGGTGCTGGATGATCCAGCGGAGGACAGCCTTCACATGGGTATGCTCTTTTTTAATATATATTTGGTTGTAAAATGGTAAAATGTGTAATAGACTCAGCAAATGATGGTGTTTTTACAGTAGCTGAAACACCCATTAGACCCATAGTGTTGTGTGTATATATATATATATATATATATATATATATATATATATATATATATATATATATATACACATATACACACATATACACACATACACACACAAATACACAGTATATTTGTGTTTATGTATGATTGTAAAAAATCAAGAATGCATTAAAACTTAACAAAAGTGACAGTTCATGTTTCATGAGTACCAAATCAGCATATTAGAATTAATTCTGATTTGATGATCATGTGACTGAAGACTGGAGTAATGATGCTGAAAATTCAACATTGCCATCATAGGAGTAAATTCCTTTTTAAAATATATTGAAATACAAAACATTTTAAATTGTAGTAATATTTTGAAAAAAAAATCGTTTTTTACTGTATAATAATATAAGAGGCTTTTAAAAAAGTATTTTAAAAATCATTTTGGTATTTTATTAGTATTATAATCCTGAACATTAATGCTATTTCACATCCCTTTTACACATCATCCATGCTTACCCCTTTCTTGTAAACATGTGCTCATTGGTTGCAGTATTCAGCTGTTTCCTATATTGCTATTCATGTTTAAAACAGATCAAACTGTGTCTTCATAATGGGCTGAAGTGAGAATCTGTAGAATAAGCGTGTCTTACATGGATACACATACATGATAAATTTATTTGGCTGCTCTGACTCACACTGTAGGAATGAATATAAGGTGTTTGTGCTGATGGTGCAATGGTGCGAATGAAAGCACACATCATGCATATGTGTGAAAAAGAGCTGGGTCATTTGAGGATATGACATTCTGTAAGAACATTACATTTCATAAAAGGCTCTGAGAAATGAATTTGTCAATAACAGAATGTCTTTTCACCCTGGTTTTGTTTAATGACTCTCTTTCTGATCTTTCCACAGTGTTTGAGCTGATGCAGAAGGGGTGAGTATCTGTGTATCCACTTCAACCTCTTTTGTGCATAATTGATGCTTTCGCCACGCTTTCTTCCAACCTCTATCGTTTCATTAATCACTTCTTCCCATCTTCATCGACTGTCTTGTCTTGCATATCTATCATCACTTAGATATGACACAGTTTCTCGTTTCCTTCCCTTGTTCCAAAGGGATGAATTAAGTACTTATGTTCTCACTTTCTCACTCAGTCTCTTATTCACTTCTTTTTCTAAATCAGTTCTTTTGTTTTTTGTAACTGAATAGACTCGCTGCATAAAAACAATTGCATTGTTAATCTTTTCAGTATTCCTTGTAGTTTTTATTTATTCTTTTGCTTTCTCTGCGTTTCTAAATTCACGAAAAGCTCATTTAAATGGCAGCAGTCTTCCAGTATATTATAAGACCTTTTTTTTTCAATTGTGACATTTTACTTCATTTGAATATGAGTTTTGGGCAAGTGGCCCAGCTTTGTTTTGGAGCGAAATGTTGTTTGTGGGCTTCTACCTTGAAAAGAACAGATTAGAACTTACTTTGCATAATTACAGAACTGTCTATTTTCACTAGACCTGGCTGAATATGTTTGGCCTTTCTGCTCAATCGTGATTCACTGCCTGTGGATAATGAATGAAATGGCCTTTGAGGGCCCTGTTTTGTGCTAAGTGGTTTTTGTGATTGGTTTTTATGTAAATCTCACAGGCACAGTTCATTTTGAAGAATTCTATCCACTGTGTGTGCAGTCCTGTAGTTTCCCAGCATCCTTTGTTCTCTTGCACAACTTTCCCAGTGCTGTGTTGTATACGTATGCCTTTTTTGACAAACATTATGTCAAACATTTGGAATTCTGTTGATTTAAATAGGTCACTAAAGGCTGGAATACACTACATGACTTTCAGCGCTGATTTATAGTCTGGAGCGGTTCATGCTAGTTGGCGAAAGTTAGATTTTTCGTAGAAAAATATAATGGCTACAGATTCCAGTGTTTTAGCTTTAGACTATGATTCCATTAAGTCAGACGATATCAAGCCTGTTTGATATTTTGAGCCAATTTTAGAATATGTGTTATTTTCATTTGTCACGCATCTCTTAGCAACAAAGACGCAATAGCGTGTGATCTCTAGTCATTCTGGAACTATTTATTTTTAGGATTTAGGATACTTTTACAGGATTTTTTCCAATTACAGGATATTTTTTAGTACATAAATAGGTACTTGTATTTGTAGTATACTTAGCCTGGCAGAAAGGTATTTCAAATACTTTTTAGTATACACTAAGTAGACATCCAAAAGGCCCTTTTTTTACCGCCACACGTACCGCCGCGGCGGCGGTATGAAGTGCATTTGCAGCCTTTAACCGCTGAGTGGCGCTTTAACCACAAGTTATCAAACAAGCGCATCAAAGCACATTTTCCCTAATAGACGTCAGTTTTGCCTCACTGATGTGTTAGATTTGATGGTTTCAGTCAGGAAAAAAATGAAAGAAAACACTGTAGTTAAAATATTTAATATTTAATATTTAATATCCACAGACGAAAGTTTGGTACTTATGAAGTTATGTGCATTTCTTAGAACGAATTCAAGCAGGATGTCAAGCCTGTGCCTGAACCTGTGATAATATTTTCTCTAATCTACATGGTATTAAAACATATTTTAGATTTGACACATTTAAAAGGTGTGCAGTATTATTTATATTATATTATGCGTTATATTATTCAAAAGAAATTGTGGTTTACTTTGCATCGGAGCATTAAACGTGGTAGCCTATTTTAGGGGGGTTGGCTACATGGATTAATATGCAAAATGTCAATATTTCATATATTATGCCTATAGCCTATTTTAATTTATATTTTCAATATAAATATATTTTGTTGTTTTCATAAGGATTACTTTATCACAGAATATCTGTTTTCGGCGGCACTTGTTTAGTTTAAAAGTAGACATGTCAAGCTTTCTATAGATATCTCTCTCGTGTATTTTCGTTGAGTATTCACGGAGTTACAGTTCATTTCAATGACGTGTTTGTAAATGAAGATCAGCGCAGACAAAGTCTGCAGACAGCACCCCTTGTTTGTTATCTTTATTTTATAAGTGCACAAAGTTTTGTTGTTATTATGTCTGTATCCAAAAAAAAGTAGACCCTTTACAGATTCGATTGATGTATTGCTCTTATCTGTACGATTAAAACTGAAAGTGTAATTTAAGTTCTTTTTGGGGTTATCAGGAGAAAATGACTCATAACGCGTATCCGCGTTAATCGACTCCAGAGGGTTAATTTTTGTTATTCGTTACCTGTCCTTTAACTTATTGGGGAAAACATTTGTCTGTAAACTGATTAAGAAATTGTTGCATGTTTAAATGTGAAGCACTGTATAATTTCGTTCCCATTATTTAGGCCTAATTTGCCTAAAACAAGAAACGAATAAAATTAAACTGGCACGAGTAAATCTTTGAAACTCTAAAGAATTAATAAAATGTCCTCACAATTAAACTCAAGTTCTCTCATTATAATCAACAACATTCACACGATGTAAAAAAAAAAGCTTTAGTAATTGACAACTAAAGTAGTTTTAAAGGGAACCTTCTTCCTACTTGTTTTTAAAGTAGGGTAATATCATATAGCCTAAAAAAAAATCCCTGTTTATTTTAGAAAAAAAAAATCTGATTTATGATTTAAACCGATTTTTAAATCGATATTCAAATGACGAAGAAATTTTACAAAACAAGTTTTTATATGGTTCTTTATCATTCATTTAGCAGTCAAATGTATAACTGCAACAAGATTATTAAAAAAAAATTATTACCTTATTACCTTAATGCTGGAAAGATGCTATTTTTTTTAATACTAGCCCATCATGCATCTAACCATCCACTCAGCTTTAAGAGCTGTTCAGATTAAAACTGCAGCTCCGCAGTGAGTCAGTGTCATGGACGGAGGACCTGTTAATATTTTTTCTAGTTTATATTTCCATCTCGTTATGCCACTGGTTTAGATTTATTATTTTTTTTCTTATAGAACTTATTTGTAAATAGAGCAGTCACTGTCTGTGTCTACACCGGACGCGAAAGTTGTCATCTGTGCCCCACAGCGAAAAGTGTGTCTAAACTTGATGACATCACACTATAGTGTCAAATCATCTGAACACAGTGTCAGAACATTTCATCATAAACAGAACGAGCATCAGTTCACTGAGGGGGATCGTGTCCAGTGTATCCATCACTGTGTTCTGTTGTCTTTTGTTGGATCGTTCCACTCGTGTCCAGTGTAGACCTGGCATGCGTTTTTTATTGTTTTATTTTACAGCCCTGCTTGTTTTAATGTTTTTATTAAATATCTGAATTGACTGCATTGTCATATTATCGAATTATTTACTGCCATGCGACCTACAAAAGTAAAGCTTGGCGAGTCGATGAACGAGCATTGCTGCAGGTTGATTTTCGGCGGATGTGCTGTGCTTGTGCAGCCACGGTCGTCTTCATTTCGTCGGGTGAAACATCTCTCTCACTCCACAGCAGAGTCTGTGAGAAGCAACAACTTCCCCTCCACGCGCTCTGATACCAGAAACATAACATAGCATATAAAATAATAATAATAAAAAAAATAACAGGAGAGTTTCAAAGTGGCTTAAGCTATTTTGTGTAACCTTTTTTTCCCTATAGCCTATCACATGCCAAACTAATAACATTGTAAGCATTACATCTTTAATTGCTGCTTTCTGCTGTGAAAATTTTGTTTGTGATGAAAATAACAGTATATTTTTGTCAGTTTTTTTTATCTAAACAGATCGATTAACTTCAAGATTTCAAAATCAGATAGCATGCTGATAATGTAGCACTGTAAGATTACATTTGTTTGAACGCATTATTGCGAAAGCGATTGAGTGTGAATCTGTTTATATCATGCTTTAACCCGAAAATAATCAGTAAAAGAAACAGACAAACTCTTAACATCCCGCTCGACTCTTGCAGTCAACCTTCTGATCAAGCTAAATATGTTGGCTGTTGGCATGAATTTTACTCGTGATAAGAAGCTCAAATTCAAGTGTTTGTGCAAAAATTATTAATGTGCATTAATGACAGGGAGGCGCCGTCTCATCACTGTAATTTTTCATGATAATGAATGTATAATTTTAAAATTTAGACGAAAAGGAATAGTGTAATGTGTGAATGTTGCATTTCTCTCGTCGGAGAGAGCCAGCACTGTTAATATAATCAAAACTACAGTCGTATATAAACCGGTTCAGCAAGTGAAAGCCTCATAAAGACAATGTCCATATGAAAGAGCAATTCACACTTTTATCTCGACCCCCACATCCATGAATAACTACCCAAAACCCAACCCCCTCCAGCTGAACAGAATTCGGTCTGTGTTTTGGCTCTGAGGAACGGTGTGTTACTGGGCTGAAACATGCTTTCACTCAGCAGAACTCTTTGTATTCATAATTTTCTCGCAGCCCATATTATTATTTTCACAAGACCATAATGATAATAAAAAAATCATCAATTAATTATTAATCATTATTTTAAGAAAATCATTGTTATTTGTGATCGTGGATGTTTGCGGGAGGCTTTAAGACCAAGCGGAATCCTCTGTTCCCGCCTCACAACGAGTCCCGCGCGCTCAGTGATGCAAGCTTCACTGTCTGCGGTTTGACTTTACTGAATCAGATTGAGGCGAATACAACTTATTGATCATGAGCCCAGGGCCAGCGCAAGCTCAAATGCCGCTCTAGGCAGAGCACGATCGTGCTGCCCCCCTCACATTCACAATTAGGGATCCTTAAGATGCATGTAAACACTTTTTTTTAATCTATGAAATTACACTAAAATAAAAACGTGCAAGCATGTTTTCAGAGTTTTTAATTTTTTCATTCTGCAAAAAGGTGAAAAGGGTAGCCTACACAATGCAACAGCTAAGTATAAATTCTGTTTTATAGGCTAATAGATAGTGTACAGAATAAAACTAAACATATGCACACATTTTTTTTAGCTCACAAAACTGGAGTTTTCGATTGTTTTCTTGACTGATACACACATTCACACACCTACATTTTCCCTAATAGACGTCAGTTTTGCCTCACTGATGTGTTAGATTTGATGGCTTCAGTCAGGGAAAATTAAAGAAAAACACTGTAGTTGAAATATTTAATATTATTAATATTTAATATCCACAGACGAAAGTTTTGTATTTTTGAAGTTATGTGCATTTCTTAGAACGAATTCAAGCAGGATAAATATCAAGACTGTGCCTGAGCCTGTGCTTATTTTTTCTTTAAGCAACATAGTATTAAATCCTATTTTTAGATTTGACACATTTGAAAGGTGTGCAGAATTATTTGTAATATATATATAATTTTATATTATATTTTAAAATTAATTTAATAAAACAACATTGATTTGAACATTGAGTTATTCATTACCTGTCCTTTATTTTGACAGATAACTTCTTGGGAATTTTTATTTTTTGTATGTACACTAATTTAGACATTCTTGCATGTTTTATTAATTCTAATTTAGACATTCTTGCATGTTCCCATTATTTAGGCCTAATTAGACTAAAACAAAAAAACGAATAAATGTATATGCAGTGCTTGTGCTGCCATGGTCTTTATTTCGTCGGGTGAATCATCTCTCTCACTCCGCAGCAGAGTCCGTGAGCAGAATAAAGCAGCAACTCCTCCTCTGTGCTCAGAGCATTTAATATTCACTCGGCTGCGTGCTTACTGAAACACGCTCCACCTTCTCTACGCGGATAAAGTTAATTCAGTATGTTTGAAATTTCATTTCACGTCTCTGTCAGACACGCGGGGAGAGTTGAGCCACTCAGAACTATGGGAGCCTTGAGTGGAGCATCAGTGGATGTTAAAAAGAAAACCGATTTTCCTTCAAATAAACCGATGTAAATTACACATTCTACTTAAACAATAAAATTATTTACGTTGTAAAGCATTTGCAAAATGTGTATGAATATTCAAACTCAAGTGTTTGTGCGAAAATTATTAATGCACATTAATGACAGGGAGGCACCCTCTTGATCACTTGAATTTTTTACTGATAATTAATTAACCTAATTTGCGGTATCTCATATACATGATATCTTGAAATGCTCAGAAATAAGAGACAGCAGATTATTGTAAGTCTAAAGTTTATTAAATAAGAGCAAGTTTACAATAAATGTACAAAATTGCAATAAATTAGTTACATTCCAGTTGCGCATCCGTTGCACTGCACTACAGCTGGCAAAACCTTCTGAAGGTGGTCAATGTATCTGTTGCAGACAGTTTTTGTCAAGCAATTTCACCAAAAAGTTACAATGGCCTCAAGAAGCTCGTCTTTATTTCTTGGCTTGACCTGACGTCTGATAAATTCCTTCAGTGCGTGCCACACCAGCTCGATGGGATTAAGATCTGGTGATCTGCAAGTGAAAAAAATTTTGGGCACGGTTTGTTAAACCGAGGGAACAGTTTATAAATTTGTGAGTACGGTTTATAAACTGCGGGGACGGATTGCAAAACCGTCGCCACGGAATGATTTTTTTTTCTCCTACAGTTGACGTGCAGGGCTCCGTGCGAATGGGATCAACCCTCCCTCGCTCGTTTGCCAACGCGCCTTCTGCTGCCGAGCAGAGTTATGTGAGCAATTTGGACTGGAGTTTGGACTGGAGTGAGTAGGGATTTTTTTTCCAAGTCGGAGCGTCGTGTTTTCACTCGCTCCAAGAGCGCTCGACCACTGCTCCATCACGAGTACAATTCATGCAAACGGCGCATAATATAACTGCATATTTAGGAATAAACATAATTTTTTTTACAATTTGTTATTTTTTTTAAATGTAGGATAGTCTTAGGCTACAGTCTACTAAACAAAAATTAAAAGCAAAATTTTTTTATTTCATTTTCATTTCGGTTCATTCTTGGTTTAAAAAAATCTTCAGGCTCCATATGCAGAGCGAAATGGGAACGGTCCAGCATTTAGCAATAATTAGTATTAACTCTGTTATTATTCTTGATTTTTCAAACTACAAGCTACAAGCATTTTTGGATTATGCCTTATGTTACAAGCACTGTCTCCCAGAGGTTTCCCCACATGTCCAGCGCTGACAGCAAGCGGGTAAAGGACCGGGTCAACGAATTCCTACGCTCCCCAAGGAACTCTGTTGCCCACCGACGTCTGCACTTTTGAAGACACTTTCTTTTAAAATACATTTCTTTTAAATACATTTAAAAATCTGTTAATATTATATTTTAGTAGTTGTATTTTATCTGGCGATTTCTATAAAAAAATCAAATAAAACCTATATTTCCCTCAAGACCTAGTCATGTTTTTTGTGGTTGTTTTAATTTAAACGTGTCTGCTTCTATTTTAGCCAATTTATTTTCAATAAACTAAAACAAAAATAATAATAAAAAAGGAAAACGAATACAGCTTGTTATCAGACTGTAAAAAAAATCAACAACTCGTTTTTAAGGTTGGCAACTTTAACTTATAGAAATAATTTAAGCAATTTAATGCGTTATTATACTAGTTTAAATCTGAATTTTTAATACTATTAATCTGAATTTAGAATCTCATGGAATTTTAAGTTTAAATGGATGAAAAAGCCACAGTGAATGGTAAATATAGCCTAAATAACAGAAGACCTTGATTGCATGTTACCATGAAACTAACAGAATAATTTGTTTTTTTTACATTAACAATTCATGTATAAAATGGCACAGCAACATTTATATCAAACACTTTTACGTTGTCCACAACTGAGCAACGCGAGAGGAATGTATTGCGCAAGAGCACACAAGTGGATGTGAAGAGAATTTTTAGGCGGTAGGAGGATTTTTTTATTCTTAAATGTTCAAATACATATGATTTCAGTATGACGGAAAAATATTAAAATGAGCAAAAATATGCCACAGTAGACCAGCTGCTCATGCTGAACTGTGCTGTTTACAATGAATATGTGCGTGTGAGGCACCAGCGCATAAAACAGCTGAAATATACCATACTCAATTTTTGCTTACACGGTTAAGGCATAATTGGAGACAGTTTGAAAAATCAAGAACAACAGCAGTTAATAAGATTTTTTTGCTGTTAGAGCTAATGCTGGACCGTTCTCATTTCGTTACGCATATGGAACTTGAAGGATTTCATTTATTATTTTTTGCTAAGAGCAAACCAGAATGAAAAATTTTTTTTTTTAATCCTTATATATATATATATATATATATATATATATATATATATATATAGTTATAATATAATATAATATAATGCTATTGATGTTTGTCCTTTCATCTTCGTTTACAAACCCTCATTTTATTTTTACAGTCAGGTCAGAATTCGTCCCTTTGCGCCATCTGGCGGTAGTTAAGCGAATTATTTTAACACACGACTGAATTCAATTAATGCCGCGGCACCGCCGCGGCGGTACGCGCAGCGATAGTCCCCAAATAGGCTGTCAACCTACTGTATATTTTATTTTTTTCACTAGGGTTGTTTCATGTTAAAGCCACATCAAGAGGACATTTCAGACAGTGTATTGTATCAGAAGTTTTGATCTCTCCACCTATCATTTCATTCAGTATTTCTCTTCCTGAGTCATTGTTGTCTGTTACTGTCTCAGTTACTGTCTTTTATTAGTACTTTATCAGTTAACTTACAATAACGTGCCTCTATTGGTCTCCAGCCCTGTGATGGAGGTCCCCAGCGACAGTCCGTTCAGTGAGGACCAGGCCCGCCACTACTTCAGAGACATTGTTCTTGGCATCGAGTACTGTGAGTCATTTCCTTTATTTTAAAAAAAAAAATTTTAATTGCCGGGTTGACCTCACTGGGTTCCATTTGTAGTTTTTAGGAGACCGTCTTGACATGCATTTTGTAACAAAGCATCTGAAGTTAAATAATTCCCAGTAGAGAAGAGTGATCAAACTCCTGCTGATGAGCGCCTGACATTAATCATTACTTATGTAAAAATAAAGACCCAAGAGAGTTCTGTCTCAAGGAAAAGCTCTGTGTTTGTTGTTCTAACGCATCATGGCATCCTGTTAGGCTAATGAAGTGAGCGAATGTGGCAATGCGCTCATGTATTTGTGCGTGGGGGAGGTCATCGTTTCTTGATGAAAACAAGACTGTGCTATTTCCAGTGTTGGGAAGGTTACTTTGGAAATGTAATAGGTTACATATTACAAGTTACCCTGTTTAAAATGTAATAGTAGTGTAACTTTTTCAATTACTTTATTAAAGTAATGTAACTAATTACTTTTGAGTACTTTTTGATTACTTTTGTAAATTTGTGAAAATTAAAGAATAATAAATAAAAGCATATACATCAACTTAAATACAGTTATCTAATAAGCATGTGACGTATTCTGTGTAATAAAATCCTAAACATTGGTGTTTTTTTTAAACTGCTGTCTCTTTGTATATGATGATAGTTTTCTCAAAATAAGTAAAATGCACATGAAGTGACACAGAGCAGTTCTAGAAATTATGTTTATGTGCTCGTGTACTCCTATATTGAGGCAGCAGAGGTTGAAAACACTGCGAGCTTCAGTAGGCCTATGTGTAGTAAATGAAACCATGTCTTTGCCATTAATTTACAGGAGGGGCGGACTGGGAAAAAAAATCAGACTGGAAGATTCAAACTCATACAAACAAATTCATGGACAAAACTATTTTTTATCTATTTTAAATCTTTAATTTGGGGACATGCAAAATAATTAAAAGTTCTCTCCTGAACTGCACCTTCACTTCCATTTTTCTCTTCAGTTTCTTTATTTTGCCCTGTTATCCATCTCTCTCATGACTTTAATACTCAAGATTGAACAAAACTATACTTTACAATACAATACTCTACAATACTACAATATCTTTATAGAAAAATCCTATATATAATCCATATTTTTCCCTTACAAAAATTAACCATGCTTTTATTAGCCTATATAAAAGTAAAATAACCTTGAGTAATGGATTTGTATTTATTTTTAAATAAATACATTTGTAAAATAATTTTACATTTTTGGTTATCACAGTTAAACAATAGTAACCATTTTCTCTGGATTTATAGTTAAATATTAAAATGTTAATTTTCGTAAGGGTTGTGTTGTTGTCTGTCGTAGCTCCCCCTAAACCTATAAAAAAAATCTGAATTTTTTTCAGCTAAATTACTACTGTAACATTACAACAGATAGGCCTAATAATTATGTCCCTTATATAGTATTTTGAGTGATGACTGATGAGCAACGTGCTGCTGCTGGATTAAATAAATAAAAAAACTAAGACAAAAAAGCATCTTTACAGATGAAACTGACCTGAAACCCTGAACAGGAGTTCTGCTTCTCTGCTCCAGCAGTCCACTCTATTTTCTCTCTTTCTTCTCTCTCTCTCTCTCTCTCTCTCTCGCATTGATTACTCTGAGTCTGATCCAAACCGTTTGGCGGAGGCGCGGAGAGCGCGCGAGTCATGACTAACAATTCATGATTTATTAGAGATTTAATTATCAAATGGCGGATTCGCAAATGATCGCTTTAGTACATTCGGCAGGCAATTATACAATAATGATATTAAATAGTGGGGCAAAATCGGCTGCCAGGTCACCGGGAATTGTCCCGGTTCTCCCGGTGTCCAGTCCGCGCCTGATTTCCACAGACACGCAGAATGTGGAAGTCATATATTGCATTTTTGGGGCTTAATATTCACAGACACTAGTCCATGTCATGTTTTGATTCAAGTGTACTGACCTACTTTTGATTTAGTCATCCAAAATGTGGCATATTCCGTCCGCGTTAGGCATTTCGTTTTTATGACTGGATTCTACGAACCAGACTGTATTTCCGCATCCCGGAAATTATTAGGGCGGTATGTCTCAGAATAGTCAGTGCAATTTGGGAAAGAAATCAGTTAAATCTGTATGTGGATGCGTGTAAATATTCAAATGTAATCCCCTTTGTAATCGTTAAAAATTTCATAAGTAACTGTAATTTAATTACTCATTTTTTTGTAGTAACTGTAACTAATTACAGTTACAATAATTTTGTAATTAAATTACGTAACGCCGTTACATGTAACTAGTTACTCCCCAACACTGGCTATTTCTAAAGGCCGTTCTGATTTTCTCTCATCTGTCAGAAGAAATTTGATTTTATGTTGAAACATTACAGTCATTACAGTCTGGCAGTTAAAGGAATATTCTGTTAAGCTCATTCGACAACATTTGTTACCACAAAAATTAAATAGATAGTTCACCCAAAAATGAATGTTCTGTTCATTAACCCTCATGTCTTTCTTAATCTGTATGACCTTCTTTCTTAAGTGGAACACAAAAGTAGATATTCTTAAGATTGTTGGTAACCAAACATTTTTGGTCCCCATTGTCTTCCACTCTGTAGGCAAAAAAACACCCAAAATATGTTATTTTGTGTTCTGGAGAAGAATCAAAGAAAGATGTGGATAAGTAAATGACTGAATGTTTATTTTTAGGTGAACTATCCCTTTAATTTTCACTTTTACTGTAGGTACAGTATTTACAAAGGAACAAAATGTATGTGTGTTAACATGGTTTTAGTATGAAGCTATATCAAATAACTTGAAAAATGTACAAAAAAATTGATTTAACCAACTCAATGCAAATTTTTACATTTCTTTTAAATCCTTTAAAACTGGCTCAATTCACTTCCGTTGTAAGTGTCAGGTTGACCTTCGTTTTTGCTCTTTTGAAAAACAAGTCTAAATAACTTTATGGTGATCAACAGTCGACAGCTGAAGTTGTATTGAGCCTTTAAACAAGATAATCGCTCAAACAAAGAGTGATTTAGGCTGAGTTGATTGCCAAGTGTCTGTTCTGCTCATCGAGTGGAAACTAAGCTTTCATCCGTTCGTTTGAATCTTACTAACCAGGCAACACTCGCTGTGGCAACCGTCTGGATGGCAACAGGCCATTTGCATGATTCGCCACAAATCAGTCTGTGTTAACAATGAACTCCTTTGTGTGTGTGTGTGTGTGTGTTGGTAATTTGCGGACTGTAATCAGAGTATGTGGCCATATTCCGTTCTTTTCATTAGCACAACGCTAGTTACCTCAAGGAGCCATGTCAATAGAATTAATTAATAGTAATCTAAAAGATGTGTGTTGGGGGGGTTGTGTGCTATGTACACTGCTTGAGAGACATATTGCATGAACTGTGATGTACTCCATGTGTCACATTCACCTTGCTTGCTGACTTTCATGTAATAATTATATGCAATAACCTCCTAGTACTTTGAACGCATGTCTTTGTTCGTTAATGGATTTTCTTTTTTCATTACCATCTGAAGACGTCTGAGATGTGGCTCTTGTCACATGTAACCAGTAATGGCAGATGACTAAAAGATGATAAGTGGCGAGCAGGTTATCTTTGATTGACCACTTGAGACAGGAAGGCATCTATTAACCAATCAAATTCATCTTCTGTGTGCACGGCCCAGGGGGACCTTCTTGAACCTGTCTGTGGGTCCTTATTTAGGCCGAGAGCTACTGCTGTCAGACACACTTAATTTTGTACCCCCTCTTCACTGGCTGTGCTTAACTTAGTAACATCATTAAACTTTAATATTATTCGACAACCAAAAAGCAGGTTAAAACTGGCATTTTGGTTCAAAATGAAGTAACTTTTACAGTATAAGTATGGTTTTGTATTACATATTTTGTTCATATTTTAATTTTTAATTAATTAAATTTTTGTTCAGATTTCCTGCTAGGCTAAGTGATCACAGTTAGTCACTGATGAAACATACATTATTCTGGTGTTGAAAAAATAAGATTGATCCTCACATGAATAGATGTAAAATGTTTTGGTTTAAATATAACATTTGTTTTGATAAGTCTGATAAAATTCTGAGATTTAAAGCTAATTGTCAGCAAACTCACTTTTGAAATGGCTAATTTTTCTCATTCTTTTTGATGTATTTCATTACATCTCTTATTCTCTTTCTTTTTGCTCAGTGCACTATCAGAAGATCGTTCACAGAGATATCAAACCATCTAATTTATTACTGGGAGATGACGGACATGTCAAGATTGCAGATTTTGGGGTTAGTAACCAGTTCGAGGGTAATGATGCCTTGCTCTCCAGCACTGCTGGTACTCCTGCCTTCATGGCCCCAGAGACGCTGTCGGACAACCGCAAGAGCTTTAGTGGAAAGGTAATGTGTGTCTGGGATGATTTTGCTAATATGTGTTGTGGTAGGCCAATCATTCAGGCTGATTAGGCTTTATAAAATAGCTTAAAGGGATAGGTCACCCAAAAATGAAAATTTTATCAGACAGGAACGCTAATTCGGAACACAAATTAAGATATTTTTGATGAAATCTGAGAGCTTTCTGACCCTCCACAGACAGTAATGCAACTGAAATGTTCCTAGGCCCAGAAACCTAGAAAGCACATTGTTAAAATAGTCCTTGTGACATCAGTGGTTCAGCCGTAATTTTATGAAGCTACTTTTTGTGTGCAAAGAAGACAAAAACGATTCTGAACGGCATGCGCTGCACCTTGTTTACAAGCAGAGGAATGCACAAAAATTATTCTCATAGCTTAATAAAATTGCAGTTGAACCACTGATGTCACATGGACTAGTGTTTTTGTATGGGTCTTTGCGATTTCTCTCATGAACATGTCATAGAGCTATACTGATGTTCCAAAGTTTTGGGTCAAGAAGGTTTTTAAAAAGTATTTGATCAAAATACATTTAAAACCGTAATATTAAAATTGTAATATTGTGTAATATACAATTATTAAAATCAAAGTAATTTATTTGATGGCAAAGCTGTCACTTGATTTTTCAGAACTCATTCTGATATGTTGATTTGGTGCCTATGAAACATTTCTTAATATTAGCAATGTTGAAAACATTTTTATGGCGTTTTGATAAGAAGTGCATTTATTTAGTGCTTTTTTTTAAATCCTTTGCTGTCACTTTTGATCAATTGAATGTGTATTTGCTGAATAAAAATATAACTTTCTTTAAAAAACTAAATGTATGAACCCCTCACTTTTGAGCAGAATGGAAATTTTGGGTCAACAGTCCCTTTAATGAATCCTGTTCATCTCAATATCTCAAAAGTCCAAAACTCCCCTGCAACACTAAAACAGAAGTTGTGTTTTTTTCAGGCTCTGGATGTGTGGGCTATGGGAGTGACCCTCTACTGTTTTGTGTATGGGAAGGTGAGCTTGCTCATGTGTTGATATGATCAGAGTGATAGCAGTAATTCTTCAATGTGGGATTATCTATCAGAATGATCAATGGATTGGGCAGTGTGCTACTGCAATAACATTTCTGTGATGGATGATTTTGATCACTCATCCATCTCCCCCCTCTCTCTATCTCTCTCTCCTACTGTGTTTTTCTTCCTTGTCCTCCAGTGCCCATTTATTGATGAGTACATACTGGCACTTCACAATAAGATCAAGAGTAAGCCGGTGGAGTTCTCCGAGACGTAAGTCGCCCCTTGCTGTTTACGACGCATCTGCTGTCTCTTAGGAACAAATACAGAGAGAGGAAATGTCATAGATGTTTGAGTGTATGGCAATGTGAGCTAAATGCAGTATTGATGCATGTCAGTTTAGTATGACATTTGCGCATTGTCCTGCAGGTCTGTATGAATATGTAGATGAAGTCTGCCTTCTGTGTGTGGAAGGCCAGAGGCCATCCAAATGCATGTCATCTGGTGTATGTGTTTGGACAAGAAATCAACTAATGAAAGAGCATCTCTCTCTAACACACTCTGTTCCTTAATGTCATGCCGCAGTGTTCACAGTGACTGAACTAACTGTTCACAGTGTCATCATTTTGAATCCAATTCCGAATATTTACATGACCATGGGTTTCCAGTGGTATGGTATGACAATTAGATATTAGACCGTACAGAAATTGAAATCTTCAGATAATGCTTACATACATATATTCATGCAATGTTGATGTTGTTAACATGAACAATTTGAGAACAAAGTATAACAGTTATAATAATTTGCACAGTTTGAGGTGATCTGAGCTAACTTCAAACTCCAATTTGTCAGAACAAAACTGGCAGACATGTTACTTGTTCAGAATTACATAGTATCTGTTATTCTGAAGTACAGTGAATATTCATACTGGTGTGTTGACTGACATCCCACACATACTCCTCAAAACATTAGATTAATTCGCGCTGAGGAGCTGTGCGGATGCACAATCCATGTAAAGAAGATAATTCCACAAATAACTGCAATTGCAGGTTTCAAACAGAAATGGTGACAAAAAGGCAAAACCTTTGGACTGCAGCATTAAAACTCTACTGTAACTCTGCTATAAATGTACTGTTACACTCTGCCTCTTCTCCACTCTTGTTTAATTTTTTAAAAGCATAAACATCACTTAATTTTAAATCTATGCTTAAAACAGGAAAAGAAATGAAGGGAATGGTGAAAAAAGTGATATACTGTATTCAACAGAGTAAGACTAATTCAAGTGATAATATATGCACCTGTCTTGTTTTAAGGATGTATAGATAGTTGAACTAGGACAAATGACAACAATACTCTGCGCTTCTGTTATGGTTTTTGTACTTTACTGTAAAATACCAATTTTATTCTACTGTTCTCTATGCTATGTTATAACAGCATTAAATATATCCGTCTGCCCTCCTTGTTACAGAAGCTGTGTGACAGTCAGTGTGTTTTTTGAAACTGTTTCTATGTCTGCAGTGTGTCAGCTCTTGTAAAAGCATGCTGTCATTGTTTAGCTGTACAGTCAGATGTTTTGGTTTTGTTTTACTACTTCAGCTATTTGCTCTGTGTTTCTGTGATATCTCAGGCCAGCTAGCAGTGAGGGGCTGAAGAACCTGGTCTCACGAATGCTGGACAAAAACCCAGACACCAGGATCCCTATTCCTGAGATCAAAGTAAGTCTACAAAAGGAACACTTTAGAAATTGAGAGAGGCAAGTAACCCATTTCACCATCTTCACAGATCTGTATTGAAAAATACTGAGTTTCAAAGATTTTGACTTTTTGATTTGGATGGATGATTAATTAATGTTTTTCCTTTAAAAATTGCCTAAATTTTCCTTGATGCATACCAGAGACACTTAAAATTAAAGTTACAGTCAGTATGTCAAAAAGAAATGTACAAAGAATATTCTCTAGAGTGTCTCATTAGTCAGCACTCTCAAAGCAGCAGTTTCTATCAAAGACCATTCCTGAGCCACATCCAGGGATAGTGTTAAAATATGACACAGTATCTCTGATAGCTTCTGCACCATCTAGCAGACTTGGTGTTTGGACAGGAACACATCAGCTAATCCCCATGGACAGAGATTTTGGTTCAGTTCTGGAAACTTCCATCTGCTGTCTCAGTGTGACAGAGTGTGAATAATTAGCACACACACATTCGGCCATCAGAGACTCCTGCCTGCATGTCATTACCCAGAAAATGTTCCATAAAATCAGCGATTCCCAGAGCACACTTTAATCAGAGCTGCACGGCCTACATTCACTCAACAGCTCTACTCTCATATCCTTCAGACTAACTTTGTTTTTAGGACAAATATATATTTTTATTTGTTAATGATTTTCTGCTGGGATGGGTGGATAGACGAATGGATATTTGGAATAATCTACAGATATTTGAAAGGATGGATAAATAAAAGGAGTGATGGATGAGCAGATGAATGGAATGGAAGGATAGAAGGTTAGATGGATTGACCAATGAATGGATGGATGGATGGATGGATGGATGGAAGGACAGATGATGGCGTCATTGATGGATGGATGGATGGATGGATGGATGGAAGAAAAAATGTGTGGACAGATCTACAGACTGATGGATAGATGAATGGAAGGCTAGATGATGGCTGGATGGATGAATGGATGTATGGACTGATCTATGGATGGATGGATGGATGTAAGTGTGGATTAATGGTTTTATGGATTTATGGTGGAATGAATGAATGAGATGAATGGACCAATGATTGAAAAATGTGTGGACAGATCTACAGACAGATGGATAGACAGACCAATAGATAAGATGAATGTAAGGACAGATGATGGATGGATGGATGAAAGTGTGGATGAATGGTTTGATGGATTTATAGAGGAATGAATGAATGAAGGTTAGATGAATGGACCGATGGATGGATAAAAAATTGAGTGGACAGATCTACAGACAGATAAATAAAAAAGATAAATGGACAAATGTATAGATGAATGGAATGATAGATTATGGCTGAATGGATGAAACAATAGATGGATGAATGGATGTAGGACTCATCTATGGACATATGGATGGATGGATGGAAGCATGGTTGAATGGTTTAATGGATTTATGGAGGAATTGATGAAAGGATGGATAGAATGTTAGATCAATGGAAAAATGTATTGATTGAAGGATAGATTAAAGGATAGATGATGACTGAATTACTAAAACAATAGATGGATGGATGAAAGAAAATATGTAAAAACTGATCTACGAACAGATTAATAAATGGGTGGACTGACCTATACTGTAGATGGAGGAATGAATAGATGATGGCTGGACAAGAAACATTAGATGAATGGACGAATGGATTAATTGATGGAAAATTTTAATTTTTTTTGGATTGATCTATGGACAGATGGATGGAGGAAGGAATATTTAAAGCATCCGTGGATGAAACGATGAATAGAAGGACAGTTGATGGCTAAGTGGATGATTAAACGGAAGACTACATAAATGGATGGATGGAATGATAGGTTGACATGCGTTACATATGTATGTGTGTCTATCTTCAGGTGGACCCCTGGGTGACTCAGGATGGCACTGACCCTTTGCCTTTAGAAGAGGATCACTGTACTGTAGTGGAAGTCACTGAAGAAGAGGTGCAGAATTCAGTGAAGTTTGTCCCAAGTCTGTCAGCTGTGGTAAGTGAGCAAGCACAAGGGCACCTGTGTATTAAACACATGAGCTACTGAACAGTAGTTACATGAACATAAACACACAGAGGCCACATGCCTTGCCCAGATGTTTTTAAGACTTTGTTCTGCTGTCAACGAGTGAATGAATAAGAAGGTTAAGACACACTTGACCTCAGCCAAACAACTGAAACCTAACCATTTCAAACTGACCCTGCTTCTGAACCGTCAGTGTTTCCTCGATTATTTTCATGGATTTAGTCCTCCTCACCATCACATTAGCACACTGCTGTTTTTCCATTAATGTTTTGTATTTGTATGCCCTGATCTGTATTCTTTGATATGTAAAGTAATTGATATCTTGTTGTTGACACTGTAGATTTTGGTCAAAGCCATGTTAAGGAAGCGTTCCTTTGGGAATCCATTCGAGTGTCCCAGCAGGAGAGAAGAGAGATCCATGTCTGCACCCGGCAGTCTGCTCATGTAAGTGTTCCAAACTGACAAACTATAGCAACCGATGACCAGCAAGATACCATATTTCTATACCTTGACAAATCTAAATGACTTTCCTTTTCCTCACAAGGCCTTTGTAAGAGGCTGAAATCTTTTCAGCATTGCATCTCTTTCATTCTTTGCTTTTTTTGCTCTCACATTCAAGGTCGCAGCATGATATTTCAGACGTCATGTCTATCTATTTGAACAGGAAGGTTTGCTAATAGTCACCCATTACTTCTCCTGCTGCCAACATACGTTTCCATAGTAGCATGAATCAGTCGTTTTTTCCCTCTTGCACTAGCATTGAAAGCTCCAGGACTTGATGTTTTCACAATTTCCCTGTCTAGAACTTTCTCCTCCGCACTACACTGAGGAGACGGCTGTCTCCCTTATCAATCATTTAGATTTCAGATTCAATCTTTTATATGTTTTTCAGATATTTTCTAGTTGAGATAAGACTTGAGGAAAATGAGTTTTGGCATTGTATTTTAATCCTTTTTCCTATATAAATTTATTTTTTCTGAAATTATTAGTTATTAATCACACCTAACATTAAAGTTTTTACTTTTATATTTCAAAAGTTTCACATTCAATCTTAAAATTAATGAAGAAACAACATAAAGATGGTATATTTATAATATTTATTTAATGGCATCTTTTTTATTACTGAAGGCGAGTATCACTGATACCAATACTAATAATATCTCTAGGAAATTGTTATTTTTTTCAGAATATTTAACCACTGATTATAGCTATTCCACATTACAGTATATTTGAAAGCTGTCAATTTTAACATTTATTACTTAAAAAAATACAGTTTCTAATTGAAGTGAAATGAAAACAATCTTCACATAAACCCATTATAATAAATGTCATATTTACCTGTGCCCTTCAGCAAGTAGGAAATATACAGACATTTGATACAATTATCAAACACTAAATTCTACATTAAATACAGATAAATCCTTGAAGCTACAAAAGTTATCGATCACAGCAGCTGGGCTATTAAGTTTTTGGTTGCTATTACGTTAAGAGCTGCCGCTGCTGAACATGATGCGGATCTGAGAAGCATGTTCATAGTTTCAGTCGTGCTTCATTATGAAATGATACAGGTTACAATGTACTATGGGCAGAGTATAATGACTAACAGGACAGGAAATTTTGTTTTTAATGACATATGGCCTGACAGCATCTCATCTGACTGCTGTTCTTGTCATGAAAAAAAAAAACAGAAGCAGCAGTTGTGAGTGTGGTGGTCAACTCTAGCCTTGCCCTCTGCGTTATAAATTATATACATAATTTTTTTGTGTGTGTATACAACAAAAAAATGACTATATATATACAGATTTTTTACTTATATGTACGTTTTGAAAATGTAAAAAATTGACACATTTAAAATTATAATTAAAAATCTTGTATAAATCAATAAATTAAAAACGTGCCTGTGTGTTTATAATTAATTTAATTTATAATTAATTTAAAAACTCACAAAAAAGTGTCTCCATGAAGTCATTTCTATCCCCACTCTGCTGCTTTTCCCACATTAGAGGGGGTTCGTTGATGTGACGCTAGGTAAGTGAGACAGGAGGCAAAAGCAAGTAAACAGTGTTTATTGTCAATGACGTGCTGATGGAGGGTCGGAGAGTGACGCAGGAATCTGGATGGCAGCACAGACTGGTGAGTAGGTGCGTTGAGTGCGCTGGTACAGATGACGGTGGTGGTAGATCCGATAGAGGTGATGATAATCCGTGTACGAAGGGAACAATCCAGGGCAAACCAAAACAGGAGACAAAGCAGGACAGGAACACGAGAACCAGACATCTAACACGGAGGACCTCAAACAACGATCTGACAAACAAGAGACGAAAGACAGGGCGTTATAAAGGCGGTGGGGATGAGATGCACCTGCCGCTGATCAGGCGATCAGTGGCCACACCCACATGAACCAATCAACATGACATAACCAGACTACAGCTGGAGACGGTGCGTTCACGAACCGTGACAGTACCCCTCCTCCTAAGGACGCCTCCTGGCGTCCCCAGAATCTCTTACCTGTCGATTGTAATCATCGATAAGGGAGTGATCCAGGATGTCCCTGGCAGGTACCCAACTTCTCTCCTCCGGACCGTAACCCTCCCAGTCCACCAAGTACTGAAATCCGCGTCCCCTCCTTCTAGAGTCCAGAATGCGATTTACCAAATAGGTGGTCTCCCCATCTACGAGACGCGGCGGGGGAGGAACCGGGGTAGGCGGATTAATGGGAGAATGAAATACGGGCTTAATTTTGGACACATGAAAGGCGGGATGAATTCTCCTGTACGTAGGAGGGAGTTTAAGGCGGACTGCCACCGGACTAATGATCTTGGTGACAGTAAACGGGCCAATAAATTTGGGAGCCAATTTATTAGATACGGAACGGAGAGGAATATTCTTGGTTGAAAGCCACACCCTTTGACCCACGACGTATACGGGAGGCCTAGACCGGTGGCGATCGGCCTTGGCCTTGGTGCGCGCCCCCGCTTGGAGTAGAGTCTCACGGGCTCTGGTCCAAGTGCGGTGGCACCTCTGGACGAAGGCGTGAGCGGAGGGGACCGCAACTTCGGATTCCATACTGGGAAAAATAGGTGGCTGGTAACCTACACTACACTCAAAAGGAGATAGGCCCGTAGCTGATACTGGTAAGGTATTGTGGGCGTACTCCACCATAGACAATTGTTGGCTCCAGGAGGAAGGATTCTTGGAGACCAAACATCGCAACACCCTTTCCAAATCTTGGTTGGCTCTCTCGGTTTGCCCATTGCTCTGGGGGTGAAACCCTGAGGACAGACTTACAGTCGCTCCCAGTAGTCTACAGAATTCTTGCCAAAATTTAGCCACAAATTGGGGTCCCCTGTCGGAAACCACGTCTATCGGGAGGCCATGTAACCGAAAGACGTGGTCTACGACGGTCAACGCTGTCTCCTTGGCTGAGGGTAATTTGGGCAAGGGAATAAAATGGGCCGCCTTCGAGAACCGGTCCACCACGGTTAAAACCACCGTGTTTCCCTGGGAGGGTGGGAGGGCGGTAATAAAATCTAGAGCGATGTGGGACCAGGGTCTCGAAGGAACCGGCAGCGGTTGGAGTAACCCATCAGGGGGCCGATTGGAAGTCTTACCAGTGGCACAAACCGAGCAAGCCAAAACAAAACTGTGAATGTCGCGAGCCATAAGTGGCCACCAGAATCGTTGCTTGACTAAAAATCTAGTACGGTTAACCCCTGGATGGCAAGCTACATTCGAGCAATGTCCCCACTGGATAACGTTGGACCTTAATCCCTCCGGCACAAATAAACGGTTCGGTGGGCACCCGGGCGGAGGCGTTACCCCTTCTAAGGCCGTTCTGACCTTCGATTCGATCTCCCATGTGAGAGTGGAGACCACTAATGTCTTCGGAAAAATACTCTCGGGAGTGGACGGGCGTTCGGAATGGTCAAAAATACGCGACAAAGAATCGGGTTTGATATTCTTGGAACCCGGGCGGTACGAGATAGTAAAGTCAAAACGTCCGAAAAAAAGTGCCCACCGAGCCTGCCTGGAGTTCAACCTCTTAGCGGTGCTAATGTACTCTAAATTCTTGTGGTCAGTCCATACTATAAAAGGAACCCCCGATCCCTCTAACCAGTGTCGCCATTCCTCTAATGCCATCTTAACTGCCAACAATTCTCGGTTACCAATATCATAATTTCGTTCTGCCGGAGATAAACGATATGAAAAATACGCGCAAGGATGGACCTTGTCGTCTAAGGGAGAACGTTGAGATAACACCGCTCCTACCCCCACCTCTGATGCGTCGACCTCCACCACGAACTGACGCGTAGGGTCCGGGGTAATCAGAATAGGGGCTGAGCTGAAACGGCTCTTCAGTTTGGCGAACACAGCCTCAGCTGTGTCCGACCACCTGAACGCCGTCTTGGCGGAGGTCAAGGCGGTCAGAGGTGCGGCTAGTTGACTGAAGTTGCGAATAAAACGCCGGTAGAAGTTAGCGAACCCCAGAAACCTCTGTAGGGCCTTACGGGAATCTGGGCTTGGCCATTCTACCACAGCCTTAACTTTCTCGGGATCCATGCGTATTCCCTCAGTCGACACGATATACCCCAAAAATGGAATTGACTGTGCATGAAATTCGCATTTCTCCGCCTTGACAAAAAGCCCATTCTCTAGCAACCTCTGAAGCACTCGTTGGACGTGCTGCACATGTTCCTGGAGAGAAGAAGAAAAAATCAATATGTCGTCCAGGTAGACATAAATGAACTGATCGATCATATCTCGCAGCACGTCGTTAACAAGTGCCTGGAAGACCGCTGGGGAGTTGGAGAGCCCAAACGGCATAACCAAGTATTCAAAGTGCCCTCTGGGGGTGTTAAAAGCGGTCTTCCATTCATCCCCCTCCCTGATCCGAACCAAATGATACGCATTGCGTAAGTCCAGTTTTGTGAAAATTGACGCTCCCTGCAACCTCTCGAAGGCCGAAGACATCAACGGCAAAGGATAAGTATTCTTTACCGTGATGTTGTTCAGTCCCCGGTAATCAATACAAGGTCGCAGAGACCCGTCCTTCTTTCCCACAAAAAAGAACCCCGCCCCCGCAGGAGAAGAGGAAGGGCGGATGAATTTAGAAGCTAGAGAATCAGAAATATATTTCTCCATAGCCTCCCTCTCTGGAACCGAAAGTGAATAGAGTTTGCCCTTAGGCGGAGACTTACCTGACAGTAAATCTATGGCACAGTCGTAAGGACGATGCGGAGGAAGAGAAGCAGCCCGAGACTTACTGAACACTTCCTTCAGATGGAGGTACTCAGCGGGCACGTTAGACAAATCCACCGCCTCCTCCTGCAACACAGACACAGACACAGACGGACAGGCAGACACTAGACAAGACTCATGACATCCTTTGGACCAAGACAAAACAGAGTTAGAAAGCCAGTCAATGCTAGGGTTATGGAGGAGGAGCCAAGGGTGTCCGAGGACAATGGGTGCCAGGGGAGAGTCAAGGATGTGAAAGGAGATGGTTTCGGAGTGATTGCCAGACGTGATGAGTGTGATGTCCTCAGTGATGTATGATATGGTAGGAAGTTGCTGGCCAGTGAGGGCGTGCACCGTGATGTGGTGCGGAAGAGGTTTGAGGGGGATGTGGAGCTTGTGAGCTAATGTGCTGTCCATGAAGTTACCTTCTGCCCCGGAATCCAGTAGTGCCTGACAGTGATGTGTCTGTGCTGACCACCGCAGCCATACCGGGAGGAGCGTGGAAGATGATGGTGATGATGATGATGATGAGGTCTTCTCGGCGGAGATCCCACCCGATAGTAGCCTCATACGTACTACCGGGCCTGGCCTTTTACCGGACAGGCGTGGGCTTGGTGTCCGGCTCCCCCGCAGTAAAGGCAAAGGCCCAGGGACCTCCGCCTCTCCTTCTCCTCCCGGGAAAGCCGAGCTCGCCCTACCTGCATGGGCTCGTGATCGTAGACGGGGCTGGCCACGTCCCCGCCGCTGAACCGCACGTCTGCCGGTCCCCTGGATGGGGTGTTGATTAGCCCCCTCCTCTCCATCCGTGCCAGACGTGCGTCGACCCGAAGGGCCAGCTCAATGAGCCCATTGAACGACGGGGGAAGGTCCAGGGCGTAGATCTCCCTCTGGACGCGGTCAGCCAGCCCATGCAGGAACATGTCCCACTGCGCCTCCTCGTTCCAATGGCACTCCGCCGCCAGTGTCCGGAACTCGATGGAGTAGTCCGAGACGGACTACCTTCACCTGAGTAAGCCTCCGGAATCGGGAGGCGTGGTTCCGGCTGGGAGGGGGCCTCCGATGGTGCTGGTGGAACAGGCGGTGTGAGTGGCGCAGTGGGGGCTCGTAATAGCTGGAACTGTTGGGTGAGCTCGGACACCTGCGTCACTAAAGCCTGGACCGCGCGACCAGTGTCGTTAAGAGTCCGCTCCTGGGAGTCCATCCTCCGAACACTGGCGCTGAGGAAAGCTTCGAGAGATGAAGGTTGGTTACTCGCTGCCTCCATGTTGTAGGTCAGATCGTTCTGTGACGCTAGGTAAGTGAGACAGGAGGCAAAAGCAAGTAAACAGTGTTTATTGTCAATGACGTGCTGATGGAGGGTCGGAGAGTGACGCAGGAATCTGGATGGCAGCACAGACTGGTGAGTAGGTGCGTTGAGTGCGCTGGTACAGATGACGGTGGTGGTAGATCCGATAGAGGTGATGATAATCCGTGTACGAAGGGAACAATCCAGGGCAAACCAAAACAGGAGACAAAGCAGGACAGGAACACGAGAACCAGACATCTAACACGGAGGACCTCAAACAACGATCTGACAAACAAGAGACGAAAGACAGGGCGTTATAAAGGCGGTGGGGATGAGATGCACCTGCCGCTGATCAGGCGATCAGTGGCCACACCCACATGAACCAATCAACATGACATAACCAGACTACAGCTGGAGACGGTGCGTTCACGAACCGTGACAGTTGAAGGACAGCGCCATGTTCTCTCACTCTTCCTCTCTGTGTGCTGTCTGTGTGATGCCTGTCAGAATCAGCAGAGGGTTTCTCTCTGTCTTCTGAATGCCCTGGATCAATACAAACAGTCTGGTTATCTCTGTATGCATCCCATATAGACCAAAGGCAGCCTTGTGTATATTTTAATGCAGGGCTGAAATCACTCTGCGATGGCTTATGGTGTTTTTACAGATGTGCCGTATGCAGTTATTATTTGTACAATCAAAACTGAAAGGTCAAAACAAATTGACATGCTTGTTTTATATGGCCTGTCTGTTGAAAAAAGTGAAATCTCTTGGGTGACAAGATGGATCAATACGGTGACTCAGCAGATCACCTCCTTTTCCAAGAGGCAGTTGGTTGTATTATCATTTACCTTTATAATTTTCTTATAAGCCATTTTTCAGCACTTGTTCCCTCTGAGTTAGTGTTTTTGATTGAATGGATAAAAAGCAGCAGCGCCCCCAGTTGGTAGAATGTTATCATCAGAATTTAGAAAATCCCTCTGTCCCTTTAAATCTCCAACTGTCAGGAGTGCACATTTGCATGTCATCCATAATTCAGTGTCAGGTTTAATAAACTACCTCCTGCACGTTAATAACCTTTTTCATCTAAACACACTTACTGTACATCGCCAACACACACTCTCCGTCCCTTTCTGAGGCATTTATACACTCTCAGGTGACTGCAGTTGTTTCTCTGTGATGGCATGAGATTCATGTGAATCTCATGAAAATAGTTTTAATCAGGATTACATTTTCTACATCTCTCTTAGATTTTCATTTTCTCAGAATTTTGCCACTTTAATAACCAAGCACAATATAAGAGTTGTTTCTTTCTAACAACGATACAGTACTGTTTATTTAATTTTCCATGCTCCATTCTACTACTGCTTACTTACTTTTCTGCAATATAGTGTGAACTCAAGTTAATTATTTTAAAATATTAAATTTTATTAATTTTAATATAATTTATAATTTATATTTAAATAAAATATAATTTTATTTTTTATTTTAAATGATCTATCTATCTATCTATCTATCTATCTGTCTAATACATACATATTTATGTATATATGTACAGTATATACATTTCATCAAAAAAATTCACTAGTACACAATTTAAATATCTTTAATTTATCATTTATTGACTGTAACATCAAAATGATTATCTTATCAGCCACAATTTATATCACGTTTTGTCAGCCTATTAACCTTTTTTGTTTTGTTGTTTGTCTTGGATAACACCGGCTGCCACTGTACAGCTGTATATTAAACATGAACTATGTTTTTAATACGATTTTCCGTTTGTTGCATAGTGCCACATTTTACTTTGTGTAAAAGTTTTTGTTTCAGGCCTGGTTAGGACATGGTTTAATGCTATCCACATCACTGAATCATCCCTGCTGCAAAGCTTGCAAAAAGAAATGGCCGAAGTCATTACACATTTGTTGGCTGTGATGAAAATATGGCAGCACATTATTACATTTCAGCAATATTTTCTGGCCTCCAACACCTTAAAAATTGCTTCCATTTTTAAGCCACAGAGCGCAGGTTGTCTGTGGGTAACTATTCATATGCTCATGAAGCCCAGTCTGGAGTTAGTTGATAATATTTCCTTTTGATGTTTGTCAAATACAAGGGTTAAACGCTGTCTCTGGACAAATATGCTTGGCATTTGATGAGTTTTCCTAAGCGTTTTTTTCCTGTCTCTGACAGGACTAAGCTAGAAGTATATGCAAATCAACTATCTCTGACTGCTGTTATATACGATTATCTGAGGAGTACCATTTTAATAAACTGATTTTTATTGCATGATTTAAATGCAGTCTAATGTTCCCTATTAATTTATCTGGCCATTTAACCAGCAATAACTCACAGGAGCCCCTATAATGACCTGGTTCCTGCCGCTTTACTTCAAATGAAAACGCTGACACTGTCCTCCCTTTCCTCCACTCTCTGTCTCTCTCTGCTGCAGGGACTCTTGGCCGTTCCGGCCCTCTTTTAAACTCCAGCCCTCATTAAGGTAACTCATTGTGACAGGTGGTCATTGTCATTTGTCACTCAAGCCCTGTGTCAGATTCCCTGCCCTTCTCCATGCATTCCCACGGATCAGTGAAAGTATGAGTCATTTCAGCCCCCATCCTGTCCTTGTGTGGCATTTCTCTTGCTTCATGACAGTAAAAGTATTTGGTGATCGAAGAGTCTAACCCTGTGAAGCACCTCATGTCATGGTCCTTCATTCAATCCCACTATGTACAGTATGTTCTGAGACCTCTGTGTGCAGTTCCGTCGTTTGCAGCAAACCTTCCCATGTTCATGTGTTTCCTCTAAGATTGTTCGTCGGTGTGCTCACAGAACGTTTCTAGTTTTTTTAGTTTAATACTGGATAGTGCACAACAGACTGTCTTCCTACAAATGCTTCACACCTGTTTAATATAATGCACATTGCACTACTGCAAATACCTACTATACCTAGACAAAATCAAATATTTTTATGTGCTAATTTCCTCTTTTTTTTCTATGGAATCATTCACAGTGCAGTTTTTAATTATTATTTAATATTGTGTTATCATTGATTTCAGATTTATTTGCCCTAAATTCAATTAAAAGTGAGACAAACTGCTGCTGGTTGCCTTACATCTTGAATTTGCAGCCTCTCTCTGTCAATTTAATTTCAGTTAAATTTCAAACTACTTCATTGGCATGACCAAACTACAGGTGTACAATCCTGGTCCTGGAGGGACATCATCATGCAGAATTTGACTCCGTCGTGTCCCAATGTACCTGCCTAAAAGATTCCAATAATCCCGAAGAGCTTGATAACATTGGTTCAGTTGTTTTATTGGGACTGCAGCTAAACTGTGGATAGTGCTGGACAGTGGCCCTCCAGGAGCAAGACTGGACACTGCTGTAATAGATTATAGATGGTCAAAAGCTTGCCTTTCAAGATCAACTACTGGATCAAAGCAGGGATCATATAGAAAGGCAATGATTCAACATTTTTCTCTCTGTTTTTCTTTCTCTCAGAAAAGGGAGCAGTGGAGAGGCTGGTAGAGAAGTTGAGCTCGAGGACTTACATGAGGACGAACCACCCACCTTTTGAGTGTCTTCATAAATCCTGAAGAGATCCTCATTGTCCTTCAATCCCTTCGAGCAGAAGATGATCATGACCCAAACCGCTCAACTACACTCTGTTTCCACCGAATTGAGGCATACTTTGACATTGAACTGGATTCTGCTATTGCTAGTCATCCTTCAGGCTTTTCATCTTTGTCAGTCTTGCACAAGAATCACTTATGGTTCTCATGAAACCTGGCCTTGATAATCTGGCTGAAAACTATTCTTTCTCCTTCGTACTATTTGGATCTTTCCATCCTGGTCCTCTCATCCTGGCTAAACTAGTAGATTTTGTATGGAATCTATATTAGGCCAGATTTGTTTGAAAGACACACTATGCCACAAGCGTTCTAGTGCATAAGACTACAGCATGGACAAAAGATGTTATTAACTTGGTAAGCTGTTGATGCAGTGTGCTGCCATCATAACCTCTGTACATGTGTAGAAAATAATAGCAATGGCGTCTCGCCTTTTTTGTATATGTTAATGTGCAATTCTTAACCCTATCCATCAATAGCATGCCTGAAATATTGTCTTCTCCATATAATGGTGGTTCCATATCTCTGTGGCTTTCCTTTTCTTTCATACCATCACATTTTCAGATTTTTTTCAGATACTATGTATAAACACACACAGTGTTGTACTGTGAAACAAAGGGGCTTATGTAACTACTAGATACTAAAAGAGGCTCTTGTCTGGACATTGTCAATTCTAGAAAACAGGGCTTTCTCATACAGCGTGTTTGAGCGCTCTGTATAACTATTTTCTAGAACAGGGCTTATTTTCCATGTTTGTGAATGTCACAAATGCTTCATTCGGATCGCACCGGATGCAGGGCTCTCGTGTTGCAGCGCTTTGTCTCTCTGCAGGAACAGAATGTGTCATTGTTTACAGAGTCTTCACATTCCAAAAGGCCTATTTGTCAGTCAGCAGTGCTTACGGGCCCTCGAACACACACGCAAACATGCCACCAAGGCGAGCAAGTGTGCGCTGATGCAGAAAGAGAGGGAGTCACTTTCCCTCAAAACAGACAAGCCAATTGAGGGAAGGATCTGAATATGGTGTTTAGCTGTGCAACGAAAATGAACTGCCATTCAGTGTCATCATGGTCCCTCTCGGCCTGTATCAACTCCGTCCAAAACAATACGCCCTTGTTTACATCGGATCGTCTGCCAGGCGAATCCATCATGCCCTGTTTTTGAAATCACATATTGAAAGTGCACAGAGAGTCTGAGTTTGACGATCATTGTAAAGGCACATTGATGATAAAGATATCTAATTACCAGAGCAGAGCACTCATATTAATTCGATTTTTAGCATTATGAAGTTCTCACTGTGCATGTTTCCATTTTAAAAGGACAGTTCACCCAGAAATTAAATAGCATTAATAGCAAATACTTGCCAATTGAGACCAAAGCTTAAAAATGTGAGACAGGCTGAATAAAAATGACAAAAATCAGTGGCTCAAAAGCAGAAATGCCCCATTTACCCTGGTATTCTTAATGCTGTGCAGTGTCCTGTTTCTGATGCCCAGTCATCATGGAAAGAAAGGAAAGAAAGAAAGCCATTCCGATTTTTGTGTTTATTATTGAGATTATCAAACAACACTGGATTCTTTGGCTGTTGTTCACGTTTGCTTAGCAAAATAGTCTGTGAGCACCAAGTCATTGTTTTATGTAACAGCAGTGGCACGTGGCATGTGATTATAAGTGCAAATTTTATTGGTTGGCCAGTTTCTTCTCAGTGCAATGGACATGGAACACCTCTTCATAAAAAAATACAAAAGTTGCATTAATGGTATGCAAATGATTGTGTCGATCTGAACAGACACATTAATTCAAATACTTTTAAATGAATGTTTATCATACCAAATATTTGTCTTTATGTGAACAGGCCTTTCCCCGTCATATCATTCCAAACTTTTGAAAGGAGATATTTAGCAGAATGTCTAAGCTGCTCATTTAATGCAATTGGATGGGTCACCAACCATTCCCCTTTTATTGTATAGATAAGAGCAGCTTTGACTATTTCAGGGTGAACTGCCCCTTTAATTAATTAATTTTACAAAAATAAAAATGGACTCAATCAGGTCAGCTGCCATTTATTTTCAGTTAACTGATATTACGTAAGCAGCGATTGCTTAGAGGAAACCTTTAACCAATGTCACTCATTTAGCAGATTCATTATGGCTAATATAAAGACAGATTGATAAACCTCAGTGAACCGCTTTCATTATATTCTCACTAATATCCTGAGCAGATGGTGGTCCATTTTTCGGACTCCTACACATTCTTCCCTTCTTCTCTCGATGACCCTCTCCTTGTCTCTCGAGATTGCTTCTTGCCCATAAACTGAATTACACAGGAAAACCATTTTCAGTGCCAAACGACTAGTGTTTTTTGGGATCTGTTTATATGGAGTATTTGATTAAATGGAGTCTTGTTTCTGTCGTGTACTGAGATTTCTGTATGTGGTACTCAGGGTCTGGACACTGCTGTTTGGGAAATACAAGAGAATGGAGTAGCATATTCTATGTTCAGGAGCTCTAAGGTGTTTATGTGTAGAAATTCATCAGATGGTTTTAAATAATCCCCCTCGTTCTCTTATATGTGTGAGTGTGCAAACTCATTTGTCTATTCTGTCTCAAATGCACAGTAGTCTTCTTGATGTACAGTATGCTATGCACCTGTTAGTGTCTCGACGTACGACATGTCCCTTAACGTATAACCTTTTACAGAGTTCTCTCTAGGTTTGTTTATTCCTTTTGATATCTATCCGAGGCAAAACAACTAATGTTTAAACCCCTTTAAATTGTTTCCTGCAGGACTTTTGTATAAGCTAAACATATGCAGCAGCCAATATGCCATACCTCTGTCAGAGCAATCAACTCAAATGTGAAGGCTTTATTTCCTTTTCCAGGTTTCAGCTCATGTGCAATAGATGAGGTTTGATCATTTGTCTAGCCACATTTACAAAGGTTTCTCTTACTTAAAGGAGGGGAGTGAAATGTGGCCGTTTTGAGGCGCTTTGTAGCTGCAAAACATTCTTACTATCAAAGCTTTATGCTTTTTTAAAATTCCCTTTCTTGATTTAAAAGTATATCAGAATTGTATATAAACCGTAAAACACTCTCACTCATACCTACAGTTTGAACTGCCCAGTTATTTGTGTCAGAGTGCCTGATATTGCTGGTTATTTATAGACGTCTGTATTCTGCTGCATTGATCTGAATGTAACAGTTTAAAAATTCAAAGACAACAGAAAAAAATAAGAGCATGTCCTGAGAAAACACTGAATGCAACTCTTACTTTGTAAATATGTACCAAAGCATATAAAGATGCTATTTTTTGCATGCTTTTTGTACACATAGACATAATCAAAGAAAATAAAGATATCACAGGGGATTCAGGTTTCTTCTTTATGTTTTGTCATTTAGGATTTATTTTCAATTTTGCATGATGAAAATGAACTTGGAATCAATCAATGAAATTGACCTAATAATAATAATACGTATTACAGTAGCTACTCAGTTGCTGAAATATTATTTTGTACTCAATAAAACCAAACAATCCTTCATGATTAAATAAAATAAAATTGAGGTAAATTCCTACAAATAAAAGCAAGTCATTGTTGCAGAAAAGCCCAGACAGAATGATCAAGATGCCAGTGTAAACCTGAGAGGTTTTTATTTTGATGTGAGTTTCAATTATTGGTAACACTTCAGGTTAGGGATCAATTCTCACTATTAACCAGTTGCTTATTAGCATGCGTATGACTAACATATTGATTGTTCTTTAGTACGTATAAAGCAATAAATAAATACCTTATTCTGCATATTCTCTATATTTTAGATCCCTTAATCCTACCCCATACCTAAACTTAACAATTACCTTACTAACTTATTAATAAGCAGCAAATTAAGATTTTATTAATAGTAAGAATTGGTCCCCAAACTAAAGTGAGACCAAACTATTTTGTTAGGTGAGAAGAAAGAGACTGCATGAGTGTCCAAAAATTCTCTCTTGTACAATGACTACACAACTTCGTTTAAAACAAGTAAATATATGGCTATGGACTATTGATTTGATTAAAAATTACTTTTACTGAGAGAACACAAGCACAGCTAAGAGTTCCTGAATGAGCGGTAGTCATTATTTCATATCATTAAATGCTGCATTTGACCAATTAAATGAAAGCAGTCCAGAAGGCTGTGTACTAATAACAAAATACCAGGCTTTTGACATAGAGCATCCTATGTTTCTTGGCTGAGTGTTTTGTGAATGAGCTAAAACAAAAACTAGAGGCCTAAATCACTCACCAGTCTTTAAGAGCTGCTTAGTTTCAACCTCATACGTTTCGCTGACCACCTAACCTTTATTTTACACAAAAATTAGAGGGTCACAGTTTGACTTGCTACAAAAACAACAACAAAACCTATACAAAACGCCTATCAGTAAAAAATAGCTTTTTTAAAGTATACAGGATACCATATCCAGAGCATGACATATCCAAACATCACACGGTTATTGCCAAACACTTTTGGAACCTTGTAAAGACTTCAAGACCCTCATAGAATTGTGAACCTTAACAGTCCTGAGCCTCTCAATATGAACACATCCAGTGGGTATTAGAGTCTTAAATAATAACAGTGATTTTATATCTTTCCTCAGTAGTTTGGGAAGGAATTGTGATTCAGAATGGAAAAGTGATGTCTGGCAGTTCTGTGTGTCAATTCTCCCAGCCGTCTTGCTTTAGCTCCAGTGTTGAGGTGGGTTTTTTTTCCCCCTCTCTCTGTCTTCAGTGCAATAGTCGTCATGGCAGCCGTCCTGACTTTACTCCTGTGCACAGCAAAGATCTGAATTACTGTGACCACAGCTAAAATTGAAAAGTTGTTTATAGAGATATGCTATGATTCTACAGGGATCTGCGGCTGAAGAGATTTGAATGGTACGTTACCGTTGGTAGATCTTTTTCTGTCTCTGACTGAGGTAAGGCTGGTTTCTGTGAAAGGGCAAATACATATCATTTCCCATGCTTCCATTCACCCCAAAGTTTCTCTTCCTTAGAAAGCTGCTAGAGTGTGAGTACTGGAGTTTAAGAAGTGCCCTCATTTTCCTTTCTTTATAAGATACAAGTACGGTCAATGCGCTGAGTTACTAGGGTAAATTTATCACTGCAGAGATGTCTACAGGAAGCCTGGTGTTGCATGGACTTGAATGCAATAGTCTGCCCACGTGTATACAGTTACAAAAGTTAGATGTGTTGTTTGCGTTTTGTCTCAAACACACTCCCTCAGAAGTGTTTTGGACATCTGTATTCTATTTAAATCCTGTATTGAATGTCCTAAACGACACTACGGGAATGTAGCTTGATGTAAATGTCTAGATCTGCTCAAGTAACAGATTTGCGTGGCAGCTTACTATGTATCTCTGCTGCCATCTTGTGTTTCTGTAGTGAACTACCATTGGCTATCCACAGAGCTCTCAAAGACACACCAGCGCACACAAAGACAAGCTTGACTTGAATGAAATATTTAATAACTTTTATTTATTTATTTTTAAAAAACACTCACCTCCTCTGGGGTTTCTGTATGCTTGAATTTCATGTTTTTGTAGAAATCTCTCTTTGGAACAAAATATAGGAGGAACAAATCGCACACAACGGTTGCCTTAAACAACACAGGAGAGTAAATGTTACATTTAGTGTTAGCACTAAACAGCTAAGTGTATAGAAAGGTAAGAATGAAATATATCTAATTTGATGCATCTGTTATTTTTGGAATTAGATGGTTATAGAGATCTGCGATCTGTGCAAACAATATTACTGCTTCTAATGTATTTCAGATTAAATAACTGCAGCCTTGTTGAACATGAGAATTCTTTTTTAAAAGCATGAAAAAAATATTAACTAATACTTTATTTAAATTAACACATTTTAATTGTTACATGGATGGTACAACACAAAATATTTTTTACACCTGGTATCATCTCCTACAAGACAGAAGAATCTAAAATATGGAGTCTGTAGTTAAAAGTATCTCTTTATATAAATAGAAGGTTATTTTCTGACACTCACCACTCCGAAGATTCCTACTCCTGAGCCTATAGCCGTCAATGTTGGGATGATATCAAACTTTCCTGCCTGCAAGGAACAGTTGTAAACCAATGGAAATGTGCATGTTTCATAATATCTTTGTGAGTGATCCATAAAAATAAGCTTACTCGTCCATTAACAATGATGTCTATCCGTACACCAAACACCTTCATTAATGTTCTCTTCTCCACCTCATTCTCCACATAATATTTAGCATATCTGAAACAGCCAGTATCACATAATAATTCCTCTTAATATATTCTTTAAAAAAAAAAACTATGTAATTCATTCTTTTACAGAACCCAACAAATCTCAAAGGCTCAGAAATAATACAGTAAGGCACCACTTACCACTGAGCAGTCTAATTAAAAGATGTTTTTACAAGGGAAATAGGTACAACTTTCTTACCCACCTAAAATTGTATCCCAATGATGGTTTGTCTTGTTTGTCATTTCTCCCTGTTCCATAAAGACCATAGAATTCATACTTTGGAATGCAGTATTTGATACTGAGGTCCAGATTGCAGTCCCAGTCAATGAGAAGTCCTATAGCACCACCCTAATACATCATATAAGAAATGATCATGTAGATGTTTCTATGATCTTCTCCAGATTTGAATCATTCACTACAATTTTGGGAAAATGTTTAAAATAAGAAACTAGCATTGCGAGATAAAAGGCCTCAGTTATTCAGTTTAAAGTCGCAGTTATAAGATATAAGATTAGTATAGTGAGAATCCCAATTGTTAGATATACTGTAGTTGGATTTTTCACAAAGCCAAGTCACAATAGCAAGATGTAAAGCTATAAACATTGTATGATAAAATCACATTTCTAGAACAAAATGTGAAAGTCTCCTCAAGTGATGTTGACCACAGACTTATTTTACTGCTATTCATGAATTCTCTTGCAGAGCGAAGCCTACAAACTGACATCATGATTCAACAGCTATTAAGTTGGTAAACTATTCAATTCAGTTCATCAGTCTTTTGGAAATCATCCTGATTACTGGACATACTAGAATGTTTTGAATGTCTTAATGTATGTATCAAGAACAAGTATCACTAGGAGTGTGAGTGTTAGTGGGTGTGTGTATTTACAATCATTTATGACAAAACCTACCACACGAGCTATCTCTGAGAAATCGAACCCAGAGAGCTTAATGATGTCTCCCAGTCTGAAGATGGGACACAGTGGATCAGTCTTGGGATGATACAAACATGTATTGATGTAACTCTGATTCACACTCTCCACCAAGTTACTCCTAGAGAGAAAAAAAGTAAGGAGAAGGTTCATGTGTTAGACAAAACGGATTAGGCTGAGCATTGCATTTTAAGCCTGACCTTCAATAATGTGTTAAGTACTATATTGTACTGTACAAATGTTATTACAGTATGTTATGACATATAAATGATTACTGATGTGAGAGAGAATATAAAAAACTTAACTTTAGGTTTGCTTTAAGTTCTTCAACATGTATTTTATTTTTTCACAAATTCTTTAGTACCATAATAAACCCTTGGTTTAAATACATTCAAAATATGTCCTTTTTATTTCATCCTCATTCCTCTGAATTTACTTGTTAGGCTTTTCCAATAAACCACAAGGGCCATTTGAAAAATATAGAATTTTACCTTACTACATTAAACTGGCGAAAGGTAATGGAGTTTTTGATGAACAGTGTGTAGTTTTCTGATGTCAGCAGGACTGGAGGGCTACAGAGAAACATGAGAGGGACAAAATAAAGTTAAATGGATCAGACCAAGACTGTAGGCTGATTCAAAACAATTGTAAATGCAATCTGTCACATGCTCTTGGTATAAACAGACTTTTATGTTTAAGGCGACTGTCAAAGTGTAATTTGATTCTCGTTTAGTTTCCAAGATTTCTACACAGACATGAAGTTCAAGACAGGAATGGTGAGTCTTTGCTTTTTATTCAACCATATCTTTTATTCATTATGATGAGCTTATAAATAACAGGTGCCACATAAAAAATAAAAACACAAATTATAGTCCAGGCGTGCCACAATAATTGCTAGGCTACTGTTACTGTTTGACACCCCGTGTAGTTGATTCAGTTCATCAACAACAATAATCAAATAAGCATTCATACTCTGGTATTTGACGGTCATCTTCAACTGGACACCAGGAGTAGATTTCACAAGTACTGGTATTGCTTATACACCTGCCCGTCATGTGCCCTGAAAGAGACATAATGCCTTAAGGGAACAGCAGAGTATAAAAGCTTTGGTGTTGATCAACTGACTGAAACAAAACATAGTCACATCACAGTACATATATATGGAACGGATTACAAACTTCATAATCACGGGAAGAAGGAGGCGGGAACCGGCGGACAATCAAATCAAGACTTAAATAATAAAATAAACACAAAATGCGGACGACTGCCACGCACAAACAAAAGCAAAATAAAGTCCAGGCCTGGTCCTCTCTCATCCTTCACTGTTGTAGCTCCTCTTTTGTATCCTTCCAATCTCCTCTGTGGGACTCGAGACCGGTGAGTGGAGCAGGTGTCGCTCATTTCCCAATCATTCCACCAGCCTCGCTCTGTTCCCACGGCTCTCGGCCCCGCCCCACTCGTCACTATATATATATATATATATATATATATATATCCAGGTTCTCCATGTTCAAAAACATTTTAAATCCCACATTTTCAAATATTGATTTAGACTTTGTTGGTACAATATTGGGTAGAAGATTTTCAGACTGTGTGAAAAGCACTAAGATAAAATCAAATAAATTAGTACGGTTGATACACATCTATTCCTATTAGTAACTGACTTTGAGATTTCAGTGAGGAGCTGCCATGGCTTTGATGTTACTAAATTAACTTTTCTCTGAATGAATGAGCATGAAGGATGATTCTATCAGTCCAGTTATTTAGGAATGCTTTCATCAGATTGCATTTGGTAATATGTTTGCAATTTCAGTCTGACTCTTTTAACATTGCCAGGAAAATTTACATTCACAGACTGAACTTGCTTTGGTTGTAGTATACAGTAGCATTTACAAACTTTTGTACAACCATTAAAATACACTTAGTGTAACCATTACATATAATGCATCCCTTGTGTCACAGAACATCATACAGATATCAGAGACATGATACAATAAGCACGAAATGATATGCAGTCTGAAGCATGGCATAAATAACTAGAAGGTTGTGTGTTTTCAAGGAAAACATTGATGAATTTTACCCTGAGTTCACATAGTCAGTATTGTAACATGATTAAGGAAAATATGTGTTGAATGGTGAAGTCTGTGCCAATTGCCCGTGACTGGAAGTCAAGGTACTTTCTATTACTGTTAGATAGTACTGTTTACTTACATGTACGTCTGTATTCCTAGAGCAAACCGTTCTGCTATGTTCCGTGTGAAACTGAGTCAATATTTGAGTATTTGTGACCCACACTGATCTCATGATATCACTCATTCTATAATTTGGGTTTGATTGGATTATTTTAGTTTATAAGCCACTGGTGTTCCCATTGCCAGTTAGTACTACTACTAAGCTCTGTCAATCCCAATGATGTAAAAATAAAAGCAAGATTTATTTACTGCATTTGAAATGACTTCAATTTATTTCTGTTTGGGTAGCAGTGGAATAATTGTCCTAGTGGTAATTGGAGTAGTTCCTGTTATAGAAACTGCAAGTCACACCAAGTAATCTGAATCTGGATGAGAGCCCTGTGGAACTCTGGGAATTACAGACATCAGTGAGCATGGGGTAAAATTCATCAAAGATGTGGAAAACAGAAAAAAGCCTTAGAGCATGAAAACAAAGCTTTTTAGTCATGAATGTTAGTGACTTACAGAGACAGCAGCATGGATGATGTGCAGGATTGTCAGTTAGGAGAGTGAGAGTTCATTAGGCCCCCTTTGATTCTGAGTAGAGTTTGAAACCAAATGCTGGCGTGCAAGTGCACCAATTTTCTTACCCCATGATGATTTGAATTCTGTGGTATATATCTTAAACCACTGGTGCACTGATTTAGTTACCAATGAAAGTCAAAGGGATTATACAGTGCCCATGAAAAACAATAAGTGAGTTCCTCTGCCCCCGGCTGCAAGTGATGTGAAGTTAGTCTGCTGCGCCGGTGCCTTCTGTCGGAACAATATAATGGTTAAAACTTTACCATTTCCCGTACGTTTGTATTTGCCCTCATCACAGTCCGCATCAGTCTTACACGTGTTCTTCGCATCTTGCAGCTGAAATACAAACAGCAAAGGAATAGCACTTTAATGGATATTTAATTTAATTAAGCCCTGGTTGGCTTGAATATATGCAAATGCAAGATCCAAATGAGACAGGATACACAATAGAAACAGAATAACCACAAAACCCAATTCTTAAAACTCATTTGTTTAAGCAAAGCTTTGTAGCTAGTACAATAAAGTCAAACAGAGAGTCAGGTGAAAGACAAATAAGACTGAGAGAAGGTAAATGAAAGAAGAGATGGTACATGAAGCCATGCTACTTTGCTGGAAAGTACAAACAGATTGTATCATCAAACAGATTATATGTGTTTGCCAAGGTCACCTGGGGAAATAAGTGACACTTTCTATTTATTTTTAGGATATTTTGTATTTTAAACATTTTAATGAGCAATGCAATAAATCTAGTGACAATCTGATTCACAAGTTTAATATTTAAAATTCGACAATTCCTTATTATATGGTATGATTTTGAATAGTAGGTACAGCAGTTTGTAACCCTAGGCATGTGACGCCTGTCTTAAAACAAACTAGCTGAATTTATGCTTCATCTAGCAACACCAAAGACAAACTGTCACTCAGTGACGCACATGGCTTTACTGAGGCAAAGAAAAAAAAAGTTAAAGTGGTTTGATCAATGACAGAAGCATCAGCAACTCTCAGTTAAGTTTTAGTTTGGTCTTGGGCCAGGAAAAAAAAAAAAAGTTTTGTGGCAACCATTGACCTTTATTTCTGAGAAACAGGTGACTATTTACTGGGGGGAAAGATGGTCAGGATATGACTCATTCAGAGATCTTAGGGAAAAAAACAAACAAACAAACAATTATGACAGTCACAAAGATGAAAACCGATGAGACATATATATTTAGAGGAAAAATATATTTACCTACCTCAGGACATTTGTCCTGTTTCTGTCCCACAGTGGCAATGAAGTTCGTCATCACAACAAAAGATGAGGCACCCTGGAAAATGGAACAGAAAGGACTTGAAGGGTTCCACATGACCATAAGTAGTTTCGATATCTAAGCTCAAAACAGAGCCAGAGTGCCATGTTAAATTTATAGCACATCCTTTGGTGATACAGTGGTGATAAGATGTGGAGTGTTTGAAGCTGACTGTACTTGCTTGACTTCAGGCTACTGATTTCGACACCCCTGCATAACATGATGAATGTCCTTTTTTTTTAAACCTAAACCTAAACCCAAAACAGACTTCCAAAAACCCTCCACTGTACATTTGGTTCAGTATTAAATGCTTGAGTTACACTGTTTGAAGATAAGCATAGCTATATTTTCTGCTTACATCTGAGACACAGCTGCGTTTAAGGCTGAATCTAGGGTTTAACCTCAGTCTTAAATAGTTTAAGTGTCATTCCATCTCTTGTGTCTCTGCTCTGCTAGCACTGTTAGCTATATGTGACAGCAACCTGTACTGTAATTTGTTGAATTTGTCTAATATGTTGATTATTAATGTTGAAAAAATTAAAAATTAATTTTATTTTATTTTATTTTCTGGAAATACATTTTATTTTAAAGTCACCATTAAACATGAAAACCTGTGTGTGTGTGTGTGTGTGTGTGTGTGTGTGTGTGCGTGCGCAAGTGCTGATATTTTTTATCATGAAGAACATTTTGATGTTTGCTTTTTGGATGAAATATTATTTGACTTTATAAAAAAGCCACTCCTTTGATTGCTGAGTGATGACGTGTTTACTCTTCTGTCAACAGTCTGTCTGTTTCTTTTAGCACTGGGTGATATACTGAAACTGCTGCAGGCTGTTGGCATTAAGTAAATAATGCCAGACATTTGCAATTATTTATGTTAAGAAATAACTTTATAATGTCAAGTATTTCTCCATTAGCATACTAAATAGCATCACAATATAGGTGTTTACTTGCCATGACAACATCAGTAGTTTTTCAGTCAGTGTGAGAATAACCTGCACATGACTTCAGATGTTTACACAATATGAGTACATTTATCTGTGAATAGGCCCAATTCAAAGCTATAATGACTCCTATACCAATATAAGTGTGTTTAAAATCAGAAAGCATAAACTGAAATTTATTGGATGGACAATTACCCAGTGAGTAGCCCACATCTGCATTCAAAAATATATTTCTTAATTTTTTAAATAATAACAAAACCAAAGAAAAAATTATGATAACTATGTACATTATATAAATAAGGACTTCTGAGGTTCCCAGTTTTGAGGCCAAAATTAGTAGACGCAACCCACCTGTTCAGGAAAAACAAAATCAGCTGCATCCCATATCCTCGCCTTTCCGCTTATATTTGTGAAGGACAATCCCTTCATCTTGGTGAAGACAGAGCCTATGGCGGTATCTATCGCATGGTAGCCTTTCTCATACATGAACACCCACCTATCAAAAGCAAAAAACAATTCATGACCTGATCTGGTATAATCAAGCTAATTATTACCTAAATCATAACTCAGATCTATTGTATTTCATATTGTATGGTTTGAATTCCAAATTACTTAATAAATACTGTCTTTGTGATTTTACCTATTTAATTGTCATCCACATACATGACATTTCATGGCAGCCATTAATAAAGGTTCCCCTTTCACAAAACGGATATGAATAAAACCTGCAAATTACTGCATATGTTTCATTTTTAAACACCTAATTCTTTGACATGGTTACACAGAGGAAGTGTTGGGGGTAATGCATTACAAGTAACGCGAGTTACATAATCAGATTACTCTTTCAAGTACAGTAACTAGTACAGTAACGCATTACTTTTTAATTTACAAGAAAATATCTCAGTTACTTTTTCAAAAAAGTAACGCTGGTTACTTTGTTTTCCTACTTATTGACTGAAAAATCTCCTGTCCCCATATTGGGAGAAATCAAAAGTACAGAGGCATTGTGTGTGCTGTCTGAACATGGTGTAGTGCTAGGCTAAATGTGAATGTGCATTAATTCATTCCACTCCCAAAAAATAATAAAAATAAAAACTCTGAATAAGACGCAAACCTGCAATAATTAAATATATTAAATAACAAATGTATCTAATCCCATTTTATTAACTAATGTCTTTGCTGCTGACCTTTGATGATCTAGTTCAACCATATTAATAAGCAAAAATGACTTTAGATAAACTAACAATTGTGCTTCATTGTTTTTTTTCACCTTCTTCTCCTGTGTTCTACTGTAAAGACGTGAATTTACTTTTCCTTCAGCTTGAGGTTTATTCATTACACTATTTGGTGGGAAAGGGCTTTTCACATTAGTTCTAAATAGAACTTATTATATTAAAAACAATCAAGCCCTGATCATATTTAAAAAGTAACGCAAAAGTAACGTAATGCATTACTTTCATAAAAAGTAACTAAGGAACGTAATTAGTTACTTTTTTAGGGAGTAACACAATATTTTAATGTTTTACTTTTAAAGCAACTTTCCCCAACACTGCACACAGGTATAAAACATTTTTTGTAAATAAACAATTTCTGCTCTTGACAGTGTTGACAATTATTTTCAGAAACATTGTGAATGATTCTGTAAAGCCATTCTTTCTTTCGATTCATGAATACTCACAGCACAGTTTGTCAATATTGATCTTTTGTCAACAGTGAAATTAGGGTTTCAATGTTTAAATTTAATACTAATACCTTTGAACTTCTATTAGTCTCGTTTTTATTGGTTACTAATTGACAATAACTATTTTAATAAATATTTATCAGTGCATTATTTTATTCAAAGTAAACTGTGCCCTCATGATTTGCACAATTAAGCTCGCACAGCAGTTGGAAAATGTGGTAACAGTTTAGTAAAGGGACCAATTCCCCCTATTAAGTAGTTGCTTATTAGCATACCTATTATTAAAATGTTGGCAGTTTATTAGTAATTTATATAAAAGCACATATTCTGCATGACCATATTATACATCACTACCCAATGCTTAACAACTAACTATTAATTAACAGCAAATTAGCAGTTTATTGAGGCAAAAGTGATAGTTAATGGTTTGTTAATAGCAAGAATTGGACCTTAAAATAAAGTGTGACCGAAAATGTTTAAATGACATAATGCTATGTTTTATAGTTATCCTTTCAAAATGTATGTGGTGTGTGTGTGTGTGTGTGTGTGTGTGTGTGTGTGTGTGTGTGTGTGTGTGTGTGTGTGTGTGTGTGTGTGTGTGTGTGTGTGTGTGTGTGTGTGTGTTCAAATGTACTTGAACTATCTTTGATCAAAAGTCGGATGAAGCAATAAGATTTGGGCTTCATGCCCTCTTGCAAGACACGGCAAACATTATTCTTCCCTTTGAAGCATGACTCTCAGTCTTATCGTCTGATACACCGAAACATACTGCTCCACACAGACAAAAATTAATGCTTTTGCAATAGTTTATCGACTTGATCAATTTGCGTTTCATTCTACCTCACTTTCAAAGACAAACTTCCACATGACAGATAACACTTTTAGCTGCTCGACATGCAGTTTTATAGTGTTTAGTCCTTTTAAGTTTAGAATACCCAAACAAATACATCTGTTAGCATGTTGAAATTTGAACTAGAGCTGCATTTGGTTCATTATGGGTGGTCTCACTGATAAACAAAAAGGAGTAACAGTGAGGGATGAGAGAGCAGCACAACTCCTGTGCTGTTCTATGATCACAGAGATTAAACAAGGTTTATTGTGCATTATAGTATAATACAGTGATATAACACATTGTAGATATACACAGTAAATTCGAGACAGCTAAGTATTAGGCACTTTCATGTTAAGTTATTGCTCCAGTGGCTTTATGTACTGCACAGTAGTCATTGATTTGAAGAGAAGCACAACACTCTTATTTGATTACTTGCAAATTGTATTGTTTTGAGCACACAAATGACACCCGAATGTTAACTGATACTCCACTCTAAAAAATGCTGGGTTATTTCAACTCAACTTTGGGTCAAATATGGACTAACCCAACTTTTGGGTTAAAACTTGAATTAAAAATTTAACCCAACAGCTGGGTAAGTCCACATTTGACCCAAAGTTGGCTTGAAATAACCCAGCATGTTTTAGGGTTGCATAATACAGGTTTGAATTACTTAAGAGGAAATGCTCAGCGTTTGTTTGAACTTGACCGTTTTAAAGGTTAGGGATGCACTGATGGACTGTTATAAAGGTTAGGGATGATTAGGGATGATACTGAGCTCATGTACTCGTACTCGTATCTGTTAAAAAGCACATTACTTAATGGTAGGGAGAGAGAGAGAGAGAGAGAGAGAGAGAGAGAGACTGCGCATGCACTTCTGTTGTGTGATATTTTATTTTCACTCACTTCATAAGATGTGATTTAAATTTTTCCTTTCTCTTTAGAGTGTTACAAGCTTTTGGTGCATAAAGAAGATCTGTAAAGTTTCAAAGACTAAAGTCTTTCTTTATCAAAGTTAAGACTAAAATGGCTCAATCAAACACGCCCCCACATGTCTACGTCCCTATGTGGAAATAAATGCATAATGCCACCCAAATGTTCATGCAAAGAAAGAAGACGTGGTTTCAGTAACCGCAGTTAGTGTTGAAGCAGCCATGTCAGGGAGATGCTGTGTGTATCTAAGCGAAAGCAAAAGCACTTTATTTGGCCTTCCGAAAGTAAATGTATTTAGGAATATTTAAGATTACTTAAAACAGAAGAGCTATCCATTTTATGGACGACTGTTTCGTGAACCTAGGAGAGGAGGTAATTCTGACTTTGCTACGACAATCTGGTGCTTCTGAATCAGCTACTATAAGTATGTTTTGTTATAAGTTTAAGTATTTGCTATTGAATGTTCAAATGCGGAGTTTTGCATTTCACGTGTCTGTGTGTGTGTGTGTGTGTGTGTTTGTGTGTATGCACGCACTGTGAGAGAGAGAGAGAGAGAGAGAGAGATGGTCACACAGGAGTCAGCTGTCTTAACCGTCTGTGGTTTGTGTAGTCTACCGCAAACACATAGGTGCTTCATCACTGTGTCAGTCAAGCCACACTATTCTCCTTTGTGCTTAAACTGATGGAAAAACTAAGGATATTATTAAATGTCTTTCCATTTATTTTGAAAGATGAAGCTCACGGTTATGGAGAAAGGGGTGTAACATTTGCGACAAATGCTTGCAGTGTTCGGTCAGTCACAATGGGTCAGTTGGCCAACCAGAGCAAACTATGCTTGTCCGAAGGAGGGACTTTGTAGAAAACGACAACTTTGAGAGAGGCGGGACATAGAGGACCTAGAGTATTTAAAAAATAATGTGTGTTTTTTTTTTACATTAAAGCATCTCAACATACTCTGGTACACCAAATACACAAAATAATGATCTTTAAAAAAGCATCATATGACCCCTTTAAGACACGCATCATTTGGATTAAAACTAAATCGTAAAAATACGACCATTTATAGGGGCATTCACTATAAACATAATTTATTTTCAACCTTAGGCATACACGACTTTCTGGTGAAAGTGAATCTAGCAGCCTATGTGAAAGGCACTCAGCTGTAGTACTTGTTCCTCTCATTCTCATTCTGCACCAATACAAATACATGCACACATTGTGCGTTTTGCTTGCTTGAGCATTTCTGTATTATAGGAGTGGTTTTGTAATATAAATAGCAGCATGTTTCAGATTTAAAAAATTCTAATAAAAAAATAAAAACGCGACTTCTGTTTGTGAAAATATCACAGCTGATGAGATTTATAACCAGTGGTTACCTACATTATTACAGCAAAGCGTGTGATGTGATTACAGCTGCAATGGAGCAGTTCTAATGCTATTAAATTAAAGATGATGAACCATAGAGCAAAAAAAAAATGAACAAAGAAAGTAACAAAAACTTGTAAAATACATTTTAATGGGCATAATTAAGTGTGAAAATAACCGAAGGATATAAAGGTCCTTCTCAAAAAATTAGCATATTGTGATAAAGTTCATTATTTTCCATAATGTAATGATAAAAATTAAACTTTCATATATTTTAGATTCATTGCATTCTAACTGAAATATTTCAGGTCTTTTATTGTTTTAATACTGATGATTTTGGCATACAGCTCATGAAAACCCAAAATTCCTATCTCAAAAAATTAGCATATCATGAAAAGGTTCTCTAAACGAGCTATTAACCTAATCATCTGAATCAACTAATTAACTCTAAACACCTGCAAAAGATTCCTGAGGCTTTTAAAAACTCCCAGCCTGGTTCATTACTCAAAACCACAATCATGGGTAAGACTGCCGACCTGACTGCTGACCAGAAGGCCATCATTGACACCCTCAAGCGAGAGGGTAAGACACAGAAAGAAATTTCTGAACGAATAGGCTGTTCCCAGAGTGCTGTATCAAGGCACCTCAGTGGGAAGTCTGTGGGAAGGAAAAAGTGTGGCAAAAAACGCTGCACAACGAGAAGAGGTGTCCGGACCCTGAGGAAGATTGTGGAGAAGGACCGATTCCAGACCTTGGGGGACCTGCGGAAGCAGTGGACTGAGTCTGGAGTAGAAACTTCCAGAGCCACCGAGCACAGGCGTGTGCAGGAAATGGGCTACAAGTGCCGCATTCCCCAGGTCAAGCCACTTTTGAACCAGAAACAGTGGCAGAAGCGCCTGACCTGGGCTACAGAGAAGCAGCACTGGACTTTTGGACAAATTTTGCAAGTCATTCGGAAATCAAGGTGCCAGAGTCTGGAGGAAGACTGGGGAGAAGGAAATGCCAAAATGCCTGAAGTCCAGTGTCAAGTACCCACAGTCAGTGATGGTCTGGGGTGCCATGTCAGCTGCTGGTGTTGGTCCACTGTGTTTTATCAAGGGCAGGGTCAATGCAGCTAGTTATCAAGAGATTTTGGAGCACTTCATGCTTCCATCTGCTGAAAAGCTTTATGGAGATGAAGATTTCATTTTTCAGCACGACCTGGCACCTGCTCACAGTGCCAAAACCACTGGTAAATGGTTTACTGACCATGGTATTACTGTGCTCATTTGGCCTGCCAACTCTCCTGACCTGAACCCCATAGAGAATCTGTGGGATATTGTGAAGAGAAAGTTGAGAGACGCAAGACCCAACACTCTGGATGATCTTAAGGCCGCTATTGAAGCATCCTGGGCCTCCATAACACCTCAGCAGTGCCACAGGCTGATTGCCTCTATGCCACGCCGCATCGAAGCAGTCATTTCTGCAAAAGGATTCCCGACCAAGTATTGAGTGCATAACTGAACATAATTATTTGAAGGTTGACATTTTTGTATTAAAAACACTTTTCTTTTATTGGTCGGATGAAATATGCAAATTTTTTGAGACAGGCATTTTGGGTTTTCATGAGCTGTATGCCAAAATCATCAGTATTAAAACAATATAAGACCTGAAATATTTCAGTTGGTGTGCAATGAATCTAAAATATATGAAAGTTTAATTTTTATCATTACATTATGGAAAATAATGAACTTTATCACAATATGCTAATTTTTTGAGAAGGACCTGTAAAGTCAAACCAAAATATTATTCAGAGACCAGATATAATTTCTGATATTTTTTTTTACTAGTGTGTGCAGGACACTATAGTTAATTTATGTAGGTGAGGATAGCAAAATAAAGTAAACTGTGACAAATTATACACAAAAAAATCTTCATACAGTAGACTACATGTAAAACTGATACACATTTAGGACCAAAAATTATTCAGACTGAGTCTGGGAAAAATAATTTATTTATAGGTTTGCATGAAGCTGGAAGCATGCCCAGGAGACTACAGACAGTCATTAAGGCTAAGGGTTGGCTGACTAAGTATTGATAGTTGTGTAAATACTGTAAATAATTTTTGGTTAATTGTAATCCATTACGTAACTTTCTATCAAAGTTCTATCTGAGTTCTTTTTATATTTTATTACCATCTTTTAGACTATAAAGAATAAAATGTGATAATGAGGGAACAGTTGAAGGTGTCAGAGTAAATTTAGGTTTTGACTGACATATTTAATAAATAAAGTTAATCAGCTAACATTATACATATTCTTTTGGTTTCTGTACCCAATATTTAAAAAATGCACAAATGCAATAAAAATATCAGTATCGGTACTCGGTATCGGCAAGTACCAAAAATAAAAGTATCGTATCGGGCAAGTACTGGAAAAAGTGGTATCGGTGCATCCCTAATAAAGGTTAACATCTGTCAAGATGAAAAAAAAGTCTGCCTTTTCTCCATGAATGACTACAGAATGACATTTTACTTTTGACACTCGTATCAGAACATAAGTGAATCTTTTCGTACACAGCCGCAATGTACATTCAGTTATCTAATACATACTGAGGGCCAGCTGTTAGAATTATGACAGGAGATGAGCTGCTGCTACAGTACATTATTGATGCTATAAGCCATTAAATCTAAATCAGACACTATAACAAAAAAAAAACCTTATGTGCATACTTTCAAGCAAATCAGGTAAACAAAACAATTCTCAGCCTCGGAAATGTGTGTCTTTTCTCAAACAATAACAGTTTGATGGTGTGCTGCTAGACTAAGCAGTGCATTGTCTTAAATAGTACATCATGACAACACTTAACTTTTCACTTCAATATAAGGCTTGAGCCATTAGTTTGTTTGCATTCTGTACATTTTATGCCCTTGTTGAAGCATGTTCAGTTCAGTTACTCATGCTCACTGATTTTTATCTGCTTTTTCAGAATGTTTAAGGCTAAAATAAATCACTTACCCAATGATGTAGGCTAGAACACCCATTTGGATGATTCTGCATGCAACTGCAACTTTTTTGTTCCGGACCAGAACCTGTCGAGGTGTTTCATATTCAAAGAAGAAGTTTGCTAAAATTATTTTTATTTGAGGTCTCATCCTTCTCATTGAAAGGAAAGAGTACAAAGATGTGTAATATCCTCTTCTCTATCTTCACAAGGTTCTTGATCTTGGTAAGATGTCCTGGTAAGCACTGAAAGATGTTTATAGAGTGCTGATATCTGACTTCCTAGCTCGCCTCAGCTTTCTGTGTCTTTATCTCTCTCTCTCTCTCTCTCTCTCTCTCTCTCTCTTCTAAACCAAACAGTTCTCGAAGTAAACCGCCCACTTTGAGTTGCCCCCCCCCCCCCACCCCCCAACTCCTCTTATGACTGTAAGCGGATAAACGTCTTAAGGGTGGAGTAACAAGTCCAATTGCAAATAAAGGCTTAATGTCCACTGCACATCTGTGATATGCCTGAAACAGCCTCTCTCTCTCTGTCTCTTTATCAGCACTCTTTGGCCACTGCCTTCCTGAATGACTGCTATGATAAAACCCAGCACAGTATAGATTCATTTTACTATATGTTCACAGGATTATTCTTATAAATTTATGAAGCACCTCAGTTCCAATTGCTTTATAGAGTTATACGGACCACCATCAGGCATAAAACAAGCCTTTGAACTATCTAGAGAGCTCCAAAGATGCCTGCAGTTATGTGAAATTTCTTAATTCAGAGATTCAGTATCATCAAGCTTCTCCATTGCACACACTGACAAATGTCCTCAAGTAAATTGCTTAACAACGTCGTGTGCATACAGTATTTTTATACAGAATATATTTTTCTCATGGTCAAAAAAAAGATAAAACAATCAACCTCAGTCGGACAGTGGTGGTTTGCCCAGTGTAGGTGTTTTAATGTTTTAAGGTAACATTTTGATGTAATTCTTTCCTTATTCCTTATGATTATCATGCATTCCTTATCTACAAGATATTATATTTTCTTAGTTGGAGTATCAGAAGTAAAAACAGGTATTTTCTCATTCCATTTTATTCTTTTTGATGGTCAAACTCTGGTCAAACTCAAGAAAAGGCTGTGAAAAGCTTTGAAACAAAAGTAAGAGATTAGTTAATTTGATTTAGTTTAGGAAATTTTAGTTATCTGTATATTTTGATTATTATTAAATAAATTATTACTTTTATAATACTTTAGGCATTGTTGAACTACCAGTACAATTAATTTCGCACAGTCGTGGCGTGTTCTTTACCAATGGTGCGCCACCACTAGAGGACGCTTTTACTCTGTACCTTTAGCACAATCAACGTCTTTCTCGTATTTGTAAACCTGCTTCAGGCGAATGGAGTTTCTCCGTCAAATTTTCCATTAACAATGAATCCATTAATTTTAGTGCCATTTATATTATGCAATTTTTCCATAATGTTGTGTTAAACAAAGTTAAAACACAACGTACAGGTAGAATGAATCCTTCTGATTTGATAGCTTTCTTAAATGTTTTTATTTGTACTTTTTGTGTATAGTTTCAAATTCAGTCAGTTTTCTTTGACAATGTTTCATTCCCACTGCTGGCTCTGCCTAGTCTCTTTATCTCGGTATTATCACCCAGATCTATCTAATTTCGATTTACCTATTTTCATTTGTCTCTAGTCTCTTTTCAAGGCAGTCAGGTAGAGTTAACAGTTATGAGGCTCCTCCTCGCAGTCGTATGATTGGTGCAGTGTTACGCCAATCTTCATGTAGCCTGCGCTCTGATTGGATGGAGGCGTGGCAGTAGTAGGCGGGGTTTACAGCTGTCAGTCCCGCTGGAGTGAAACCGTGCAGTTTCAAGGCGCGAGTGGACGAGTGGAGACAATTGGCTGAAACACGGATTCGGTAGTAAGAAAAACATCTGTATAGTACTGAAGGATACAGTCGAAACGTTTCACATGGCGTTCTAAAGAACAAAATGACGTGTATGCGTTATACTATGTTACTGTTCTCAGTTTTGGAGTTACTGTTGTTTGGATACACAGCTGGTTTGTTTAGCGATGAGAACGCGTCTCCAGGCGCGAGACTCCCGCGTGCTGTGTTGGATGATACGTTGGAGGCGACCACCATCCCAAATCACTTACAGGAGGACGACAGGGACTCCAGGTTTTCACCTTTCACCTCCACACTGACCATCACATCCAGGGACTTCAGGACCACTGGTGAAACTAACAAACAACAGTTCTCTTGGTTGACCACTACGGCTGCGCCTCTGACCAAAACAATGGACGCTATCTCCAAACGCAATAAAGTTAAAGAAAACTCCACGTTTACCACAACACTAAACATTACAGTTAAACCTTCTACTTTCTCTCCATTAAGTAGCACAAAAACCCCCACACCACCTGCTCTGGATACTGGAAACAGTTCATGGACAGTGAAAAGCACCTCAAAGCCTCCTGTCGTGACCACTGAGAGAGGTAGGGTCATTTCTCATTCTGATCAGTGACATGATGTAATCTAGTGTGCAAGTTTATAAAATGCATATTTTCCAAATGTTTGTTCAAACTGGACCAGATACCAAAAAAGCAGGCCACCTATAGTGTGTCCTTGAATTTTGAAGGGTTGCAAGAGGTTTGGACCTGCACGAGCTGTGCTACATTTATTTTACGTTCAATACAGTATACAGACATAATGTTTCTTATATTTATTCCCTAGGTCACTGAGTGCAGATTTAAACTGAAAGCATTCACATTACCAATATGTTGTTGTTGTTCATTGCTTCCTGAAGATCAGTTTTAAAACAAACCAGTACCGTCTTTCAGTACACTCCTTTGTTTCACTTCACTTTGTAGGTCTTGTGTCAGTGCTGATCATTTTATCAGCTGTCATAAAAATGAACTGACAGATAAATCCTTTCCACAAACCTCAGTTCTTCAGTACAGCTATGTATATGAAGGACATTTGAGATCAGGCCAGTTGCACAGACACAACCTTCTTAATTGCTTTAATGTGATTAATTACCATCTGACTGCCAAAAGAGGAAAACAGTGATAAATCTTAAAGGGTTAGATTTTGCTATCTGGGTGAACTAACCCTTTAATGAAAATAAATCATCCTTATTCTCCAAGCCAGGTTGGCATCATGTAACTCAAGATAAATGAGTAGAGGGTTTAAAGGGTTAGTTCACCCAGATAGCAAAATTATGTAATTAATAATTTACCCTCATGTTGTTCCAAACCCGTAAGACCTCCGTTAATCTTTGGAACACAGTTTAAGATATTTTACATTTAGTCCGAGAGCTCTCAGTCCCTCCATTGAAGCTGTGTGTACGGTATACTGTCCATGTCCAGAAAGGTAAGAAAACATCATCAAAGTAGTCCATGTGACATCAGAGGGTCAGTTAGAATGTTTTGAAGCATCGAAAATACATTTTGGTCCAAAAATAGCAAAAACTACGACTTTATTCAGCATTGTCTTCTCTTCCGTGTCTGTTGTGTGAGAGAGTTCAAAACAAAGCAGTCTGGATATCATGTTCGCGAACGAATCATTCAGTTCACCAAATCGAACTGAAACGTTTTAAACGGTTCGCATCTCTAATACGCATTAACGCAATGACTTAAGCTGTTAACTTTTTTAATTTGGCTGACACTCCCTCTGAGTTAAAACAAACCAATATCCCGGAGTAATGCATGCACTCAAACAGAGAACTGAAGATGAACACCGAGCCGAGCTTGATGATGTTTTTCTTACCTTTCTGGACATGGACAGTATACCGTACATACAGCTTCAATGGAGGGACTGAGAGCTCTCGGACTAAATGTAAAATATCTTAAACTGTGTTCCAAAGATAAACGGAGGTCTTACGGGTTTGAAACAACATGAGGGTAAATTATTAATTGCATAGTTTTGCTATCTGGGTGAACTAACCCTTTAAGGTCATATCTTGTATAGTATTAGTCACCTTTATGTCTGCTTTATCTGTTCAATAGAATGACACATTAAAATGTCTGATTCATAATCTTTCATCTTGACAGTTTCTTTTTTTGGAAAAAGGGTGTGAAATTCCTCATGGTACCATTACATTTTCTTCCTCTGAACTTGGACATATTCAGTGACAGCAGTGGGATGAAATGCAGTTAAAAGTAGGGCTGGACAATTAATCGAAAAATAATCAAAACCGAAATTCATAACCTCTTACCGACGTAATTTTCCCATGTCGGTTATTTCGGTTTTTTAATCCTGTTAACACTTCCGCATTAAAAGCATACTACTGCGTGTGTAGCCACATGACTCTGCTCTCATAAAAGCAAAACATGGAGGTGAACGCCGGTTCAACACATAGTGATGGTGCGCGAGCGGTGAGTCTTGCGTCTTAACTAAACTGTCAGTTGTATTTGTTTTATGGTTTGGACATTCAAGCGAGATGAGATGATGAGGTGTATTCTTATATCGAGCTACCATGTTCGCGCAGCTGCATTGTGGCACAAACACTCATATAAACAGTAGCTATGAAGATCGCGCGAACAGAGAAACACAGAAACTAGTTGTCAGCGCCGTCCTGTGATTTATCACTAAAGTAGCTTAGAATCTCAAAACTTATTATAGCATGTTTGTGTGCAAGGCACATGAAGCACAAGCGCGTGCACAGAGAGCAGCGGTCGGCGGTCGCGCTGCGGGTTCCCAGTTTGTGTACGTTCTCGGACTGTTCTGTGTATTTTAACTGTTGAAAACGTTGTTCCGAGTCGAAACTACGATACAGAAAACTACATCAGTATATCATCATAAACGCAGCCGTTTTTGTCTTACGTGAACATAAACAGATGAGAAAGAAAACACACATGTACAGTATTTTTGCTTAAAAAAACAACAGCCTAATAAACGCGCTGCCTGTCATTAAAGGAACACTCCGACTTTTTGGGACTTTAGCTTATTCACAGTATCCCCCAGAGTTAGATAAGTCCATACATACCTTTTTCATTTCTGTGCGTTCTGTAAGTGTTGTTTGACGCACCCACCGCTAGCCTAGCTTAGCACAAAGACTGGATGTAAATGGATACTGGTAGCATAGTAATCCCAATAAGTGACAAAATAACGCAAACATTTTCCTATTTACATGTTGTGATCTGTATAGTCACAGCATGTACAAATAACAAGGCTATATGAGACAAATACCATTTTTAATCGTATAAATACTGGGAACTATATTCTCACTAGGCGTAGGAGCACAGCTAACGTTACTTGGGCGGAGTGGCTACTTGGGCGGAGTGATTAGCGCAGCACACGAGACCGTAAACAAAACAAACGTGACTAACTAGCTAGACGTGACTCGTGATCATGGCTGACTCTGAGGAATTGTCAGACTCAGAGGAATTTAACTGTGTATCAAACCAAGATCCAGAACCATATAGTTTTGAGCCAGAATACACAGACGAGGAGTTACAAACTGTGGAACATGCCAACCTATGCCGACAGAAACCGAGTGCCTTTGTTGTAATGAATGGGACCGGGTATTGCCATCAATGTCAAGGCTTGATGACAATCAAAATATTTGCGTCACTACCACGGAAGATTTCTCTGCCCTAATACACCCGGCAGTTGTCTTTTTTTTCCCATTGTGACAAGATCAACTGGAAGAAACGCCCCTTGCAGAGTGAACCTAATGGTCAGCTGTCCACCAAGTAAGTGATTTTGTTATAATGATCATTCATAGTTCAATGAAATTGTAGTATAGCCATTGCATACAGTGTGTCACAATAATAACAATAAAGGGGATACACGGATACACGGAGCCCCTATTCACGTAATAGTGTCACTACTAAGGTTATATTACATTAGCATGGCAATGTTACAGTATGGCTAATGTTAGTCATCTCAAAACATAACGGAACACTTACCGCAGTAACAGGTGATCCAATTTGTCCTGTCTTTATTATCGATGGGATGGCTGTATCCTGTAGCACACGTTTCATGGTCCGTGTGGCAACTTGCATTTTTTCAAAATAGTCGTCTACAGTAAAATGTTCAGAGCAAACAAAATACTTTGTGATGGTGTTTACAGGTGTGTTTGGATCTATTTCCAGAGCAAGTAGCCATCGATTCATCAGGTCAGCGTTTGTGGTTGGAATTCTATGAAACATCATAGTATTACCTGGTCTCCCCTGTTTATTGTCGCAGTTCTTTACAATACAGGGAACACCCATGATTGTACACTATAAATCTACTATCTAGTAATTGCTGACTGTATTACTCCAACTCTGAGCGAACTCTCTTCTCTTCACCACGGCGCATCTCGGGTGCTGCGCTAATCACTCCGTCCAAGTAACGTTAGCTGTGCTCCTACGCCTAGTGAGAATATAGTTCCCAGTATTTATACGATTAAAAATGGTCTCTGTCTCATATAGCCTTGTTATTTGTACACGCTGTGACTATACAGATCACAGCATGTAAATAGGAAAATGTTTGCATTATTTTGTCACTTATTGGGATTACTATGCTACCAGTATCCATTTACATCCAGTCTTTGTGCTAAGCTAGGCTAGCGGTGGGTGCGTCAAATAACACTTACAGAACGCACAGAAATGAAAAAGGTATGTATGGACTTATCTAACTCTGGGGGATACTGTGAATAAGCTAAAGTCCCAAAAAGTCGGAGTGTTCCTTTAATGTTTATCAAAGAACAAAAGAAAATCATTCACTGATCTTGACTGAATATATTTAATAACTTTACTTGATTAATCTTTATTTTATTTATAAAAAGAAAACTATACAGTATTTTTAAACTTTTAATTACAGTTTCTGTACCTGAAATTTAGTTTAGTTGTATTTATTTATGATATTGCTTATTGATTTGTTTGTTCCTTTCTTATTACTGACCTATCTTATTACTTGTCTTTAACACTTTAATATTTGAAATTTATATTAATCTAGTTGTTTTTGCTATGGTATTTTTTTTTTTTAATCACAGGCAAAATTCCTCTTGCAGTGTTTTGTAGGCTGCTGATTTTTGCTCATGTTATTCAGCTGCAACAGAATGCTTTGTAAAAAAATTTGACATCTAAATGTTTGACTTGAATGTTTGTCTGATTTTTATCTTATTGGAATCAAAACTAGGAATCGATAAGAATCGGAATCGATAAAATTCAAACGATACCCAACCCTAGTAAGAAATGTTGAGAACATAGATAAAATAACTGCTGATAGTCAATCATATTTATAGTACAAACCTTGTCAGTGGACTATGAGGGCAAAAAAAACAAAACCGAAACAAAATAATCGTTCATTAATCGTAATCGAGGTAAAATGTTCAATTAATCGAGGTTTTGATTTTAGGCCATAATCGTCCAGCCCTAGTTAAAAGAAAAGTGAACCAGCCATATGGGGTATAATCAAAGGTTCAGTTAAGTCTTTATATGATCTGCAGCCCCTCTGGAGTTCATTGGAAGTGATTGTACTGCAGGGGGACAGGTGTTTGGGATTACAGTAAATAAAAACCATCTCATTCTATGTAGTAGCCCAAAGGCAACTGGCTCTGTGTCTGTTTGGGATTTGTTTCTGGATTTTTGCCCTTTGCTGTTTACTGTAGGTCTTAAATCACTTCTGCAGAAAAGATATGTGTCACATTTAACCAACTGATTCAGCAGCTTAATATACATATGAAGAGAAAATCAGCATTATCATATTTTAAGTCCTTTGTTGCTTTATTCTGTTTTTTTGTTTGTTTGTTTTTTTGCCTTTGAACATTTGTCGCGATTATATATTTTATGAGTGAAGAGAACATTTCAGATGCTGACTATAAAAATAGCTGGTGTTTGACTTTTGTTTCCAGTGAGGCAAGTTCGGTGCCCTTGTTTCCCCAGACATCTTTGACACCGTAATTTCTGGGAGCTCTTGTCTTTGACCCGGATAACATCTTATTAGAAAGCTTAATCTAAAATCATGAGTGGAATATTCAGGATGCTCTTTCAAGTCATTGTGGTGTTGGGTAAATGTTTTGTTGTAAATGATTGCATAAGAACATTTTTGGGATTCTGTTCTGGCAGCTGCTCTTTTTGATCAACTGTTTGTGCATGTTTAATATTAGCAGTGATTCGAGGAACCCTTAAAACATTCACCTCATTCTGTCACAAAATTATTTCACACTCAGAAATAACACCTAGACAAGTTACTGTAGAAGCAAGAATCAGAGCGTGACACCTTAAGTTGCTTTAACAATGTGAATCATCCCACAGACCAGACTTTTAATTATTACAGATTTAGTGAATTGTGTTCTTTTGTGTTCCTTCCCACAAAGCCTGATCATTAATCAGTCTTGTAAACACACTGATGCTGTATTATAGCTGTTGGACACACTGGTAATTGTCTCATTTCAGTTCCCTCTATTATGTTTTCTTCTTTGCTCTGTAGGTCTATTTCTGGAATGGTGTATAACAGACAAGCAATAAAAACAGAACTCAGATTGTGTTTCTGTATTCAAGGAGCATCAGACATTATGTTGTGCAGAAATCAAGTTCACCAGAGAAGTGGGCATTAAAGGGGTGATATGATGCTGCTATAAATAACATTATTTTGTGTATTTGGTGTAATGAAATGTGTTTATGCAGTTTTAGGTTAAAAAAACGCATAACTTTCCACATACTGTACATTATTGTTTCTCCTCAATGCCCCGCCTTCTGAAACGCAGTGATTTTCACAAGGCTCATTGTTCTGAAAAGTTAGGTGTGCTGTGATTGGCCAACTATGCAATGCGTTATGATTGGCCGAATACCTCTAGCGTGTGACAGAAACCCCATTATAAACGTGATATAAACATGATTTCTAGTCGTGTCCTCTTTTGGAAGGTAGTTGTTTCAAACAAACAAAGTAGTTTCACTTTCCTCAATGAAACAGCGTCACACACCACGACCTTGAGAGAGCAGAGGCACCGGAGGCCTAGAGTGAGCGGAGGCCGGCTTGAGAACTTCTACGAAGGAGCTTGTGGCAACCACATGTGACAGCCTTCATTTTCTGCCAGACTGGACTCCGCTTTGTCCATGATGAAAGCCAATCCGGCGATCCACAGTGCAAAGTTGATGTATTTCCTCAGCGACCAGCATGGATCAGCTCCAGGCATGACAAAGCGGATATCGTCTTCTTTTGGAAGGCCAAACAAAGTAGTTTCGCTTTCACAGTGAAACATACAGCATCTATACGACATGGTGGCGGCGGCAACAACAATACTACAACGAGAATAAAAGGTACGCCTTCTTTTTTTGCTTGAACATCTGGGCGGCGTTATGCAAATCTTCCCACATAGAATATCTCTTTGGATTTGAGACTTTAGTCTTTGCAACTTTACAGATCTTCTTTATGCGCCAAGAGCTTATAACTCCAAAGAGAAAGGAAAAATTTAAATCGCATCATATGATCCCTTTAAATTGCATAACAACTACAGTTGTTAGTTTAGCTTAGAGACGGTTTGAACTTAGCCTAGAAATGCATGACAAAAGTGGGGTTAATACAGTATGTAAAAACTATTATCATATAGTCTACTTCAGTTAGTTGGCAATAGTATGCACAGAACAGTATGTAATGGGTTTTTTTCTCAAAGATTTTCCATTCATTTAATTTCAGACATTTTTATTGTTGAATGTCAACCACCCTATTAAAGATAACTAACAATTTACAAGAATGCAGTTTACAAGCAGATTTGAAGATTAAATTACACTTATAAAATTGACACCTGCATTGACGCTTGTTTACAAGGGCAAAAACAACAATATGAGCTAGTATTTTTCCAGTCAGAATTTTTCATTTGCCCTGTCCCGATTTCAGAGACTCCTGTAATGTGTTGCTTTTATTGCAATGCAATCAGAGAAAATAATTTCCCAATGATGTTTGTTCAAGCTGTGGTGGTCTTAAATGGGAGTCTTTGTAATAAACAAGAACGCACTTTATTTTGTCAAGATTATGTATCATAAACATCATAAATGATGTGAACAAAACAATTAAATTAAATACCATGTTATCATTAGTTTATTGCTGAACTAACTCTGTTATGTGGCATACTGATAATGTGGTTATTTTTATTTTTTTAATTGCCAACAGATCGTTTGTTAATTGCAGTCCACCCCACACCACCATACAATACCTGTGATTCAGAGTTACACTGTAGCTCATACTGCATGTCATATTGTGCTCTATGTGTGAGCAGTGTGTGACTTATTAAAAACAAAATTCAGACAAGGACAGTGAAAGTCATTTCATAAATCCCCAGCACTGGCGGACACACAGGCCTCGTCCGATGGCTGTTTTTCAGCTACCGCGCTGTCCTTGCTCAGCAGTTTCATGAACGGGTTTGAAGTAACATGAGCTCAAACTGATTGCTACCGTACACAGATCATAGACTTTTAAAGTCTTCATCTATGTGTTACTATCTCTTACTGTCCAGTTGTTGACTAGATTTTTGTAAGACATGCTGTTGTAAGTTCGATATGTGCTGCATTTGCAAGACAAAACTGCTACTGTGGTCTGAGTTACCCGTTGAAACAGTTAAACATTGAAAGCTTCTATATCATGCTCTGAATGGAACATATTCCTGTGTGTTTTGCTTGGGTTTGGCTGTTTGAACATTTCTATGTCTGTTGATATTAAACTTCAAGTAGTTTGTTTGATAACAGTTTGTCTCAAATGCCAAACTAACACTATCCAAATTAAATGAATTGCAATGGTACAGTATGGTGATTGTAGTAGTGACTAAATACTATAGCTATTAATTTAGTTTTCTAATGTGCTCTGTAGCACATATTGATTTGCACCTTTTCATGAATTCCCATCTGGGAGTTTTATAAAAGCACTGCACTGCTATTGCTTTGACTGCCATTCTTAATAGAGCTCTGGGCCTACAAACAACGTAAATCCAGGTCCTTTGTGAGTAGAAGACACTTCTAGACTTCAAAGATTTATTTTTCTGGCTGATTAGAAACTCTCTGGAGTCCTAGAGCTGTAATACACAGATAACTGCCCTTCTGCTTGTGCTTGATAGTAAAGCTATCAATATTTTCTCCCTGAACAATTTGAAAGTCAAATAATTATAATAATATAATGTAATATTATAATTAATTTATAATGTACTGGCATAGTAGGCATACAGCATGAGTCTGTGTTTGGTTTGTCATTACTTAAACACAAAGCATGTTATAACTAAATATCCTGAAATTACTTCCCTGTGCTATTTCTTATATACTGTATGCCAATAGTATGCTAACTCTGAAGTTTATTTTGTCTATGGTATTAATCTAGTCATTGGAGCTTGTCATTGTTATAGCTGAAATTTTTCTGCTGCAACTCTTATATAAAATATGCAACCCTAACCATCCAACACTGTGCATTTCTGTGTACTGTACATATTTATCCATTCATGCATTATAATTAATTTCCTTTCTACCACCAATCAGATGAATATCTAAAAGTGCACATATAGATATTGCTTAGCTGCTTATCTCCGTCTCACACTCTGCTCGCCAGCACACTTAAGTGCTCTGATGAAAATGAAGAGTGTCAGTTTGTGGACTAAGCACGCAACAAAGAGCAGGAGCAAGAATATCAGCACATGCTTAACTCGGTGTACATTTACAGAGCTTTCACAATGTGTGCTTGTCTTTGTGACTGAACTGATACCACACCCATGCATCTAGATAATACACTTCCTCAGAAATAGAAGTTTAGGACAGGTTTATACTTGTCATTGACATTTCTAATCACTACTAATACTTATTACAATAGTCATGCAGTTTTTATCTGATAAATTTGTTATTTTTATCAGATTAGCTTTCTCACAGAACATGTGACCGTATGACATGTTTTCCTCTTCTCTCTGTGAAATGAAGCCAGAGCTCTCACACTCTCAGCGGTGCCACACAATCTGGCATGTGGGTGGCAATGCAGGGTGACAGTGGTCTCATCACCCATAACACCATGCTGCTCACCCTGAGGGCCAGTATGTCGTCCCACAGGCCTGTACACTCGATACCGTTATGTAAGTGTCCCATAAATTTCCTATGTAACTATGCCAAAGCTACTGAATCTGATCATGGGAATTTGCCCAAACATGTTGCAATTATGTGTGACATCCCTGCATATCACAAACAAGGGTTCACCTTTATTGGAAATATACATCTAATGACAAAATTTGTTGCTGTCTACTTTTCATTAAAGGGATACTCCACCCCAAAATAATTTTTTTGTCATTAATCACTTAACCCCATGTCGTTCCAAACCCGTAAAAGCTTTGTCCGTTTTCGGAACACAATTTTAGATATTTTGGATGAAAACCGGGAGGCTTGTGACTGTCACATAGACTGTCAAGAAAAATACTCTGTCAAGGTCCAGAAAAGTATGAAAAACATTGTCAGAATAGTTAATCTGCCATCAGTGGTTCAACCACAAAGTGTTTTTATCTCACGCTTGCTTTTGTTAAAACAATTGGTTAGGTTTAGGCTGGGGTTTAGGGTAGGTTTATGTTATTTTTAAATGTGACTCACAGGACATTTAATTTAGAAATTGCTGTGATGCATACAATACTCAATGTAACAAAACATTCCCAGATTCATGGCATTCTGTTTCAGATAAAACTGAATGTGCTTGTAGCTCCATCACTGGACATTTCACTTTTAAAATGTCTTGAAACATCCAAGAAGCATATTAAAAATTAGTTACAAATTAGAAATTAGAAAATAAAAATTAGAACAAAAGTTAAAATATGTACATTTATGTTATTTTTTTTAGAGAATGTATTCGTCTTTGTTTTTTCAAACTCTAAGATCAGGGAGTAATGTGTGTTTTAGCACAGCTGATAGCTTCATTCACCATCTCTTTGTCAGCTCATTGATTAAGATGAGTCTTTAGCACTTTCACTGATAAACTTCATGTCTGGAAATTACCTGCAGTCTGCCATTAAAGGGGTCATCTGATGTGATTTCAAGTTTTCCTTTCTCTTTGGAGTGTTACAAGCTCTTGCATAACATTGCCCAAATGTTCACGCAAAAAAATAAGGCGTAACTTTTATTTTCACTTATGTCCCCGCCACCATGTTGTGGAGAAGCTGTGTTTTTCATTGTGAAAGCGAAACTACTTTGTTTGGCCTTCCAATAGAGGACACAACTAGAAATCAGTGGATAAGTTGTATTTACAACACTGTTCCAGAACAGTTCAACCCAAATATTGTATGTGTGCAATGCATTTTACGGAGGATAAGGAGTTCACTATGAGAGTAGCCTACAACTTGATTGTTTTATTAACAAATTTCAGGAGCATGCGCAGATAATCAATGCGGCCAATTCGCTATCAATCAATAACTGCACCATTCATCCAACCAACAACCTCGAGAGAGAACCACGTGCAGATAAACAATGCGGCCAATGCACCATCAGTAATCACATCATCTATCCAACCACCACGAGAGAGAACCACTAAATAATCATAGCAGCCTTACCTTCATTCTCTCTAGTCTTTCAGCATCCCTCCACCAGCGACTCCTCACTGTCAACCCATTCTGATGCCGAGCTCGGAGCCCTCTCCCTGGGCAGCACGCCAAATACACATGCTATTCTTCTCACTTTATTATCTGCAAGGTGAACTTATGAACATGTTGTCTGTTACTATAAAGTAGGACAGTTCCATATTTGCAAGGACAGTCTGGGCTTCTTACTCACAGTATGTAAGTACGTTTACATAATTAAAGGATTTGCCACTGATGATGTTTACGCAGTGTGATACGCAACGCTTAATAAGACAGAGTCATTATAATCAGTATTTATGTCCTTACTGAATGCATCAAATGCCTCGTTTGTAATGGGTTTTATTGTTTTTGTCTTGTCGTGTCGGGACACACGTCATCACAGTATGACTAGGGGCATAACATTTCCATCACACACTTGAGCCAATTAGCCAATCACAACGCACTGGATAGCCGGCCAATCAGAGCACACCTAGCTTCTCAGACCGATAAGCTTTGTGGAGAAACAATAATGTACAGTATGTGGGAAATAATGTTTTTTGAGCCTTAAACCACATAAACACATTTCATTACACCAAATGCACAAAATAATGTTCTTTTTAGCCACATCATATAACATATGACCCCTTGAAGGTGTTAAAAATAGTAACTTGATGTCTATCCATATTGCCACAGTGAGACCCTCGTGCAGATATTTAAATCTACTTAATATTTGGAGCAGGAATTCCCATGAAGGTGTCAAAGGTCAATTTAGGTCATTGCTCCCAGGCGTTTAGGATATGTAGTCAGTAAATGAAAACTTTAATACTTATTCAACCATAACAAAGCTGTGACCTTTACATGTTTGTGTAAAGAAAGCCAATACCTCATTGTCAGGTTTCTTGAGCTGACTTCATTTCCTGCATGCACTCAATAAGGGAGGATCACCCTGTCAATGTTCTACCACAAACAATTAGAGTCTTTTCTTTGCATGTTTATGATTGTGTCAAGCAGACATGCTTTCATCTTTCATCATTTTGTCCATATAGACCATAATACCATGCAGAAGGGATTTCTGTTATACTCACCAAATCTGCAATTATTTGATCAAAACTACAGTAAAATTTATTTTGTAAATATTATGTCATATATTATTACAATACAAATATATATTTTAAAATGCAATTTATTCCTGTGATGGCAAAGCTAAATTTTCAGCAGCCATTACTTCAGTGGTCAGTTTAATCCTTGATCCTTTAGAAATCATTCTGTTTTGCTTATTTGGTCCTTGTTTCTTATTATTAATGCTTAAAACAGTTGTGCTGATTAATAATAAATAAAAAAAAAATATATATATATATATATCACATAGACTGTCAAGAAAAATACACTGTCAAGGTCCAGAAAAGTATGAAAAACATTGTCAGAATAGTTAATCTGCCATCAGTGGTTCAACCACAAAGTGTTTTTATCTCACGCTTGCTTTTGTTAAAACAATTGGTTAGGTTTAGGCTGGGGTTTAGGGTAGGTTTATGTTATTTTTAAATGTTATTTAAAGATATAATTCGGTAACTTTCTGTGATTCTCCACGGCATATTTGAAGATGTATGCAAGCAAAAAATAATTAATGAATGAATAAGAACTGCGGTCTTCTACAGTAGCTACTTCAAATATGCCGTGGAGAATCACAGAAAGTGACCGAATTGAAGAACATTGTTGCGGCGTCTCTCAAGCGAATACGAATAAACACCGCTAATTTGGAGAATGCAGTGAAAACTCCTCTTCTCGCGTCCGCCCTAGACCCTCGGCACAAAAATATCAGGTTTCTCGATGAAAACATGAGAGAAGTAAGAAAAAAAACTTTTTTGAACATTATCAGAACACTTTCCTTGAAGCGAGTGGAGCGGATGCAGCCGCCGTCACCAACGATGAAGAGGATGCAATGCCCACTCGTCGGAAAAGGCTGATCCAGTTCTTTAGCGATGATTACAGAGAGTCCAGCCGAGACGAGTGGGAACAGTTCTTGCTGGAGCCGTGTATTCCACCAGATGAGGATCCCATTCAGTGGTGAAACGAAAACACGAACCGCTTCACAAAACTTATTCGCTTAGCACACCGCTATTTGTGAGTCCCGCCAACAGCTGTGCCGTCAGAGCGCGTTTTCTCCGCGGCCAGCCTTATTGTTAACAGACTAAGGAGCCGACTTTCCCCCGATCATGTTTACATGCCCGTGTTTCTTAACAAGAATATGTAAAACAATAAAAAAAAAAAAAAAGATTTGCTGACAGTTGCTAAAAGTTTCAAAGTTAAGTGTAAGCTACGTTCTGTACAATAGTCTAATTGCTGCAGGCTGCTTTACGTTTTTTCTTTGTTTCAATTTATTTTTTTTGCTTTTAATCTACTTTTGTTTGTTTGCACGCATTGTTAAAGGTTTTCAGCTACAAAACACGATGTGTAATGTTCAAGTTTATTGTGTGTAAGCTTGTTCAAAATGACGGAAACAATAAATGTTGCTGAAAAATAACGTCTGTCTCATTAAACTTAATTTAAATAAACAAATATTCGAATATTCGTTTTTTGTGAGCTCAAATATTCGAATGTGATATTTGCGGAAAACGCCCATCCCTAATCTGTATTTCTATTAAATGATGCCTGCCCTCACGGGACTGTGGGAAGTAGGCTAGGAGTGAACCTTGTAAGACGATACAAGACAGATAAGATGGATGCTTGTAATTGTACCATTAATAGAGAAGAGTAAAATTTGTTTTCTTTTTGACTTTGTCTGGCAGAGCTCTCCTATTGTGTAATCTGATCTTCAGCAAGGTCACCTCTGATTCAGATCAAATTGCCCCCAGTCAGCTATGGGAACTGTACACGCTGAGAGCTTCTGCTAAATATATCACAGCGCTCCATTTCTCTCACTGCGTCAGTGCACATGTGTATATGTTTTTTTCACATGTTCACATTCGCAGGTCTGATGGGAGGTCACTGTAAACCAATGATGTGCTGCAAGAGTGGACCCCTCTTGATTTAGACATGCAGTATGTTAAACAGCCAGAAGAAAAGGAGTGTTTTCTGTTTTTAAACCACCAGATGTGCTCCCTTATGTTATTTTAACCCATCAAAATGTGGTTCTTGTGGTTTTTTCTAGTGATCCAGGGCTTGCCTTTGGCATTTTGTCAGGTAGGCTGAACAAAGAGCAAAGAAAATATTTTATCCATAATTTTTTTCCTTACCCTCCCTTTTCCTCCCTCACTCACATCTCATTGAATCTATCATCATCGGAAATCACAGCTACTGTGCTTTTCCTCAGGGAGAAAGGACCTGCTCCCTTTTTATTTAGGGAAAAAAAACACAGATACACCAGATTTGAACACTGCATGTATGTGATATAGTTTCTCATCAGATAAGCTCTGGGGTTGCTACACAACACGTTACTATTACAGCACAGTCAGAAGAGTGGTGCTTTAATAATGAGGCTTCTTTGTTTCCACTCTGTTTTCGACTTCTGGGAGCAAATAATTTAGCTGACAGCCTCTCAGTGACCTTTGTAATATTGCTGATCATATTAGATGCGTAAGGTTACTGCTGCTGTAGGTGCTGGAGGCTTTCAAGTTACTGAGCAGACTGTTTTTATAATAAAAAACTGTTTACAGCGGTGTTGACGTACACAGGAGAGAACAACTTGTACTGCAAGAGCTGATAACAGGACAGGCCAGACTCAAGTCCTCTCTAAATCCTACAAAACATTCCTTGAAATAGTCCTTGAAGGCAGTAGCTAAGCACAGGCGGTATTCATCAAGCTGCTGTATTTCAGTGTTCTCTGTGGCACCCCTGGAGGTGCAGTCACCCCACTGGTTATGTGCACTTTAAATATCATTTCCATTAGGTGCACTACTTCAATTATAATCTTACTGTTTTGCTCACACAGTTTCTTTGAGACAGATTTTCAGCACCATATTTTCTGTTCTCATGCTATTCCCCTACTGTGCCTGCACTGGAAAGTAGAGATATGATGTTATAGAAGTTTCATGTTGCAATTAATTGCTAATGCTTTTATCACAGTATACAGAACTATCATGATATTAGCCATAATACAGTATAACAGGTTTAATAACTTTTTTCTTATAACAAAAATAACTGAATATTTAAATACAATAAAGCAATACAGAAAAATATTTAAAGTTTTACACAGATTCAAAAGAACAATAAAGACCAATAGGTATCACTTTACAATAAGACCTTATTAGTTAACCTTAGTTAATGCATTAACATTCACAATGAGCAATAGCTACATTTGTTACAGAAGTTATTAATATTTGTTAAAAATACAAGTCTTAGTTCATGTTAGCTCATTAAATAACAGTTGCAGCTTTCGATTTTAAAAATGTGTTATTAAATATTGGAATGCCAAAGATTGATGAATATTCAGAATAATTTTTCATTGGCAGTTTATGTTAACTAATGAATTAACTAATGTTAACTGATGAAGCCCTAATGTAATGTGTGAATGAACAATAAAGAATTAAAACACTAGTCCAGATTATAAATTAAAAAAAATGTTTGAAAATGAATAGCCTATTATGTCTAAATATTTAAGTATTTGGCGCTGTGAAGAGCACCATACCAAACCATGAATCTGAATGGCTATTTAAATCAATTTCTAAATAAGCTTTAGAAAGTAGCAGCTGCTTTATTTATGGGGTTTCCTGGGTAACGGCTGCATTTTCTGCGGTTTAGCGCTGTCTGCTGTCAGAGAGTGAATGTGCTTTCATTTAGCTCTCATGTGTTCCCCCAAGTGCTTCTCATGCGTGCTTGTTTACATCAGAGCGACACACGTGTCTTTCAAGCAGCATACAGCGGTGTTGTGCATTTTGACCAGTTGATGGAAAAAGTATTCTTAAAATGCATCCCAAATTCGGGATAATTTGTAATGTATAATTTTTTCACGTTATTTAGAAGTGCCCACGATAAAAATATCGTACTTATTCACTACCGTGATTTATCGCATTACAGTCTGTTCCTGTGCCTGAACTGTGTAAAGGATCATACCATTTTTTTGTGACTTCTCATGTTCAGGTCTATAATGACATCAGAGTGAGTAATTGAGAGTAATAATTGATGATAAAATTATAATTTTTGGGTGGGCTTTTCTATTATTTATATTTTTCTAGACTTAATTGTGCTTATGGGGTGCAGTCTAGCATGTGTTCATGCTTCATAAAAAAATTTTTTTTTACCTCTATTCCACACCGATCTGTCCCTTCTCTGACAAACGCTTCGATTTATATCCTGTTATTATGAAGCCACTCCCTCAGAAATACACGATGGGCTGAGATTGGTCAGCTGGCTCAGTTTATTATGATTAACTAAACCTGGTCGAGCACGCCTGAACATCCCGCCCCTCTCAAGCTCAGAATGTGCTCCGGTTTTATTGTAAACAATGACGTCCTCTGTATTGCTTATCAATTTGAGCCTGATTGAGACGCAGAAAATATTGATGAAGAGGATCGCACAGAACCTGTGCAAGCACGGCTCTTAATGGTTTGTTTTTTTGTTGTTGTCTCATACTTTTAGATACACTGTTGTTTGTAAATGCTATTGCTTCTGTTAGCTTTTAATATAAAGTTTTATTCTGATTAAAGCTTTAATACAGCACAGCAACCATATGTGTGTCCTAGGGCTGCTCCGATCACGATGGTCGATCGTTATGCGTATCTCGTCAGTAAAGCCGGTTCTCTAATCAGCGGTAAATTCCCTCAGGTGTGTGATTTCACATAGAGCAGCTGTTACTACACAGAGCCATTGTTAACTGAGAAGATGCGCAAATCCACATTCATTTTCAGCGTTTATATGCGCATCTTCTGAGTTAACAACGGCTCTGTGTAGTAACTCGAAATCACGCACCTGAGGGAATTTACCGCTGATTAAAGAACCGGCTTTACTGACTAGATGCGCATTGATGATCGGCCGATTGTGATCGGAGCAGCCCTAGTGTGTCCATGTATAACACTTCTCATTGCTTTGTGAAAATAAGTGTATAAATGGAACCGTTTGTTGGAGCTGATCTGACGATCTGAATGAGAGAGAGAGATGCAGGGCAGGACGACGCGAAGAACAGGATTGAGAACCGCTACTTTAGAACATTGGTTTTGAAACTTGTGAATCTATTAGAATAGTTAGAAGGCAGAATCGTGATTCATATATGCACAGATTTTTGCATTTACCCCCCTAGTTTTCTCTTCCTCTTCTCTAAAGAAGCAGAACATGTTCCCGGGCAGGGTTTATCTGGGTTTGTGATGTAACGGACCCGGGAAGAAGCTTGTTGTTGTCCCTAACTAGCCATATTTGTAGGCATTAAACTGCCAGAATAAAAAAAAAATGATATCTTCGTTTGCATTGAACTTTCAGCGTAGCGTCTTAACTTTTTTCAGATATTGTTTATGCTCAAACAGCAACATTACAAACTAATTAACGTAAAAAAAAAGTGAAATCGCAGTCAACCACCCCTTTAGTAAACAAATGTTATGCATCCATGCTGATAGTTTTACTATATATATATATATATATATATATATATATATAAAAACCTTACTGAATTCTCTTTTAAAAACCAGTTGTTGTCTCACATGATTCATTTCAGCATCTGCTGAGAAATATTGTCACCAAGATTGAAAAGAAATGAAAATAAAAGCTAACATGTTAATCTCTCTTCTTTCTTGCTTGCAGGACATAAGTGCAACTGTAGTGCTGAGGGTTCGGAGGACCAAGATACCTGCGACTCTGTCACAGGCCAGTGTTTATGTCTAACTGGATACACGGGGCAGCGTTGTGATGAATGTGCCGATGCGTATTTCACCAATGGAACCGGCGGCTGTCAGGCCTGTAACTGTGACTCCCTTGGAGCAGTGAGTCAGCTCTGCAATAGGTGAGTATCTGCTCTTCTCACATCAGTCACATCACCTTTGTTTCATTCAGAACTATGGTGACTATGGTGAACTATCATGATGACTTGGTGGAAAATTTCCTCAGCAAGGATTTGAATAAAAGCATTTAACAGCATTGTTCCCTGATTTATAATATATTCTTTGAATGTCACATGTAGTAATTGGCATGCACTCATAAAAATTCAGCCTGTTAGATAAGCTTCACCTGTCTGAACTATGAGCTGTTGTCTAGTAGCATTTCATGTTTCGTTTCTGATTCTGGGTCATAGTGTAAAGCTGTACTTTCCGTATGTCTCATGTTTGTCCATAATTTGACATCTACATGAATGCAGTCAGCAGGCATGGAGAAATCATTCTCTGCACTGCAGTAGAGTAGCTGCTAGATTTTCCCTACCCCTCGACTTTGTCAGCTTCCTGCCAAACTGCTGCAACCATGTCACACTTATTGTATCATCGTAACAGGATGTCACCTGTCAACCGTCTGTGGTTTTTCCCAGTGAGGCTCTTTATTATAAGAGTCTATAAGTAACCTTCCCCGACTACATTCCCCTGCATGTATCCTGTATGAGCTTGTTTGTGGGTGTGTCTTAGTCTCATACCTTGTCATTGACTTTGTTATTTTGTGCACCTGTTGTTCGTATTTGACGGTAGAAATACAGTTAGGGCACAGCAGTGTTTATTTTGTTGACATAATTTTTGTCATAATTTTTTTCATTGATGAAAACGAGACAATAACAAACTAAAACTTGTTTTGAATGACAAAAACTATGTTGGAAATCTATTGACATTTTCATCAACGAATAAAAACAAGACAAATGTTAGGAAGGAACAATTTGGGAAGAGATTCATTCAGAATGAATCTGTTGTGTGGTTAGAAGTTTAGATGCGTAGTTGCATATGAACCAGCGGGAGTTAAGCTAACATACACGTGATGCTCGTCTCATAAAACATTTAAAAATGTCAGTATGTGTGAGTAAGAGAAGAGCAGACATATGGATAAATTTGAAGATGTAAGAGAAAACTCAATTCGGTCAGTTTTTTTGATCGCAGACACCAAAGCATGAGAATTGTATTTAATTTTAACATAAAAGCATGTTGTGTGTAACTGTAGTTAAATCACTGTCTGTCATGATAAAACCTTAATACCAAACCTATGAGTTTGGAAATTTTAGAGAAACAGCATTACATCAAACTGTAACTAAACCCATTAGATTTTAGCCAACTAAACTTGCTGTAGATTTAGTCTAATTAAATCTTATTATATTAATTAGACAAAAACAATTCAGATGACTAAAATATGACTAAAACTAAAGATTATTTTAGTCAAAAGACTATGACTAAAACTAAATCAAAATTAACACTGGGGCACAGAAGCCAGATATTGTCTTAGCAAACCGACACACATTCTTATAAATATGACACTTTTTATTTCACAACATTACACTTCATATTACATAACCAACAGGGACAAGGAAATACAAATATTTGAAATATCTATCGATCGATCTATCAATCTATCTATCGCACCAGCTGCACCCCCCTATAGGGCCCTGTGTGACAGTGTCTCACTACACTGTAAAAAGTTTAACTATTATTTACTCAATTTTATTGGTGAAACATTTTTACACTCAAAAAAATTGAGTAAATTTTAAAGCTGTCAAATCAATGAAATATACTGTATGAATTGAGTAAATGCAAGTAAAAAAATTAAGTAAATCTGAGTAACTGCATCTGGTACATTAACAAATAAAATTGAGTAGAAATAATTGAACATTTAAACATTTAAAAACAATATTTATGAGTAATATTAACTGTTTTTATTAATGAGTAATATTAACTTTTTATTTTCTCTAAACCTTTGTAAAATAGTACTCCACACAACCACCAGTATACATGACATTGGCCTTTATTGTCAATGAGTACAGCAATACAGCACATTTTACACTGTATACAATATTGCCTACATTTAAACTCATTTAACAAACATTTTATAAGTAAAAATTAAATATTTAAAAATTCAGGTAGCCTAATTCAAGTGTAATCAAATCAACCCAATATCCACCGGATCAGCGCTGGTCCTCGTGCCGGAGACTGACTCGCCTCTGCGGGTGAACTTTGAACTTCATACCGCCGTCCTGCGTTTCACTCACAGCCGATAGATACTGCGAGTGACTGACATAACCTGCCAATAAACAAACAGTGACAGTTCTGAGGACATTTTATCATCCAAATGATAATAATTATATTTATTATCATTAGGAATGAAGTCATGCGTTTATGCAAAGCGTTTCAATCATGCAAAAAGACAGGCGCGACTCTCGTTTAGGTGTCGAATTACGCCTCTGTATGTTGTTTTGCATTAAATATGATTTAAAGCACAGTAAAGATTTTATAGATAAAATAAAACATACACAAACCTGAATTTCACAGAGGAAATGCACCAAATCTGCGACGCTGAGAAGAGAGCTGTTGTCTGGAGACTGGAGAGTTCAAACTGCCCGCGCTCACTGACTCAACCAACCGTCGAGTTGTCGTCACGTCAGAGGGTGGGGGAGGGGTGCATTGTTTTAATTGAGTAAACTTACTCAAATTTGAAGAGTGTGTTAAATATATTAATTATATTGATTTGAATTAAGTAATATTTTTGTTTCTTGAAACAGATCAGTTTAATTCAACATTCTCAAATATTTTGATAGAAATTTCACAAATATATTAAGTATATTATAAAGAAATAATTGGTTAGTCAAATACTAAATAATTTTATTGAAAACAACTTAAATATATCTGTAAATTTAAGATCAAATGAACTGTTGGATTTTTACTCAATTATTTTGGTATGTTTAACTCAAACAATCAAGTACACGATATTCAGAGATTTTATTAAGTTAATAAAGTTAAAAATTTCTGTAATATTTACTAAGCCACAGAATTATTTTTTACAGTGTATGTACATAAATCTGTATGTGTAAAGCAGACTTGAGAGTGCAAGGGTAAAGTTAGTGACTCCACACGCTGAGTAATTATAGCTTTCCCACAGCAGACGGCTGCAGATGGAAACGGAATAGCCGCAGTTGTGCGAGAGTCAACCATCCGCTTGTGTTTGATTTGGAGCAGGCTCAAAGACTGCAGCCCCCCTCTGCTTCCCCTGACATGGAGAAAGGCATCATAATTCACAGCATTCCCACTCCCTCTCTAAGCACTGTCTGTAGAGAGCTTCCATTACAGTACCCAATCTGTCATTCATAAAAGCTTGCTGTGTCTATCATGTTTAAGTAGTATGTGCTTTTAAGGGTCAGAAACATGCAATTGTGACAAGCATGAAGAGCCTAAAATGTTAAGATATTCAAGAAAATTGCATATGAATGTTTGTGTCATTTGCTACATAGTGATTAATGAGTCCATGCTGAGAATAGTTTGCCATACTTAATCACAGATCACAGCATCCATCAAAATACAGAATAAAAGTGACAGGTCATTAACCCAAGGTGCTATAGATGTATATTTCATGCTGTTGACTTTGATGTTACACACACAGGCATACAAGACACCCTAGAAGCCCCACAATGAGTGGGGCCCCTGACCCTAAGTGCCACTCATGGCCAATTTTATTATGCTTTAATTTGCTATGTAGAAGGATTCTGCTTCCCATAGAAGTCACATAAAAGCATCAAGTACACTGTATGCAGCCTAAATGAATTTAGAGTAGCAAGAAACAATCAATACATCACACATTTTAACATTTATTATTGATTCACACAGAAAACAAGAACTACACTGAATGACATGACCACGCGGCAGTGTAAAGACAGCCTTTGTCAGTCCAACTGCTTCCCTGTGAAGCAAAGGAAAGATTAGAGAACAGCGTTCCATTCTAGCATTGTGTCCGTCTTGTTTGTATCATGGTTTATTTGAGTGGTTTAACATTTACATCGCTTGAGCATGACGTCACTACTTGTGGATAGGGCCCCATCTCATGGTTTGTGGAGGAGGGGGAGCCCACGATTTGTGGTACACTACACAAGTCTAGATGTTACCATATGACAAAGGAGCTGTGTCTAGTTAAAGCTCTGCATTTGTGGACAAATTGTCGGCAAACAGTATATTATTGACCAGTAGCTGCTGAAAATGTTGCTCTTTGTCTGAACACGCCACTTCACTTGCTCGCTCTTGTCATATCAATAAGCCTTTTATATTTTGGCCATTACATCAGGACTTATACATTTTCTACACACTGGCATTTGTTTTTGGCAGAAATACTTTTTGTTTTGATTTCTTCTTTTCATTAAGGCTAAGTAAGCAGTGAAACAGAATCAAAAATGAATAAATTCTTCATGAGGATAAAGGCTCTCAACTAACTGAATAGCTATAAGTTGATACTAGGGGTGTTCGCTTATATCGTCTGCGATAATATTGTAATTCTTGTTTCAATGATGTGTGATTTGAAATTATTGAGTATATTACAAAAACCAAACAAAACACACCTACAGAGTGCACGCATATCTGACTTGATGAAGTCTAGTAGGTTAGACTAGTGCGTGTGTGCATTTAGAGTGTGTCTATTAAAACGTTTGTCCAAATTCCAGAAATACAACCCATCTGAGTGTATACTACAGTTGTGCCCCTATCGGCAACAGGACATTTATTAATTAAATAGTAATGTTTTGTACTATTTTATTTTTTATTTATTTCTGTTTTCGTGTAGCTCAGTTGGTAGAGCATACGCTATATGATAATATGTAATCATGCGACCATGGGTTCGATTCAAGAGAACGCACATGCTCATTAAATGTATATGCTCTATAAATCATAATTTTTGCATGATTTATGTTAGGGGTAGGGGTGGGCTTAGGTGTGGTCATTAGAACGAATAAGCCAACTTGTAAAATATGTACGAATTACTGTGAAATCGGTGTAAAAAATCCACACATTGGATTTAAATTAACACACATTTTGATTGGTTAGGGTTAGCCTAACCCTAACCTTACACTTATTCATCATTTCATGATGACAGATGCAACACGATACTGTCATTATTTTTATGTCCGCTAGAGGGTGCTTAACTGTAAAGCCTAAATATAGGTCATAATAAGGTGCTTGCACAAATTACCTATATGGTCGTTTTTTGTTGGAGGACAGGCTCATTGTAACTACTTTCGTCAGCGAAAATGAGCAAAAAACTGTCAATACTGTGTCTAAAATGTAAGTCACTTAATTTTAACTTCTTGTTTATTGAACTACTATTGTATAAAATCTGTCACTGCTGTCACGTTTCAATCATGTTGATATTGCAAGCATCTTGGTCATGTAATGTTACCTAAATCATATATTATAAATATCTTTTTTTTTTTCTAACGCATTATACAGGTGCTGGTCATATAAATAGAAGATCATCAGAAATTTTATTTATTTCAGTAATTCCATTCAAAAAGTGAAATTTTGATGATTATAACTGACAACTAAGGAAAATCCCAAATTCGGTATGTCAGAAAATTAGAATATTACTTAAGACCAATACAAAGAAAGGATTATTAGAAATCTTGGCCAAATGAAAAGTATGAACATGAAAAGTATGAGCATCAATCAATACTTAGTCTGGGCTCCTTTTACCTGAATTACTGCAGCAATGCAGCGTGGCATGGAGTTGATCAGTCTGTGGCACCGCTCAGGTGTTTTGAGAGTCCAGGTTGCTCTGATAGTGGCCTTCAGCTCTTCTGCATTGTTGGCTCTGGTATATAACATCTTCCTCTTCACAATACCCCATAGATTTTCTATGGGGTTAAGGTCAGGCTAGTTTGCTGGTCAATTAAAAAAAGGGAAACCATGGTTCTTAAACCAGGTACTGGAAGCTTTGGCACTGTGTGCAGGTGCCAAGTCCTGTTGGAAAATGAAATCCGCATCTCCATAAAGATGGTCAGCAGCAGGAAGCATGAAGTGCTCTAAAACTTCCTGGTATATGGCTGCGTTGACCTTGGACCTCAGAAAACACAGTGGACCAACACCAGCAGATGACATGGCACCGCAAACCATCACTGACTGTGGAAACTTTACACTGGACCTCAAGCAACATGGATTGTGTGCCTCTCCTCTCTTCCTCCAGACTCTGGGACCCTGATTTCCAAAGGAAATGCAAAATTTACTTTCATCAGAGAACATAACTTTGGACCACTCAGCAGCAGTCCAGTCCTTTTTGTCTTTAAATTCTTCTGACGCTGTCTGTTGTTCAAGAGTGGCTTGACACAAGGAATGCGACAGCTGAAACCCATGTCTTGCATATGTCTGTGCGTAGTGGTTCTTTAAGCACTGACTCCAGCTGCAGTCCACTCTTTGTGAATCTATCCCACATTTTTGAATGGGTTTTGTTTCATAATCCTCTCCAGGGTGCCGTTATCCCTATTGCTTGTACACTTTTTTTTCTACCACATATTTTCCTTTCCTTCACCTCTCTATTAAAGGGTTAGTTCACCCAAATAGCAAAATTATGTCATTAATAACTTACCCTCATGTTGTTCCGTAAGACCTCCGTTTATCTTTGGAATATCAGTTTAAGATATTTTAGATATTTTAGTATTTTAGATTTAGAGAGCTCTCAGTCCCTCCATTGAAGCTGTGTGAATGGTATACTGAAACGCGAACCGTTTAAAATGATTCAGTTCGATTTGGTGAACTGGTTCAAAAAGATCCGGTTACATTGAATGATTTGTTGGCGAACCGGATATCACAAACTGCTTTGTTTTGAACTCTCTCTCACAACAGACACGGAAGAGAAGACAATGCTGAATAAAGTCGTAGTTTTTGCTATTTTTGGACCAAAATGTATTTTCGATGCTTCAAAAATTTCTAACTGACCCTCTGATGTCACATGAACTGCTTTGATGATGTTTTTCTTACCTTTCTGGACATGGACAGTATACCGTACACACAGCTTCAATGGAGGGACTGAGAGCTCTCGGACTAAATCTAAAATATCTTAAACCGTGTTCCAAAGATAAACGGAGGTCTCACGGGTTTGGAACAACATGAGGGTGAGTTATTAATGACATAATTTTGCTATTTCGGTGAACTAACCCTTTAATGTGCTTGGACACAGAGCTCTGTCAACAGCCAGCCTCTTTTGCAATGACCTTTTGTGTCTTGCCCTCCTTGTGCAATATGTTAATGGTCGTCTTGTGGACACCTGTCAAGTCAGCAGTCTTCCCCATGATTGTGTAGCCTACAGAACTAGACTGAGAGACCATTTAAAGGCCTTTGCAGGTGTTTTGAGTTAATTAGCTGATTAGAATGCGGCACCAGATGTCTCCAATATTGAACCTTTTCACAATATTCTAATTTTATGAGATACTGAATTTGGGATTTTCCTTAGTTGTCAGTTATAATCATCAAAATTAAAAGAAATAAACATTTGAAACATATCAGTCTGTGTGTAATGAATGAATAAAATATACATGTTTCACTTTTTGAATGGAATTAGTGAAATAAATCAACTTTTTGATGATATTCTAATTATATGACCAGTACCTGTACATCTATAACTTTCTATGAGTTACTTTGTGTGTTCTGTTGCGCTCATTTGCTTTGATTTCTGCAGGAGTCTCTCTCACACACTCATTTAGGCTGTGCGAGCCTCATCCGGCATGACATCAATACATTAGTCTCCATTTACACTGAAAGCATTAAAATCTGAATCATTCTCGTGTGAAACGCCATGTTTACATACGGATATGAGCGTATGTATGACGTCAAGACGTATCATCTGTAAAATCGACAAATTCCTGTCCCAGGCCGGTCGACTGGTGCACCTCTATAACATAGTGCATGTATTTACCAAAGTAGAGCCATGTTTCTAGCTATGGACATTGAATGGCTTTCCTTATTAGGTAAATGTTCTGTTACATAATGTTTACAAGTCATTTTATTGACATCTTTATGCATTTGAAAACCTGATTGATCAGTAACTTGAAACATTATACAGTGTTTCCCACAGAATTAGGTTCTATTTGCGGTGGTGTGGTGTTTGGGGAAGGGGGGGGGGGGTTAAGTTAAATATACCATATATATAAATATATATATAGTGTATATATCATAAATATATCATATATTTTTAGTGACAAGTACACATTTCCATTGCCAATGCATAGTGTCAGATACCTTAAAGGGATAGTTCACCCAAAAATGAAAATTCTATCATCGTTTACTCACCCTCAAGTTGTTCCAAACCTGTATGAGAAAAAATATATACTATAGTAGTCAATGGGGACCGAGATCTGTTTGGTTACAAACATTCTTCCAAATATCATCCTTCGTGTTCAGCAGAACAAAGAAACTCATACAAGTTTGGAACAACTTGAGGGTGAGTAAACGATGATAGAATTTTCATTTTTGGGTGAACTATCCCTTTAAAGACATTGCTATTGCTACATTGCTATGCCATTGCTACACTTTCTATGCTATGACTGCTCCACAGACTTCTTGTTGCAAATTTTGCTCACACACACACACACACACCTGGACCTGGAGATGGACACACACACACACACACTCAAACTCACAAACTTACTGACACACTCAAACACAGGCTCACACACTCAAACTTTTAAAAAGACTCACACACACACTCACACACACAGACTCAGACACACACAGGCTCACACACACACCAAACTGGACCTGGAGGTGGACACACACAGACTCTGACACACACACACACATAAACCTGGAGATTGAGGTGGACAAAAACCAACACACACCAACCTGAACCTGGAGATAATAATAATTTAATGTCGAGAGGAAAAGAATGACGTTTTAGTCGCATAACATCGGTTAATGGAAACGCCGTCATTTCGCAATAGTTTATCGATGTTTAGAAAAAAAACACAAAAGTTTTGCGCGAATCTGTAATGGAAACGCGACAGCGCTTAACATAGACTAACTTCTCAGAGTTATGTTGAGCAACAGTGATCATTACTAACCATTCAACTCCGGATTGATTCTGGAATCTTCGCTGGGGGAATAAGCATTAATAAGCACCGGCCACAATCCGTCCTCTAACTAACACATGCTCATGTTTTGATTCAGATCGTGTTCGAAGAGGAGGGGCTAGTCGTGCGTGCCTCCGTTGTCAGTTTGTGAGAGGGAGGGAGCAAGAAGCGCGCAGCTCTACAATAAAATACAATTGTACCCATATTAAATAGTTTAAAAATCTGAATCAATCCGTGGCGGTCAGTGTTGATATTGTGGCGGGCCGCCACAAATTAATGAATGTATGGGAAACCCTGCATTATACATGTCATTAAGTTTTTCTGTGTTTTTTTTTTTTCAACATACCACAACGTACTAGTGTGTAGAATGTTTAGAATAGCAACTAATGTGGCAACAGTGAGTTGTCACTCCACATTAACTCATGACAAAATTACATTTATTGTTTGTAACTCATTACAAAATTGACAAAATCAAAGTTTGCTGAAGCTGAAACTTTGTTTAATATCAAAAGTAACAAAGCACAAAACTTATTCCGATTATTTGATGGCATGCACATGCACAAATAATGTTTAGTGAAGTTCTGTTCTCACATCAACAGAAAATGGCATAGACCACAAGGCTGATCTTATAGATTATCGATATTGGGGTAACACTTTAGTAAGTGACCAGTTGTCACTATAACTAGTTGCTTAGTAGCATGCATATTACTAGCTTATTGGCTTTTTATTAGTACTTATAAAGCACATATTCTGCATAACCACACTATACATCCTTAATCATACCCCATACCTAAACTTAACAACTACCTTACTAACTGTTAATAAGCAGTTATTAGGAGTTTACTGAGTCAAAAGTCATAGTTAATAGTTAATAGTGTGAACTGGACCTTAAAATAAAGTGATGGTTCATCAAAAAAAGCTTGAATAAAATTAAGAAATCAATGTTGTCAATCTATGGCCTTAATTTATTATTATTAATAAAATTGGTCCTAATTAGGAAAGCTAAATAGCAGACAATCATAGCTGTGTACAATTTTCATTCTGCATGTGATGTATGTTTGTAATGAATGTATCATGTTTCTGTGTTAGTCATTTGTTCTGTTGCAGTGACTGAAGGCTTTATAGCTTTAAAGAGCTCTGCTCTGGTCATGGTCCAAACCTCAAGCTATTTCCTGAGCTGTAAGACCAAAGGCTAGCTGAAACAAAATAAAGAAAAACTACTAGCCCTGATTTGGATGTGGAAGTCTAATCCTGTGGAAATTGGTAGTTTTCACATTCCTGGCTGCCCCGGAGCATTTAGGGAATGCTGATTGAACCAGAGCTTGTGCTTTACTGCCACTCACTCTGACTCTGGACCAACGTCCTCATCCCTGTCTGTGATTTCCACCATTGTGAGAGAAACCACAAAACTGCACTCTTATCAGCCTGTATTTAAAAGAAAACTTACAATGTGTTGTTACTACTTGCAGCGCTCCACTTTCTAACATGCATTGCTGCCATTAGGTTATAAGTGACATTTTTAACCACAGTGAGCCTCAAGTCATTATATTAAACTCTGCTGATATTGTAAGGACACACACTATAATTAGATGTAGCCCATATAGAGCACAGACAGAGGAAAATCTGCTATCCGAGGGGGCTGTGGTATGCTGTTTACCAGACAGATTAAAAGGTAAAGAAAACCTCCCTGTAATTCGGTCACATTGACAGCTGTAAAGCTGTGTTCTCTGAAAAAAAAAAAGTCTCTGGACTGAAAGTGGTTGTTGTTCAGTACAATCGAAGTAACTTTAGATTTTCAGCAGTCCTACATAATAAAGACATAATTTTTCAATAGATTTTTTTCTTCTCTCTCTTGTTTCAAATATAGCCTATCTAGGTCTGTTATGCAAAAAACTGTGCTGTTGGTATGTTTTTTCCCCCTCTTTGGCCTGTTTTACCACAATTTAGCCTGCTACTGCAGTTGTCAAAGAAAAAACACCATTCAAAGCTAAAAAATGTCTTGCATCAAAACCAGTTCAGACATTTGGTAACACTAAGACGTTGATGTGTCACATATTATTTGTTTTTTTGCTTCACGGACAAGTATGCCAGAGCTCCCTGCTTTTTTGTTGCTCATGCCAGTGTCTTTCTGATGGCAGTGACCCTTGTTTTCCTCTGATGAAGGTGTCTTGGGACCAGTAGCGTAGCCAGGAATCACAAAGTAGGTGGGCCCAGAGAAAATCAGGTGGGCACAGCCTAAAATGCATCTGTTATCAAAATAGGCCAACACAACTACAGTACACCTGCTTCTTGAATACACCACAGTTTAATGAGAGCACAAGCATGTATCATGTCATCATAAGCAGTGTTAAGAACATAACGATAAGCATTTCCACTGCGCGCGGCCACACCACACACACACGCGCATCTGACAGATGCAAAAAACACCATCATTAAATCAGCAGGACAGTAGTGGACAGTGTGTAAAAACAATGCTTGGTCTGGCTCAGCGGCCACATAAACCACGTTTAGTGTTGTCACGGTACCAAAATTTCAGTATTCGGTACCGATACCAGTGAAAATCCACGGTTCTCTGTACCAATTTCGGTACCAAAGCAAAACACAAAAATATGCTAATTAAAAAAAAATATTAAAATTAAAAAACTTTATCACTAAAACTAAAACCAATGCCATTCTTTATACTTATTTACAATTGTGTTTAAAGATTTTTCTTCAAGTTATATAATTATGAAAAACAGTAAACAAGTTTCACCCAAATTTAATTTGTCTTTTAATTTATGAAATTTAAACATTTTATTTTTGGTAAATAAAGGGGATTTGCTATTAAAATTAATTCATGGAAGAAATATTTTGTGATTTATTTCTTTAAAAAATAAAGTGTTATTATTTTTTTCAACAGTAGTAGCAGTATCACATACATTTTACTAAATAATAGTAATATTTAGTAGCACAATGCCTTTATGTAAAAATGAACTTTTAATGAATGCATATTTGTCATTTTAACTGAACTTAAGACTGGTGGTGATGCTTAAGATATTTTTGGTCATTGAGGGTTTCTATAAAAAAAAAAAAAAAAAATAGTAATAGATCATATTAATTATTATTAAAAGATAATACTACTACTAATTCTACTACCATACAAACAATATACAATGCACTATGAATTGATGAGCTGCTGGGTTCATGAATATTAATCACGTTGTCTGCGTTCGGTCAAAATGATTTGCTGAAATCAAAACAGGGACGGTAGATGAACGCCAGCCAATTAAATTGCCATTTGCGCATTAGCTCCGCCCACTACTGGAAAAACCGGCATATCTTCTTCTTGATCGAAAAATATGAATAATTCTAAATGAACTCCATTATTTTGGCAGGAAAAGACAACAAAGAATATAGTTTACATGTAGCGTGTCGATTCAGCGTGGTAAGACTCGTTCTCTCTCTCTTTGCATGTGTGAGAAAGAGACGGTGAGTCGTGTGCCTTCACACAGAATTTACAGAACGTCAAATACAGGTGCGCTGTGTGTACATTGACATGAATCGAAAAGTACAGATCGCTTGATGGAGAGAGAACTCTGAAGCTCAGATGCTGAAATTAATGCAAGCGTCACACGCTTCAGTCTATGTAGTAAACAAACCCGCACGTCTCTGCCATTCATCATTCACACAGAGGCGCACAGAACATGCAGGATTCATATTTCAAACACCTTTTGCGGCTTAACATTTACCGATATTGGTCCATATAGAGATATGATTTGGTCTGCTTCACGGAAATCATAGCGCTGTATGCGTCAAGAAACGGGTTTGAACGGGACCTCGGTACTACCGGTACTTAAAGAAACCTGGTACCGTCACATTTACTTTTTTTTAGTACCTGAACATCTGCATCATCTTCCTCCTGCGGCGGCCGTGGTCTTTTTGACACGAACTTTAATAAATTGCTCTGTTTCATTTTTCATACTTAGCTAAACTTCAGTGTCCCTCTGTGAAATGTGCACCACGTCGTTGTGAAGGGGGGATGGGCTGTTCGCAATCTGACGCGGGCATTTCATAATCACCATGACAACCAAACAAGAATCAAGAAACATTAAGATTTATTTTTATAGGTCAAGTATTGTGATAATTGCAACATAATTTACTCCTTCTGTTGCGATTATCACAATACTTGACCTATAAAAATAAATCTTAATGTTTCTTGATTCTTGTTTGGTTGTCATGGTGATGATGAAATGCCCGCATAGCGCATTTCGCAGTCAGATTGCGAACAGCCCATCCCCCCTTCACAACGACGAGCACATTTCACAGAGGGACACTGAAGTTTAGCTAAGTATGTTAAACTAAAATGAAACAGAGCAACTTACTAATGTTCGTGTCAAAAATACATTATTGTTGAATATTGTTAGGCTACATTGTGAGGCCAATGACTGGATGGGCCTGACTGACAGGTGGGTGGGCCCAGGCCCACCCGTAGCTACGCGAGTGCTTGGGACATTTTTAAGTGCCAATTCACATTTGCCGGAACTGACTGACTGTTGGTGGTATTTCAATAACAAAAGCCTTCGAGCCATTTGTTCTCATATCCTTCTGCATTCATTCCTCCCAGATGTTTACAACCACTGAATTATTTCCTAAGTTTCACTTATTAGAGTATACATAGACAAACATTGTGTCTGTTTGGCTGTTTCTGTAAATAGCAGCAGGGGAAAAATGGTTCTTCTGAAGCTACTTAAGAAGAAGGCAACAATCTCAGGAAGTTGAGACACACACACACACACAATTACTTACTCCTAAGATTAATGTACATGCAGATCCATAAACATATTCATAAATCATCATTCCGTATTATAATAAACTCAGAAGTAGCAGAATTCAGTGTGTTTAATCCCCAAAAAATACATTTTTATTTATATAAATGACATGCACAATTAAGTCCCGTCTGATAGCATGGAGTGAGTAAATGAGATGAGACCTGCTCAGTATCGCCTTTGGCACTTGGAGAGACTTACTTGGCCCATTATGTATACAGCCTACCTGAAGCCAGACTTCAGCAGAAAAAACACCATAGAAGGCATTTGTGAAGGAGAGTTTGTGTGCTGTTTTATCATGTGTGTCAGGGGAGAAATGGAGAGAAAGATGAATGATTGCAGTGCATAGTAGGACTGTATGTTTCTAAATTAATAAGTATTGCATATTGTTTATTGGCACAGGACACTTAATATCAGTATAAATGCATTTGTTCCATAGTGGCTGAAAACCCCTCAACTCGTGAAAAAGATTAGCAAACAGGAATAGAGTGGAGGTCACCATCTATGAGAGAAGTATTCTAAGCAGTGTTTGGCAGATTGTGTTTGTGTGTATGCATCTTATTGGGGAATGGAAAACAGGAACTTGAATGTAAGTAAAATCTGGGCCAGAGAATGAAATTCTAATATTATTTAGCATCTGAAGGCCATGAAGGACATGTGCCTTACCTTCAATGTAACATATTGCTGTATGTGTTCATGTATGGTTGGGACATACACCTTATATGGAGGCTTGTCACGGTTTCATTTACACTCAAGTAGGGCTGTGACGGTATGGGATTTTTCTCATCGTGGTGAAGACAAATCACCGTGGTTTGGCGGTTAATCGCAACCCCCCTCCCCTGAACGCCACGGGAATATAATGACTTAAGATCGCGTGCAGCTTGTAAATGGAACATGGAAATTAATAATAATAAAGCAGTCTGTCTTCTTTATTATTAAAATAGCAAGTTTTATTAACAATAATTAAATAAAATTACATTTATTTATTTATAATGGAAGAGTTTTTGTTTTGTCCATATCCTGCAAAGTGTCCCTGCACAAACTATTGGATATAGTGCACATTTATCTTGATTTAACGTTTAAACATTGTTATATACTTGAACTGTTTTATATCTATAGATTTTATTTTAGGGTAGTCATGATGATTTGAGAAGGCTAAATTGATCGAATATAGGTTATGATCAGCTCACTGTCTGCTGCTGGCTGCTTGGTCGTTACTTTAAAAAAAACTGAACTATTATAATAGCTGAAACAGTAGTATGAGCTGTTTAGGGAGAAGGGGAAAAAAGGACGGGCTTGGGCTGGTAATCCTTATAAGCTGTCGGACATTGGCCAGGCTAGGGCCTGAGCGTCTCGGGCCTAAATTTGAGACCTGTGCAGGGCTCTAAGCCTGATTATCCCGCCACCAGGCAAGCGGAACAGAAGTGCAGATCAAGGGCTTCCTCCTGCAAATACCTTGCGACTTCAGTGTCTGCAGAGATTCTTTTTGGGACTGGATTGGATTGATTTTGTGTATTTATTGAACATTGTCTGTAGACATGCTGAAACCTAGCCTGGTAATTAATAACAATCAGACACAAACACAAAATAAACCTCCCAAAGCTTTCTATATATTTTAACATGCCTGTGAGGCAATTCCCTGAGTTTAGGTTCATCACTGTGAAGTGCTACTGTTCAAGCCAGAGCAGCAGAAAGCGTTTGTTTTCTTTATTTTATAAAAGCACAATGTTTTGTTGATATTGTGAGTGTACACAAACAAAAGTAGACCTTTACAGTTTGGAATGACGTGTTACTCTTACCTTTATTAGCAAAAATGACTGCCTATTTTAAGTTGTTTCCACTGTTGGAAAAAAAAATGTGCAAGTGATAGCCATGTCCTGCAGCTTGGATATGCATCTAACAGCGCACATTTATCTTGGTTAAATGTTTAAACTAACATTGTGATATGCTTGAACTGTTTTATATCTATAGATTCTATTTTAGGCAAGTTGTGATGATTTTAGAAGGCTAAATTGATCAAAACATAGGCTTACTGTCTGCCGCTGGCCACTTAGTCATTATTTTAAAAATCTAAAACTTACATTTAACTAACAAACAAATGCTCGAAACATCTTTCTAAATGAACTTTATAAAAAAAAATGAAATAAAATATAATAACTTTTCCATTACATACAAAACTGAGCTATTTTATTGGCTGAAACGGTAGTATATAAGCTTTTTTGGGAGAAGAAAAAAAAAAGACTGGCTATGGCCTATATTTTAGACCCGTGCAGGGCTCTAATCTACTTCATTCAACGCCGTTTTGTTCTGTGTTGTTTTCTGTGAGCATGCTCTTGATATAAGCATTTATATAACTTTCACTAGAAAACCCCCCCCCCCCCAAAAAAAACAAGTGCAGTGATGACCTCAACATCACGGTCTGCATCTAATTACTGTGGTTATGTGGTAATGCGGTTATCATCACAGCCCTACACTCAAGCCTACAGTTGGGAGTAAAACATGCTAAACTCTTTGATCCTATACTTTAGTCGCCTCTTTCTTTGATACTGTTTGATAAATCTGATGGCATGTTGTGAATTTAAGCTTTTGCATTGTTACTTTTTTCAGCTTATGAAGGTTGTCATATCACCAAAAAAATGGTATACTTAAGTCAAATTAAAAATGTATGAATTTCTTTGTATTAAAAACAAACTATTAAAGCAAGTGTGCACACGATTCTAGACCATTTTCCAGAACAAAGTTTGGTTTTCTGGACCATTTTTGTATTGACCTTTGAATAACTGGTGTAAAGGGGATTTTAGTAGTTGTTCATAGCTCATCATACAGTATCTAATAAACACATTATTTATTTTCCACTAACGTTTCACCACTGAAGTTTCCAAATACACCAAATTCAAATGAACACCTAAACTATAACTCTATTTTATAGTCAGAATAAATTTTTGTGCATGAGTTTAGCTTGAAGTGTGTATGTCTCCCTGTAAGAATATAATCGCCACTTGTTTTTCTGATTTGTTATAGGCCTAAGGCTTATACAAAGACATTCATACATTTTAAGTGTGGTGTTGCAAGAACTAGTGCTTTTTCATGTTTACATATTTAAGTATAAGAGTATGTGTATTTGTGTCAAATATTATCACAGTGCAATATTAACATACTGTATTGACAAAATCAAAGATTTTGAGGTTATTATTAGGTTAGAAATTTCAGGTTATAGAATATTGAATTTTATATGTTGTTTTAGTAAATATGTGTCTCCATCATGTTTTAAATGCACGTATCTAATTTACTATTATTAATGAATGAATTAACCCAATTTACAGTTGAAGTCTTAGGTGATTTCTAATGAGTGTAAGCAATGTACAAATGTACAATGACAAGTGAATACAAGTAAGATCTCCTTGGCTATTCCACTAAACACAAAGGGGTCAAATGAGACTCAAAGCGCGTGTGTGTATGTGTGTGTGTGTGTGTCTGTGTCTGTGCCTGTGTGTCTGTGTCTGTGTCTGTGTCTGACATATCAGGACACAACTCTGTATAATGACATGGGTATGACACAGGTATTACAAGGAGAGGGTGACTTATGAGGACATAACCCATGTACCTATTTTTTCAAAACGCCTATAAATCATACAGAATGAGTTTTTTTGAGAAAGTAAAAATGCACAAAGTTTCCTGTGAGGGTTAGGGTTAGGTGTAGGGTTGGTGTAGGGCCATAGGATATACAGTTTGTACAGTATAAAAACCATTACGCCTATGGGATGTCCCCACTTTTCAAAAGCAAACGTGTGTGTGTGTGTGTGTGTGTTTGTGTGTGTGTGTGATGCCAGTGATTGGCTGGGCATGACACATCTCTATGCTTAGACAGATGTCCAGACAGTGGACAGAATCAACCGCCCATGACCCACATTCACACACGCAGCCATGTTTGCCTGTGGGTATCCTGTGGGGAGAAAGTCTGCATGTTTGAGTGAATGAATGCACTCAGTGTTTCTGGTGTGGATTTGAGTATGTGTGTGTTTGTGTGTGGGTTTGCATGAAATTTACAGAAATGTTCTCAAATCATGAAAAGGAACTTTGAGGGTTTTTTTTATTTCATTTTGTGTTTATCTTTGTTCATATAGAAAGCTTTATTCCAGTTCTGTTTGGTATACTTCCTGTGCACACACATAGTCTGATGTGGTTAGCTGCAAAAGTACCAAAAAAACCTTTGCTAGGACCAAGCTAAAGTTAGAAAATCTCCTTTTTTTTAAATTGAGTAAAATGTTAGGTGATCTCCACTACAAGATCATTGCAATTATATGCTATTATACAGTACAAATATATAAAAAAGTATACTGATAATAGTGCTGGGTAAAAATATCTTGATATAAATCGATTCTCATTTTTACAGAACGATATCGATTCTTAAATCCCATGAATAGGTTAGTCTAACCTGTTTTCAGTTAATGGACAGTATATTAAAGGGCACTTCCCATCCAATATATCGCAATAAGCATTGTGCTTTGATAATTTGAATATGAAACAAAGTCTCAGATTTCAAATTATGTCTATTGTATTGCAGTATTCAAACAAATGCCATTTTGGCGCTATTTAATGTGGAGTGACAGATCACTGTAGCGCCTCAGTTCAACAGCGCGAGGCGCTCGTGAACCAATCATCTCCTCCACAGTTTTTCAACCGGCAAAGACGTCAATATGACGTCTTGTAAACAATGTCACCAAACATCACATTTACCTCAGAAACAATCATATTCGGTGACCATAAAGTCATTAGTCAGATTGGAAAATAAACTGTAGAGAGGGCATTTTGTTAAGTATATGTACCAAATAACATATTCATTATATATTTTACTGTTCTTCAATGTTTAATTTATATTTTAATAAATCCTTCAAGTTTTAATGACAGCCCCTACATATACAGTAGGTGGACAAGCTAAATGGGCACTACCGCTGCGTGTACCGCTGTCACGGTAACTGTAATATATACAACCCGAATTCCGGAAAAGTTGGGACGTTTTTTAAATTTTAATAAAATGAAAACTAAAGGAATTTCAATTTACATGAGCCAATATTTTATTCACAATAGAACATAGATAACATAGGAAATGTTTAAACCGATCAATTTTACACTTTTATCCACTTAATTAGCTCATTTAAAATTTAATGCCTGCTACAGGTCTCAAAAAAGTTGGCACGGGGGCAACAAATGGCTAAAAAAGCAAGCAGTTTTGAAAAGATTCAGCTGGGAGAACATCTAGTGATTAATTAAGTTAATTGATATCAGGTCTGTAACATGATTAGCTATAAAAGCTTTGTCTTAGAGAAGCAGAGTCTCTCAGAAGTAAAGATGGGCAGAGGCTCTCCAATCTGTGAAAGACTGCGTAAAAAAATTGTGGAAAACTTTAAAAACAATGTTCCTCAACGTCAAATTCCAAAGGCTTTGCAAATCTCATCATCTACAGTGCATAACATCATCAAATGATTCAGAGAAACTGGAGAAATCTCTGTGCGTAAGGGACAAGGCCGGAGACCTTTATTGGATGCCCGTGGTCTTCGGGCTCTCAGACGACACTGCATCACTCATCGGCATGATTGTGTCAATGACATTACTAAATGGGCCCAGGAATACTTTCAGAAACCACTGTCGGTAAACACAATCCGCCGTGCCATCAGCAGATGCCAACTAAAGCTCTATCATGCAAAAAGGAAGCCATATGTGAACATGGTCCAGAAGCGCCGTCGTGTCCTGTGGGCCAAGGCTCATTTAAAATGGACTATTTCAAAGTGGAATAGTGTTTTATGGTCAGACGAGTCCAAATTTGACATTCTTGTTGGAAATCACGGACGCCGTGTCCTCCGGGCTAAAGAGGAGGGAGACCTTCCAGCATGTTATCAGCATTCAGTTCAAAAGCCAGCATCTCTGATGGTATGGGGGTGCATAAGTGCATACGGTATGGGCAGCTTGCATGTTTTGGAAGGCTCTGTGAATGCTGAAAGGTATATAAAGGTTTAAGGGCAACATATGCTTCCCTCCAAACAACGTCTATTTCAGGGAAGGCCTTGTTTATTTCAGCAGGACAATGCAAAACCACATACTGCAGCTATAACAACAGCATGGCTTCGTCGTAGAAGAGTCCGGGTGCTAACCTGGCCTGCCTGCAGTCCAGATCTTTCACCTATAGAGAACATTTGGCGCATCATTAAACGAAAAATACGTCAAAGACGACCACGAACTCTTCAGCAGCTGGAAATCTATATAAGGCAAGAATGGGACCAAATTCCAACAGCAAAACTCTAGCAACTCAAAGCCTCAATGCCCAGACGTCTTCAAACTGTTTTGAAAAGAAAAGGAGATGCTACACCATGGTAAACATGCCCCGTCCCAACTATTTTGAGACCTGTAGCAGAAATCAAAATTGAAATGAGCTCATTTTGTGCATAAAATTGTAAACTTTCTCAGTTTAAACATTTGTTATGTTATCTATGTTCTATTGTGAATAAAATATTGGCTCATGTGATTTGAAAGTCTTTTAGTTTTCATTTTATTAAAATTTTAAAAATGTCCCAACTTTTCCGGAATTCGGGTTGTATATATATATATATATATATATATATATATATATAAATATATAAATATATAAATTGAAGTAGAAATATTATGTAATTGTAATAATTGTATAATATTCTTTATTATTTTACAAACTTAAGTGTAATTTTAACAAATCAGTCAACTTTAACCTTCAACATTATAGTAATGTAGTACCAACTGACTCTCTTCTGACATCATCAGAAAATTTGGCATGTACTGTACCTAATATATATTTTAAATAATCTGTATTGAATCGAATCGAATTGGTAAACAAATTAATTGAAATTGCATTATATGTAACCCTGGACCACGTATTTTTTTTTATTGACTTATACATCTAAAAATAAATGAATAAATAAGCTTTCCATTGATGTATGGTTTGTTAGGATAGGTAAAATATTTGGCTGAGATACAATTATTTGAAAATCTAGAATATGAGTGTGCAAAAAAATCTAAATATTGAGAAAATAGCCTTTAAAGTTTGATATACTGCATTTACGGTAGGACATTTACAAAATATCTTCATGGAACATGATCTTTACTTAATATCTTAATGATTTTTGGCATAAAAGAAAAATGTTTAATTTTGACCCATACAATGTATTTGTGGCTAATGCTGAAAATATACCCAAGCGACTTAAGACTGGTTTTGTGGTCCAGGGTCACATATGACCCCTTTAACACACTGCTGGCCTATCTGGATATAATGCCTAAATCCTAGTGTGATAACTACTACCACACTCAAATGCACAAGAGACATTTGTGTTTACTTGCCATGATTTATTGTGTTGCGTTGCAGAGAAACTATACTCACAAAACAGAACATTACATCAACTCATCTGTTTCATGTATTCATTTGGAGGGAAATCAAACTGTCTAAAGACAGAAAGTCCTTAGTCATTCTCTCTCTGTGCTTTTTTCCTTTTTGGATAAATGGGCTCATTTTTATGTGAGGCCCATCTCACAGTTTTCTCCGTTCCAGCAACACGTGCATACACACGTCACACAATACATTTAAAAACATCACTGTAGGTAATCCACACTTCCTACTCTGCCTAGATATTCCTGAACTCCGGCTTAGCCTTCGCCTTCACTTCTTAACCTCAATGGAAATGTTTCTTCTTAAAATAAGAAGCCAATTACAGGAGCCTCACTCAGCCGTAGCTCATATGTCAATCACCTCAGCCACCCCAGCAGGCTAAAGTCATAACAATATATCACACTGGCCCGGTCTTAAATGGGGAAATTTTGTTAATGCAGACCTTACTCTCACATATCTATACTTCAGTTTATCAACGTAACCTCTTGTCCACAACATTCTGTAGTTTATTTGGGTCAAAGCCGCTCACTTAGACAGGAACTGGCATATTAAGCATTTAACCATTACATTTATTCATTTAGAAGATGTTTTTATTCAAAATTGGAAACGTCACACAATAACAGCCTGGGGTCTCATTTATAAGTGTGGTGTACGCACAAAATGGCCATAATATATGCATACGCAATTTTCCACGCTCAGATTGTGATTTATAAAAAATTTACTTTTTCTGTAAACAACGATTTTAAACTCTGTTTTTTATGTCGATATACACATTTACATTAAATATTCCACTCGCATTAAAGGAGATTAACACTGAAATTACATAATTTTACAAACAACATGATTACATAACTCATTAACAATAAACATAATTTTCCTGTGACATTATTTTTTAATGACAGCGAGGAGTGCTATAGGTGCACAATAATTAATCTTTAAACTAAATGACAGATCACTGATCGCAGGTGAGGTTATGCATAGTAAAACTAGGCGTTGTAAGCTCCATATATGGTAATTTCGAGAAGAAGTCTAGGTGGAGATGCACGTACGCGCACAATCTTCCCCTGACTGGAATTTATAAAGAGATTTTTGAGCAGGTTCTGGTGTACACATGGTTTTATAAATCTGAAAACTTCTGGGCGTACGCAAAATCTAGCTTTTGTGCTTACGTAAAATTATAGGATGAAATCTATGGAGAGTTTTATAAATGAGACCCCTGGTACCTTATATCCATTACTTTATTTCCTGACCTCCCGTCATGAAATTGTATTATCAGGTTTTAAATTTGCATTTGAATCTGAATCATAATCATGTTGCTGGTAGGACAGAAGCCACATGAAATATGGTTTATTATGTGATGGACCAAAGTGCAGCTAATTATGTTAGTTTGTGGGTTGCAACATGTACATATAGTTCCTTTTTTATAAATAGTAGGTTATATGACTGTATCTGACTCTGTGTTCATGTGAAAAAGGAAGCATGTTTTTTGAAAATAAAAGCTTGTGAGTCTAATTTAGTTTATCTCTTTGTAGAACTGAGAAGCAGAACAAGACACCACACGTGAGTTCAAAAATATATTTTAATCAGGGGATTTAAACGACAACTCTGTCCTGATATAATCTTGTTAGGTTAAGAGACAATAAAACATCATCTGAGAAATGCTGCAATGCACAAAACAGCAGCTAGTCCCCAAGCTGCACATTGAGCTGATGGATGCTGAAGTATGACCGATTACCCACAAAACAGGATTACACATCTTATAGTCTCAATGTAAGAGTGGCTGCTCAGAGGGCTTTCTAGTAGAAATTACTATGGCTAATAGTCTATTCTGATTTGGCTTGCCTTCAACATGATGATTTATTGATACAATTAATGCACAATGTTGGACATTTAAAATAGAAACTGTGGGTAATCTTTTATTATTTTTATTACAATGAATCAAGTTTTCAATTTTTTTATATATTTTTTTTCTTCAGAAAAAGAGCTTTCCCAAATTCAGGAAAGAGTGGCTGAAGTTTATTTTATTATTAAACCTGGTAATTTTAGTCTGACATTTGTGTGGTATAGTTAACATACCTGTAGGTTGTTTTGTGTATACCACAGGCGTAGCAAAAAAGGAGAATTTATATTAATAATAATAATAATAATAATACAACAAAATCAAACAAGACAGCAAATTACAGAGAAAGAGAAGCTGAAAGTTTCTTAAAAATTGTGTGGAGTAGTTCTGGTTTAGTTGATGTGAGGAAAAAGTTCATAATTCATGAAAATTCCTGTTTGTGACTCCAGTCTGATCATAATTAGATTTTATTGCTGTTGTTGTATGGCTCTCTGTGTGTGTGGTGAAGACTGAAAATAAGAAAGAATGTGAGGCAGTGTTGTGGTGAGTTTTTGTGACTGTGCATCCAGTGTCGCTCTAGTATTTATAGCAGAGGTCAAGTCTCTGCTGCCTGATTAGTATGGTGTCACTTCTCGAGTAACCGCTCAAAAAGTTCCCTTTAGAGCAACACCACATCCTGTTCCCTTCTTATTACTTTTCATTCTGCTTCTCTCTTCCAATTTCTCTTTCCTGTACTCTCTCTCTTTGTCGTTGTTCTGCTTGTAAACAGTGCTTTGCCTTTTTAATTAGTTTTTTTTTCCATTAAGCTTAGTATCAGAAAAACAATATGACTGAAAAGTTAAATTGAAAACTTAACATGTAATTATTGTATTTGGTAATGTGTTTGGGTTGTCAGCTTTTGATTAAAAAAAAAAAGCTACACTCATGCTACATTATATTTGCGTCTGGTCATCATGTTCTTCAGCATAATTTGGGATGAAGAGCATCTTGCACTTCAATGGAAGCAGGACCATCTGACCATCTGTACAAAGAGTCACATGATCAATGTTACAAATGTACTTTGTAATGTACATTTGTTAATGTACTATTTCATTAGTGAGTTAGAGAATCATAATATTTCTTCTCTGTTTTATGTTTTAACTTTGTTCAATTTATTTACCGGTTTAAGCTTGATTTTGAATGCTTTGATTTGGATTTCCAGCCCTAATCTCCTGAAGTACACATGTTATATTAGACTTTTACACTGAGGACAAATATGTCACCCTTGTAGTGAATCAGCCCTCCCTGCTGTTCCCCAGCAAGTGCAGCCATCAACACAACATTGCACATCCCCCTTTTTTTTTTCTTTCTCTCCAGCCAGCCTTGTGCTCCAGCCACTGCAGAAAAAGCAGAGGGTGGGTCGGAGATTTGTGTTGACCGGTTACCTGGGGATCATTTTGGAGATTCATACTAAATCTGTGATAAATCAATCAGACTCTGGGAAACCCAATGAGATCCCACTGATTTTGTGCTGGAAGCACAGCAGATGCACTAGACTGGAGGTAATACGGTAGGGATTATATGTGACAGCAAAGATCAAGTACTGAGGTGGATGCACAAGTGGATTGTGGGATAGCAATAGACCGTTTAGAACCTCTCAGCTGTATAGCCATTTCAAGACACTCAGTAAATATGGTAATACATTTTCTTTATCTTTAATGATTAAAGCCATACTTAATATGTTTGGGGTCAGTGAGACTGACATAAAAAATACTTTTATTCAGCAAGAATGCATTAAATTAATGAAAAGTGGCAGAATTACATTTAATATAAATGCTGTCCTTCTGAACTTTAATAAAAAAAATCTGAAATATCCACAAAAATGTATCGAGCATAATTGTTTTCAACATTGATAATAAGAAATGTTTCGTGAGGACCAATTTTTTTTTTTTTTTTTAGATTTCGGAAAGATCATGTGACACTGAAAATTGCAGTAACGGATACTGAACATTCAGCTTTGTGACCCCAAACTTTTGAACATAGTGTAGTTTGCTTATGTCAGATAAATAAAAAAAGAACACATAGTGTATATAATCTAATTGGTTTCTCTGTTTGTTTGTTTTTTTGTCTAGTTATTGTGACCAGCAAATGAAATTTGTTAGCTGTACTTTAGAATTTTCCCAATAATTGTCATGCTAAAAGCCTGTTTCTGTTCATGAATTGGGCATTGGTGACTTTTGAGGGGGTGGTGTGGGAGTAAAAAGAATGACCGCAGCATAGACTGACCTAATATGAGTTTGTTGTGGTTTAACCAAAGCCCACAGTACTGCCACTGTCTGGCAGATAGCAGTGCAGATGTCTGCTGTCTGCTGAAACACTATTATCAGACTTGCATTTCACACATACTGTATAATGTATTTAGAGTAAAGGTTTTGAGCTTAGTCGTAAGATGTTTTTAAACACATATCACCTGAGATGGGGAAAAACAGGACTGCTTAACGACACTAAACAACAGACGCATTAGCCTTGTGGTTTATAGTGTAGGTATTACAATGATGTCATATGTTGGCGTTTTTTTCCTGCTCTGCTGCTGTTTCCATTCAGTGGAATATCTCTTCCTATGAGCCACATCCTTGAACTTCATCATTTATCTAGCTCTATGACCAGCAAAAGCACCTTTGATGGTTTTCTGATGTTTCTAGAGGCCATTTTGGCAGCAGGTCTTGAATCCATGATGGTTAAAGTGGATCATCATGGCCTGGTTTTCATGGACAAATGTCTCATAAAGCACCTTGACTTAAATCTTCAGTGTACCTCTATCTGCCTGTAAGTAGCTGTGACTAAATCGGTTTGCTTTGATCTGATTTATAGACTTTTATTTCAGGCACAACTAATCTTATAATGAAGATTATACAGATTATATCATCATATAAAAATGAATAATGTTGATTTAATCATCTGCTGTGGCAGCTAAAGATTTTGGCTTGTGGAAATGATGGCAGAGGCAGTCACAGAGGGTTTAATGGAGAACTGAACACAAAGACTGGCACAGCAGAGAAGACTGAAATCCCTCCCACATAATGCCCCTTCAGCAATCTGTCCCCATTCTTCTGCAGCATTGGCTAGTCATGCTCCATCAGCATGTTGTTTATTGGAAGAAAGAGGAGAGGAAACTGAAAAATAAGAGTGAGAGAAAGCATTAAATGCTGTGTGTGATACCATCTCTGTGTCTGCTGGCAGGATCTAGTGCTGGTGCTTTACAAAGCAGGACAGCAGGAAGCGAAGCAAGAGTCTTTGAATACAACACAATATACATATACACGTGACAATGCTGAATTAAGACTGCTCAATTCAGAAATAAAATATAATGCATTGATAGAAGGGTTTTGGATTAAAAAACAAAAATCATGCAGGATTTGAATAAAAACTTAGAACTAACTGCAGTGGGGGGTTTTTTTCTCAAATGCGTTTCATTTGATCAGTATGAATTACCCATAAACTTGTAATTTTTTTATTGTAAATTTGTAATGCCACCTATAGAAATGTGTTAATTAATATATTTACATTTAATTATTTATTCATTTTTAAACCACTAACCCCAAACCCAACTATTAATTAATATAAACTAGCCCATCAAGGAAATGATCAGTCGAGAATAATATTATTGAAGCCTCAAATATAACCCTAATACAAAACCTATCTGTGAAATCTGTTTGCGTGAAGTTGATAGGAATGTTGTTCCAGGACCAAAACGAATGTTGATGCAGGAATATGTCCTGCTTAGTAAAACCCTTTAAGCACTGAAGGAAATGAAGAGGAATATGTCCAGTAAAGTGATTATAAAAATTAAATCTGGAATTCCATTACACTAGTCACAATTGCAGTAATGTTTTTGGAATGACAGCCTCATCATTTCTTGAGGTCTTTACATAGTTTTTTTCACTGACTGAGATGCAGGTGCTCTGTGCCGGAACAGAATTGAGGCATTACCCAGGAACACTCTGTTCTTCTCTTAGAGGTTGAACCTCTATTTTTTCCCTTATCATCTCTGTTGTTCTTGAAAAGATGCAGGGAGTAAATCTAGTGAGGAAAAAAAAAATCTCTTTCAGAGAATAGTTCTTCTGCTCTTTTTTTGTCATATAGACATGAAGAGTCTTATTGAACAGCAAAAATATATGTATTTTAGGTATATGTTATATATACGATATATCTAAACATACAAAATATAAATTAAATTAATAAATACATTTATATAAAAGTATTTTTTTTTCTTTTAAGTCTTTTTAGTATTTTCCTCATATTTCATCAGTCATAAACATATTTACATATAAACTTATTTGTCTGTAATATAATAATATAATGTCTATAAGAATAATATCATTTATATTTGCATTTACCCAAAATGTATTTTCTTGCTTCTTGAAGTACATTTTATACTATATTTTGGCATTTGTAGGTTTAATCCAATATACTTTCAATTAGAAAAATGTAAATAAAAAGTAAATAAGCCATGCTGGTTACAACACATACATAATTATTATACTTTTTTTTTTTTTTTCTTTTGCAAATTTGTTGAATATATTTTGGACAGAAAAAAAATCTGTATGTGAATATTTGTGTCCAGAGTGGATAATATATTGCAAAATATATTAGAATCTAATGTTGCACCTAATATAATGTTGTTAACGTTATAAACAAAATAGTGGAAATGATTAACATTTTGTTCAGTATTTACCTCGTAACTATTTTTGGTTTATTTTCCATTTGACAATCATGTTACATTTGGAAATCCACATTTGGTAATCCACAAAATATATTGGTCTATCAGTTGTCAGCATCATGTCTATTATTCTTTCTCTCCCTGTTTCTCCCACTATTCATTGTTCATTTTGGTTCAATCCGCAGTGAGGTCTAAAGACTCTATTCATGAGCCATAGAGATGTAATGATGTGAAGTTGTATGACTGCAGCTCCAGCCCCTCGTCCTACAGCCTGGCCTCTTGCCGGCAGCAGCTCTCTGTTCCCTGGGTGTAAGCGATTGAACAAGCCCTGTTTGATAGAATCTGAAAAGGCTTTATTCATGCTAGAGGACAAAGAGAAAGGACTGGTCAAGACATGACCTTCCAGGAATTGTCATCCAATCAGATGGCCCTGTGTGCATTGCTTCAGAGGATGTGATCCAGTCAAGAAGTACGGGGCCCTGGTGGGACGATGCACTATTATGCCTCAGTTATTGCTGAGAAAGTTCCAGAAGAATGAATCATAATGCATGACATTTTTCATAATTAAATCCATTATTTTCTGTTACAAATGATTTAATTTTTCTCGTTGTTTCACACTATTGTGGAGAAAGTGTTTTATCTTTCATTGAGCCATCATTAGAATTCCTCCTTCAGAAAATCAATATATGACATAGTCAGACCTTCGAGAGCTTTTAAACAAAGAGCAGCACGTTGTTTAACTCCATGTGAGTTGATGACTGATTACTGGAGTCTGTTGTTCTATTGTAATTATAGAGATGAAAAGTCAGTTTGTGTCTTAACTACACGTTGACATAAGACAGACCTTATATTTGGGAGAATTTTGTGACCTCTAACTAAATAAAATGTAACTGTCTGAAATTCTGGACAGATTAAACCGATATTGTAGTGCCAAAGCCAGTCAAAATGGCCATTGGTATAAAATCAACACTGCCAATATGCAAGGGTGCTTAAGGCTTTCTGTTCCCTCACATTCCACATGCAGACCAATATTTGATCTTGTGGGTGCATGAAATAAGATTTCACTATTCAATTATTCAAATGATATTGACACAGTTCTTGCTGGCCTGTCAATCTTTTTCAAAACCTCAAAGATTTCTTACTATACTGCCATGCTCTACTGATAAATTTTGGATGTTGCTGTTGATCTGGTTCAGATCAGGTTGTGGCATAATGAATTGATCCTTCACTTAGTCCAAAAGGGCAATGTCTACCCAGGGTGTGCTGAAAGATTCATAATTATAATTTATACCAGCCTCTCTTCACATTTGATTGGGCTTTTATGTTAAAATTATTTGTCAGTAAATTGCTTTCACTGTATTCCAGCTTTCCAGACTGGGTAGTCTGTGTATGCAGATGATATGAAATCCGGAATTACTTGAATGAAAAAATAAAAATAAAAAAGGGTAAAAAGGAACCAGTCCTGACTCATCGTAATGCATATCACACTGTAAAAAAAAATCCCGTAAAAAAACGGTAAAATTCCGGCAGCTGGGGTGCCAGAAAAATACCGTTAAATAACAGGCACATTAAGTAACGGTTATTTTCCGTAATTAAAAAATACAGTTTTTTGCTGTAATTTTACGAGATTTTCTGTATTTTCTTTTAATCTTTAATAAGTTGTTTTACATAAATTAAATATTAAATTAATATTAAAAATATTGTGGAAAGTTAAGAAGAAAAAAAACATTAAATTATCATAAAGTTTGAACACTGCTTTAATTCAAATAATCAGCCGTAAGTGCGAAAATGTGTTTTAATAATTTATTGACATATCTGCAAGAATCTACCAATAGTTTGTTCAGGACTGCAATTTACAAATATTCTTTGTTCAAAACTGCAACAATATACCAGTATAAAGATTATAGCGCTGCAACAATATTCCAACAACAATTTGTCCATAACTGCAATAGTATAGAAAATATTATTACAAACAATCATAACTGCAACAATATTCCAATTAAAAAATAAGCCCAAAAGTTTAAATTAGATCACAACTGCAACAACATACCAATTCAGTTTGTTCATAACTGCAACAGTATAAAAATATACATAAAAAAATATCATAACTGCAACAACACACAATAAAAGAATTGTTCAAAACTGCAACAATATTGCAGTTTGGTAAACAAATAAAAATTAATAATAATTTGTCCTTAAAACTGAACCACCTATGAACAGATTAATTCATCTCGAGAACAGATGATGCATGAAAAAAAATAATTCAACCATGAAAGCAAATAATCAGCAAGTATTTTAAGTCTGTGACACTGTCAAGAATTTCTGCTAGGCAATGTAGGAAGATCTGACACTCAAAGTTTTACTCCATCCTTTCATAGTCCGCAATCTTGTTAATCAATGAAATAACCTTTGGACTGACTGCCGATTTCTTTCTCGATGTGGTCTTCTCCACTTTCGGTCCCTTCTCGGGGTTCATCTTAAAAAGGCATCTGTTGAATGAAAAAAAAATCCTTAGTAATGAAACATGGACTGTAACATATGCTGTGAATATATTTAAATAAAAGCAGAACAATAAGAACTTGTAAAGGGCATGCTTGTGGTGGATGTTTGCTATAAAGAAGTATGTGAGAGGTTGTGTGTGAGGCAGACTTAGAAGGTTGTGACAATGTAAGAGAGTGTGTTGTGTGAGGATAAGAGTGTGAGGATGCATGTAGGGCTGCACCATTAATCACATGCGGTTGTCAGATGCGTTTGCAGATGAATCGCATTCGATTATGAACAGGATATTGCGTAGCTTGTCAGTGAACTACAGCTCTGTGTATTAAATGTTGCTCAATTTGAAAACAGGTGATGGATATTTACTACTAATCACAGGACCGGCTTTACTGACGAGACACGCCTGAAAAATGCATGTGATTAATCGTCCGGCTTTTAGAAGCATGTGTGAGGATGCGCGTGAGAGTGTGTTAGTGTGTGTGAGGATGCATGTGTGACTGTCTATGTGAGAGTGTGTGGATGTTTGTATAAGGACGTGTATGTGAGAGTGTGTGAGTGTAAGGATGCATTTGTAAGAGTGTGAAAGTGTGTAACTGTGTGTATGAAGGTGCGTGTGAGAGTGTCTCTAAGTGTGAGTGTGAGGATGCGTGTGTGACTGTGTGTGTGTGCAAGTATGGATGTGTATCTGAGAGTATGTAAGTGTGAGGATGTGTTTGAGAGAGAGAGAGAGAGAGAGAGTGTGTGTGTGTGTGTGTGTGTGTGTGTGTGTGTGTGTGTGTGAGGATGCATGTGTGAAAATGTGGATGTGAGTGTGAGGATGCATTTGTGAGTGTGTGTATGTGAGAGTGTGTGAGTTTGAGGATGTGTGTGTGACAGTGTGTATATGTTAGAGTGTGAGGATGTTTATGTGACTGTGACTGTGAGTGTGTGTGTGTGTGTGTGTGTGTGTGTGTGTGTGTGTGTGTGAGAATGCATGTGAGAGAATGTGTATGTAATAGTGTGTGAGTATGAGAGTGCTTTTGTGAGTCTGTCTATGTGAGAGTGTGAGAGTGTGAGGATGTGTGTGTGACTGCGTGTATGTGAGTGTCTGTGTCTGTGTGTGTGAGAGTGTGTGAGTATGCATATGTGACTGTGTGTGAGTGTGAGAATGTGTGAGGACGTGTGTGTGACTGTATGTGTGTGAGAGTGTGTGTTAGAGCAGGGGTTCTTAACCTTTTTGATGTCGGGGCCCAAATTTTACAGTACAAAGTGGCCCAGGGCCCAATCAAATATTAGCACTGTATTGGTTTATTGATCTCAGCCTTGGTCTGATTAGTAGTATTCAATAACTAAATGAAATCCACTTGCAGTTTAACAGAGTATTATTCATGTGTATATTAACCTGCACATAAACCAAGATGTCAAACACACAACAATTCAAGGAACAAATAAATCTGCATCAAGAACACAATTAAAAGGCTCAAGTCAGGCATATTCACAAAAAAAAAATCAGTAAGATTTGACAGATTTTACTTACAAAAAATTACATTTATATAAAATCAAAACAATAAAATGTTTTGCTAAAATAAATTCTAAATAATATTTTTCAAATTAAATAAGTTGTAAATGAAAATTTAAATAAAGTGCAAATGAAAAAAATATAGGCGTACTGATGGACCGCTCCTGGAACGCACTGACGCCCGCCTCAGCCGCATGCAGTGTGAACGCTGGAATCCATTAACATGGGTGTGTAAAACAAAACATGCAATGCATACGCTCTTCAGATGGAGTATGTGTGTAATTCAGCGCGTGCAGCACAGCAAAAATAGACTCGGTACAGGCGGATCAGAAGCACAGCGGTAGGATTCGCGAGACCACGTGATTTGCCTGTCAACACACTACAGCCTATGGTCCAACATTGTTTTTCTTGATTTCTGTGTGACATGGTTGGCTAAATGTTAATGCTTTGTCCGGTTTGATTATGTTTATTCCAGTCATGCAACTCCTGCAGTTAAACTCCACACCACTTCCTTTTTTTTTAATTGTCCTTGTAAAAAGGATCTGTGGTGTCATATAATAATGTGAGGTTTTTCAACTTTAAGGATGAACCTCTTGTCATCTATTTCTGGCCGCATGAATATAGTAATGTGAAATACGATTGGGAGTCTGCACAGGGTGTTTATTTTGAAATGCACATTATTTTTTTTGCCTCTATTTTGTATTTGCTGTATTGTATTTCTTTAGGAAGCGGCGCGGAGTGCTACTTCTGGGACGCTTTTGAAAAGTGACGCAGAACGTCTGGTGTAAACACAAGCATAGACTAGACTAGAGTGACAGCGATCAGCTCCGGTAACCGCATCGGAGCCGTAACGCGCCGCAGACGTGTGCAGTGGAAATCAGGGGTGAAACGTATGGGTGAAACAGGCGTAACTTTTGCTTCAGGCTATGGTTGACAGAGTGTCTTCTTCTGCTTATTAGCTTTTGTTAAACAACTGAGGCATTACTGCCACTAGTGGTGGGATGGTGTATTGTAACTGTCTCATGGATAACAGTGGTCATTCTGGTGTCATCAATTGATAACTTGTTTGGTCCCGCGGCCCTCGCGGCCCACAGGTGAAAAACGTAAAGTTTTTTGCGGCCCTCCAGGTGGCGCTCATGGCCCAAGCGTGGGCCGCGGCCCTATGGTTAAGAATAGGTGTGTTAGAGTGAGTGTATGTAAGGATGCGTAAGTCAGTGTGTGTTTAAAAAGTGTGAGTGACTGTGTGTGCGGACACACGTGTGAGTGTGATACTTGTGAGAGTGAGTGTATGAGTGTTTTTTTTTACTTTTCACAATCTCTTGCGTTTCTCCTTGGTTTCCTGGGTATGAAATGTTCAAGCAGTAGTATAACGCAAACATTAACTTCAGAGCGTCGCAGAAGATGGTGATGTGGCCGTTAACTATACCTTGGTCAACAGAAAACATAAAGTTCTCTGTGGTCAAAGGGGGAACTTCCTGTTGTCATGCATAAGAAAAAGAAGAGATCAGTTACACTGTGATAAACATACTGCAAATATTAAATAGTTTTCCTTTAAATATATTCAAACATACCACACACAATTATGTTTCTGACAGCTAGTAACTTGACATGAAAAGGTCCCTGCCTGTGACACAGAAGATAACTGCCTATGATGACGGTAAACATGACTTTTAAATGCATTGTAATTTCTGAACCATAAGTGAAAACTGCTATGCAACAAGCTAATAGGTATTGTGCCTTATTTCTGTGTAGCCCTTGATGTTGTGAATTGTGAGTTTTCAAAGAAACACCACAACTATTACAAGTGTAATCTGTGAACATTTTTGCATTGTGCAACTCACCCTTTCATGTTGACCTTGGTTTTAGCCGCTCACAGAACTGTAAAGAGAAAAAAAAGCATGTAAATATGAAATTTTAGGAAATCTACAAAAATACAAATAAATATATTGATAAATGTATTATATCTAAAGTTCTGAACCTTATTTGCGTCACATGTTCATCCCTATCAGTGAGTCTATCAATAATCCCTATAAGCTTCAATAAAAGTGCTTTAATTATAGAAGGGTGATTAAAACTGTTATGAAACAGAAATTGTGAAACTTTTTTCCCTAGGCGTAGATTACAAGATTACAAGGTTATATGAATCCTCAGATGACACACTGCAGACATTGTTTTTTCACTCACAATTTTAACTTGTCAATGGTTTTAGTCACCAGCTTTTTGAAATACTTTTAATATTTTTAATATATGCTTAAAGTTAACTGATAGATAGATATAAAGAGTAACCAACAGAAATCATTTATTAAAAAGTGATTAAATACCATCAGTGAGACTATATCTGGAAGTAAACGAGTAAAACATGCAGACAAATTAAAGTAGTTAAGTGAATTTCATTTTACAAGCGTAATAACGTTACTAACGTTTCAAATCGCGCGCCACTTTAAGCGCTGGTCCTAATGAATCTGTTTCTAAATTCAGAATTTTCATCCAATCTCGCCTCGGAAAATATGATTTTTTTGAGCTCTTAGATTTTATATCGATTATGTATATAAAAACCGATTAAAAACACTGCAATATGCGTCTAAGTTCGGTAAAGTTGGCAACATATCTAACGTACAGATTCGAACTTAACGTTACCTGAGCTAACGATTAAATTCATGAGTTCTTAAACCACAAATTATAATAATATTTAATAACAGTATCGTAGACAACCAGCTAACGACTTTCCTTAAAGTCAGCCTGTTTTTCCCTCAGGGACAAAATAACGTTAGAAGTTAGCCACACTTAAGGACTAACGGCACTGGTCAGCGCCGAAGTTTGAAACACTGGTTTAACGATTTAAAATGGTAAACATTCTTAATGCTGGAACTCAGATATAGTCGAAATAACATATAGTAATGACCAAAATTAGAAAACATGAACTTTACCTGCTTATTTTCGCCTCACATGGAAGATTGACCGTGAAACTGTGATTCCTTCTGCGCGCGCAGCAGCCCCAATGCGTGCTTGGAGGAGAATGTATCCTTGCGCTAGGGCGGGAATTCCTTCAGTTCGAATATTTAAAATCGTACTTTTTGTAATTTGAATATCAGCATATTATTATACAACCCGAATTCCGGAAAAGTTGGGACGTTTTTTTAAATTTTAATAAAATGAAAACTAAAAGACTTTCAAATCACATGAGCCAATATTTTATTCACAATATAACATAGATAACGTAGCAAATGTTTAAACTGAGAAATTTTACACTTTTATCCACTTAATTAGCTCATTAAAAATTTAATGCCTGCTACAGGTCTCAAAAAAGTTGGCACGGGGGCAACAAATGGCTAAAAAAGCAAGCAGTTTTGAAAAGATTCAGCTGGGAGAACATCTAGTGATTAATTAAGTTAATTGATATCAGGTCTGTAACATGATTAGCTATAAAAGCTTTGTCTTAGAGAAGCAGAGTCTCTCAGAAGTAAAGATGGGCAGAGGCTCTCCAATCTGTGAAAGACTGCGTAAAAAAATTGTGGAAAACTTTAAAAACAATGTTCCTCAACGTCAAATTGCAAAGGCTTCTACAGTGCATAACATTATCAAAAGATTCAGAGAAACTGGAGAAATCTCTGTGCGTAAGGGACAAGGCCGGAGACCTTTATTGGATGCCCATGGTCTTCGGGCTCTCAGACGACACTGCATCACTCATCGGCATGATTGTGTCAATGACATTACTAAATGGGCCCAGGAATACTTTCAGAAACCACTGTCGGTAAACACAATCCGCCGTGCCATCAGCAGATGCCAACTAAAGCTCTATCATGCAAAAAGGAAGCCATATGTGAACATGGTCCAGAAGCGCCGTCGTGTCCTGTGGGCCAAGGCTCATTTAAAATGGACTATTTCAAAGTGGAATAGTGTTTTATGGTCAGACGAGTCCAAATTTGACATTCTTGTTGGAAATCACGGACGCCGTGTCCTCCGGGCTAAAGAGGAGGGAGACCTTCCAGCATGTTATCAGCGTTCAGTTCAAAAGCCAGCATCTCTGATGGTATGGGGGTGCATAAGTGCATACGGTATGGGCAGCTTGCATGTTTTGGAAGGCTCTGTGAATGCTGAAAGGTATATAAAGGTTTAAGGGCAACATATGCTTCCCTCCAAACAACGTCTATTTCAGGGAAGGCCTTGTTTATTTCAGCAGGACAATGCAAAACCACATACTGCAGCTATAACAACAGCATGGCTTCGTCGTAGAAGAGTCCGGGTGCTAACCTGGCCTGCCTGCAGTCCAGATCTTTCACCTATAGAGAACATTTGGCGCATCATTAAACGAAAAATACGTCAAAGACGACCACGAACTCTTCAGCAGCTGGAAATCTATATAAGGCAAGAATGGGACCAAATTCCAACAGCAAAACTCCAGCAACTCATAGCCTCAATGCCCAGACGTCTTCAAACTGTTTTGAAAAGAAAAGGAGATGCTACACCATGGTAAACATGCCCCGTCCCAACTATTTTGAGACCTGTAGCAGAAATCAAAATTGAAATGAGCTCATTTTGTGCATAAAATTGTAAACTTTCTCAGTTTAAACATTTGCTATGTTATCTATGTTCTATTGTGAATAAAATTTTGGCTCATGTGATTTGAAAGTCTTTTAGTTTTCATTTTATTAAAATTTAAAAAACGTCCCAACTTTTCCGGAATTCGGGTTGTATTATTATATCACATTATGAAACGATACTATGAGAATAAATGTGTGATAAAACACCAAACCAAAAGATGTGGTCAGTCAGTTGACAGTACTATGGAAATATGATTCTTTCGGGAAGGATGTTTCAACAAACCGGTTCAAAAACTGATTCACCTGCTCTTTTAAGCAAACATGCAGTAAAGGCTACATATACAACATATTTGACCAATAATAACAATAATAATTATGAACGTGAACTTTTTTTACAGTTGTTATGTATATTTTTAATCTATTAAAAAATATGGCATTATATTATTAATACCACGCACACACACACACACAACACATACTGCACATACTGTACATATACATATAGCGCACTGTTTTTGGTGTGTGAAATAAATCTTCAAAAATATTTTTGGGGCGTTATGCACATTGACATGTTTTTCATGTCAATGTCATTTTTCTGCAATTTTAAACTGTATTAAACTGTAAAATAAAACGGTAAAATTCCATAAAATAACAGTTTTTTTTTTACAGTGATAATACTCCACTATAAATACCACAAGTTTATGTAATGCAAACTATCAATCTATCTATCTTATGGATATTCCTTTGGGTTATTTTTCCTAACTCGACAACCGGCGCTCATTAAAACGATTATTATCCATTGACCGACAAGTTTATTAAAATTAGAATTGAATTAAATTAGAAAGTATAAGTGTCTGTGACCTGTTAAAAATATTAACAACAGAACATGAGGATTCACATTGTCATCATATCAGATCACGCACCTTCAGAGAAAAGCATAATAAAGCAATAATTAGGAAAAAACACTAAAAATCGCACTAGTAAAATCTGTACCATAAAGTGTTATCATTGGGATTTACGTGGATATTGAAACATAAGTAAAGTAGGCTAATAAATAATATTTTACCATTCTTCTAAAATAACACTTTTTTATATGTGTAGCATATTTTAAACATGCAACAAACCTTTTTAAATATTTATTAAAATTTTATTAACTGAAAAAAAAGTTTTACTTTTTAAACTGTTTAGCTGATTGTTTTAATTGGTCAAAATACTTCAGTCAATTAACGGTTAACTAGTTAAAATGAGCATCCCTAATCTGTATGTCTGGGCTGTCAAGCAGTTATCATTTTTAATCTATTTAATTATGTGATGTACCGTTTAATTAATCACAAATTTGCCACATAAATTACCAGCAAAAAATAAGTTTTCATATTTTTATTTTTATTAATATGGAAAGCTGAAATTGTTTTTAATAGAATACCTCTTAAAATAAGAAACTAAAACTGCCAGTAATTCATTCATTTGATTCAAATGATTGATTCATTCAAGAAATTAAGTACATGGCTCTCGCTATATGGATCATATACCTGGTTCATTCAAAATGCAAATTTATTCAGTAATGAAACACCACCGTGTGTTGCTCAGGGACTACCTATCCTGGAATATTTGGGGAAAACACAGAAGCTGCAAATGCTGTCTAATGTAGTCCAGAACAAAGACCCAAAACAGGACAAAAGACAGAAGGCACCAGAACAAGGTAATCCAGAATGCCCAGGAGACAAATACACAGCCAAAGGCTAACAGAACATGGTGTATAGGGCTGCACGATATATCCAAATGATCAAAATATCACAAATGTAAATATAGCGATATGCATATTGCAATGGCATGTGATATCTGAATCATATTAATAATAGGCTACCTAAATCAAAACGTTGCAAAATATCAAAGTTTTAGTTTGAAGCAGATAGCAAATAATTGCTTGACATAAAAAAAATTGTTTTCAAGTGCAGTAAGTTGCAGAAAACAACTCTTTGCCCTCTCGTCTTGCTGTCTGGCTTACACCTGAAGCGTGCACACAAGCCACATCTCACACAGCGTATCTTCAGTTATGCCGCACATGTGCAAAGCGCCCACACACAAGACGCATTTCAGACGGCACGCAAGCACCAAGTTTATTCATCTTTCACGTAAATTGTGTATTTTCCCCCTTTTTCTTTCTTTTTTTTACTGACTTGTTCACTTGCCTTTAATCATGTTTGAACTTACTCAAGACTATAGTTTTTGCTGTGGTAAATAAAGAAGTACTTAGAGTGTATGTATAGCAAAGTCACAATGATATAAAATTAGAGTCATTCATGTTTGTTTATTCACATTGTTGTTAAAATTACATTTTCTGATTTGTGACATTACTTTTTATGTACTGCTAAAACACTGCTTGTCACTTTCAGAAGTTTTAGTGATTCTTTCTTTTCCAAGAAAGAATGTGAAACAAGTTGGTTATTAGAGCTGAAACAACGAATCGATTTAATCGATTAAAATCGATTATTAAAATAGTTGTCAACTAATTTAGTCATCGATTCGTTGCTAAATAACTTTTATTTGCCGTAAGCGGCTCATTTCGTGCATATTTCAAATCTGCGGTGACCAAAGTGTGGCAGTAATGAGCCACCGGAGGTTTTACTCAGCCAGTACAACAGGAGAAGTAGCGAATAGCCAATAGCTGGCCTTGTTTTATGTCACGTGCTTCCCGAACAGCGTCTCTGCAGCCATAGACATCATATGATGTCTATGTCTGCAGCATTCAGCGTGATGTGGGAGTACTTTACATTGAGCCTTTAAAAAAAGAAGAGTAACCTGCACTACTGCACTGTTTAAGGGAACGTTCACATATCGCGTCTTTTGCGCGCTCAAGTTCGTTATTTCCAACACCGCACCGCATCGAGTTAAAAACATCTCAACTTTTCAGAATGCAGCAACCGCACCGCGGGTCATGTGACAAGAACTAACCAATCAGCTTCATCCTTTCCCGTAACAACGTTAAAAGCTCAGTCAAGATGAAAGGAACAGCTGATCATAGTTGTATATGGATTTCCATTTTGAAATAAATTTAGTAGCAGAGCTACTGCAAGCGATTTTTTGAGCTGCAAATCCATTTATCCTTTGCTGAAATTTCCGCGTCTTCAAGGAGAGAGCACGTCATGGTTGCTTAGCAAAGGCAGACGCCTCAGGGGCGCTTCTGCGCGAGCGCTTTGGAAAGAAGGAGAAAGCGGTGCGCCTAGCGTTTTCCACGCGTTTTTAGGCGCGATTTGTGAACGGCCCCTAAGACTTTCATTTGTGCAGATTCTCCAGTACAATGTTGTTTGCAAATGTTTAGTCATAAAAGCTGATAACATTGCTTTTTAACAGTTAACATTTAAAGCTTTACAAACATGTTCTGTGATCAGTTTGTCGTTTAACAGTTCAAAATTCAGTCGTGCAGCCTAATTATGACTGAATGAGAGAGGTAAATGTAGATATTTGAAATGCACTTTTTTTCTAAGTATTATTCACTGCTCTTTTTCACACAGCAGGTTTTTTGTGTGTGTCCTATTTTTTTTTTCTGGACAACCTTCTGATGGATTTTACTTTAAATTGTGAGTTCCATTCAGGTTTCATGCCATTGGCACTTTTTTTGAAGGATTGTTTACAATTTCACAGCAAAAGCTATAAAGCTTTTTCCCAGTAAATAATAAAATACAATGTACTGCAATTTTATTCTGTTTTATCCTTATTCTTCGTGAAAATATGTTCGGAAAGATTCCTTAATAAGCTTTGTTCAGGATGTTAAACTACTTTAGGAGGTCTAAGGACTGCCATGGTGAAAACATTATTTGAAATCTTGTGAAATTTGCTAGAGTATGGGTCAGTGTTCTGATTGCAGAAGAGTTCGACAAAGGATTACTAACACAATAAAACAACTCCAGGTATATTTTTGATGAGGATATGACAGTGCAAAATGGTTAAAATCTCTTAAATCTATGCTGAATGATAAAGGCCATTTATTAATAATTTACTTGGGGGAAAAATGGAAAAAACTAAAATATAAGACCATAAACCGATTAATCGATTAATCGTAAAAATAATCGACAGATTAATCGATTATCAAAATAATCGTTAGTTGCAGCCCTATTGGTTATATAATTGTAATTTTTAATTTAATTACCGCGTATCGCATTTGTTTTCAGTATCGCACAGCCCTAGTGTGTGTGTGTGTGTGTGTGGGTGTGTGTGTGTGTGTGTGTGTGTGTGTGTGTTTGCGTGTGCGTGTTAGTGTGTGTTAGTGTGTGTATAGGATATCTAACAAGGCGAATCGCACACACTGAGGCTCTGTGAAAAGGGTAATGGGAACTGAAGTCCACAACAAACAGTCTAGAGAGAATGGGCACACCAGCAGATGGCTAAAAACATAACCCCCTTCTTTAAGGAGCAGATTCCATAAGCTCCACCAAATGCCTCCCTGGGTGGAGGTGGAATGGAGGTGGATCAGGGGAGGGATGGTGGGCCGGGCCGTGTGGTAGATGAGACCAAAGATCCCCACGGCAGAGCAGATGACCACCACAGCAAAGCAGATGGGATGAAGATCCCAACGGAAGAGCAGATGAACACCAAAGTGGAGCTAATGGAGCTGAGGACCACTTGAGTGGAGCTGAAGGTGTAGTAGACCACCAAGATGGCTTAGATTGGGTTAGAGAGCACAGCGAGGTTAACAGCGGCCTCTGTGGCCAAAACAGGACAAACAGAGAGTTCAGGAATGACCTCTTTGTCCATGACAGGGCACATTGAGAGTTCAGAACTGGAACAGCCTCCTTGGCTCTGGAGCGAACTCCTAGATGGGAGCAAAGTCTGGAATGCACTCGTAGACTTGAGTGGACTCTGGACTCAGTAACTCCTGAACTGGAGCAAGCTAAGAAATTAACTCATAGACTGGATTCTGGAGCAGAGTTGTAGACTGGAGCGGGCTCGGGAGTAAACTTGTAGACTTGAGTGGGCTCTGGAGTGAACTCATAGACTGGAGGGGACTCGTAAACTGGAGCAAGCTCTGGAGTGAACTCATAGACTTGATTGGACTCAAACACTGGAGTGGGCTCTGGAGTGGAATATTAGGGCTACTGGACTGGAGCGGGTTCATGAGTGGATTGACCAGAGTGGACTAAGCGGCCCTCCTCAAACTTTACCTTCGCTTCTCAATTGGAGTAAGAAGGCCAGGGCTGGTGGGAAAATCCCTGCAGAGGGGTTCTGCTAGGCCTGATGTTGCACTCGGAGTCCTGACAAAGACCCAGAAGTCCAGGATCCCAAGTCAGAGGAGACTTATATAAAATTATATATAAATAAATAAAATCAAATAAGGTTAACACACAGTTGAAAGCAATGAGGCCTGAGATTCACTTATAGTCTATGCAAAGGGTAATGGGAACTGAAGTCCACAATAAACAGATAACAGTCAGGGAAGAGTGCCCTCTGGTGGCTGTCATGGGCACACCAGCAAGTTCTGCTGTGGCTTTAGTGTTTTCGTTGTGATCTGCACAATGGCAGCTATATTTTGGCTGTTTTTTTATGTTGAATCGCAGTGTTCATTGGTGAAAAAATTAATTCTGATTGGCTATTCACCTTAGCGAATGAGCACACAAGAAAAAATAGGAAATTATGAAAGCAAACCAATGATGGAGTGAAGAGGAAATGCACAAACACTTTCATCCTATTATTATCATTGTTATAGTTCTGTCCGTTTCTTTCTTTCTTCATCCACAAGAAGAAGACCAAGGTCGGACCATGCCAATGGCATTTGCAACTTAGCAGACATGATTGAAAAAAGCCACACAAGTCAGTCAGTAATAAGTGCTGCTTGCTTTGCATATCCTAATTTCTAGCTCTTTCAGTTTCAATTATCTTGATTTGAAATGTTTCAAGTCTTAATATTTTTTTCTTTTGTTATACTGGAATAAATCATACTTGGATGCATGCTATGTTTTCCACCAGCCGCCACTGTAAATTAACATGTTAAATCAACAGCTCTAATATCTATTTCCACATTTTAGAGTAGCAGGCATCAAAACTCTGAAATTTAGTGACTATATCTGTAATGAGCCAATGCAAGGAAGAGCCGAGGTAGGATTCAAATGCAATCAGTGGAGCATTTAATAAAACAAAAGGTAATCCAAATCCAGAAACAAAGAACCAGGAAACAGAAACAACATGACAAAACTTAGCAAAGACAAGACTGACAAAGACTAACTCAAACACTGGGCTACTATAAACAGAAAAGCTAACAGGATGACAAGGTAACAAGAAACACCGGTGAAAGCAATCAAGTCGACCAATGAAACAATAGGACTACAAGTTGACTTCATATGACACTCTAGACAGGAAGTAACGTTAGTCCAAACACAAGACAGGGGAACATGAGCCAGATCATGACAAGAGTTCTCCTTTAGGAGCGTATTCTAGATGCTCAAATAAACACTGTTAAGTCCATGAGGATGTTGGAGAGGTGGAACAGGGATAAGGATGGAGAGCCAGGTACATGCACAGGAAGAGATCCTGGGGACTGAGGGCACCAAGGTGGAGCAGGAGCCCACCAGGACAGAGCAGGTGAAGTAGAAGACCACCAGAGCAAAGCAGAAGACCACCACGGTGGAGCAGATGGATGATGAAACCAGGGCTGAGACAGAGACTTCTGAGGAACTGAGACATAGGAAACAGACAGTTTACTTATGGCCCCAAAGACCGAAGCAGAAGGCACAATGAGTTCGTTGGTAATCTCCTTGGCTGTGATAGATAGGACTGAATGTTCATTAACAGCCTCCATAAACGTGACGGGACAGGCAGAGAGTTCACATATGGCCTCCATATCCATGAAAGGATAGGCAGAGACTACATTGCTTAGCGCCACCACCACACAAGGAGCTGAAGCAAGCGCCGCCACCTCAGGAGAAACTGCAGTGGACGCCATCCCCTCTGGGGACATAGCAGCAAGCGCCACTACCTGGAAAGGTTCTGCAGCATCAGCCACCACCTCTGGAGAAATCATAGTGGACGCCACCACCTCTAGAGTTTCAGTGGTGGTGTATGCAGCCCAAACACATCATAAAGCAACCCCCATTATGGGAAGTGCTGCAGAGAGGGCAATCAGTTCTGGAGTAGGAGGGCTAGAGTGAGTTGGTTTGGGAATATCAGCTGCATGTGCTGACACCAGCAGTGGATCCTCCACACTCGATGCCAGTCTGGGATACTGAAGATACCTCGAAGATATGGGTGCAACAGACAGGACAGCTGTGACCTGAGGTGACTCTGGGATGAGCGCTGTGATGCAACAAGGCTCTAGATGATCAGCTGTAACTTGACTTGACTCAGAAAGATCTGCTTCAGGAAGATCAGCTGTAAATTGACGTGTCTCAAGGAGATCAGCTGAGACTTGATGAGGCTCAGGAATGGCAGATACTGCATGAGTGCCATGTTCCTCCTCCACAACACCCACAGTATATGCAGAGCCACTTAGTTGGAGTGCCAGATCAATGTAAAACTCCAGAGTCCAGCGAGGATCATGCAAAGGCATGAGTGAGCTGAGTGGCTCAGATAAGCCACCACGAACAAAAATTATTAGGCATACCTTGCCATGCTAGTTAAATGTGCTAGCTCAACAAAGTCCATCAGGTAGTCCTCGATAGGCAGATCTCCTTGATGGAGACACATAATTTCAAGTGCTGCTGGATCCATATTGGTCAGTCTTTTTGTAACAAGTCAGTGCAAGGAAGAGCCGAGGTAGGATCCAAATGCAATCAGTGGAACATTTAATAAAACAAAAGGTAATCCAAATTCAGAAACAAAGAACCAGACACAGAGAGAACCAGGAAACAGAAACAACATGACACAACTTAGCAAAGACAACGACTGACAAAGACTAACTTAAACACCGGGCTATTTATACACAGAGAAGATAATGGGATGACAAGGTAACAAGAAATACCGGTCAAGATGACCTATGAAAAAATAGGACTACAAGTTGACTACAAATGACACTCTAGTCAGGAAAGTAACACAAGTCCAAACACAAGACAGGGGAACATGAACCAGATTATGACAATATCAGTCGACCACTATACCACACACAATGGTGGTAGAGCCCAGTTGCACTTCTTACTAATCTTGTTACAGAGGATTTAATTCCCATCCAACCAGAAGTGTAAAGAAACTGACACCCAGCAGCTTGAGCCTAACTAAACAAAGCTATAGATCACCCTTAGAGGACTCTTTACTATAGTGTATGAGATTACTTTTTCTTTTTTTCCATTTGCCATTTTCCAATTCTGTTTTAATTTGGATAAGTTAAAATGACTTGGCTGCTGATATCTCTAGCCTGTGAGGAGGATTAGTTTAGCCTGCTGTGTGGCCTAATCAAAAGCCAGGCAAAAAATGTGATGCTTGCCAAAGGAAAAATAAGATCTCTGCAATGCAAGGGTTTATATTTGATGGGGAGGAAAAAGCACACCCTACTAAATGCTTCTGTTCACTTTTGTAGAAAGAAGTTTTAAAGTGGGTGGGAACAAAAGTGTTTAACTTTCTTCTTGTCTAAGCCTAGTTGGTTCCTCAATGTGCTCTGATATCTGGGCAGACATTAGAAAATTGTGGAGAGAGAAAGCACTTATTCTGTCTGTGGGGTTTGCACAGATAAATGGGCTCAGATCCAACTCATTCACTGTCCTATTCAGCTTTATGAAAAGCTGCCGCCCCTCAAACCAGCAAGAACCTCAAGAAGTCGACCACAGTGGCATTAATGCAGAGCACCCAGCAGACTTTAATCTCACATAAATTAAACATTCAAATAAAGGTCCCCTCACTGAGTGCCTCCAGGTGAGTGCAAATATTAGAATGGAATTTATAATACAAAGTTTTTTAGGTAGAAGAAATTTTAACTTTGTTTAACTTTCTAGTGTGATCCTCTCAAATTTAGTGTGTAATATGTGTGTGCGTGTGTGTGTGTGTGTGTGTGTGTGTGTGTGTACCCTTCACAAAAACCTATTTGCATTTCTTAGATAAAATTTAAAACATTTATAGGTTTATCAAACTGTTTATTCATTTATATGCTCTTGATCATCAGTAAAAGTCAACTTAGACCCCCATTTGATGATCACTCGTCCACTTCCTTTTTATAATTGCCTACTTTTTAGTCTTCTCATTCTCTCCTCGACAGCTCTTTGTGGTGATTCTCGCCAGCTCTGGCCTGTAGGCAGAAGAGGTTATTAAAAATCTCCAGCTCTGCTCCAAGCACAGTGTGGCTTTGTTCTGTCAGGCCTCCCACTGCCCTCCACACAATCAGCATTTTCACTGTGTAAACAAGGATTTTTAAATCTCTCTGTTTTTTTTTATCAGGATGGGCCTGTACTGGAATCCCTCACACTCCCAAGTCACTTGGCTTGTTACTTGTATTTCTGCTGGTTGGTGGTGTTTTCCTACTATTGGACAAACAATGTTTGGCTCTTGGTTGTGGACCGGAAGTTTGGATTTGTTGCTGTTAAAAGAGATAAAATGCAGTTTTCTTTGAATGAGGAATAAATGACTATATAAAAAAAAACAATTAAAGTAAACATAAAAGGGGCCATGTGCTTTTTCTGTAAAGCATATTCTTCTATAAAGGACAAAAGATTTAGGCTATTGCATTTTTCGTTTTCATCACTTTGACAGCTTTTTTTTAAATAAGAAATAAGCTCATTATAAAATGCACAAAACATTTTTGTATATAAAATTTTCCCAGCAGATGTTGTTAAAAAGGAAGTTATATTTGTTATTGTGTGTTTGGGGAGGGCTTATAGACCACATATCCGCGTCACAGTTGCCGAGTCCATGTATTTTATGTAACTTTGGCCTTCTTTTTTTGTTAAGTCGCGTAAAAAAAAAACATGGTTTGTGGGGTGCAGTTTTTTGGGCTTATTTTAAAATTTGTTAAGAAATCCTGACAAGCAACTTTGTTTCCTTACATTTATGGTCACTGCTTTTTTCCCAATGTTTCCCACTGTCTGCTTGCAGCTAATGGCCAATCAGTGAAATAATAAATGTGCTGTAGTGTTTTATTCCTCATTCCAATGACGATTGATGGTAAGTAGATGTAAATAGACAAACAAGGCCACCTACAGAGATGGACGAAACATGGGAGAATGTGCAAGGGAGGAAAGGGACCTTATTTAATTTTTTTTATATTTTTATAATGCATTAATCATTAAATCAGTAAATAATTGAGCAGTAATAGCCTACTAATAGTAGATGCATATGGTTTGAGTTTATTTTATTATAAATATGATGCTATTAAAGCTCCCCCTTAGTGCTCTTGTTTTGTTTTATTCTTCTTTTCCATCTCCAGAACTATTCTGCTCGCAGGTGATTGGATAGTATGTGTCCTCCCACTTTGTTGCAATTAAAAATGTTATAAAATAACTTCTGTTTTTGCTCTTCAAACTCAGAGTGGTTTCAGTTTACTGTATTGCAGGCTCATTTATTGATAATAAATAATATAATAATATTGGGCTTGTTTTTGAAGCTGTGTTTGCTTATTTATCTTGGGAGAGTTGGCAACACCGATCAGCGTGATCTTGCGGTATTTTTTTATCAATTCTTATGTTTGTTTCGCTGAGTTGTCTGCGATTCTTCCTTTTTTAAAGTCATGCAGTGTGTAAATTCCTGTCACCGAGCCATCGTTCAATCACTGCTATGTGATCGCAGCAGCAACTGAATGCTACTCCAGATAGTTGTGCAGTGTGAAAACAACAATGATCAGATGAATTTGAAAATCATGCAGTGTGAACGCTGCATTTTTATTTCCAGAAACTCAAAGTGTTTTTGGAAGAGATTGTGGCAGGATAATGGCATTCAATGGTGAACAATCACCACAGTCAATAACAGAGTCAATTAAACAGTCTTTAATTTAAGGGAGACGTATTATGCCACTTTTTACATTGTATCATATAAGTCTCCGGTGTCCCCAGAATGTGTCTGTCAAGATTCAGCTCAAAATACCCCACAGATCATTTATCATATAATAAAAAAATGCCTATTTTAAGTGGAAGCAGAAACACACTGTTTTTCATTCCTGTCTCCTTAAATGCAAGTAAGCTGCTGCTCTCCGCTCCCTTTCCCATAATAGAGCTGCGCCATTACAGCTCAGACCTGCTAAAAAACATCTGTTTTGGTTCTGATTATCACGTTTATCATGCTGAAATCATGCGTTTGAAACCATATTAGTTTAAACTTCTGATATACGGTTTTCTGAGTGCACACATAAAGAAAGTGTCTGTCATAGCATGTGAGTACTAAACTAAAGCTGCATTCACACTAACAGAGACTTTTGTCGCTAAATGTCGTCATGGGCTGGCGATGAAGTTGCTAGTGGGTGTTTTCAGTACTGGTTGTCTTGACTGCAAATCAGGTTTCTTGCTGCAAAGTACAAACATTTTGGAGGCAAAAGACTAAATATAATCTAAATTAAATCCATACATACAAACAATAATTAATGAGAAACAGATCCTAATTTCTTCCATTGCGTATGTTTATCTATGCTGAGAGGAGAACGATCACATGAGCTCTACCGTCTTCTTTACTATTGTCTGTCGCTCTCGAAAGTCGTTCTTCATTTGTATAAAGTTGAAGGATTCTGAACTCTGTCACTTCACTGGACATGCCCCATTCGGTCGACCAATGGTTGCTGTTGCTCGTGTCTCCATTGAAATGAATGGGATTGTGTCGCTTTGTTGTTGCGTGTCGCTTGTAGTGTGAATGGGGCTTAAGTTCTCATTCACACACAAGTTTCATGCATGAGTTACAAAAACATTCGGTTATGTCTGTGAAGGTAAACAACTGGGAAATAAATTGCAGGTTTATTTTAGATCCGTGTGGCAGCAGCAATATACAGTAAATAAATCAATAAATCCACTGCTGGTCTTCTCTGAGGCTGGGATTCCAAACAGAACAGAAGCCAGAAACAGAACAGTTAGCATGTTTTGCTCAAACTTTCGTCATGGTAGTAGAACTGCTACACCAATGTCTCTTGCGAAATCAAATGACGGCACCATGGGTGGAAACTTACAGATTAACCACATCAACTCTGGGGACCCACCGGTGGGTCCAATATTGCATATGCCTAATTCTCAAAAAATCTAAATAACAGCTCAAGTGGTTAAGGGGCGGTAATATTTCAATATTACTCGCCGGCAGTGGCTCAGTGGTTCATGTAGGTTGTCTACAAGCGGAAGGTTGGTGGTTCAATCCCCGGCTCCACCTGACCAAGTGTCGAGGTGTCCTTGGGCAAGATACCTAACCCCAGCTGCTCCCGACGAGCTGGATGGTGCCTTGCATGACTGACACCACAGCTGTCGGTGTATGAATGAGTGAGTGAATGGGTGAATGAATGTGAGGCAACTTGTAAAGCGCTTTGGATGGCCATTGGTCTGTTGAAAGCGCTATATAAATGCAGTCCATTTAATCATTTACTAGTATTACTACTACATCACTAGGAGAGCGAAATCCTATCTTGAAATCACCCTCAGTGAAGCTAAAAAGCTTTTCTTATGGCATACCTGACAAGGATGCACTTCAACTGAACATGACAGTCTGCTTTAGCACCACTGAACCATAGGACGCCAAGAGCTTTCAGAAGGTTGTTTGACTGCACTGAAAACCTTTCATATAACCACCATATAATTCAGAGATCAGCATAACCCACTACCGCAATAAAACTGGGTTATACATTAGAGGTTCCAAACCACCCAGGCCTCAAGCCACACTGCCCTTAAATAGTCTGCAAGGAAGTAGCCAAGTGCTAAAGCAGTGACCACCATTAGTTTTCCCTGGATAGTGTGCATGAATGTCAGCTACAAACTAAATGGTATTGCACAAATGGATTTCATTAAAAAAGCACTTCCCTTAATAACCAACATGAGTATAATGATGCACAATAACAGTGTGAGGATATCAGCATTCACAAATAATTGCACTGCTGCTTTTTAATAGTTAATATATATTGGCTATTTTCCCTATAATGAGTGGGTATGAGCTATGCTGTGCCATTGTGCCATCATCATTTCCACAATTTGCTAAAACGATTCATTAATTAATCTTGACAAGTGCAAAGGCCACATTATTTAAGAAAGATTTTTAATTTGCTTACACGGCATAGTAAATGCTTGTCTTTTTTTGTAGAATTGTTGCCCTGGTGATTATACTGTAATAGACTTTCAGTTAAATCACAGTGGGGTACTTTCTGGTGATCTGAGGTGTTGTTGCCAGGGAAACCTCAACATTCTTACAGCCTCAGGGTGAAGTCGGCTAATGTATTCTCGCAAGTTTTTTAGAGCTTGAGTTTGCGACCAGTGCAGTTCTAAATTGTGTGATTCTGCATTTTTAATGTTTCCTTTTGTTTCGGTAGGAACATCTCATTTGTGTTGCTTTTGTTTTGCTTGTTTCCAAGAGGGTTTTCGAAATATATTCTCCATCTTCCATTGTTTAGGCAAGCAGAGAAGATAGTCATTTACTGAGCAAAAAGTAGACATTGGTTGACTCATTTACTTATTTTGGGAAGACATTGAAATTCATTGAAATTCACAGGACATTATACAGCCCATGACCGAAGTGTGCTTCTCAAATGAGTCTCTTTTTCTTCATAGACATTAGATGGGTTACAGTCATGGCTCAGTTCTCTCTAGATATGGCTGTGAGGCCAAACATCAAAGTTATTGACTTGTGCTGTGGAGGATCATGGTGTCAGCTTACAGCTCAAAGAGGCAGAATGAAAGTTCTTTGAGATGCTCTTTCTCAGCACACAGGATCTGCTCTGTATGAAGCTTGCTTATACTCTCTCTCCCACTCAATCACTTTTTCTCTTTTTGCACATTGCACTTCAACAGATTTCATCCAGTAATAAAAAAAACACATCAAGACTTTTGACCATTTAGTGTAGTTTGTGTCTTAAGTTATAGCTCAAGGGTTTTCATTCTTAAAGTGTGTTTTAACCAATGGCTGTGCATGTGTCAGTTTGTTTAACCTATCAGCAATTAGCAAACAATGCAGACATGGAGTGACGAGGCATGATTTTGTGGGAGTGTGTGTAGTGCATCCAAAAAAAGTTTAATTTGCTCAATACTTACATGCTGTCCCCAGAAGTTGATGGGACACTTAAAGTTGATACTTCAAATACCATGTAATAAAAAATGGTAATCCACTTTTCAATTCATGAATGCGTGTATAACAGTTGGCCAGAAGTAATGTGGTTTTTAATGTATTTATTTATGCATGTTTTTATTTATTTACTTGTTTACTTATTTACTTGCATACTTCCTGTTTATATGGTGGGGTAAGCGAAAATGTTTGCAAAAATCCTTTAATATTGAGCCCTGATAATATTTTGGGAAACACATGGTCTTAGGTCTAGTTGCAGTTGTTATGTGCTTTTTAATATAAATTTTAGTGTAGTGGCTTTTGCTCTGAATTATGTATCCTAGTGGAACCAGTAGGGATACTGATTTGATTTAAGAGGTTGAGTTCAACAGAACCGACATGTCAGGGTTATTTTTCTCAGGAACTGTGAGTTCAGCATCATTCAGAATAACAAGTAGTCTAATTACTCTGAACTTCTTATTGTACATGTGGAGAGTATAGTTACTGAGAGTGAATTGAGTGTGAGTGTGTGTGAAAAAAATAATTGCAGATATATCTTCATAGGTTTCACAAGCCTTTCCCAGAAGAAATCATCCTTCTGCATTTCTCATTTGCGCTTCAAAAGCCTAAAGTGTGTAACAGTATAATCAGAAGTTTTCTCATCTCAGGGAGTTTCGGTTCCTTTTCATTTTAAATGCTTTGATATTGTTACACTTTAATTTCTAATGTAGAGCATATTTACCCTTCTCTGTTTCTCTTCTAGCAGTACAAAGAAATTGTATTACAAGCACAGGCACTAATGACATTTTTCATGTAACCCAGGACAGGAAGGGGTCTGGTGTACTGTATCCTACCTGCTGCGAAATCCAATGCAAATCAAATACATTTAGGTATTTGTTGTTTTGTAAACCTTAGTCATTTTTATATTAGTGGTTAAACATATTGTAGTTGATCTGTGATCCGTACGGACCAAGTCCTACAGTTTGGCATGCATGTGATCTGCGGATTAACTGCAAAATGTAACCATAATAGAGTATAAGTTTATAATTTGTTTGTATTTACACAAGCAAATTAATTTTAAATTATTCCAGGGAGAAAAGGCAAAAGGGAACTCGATTTGTTACTCGTGTGCTGTTCTCTACTACCCATCTTTACAATCATTCAGGTAAACACAGTCAGTTATGTCTCAAGTGAATGAAAACAGCTGAGAAAGAAATCAAATTTAATGTGTATTATAATATCGGATCCGAGCATCAAGTCTTAAAGGGACAGCATCCTATAATTACTGCTGCTATCATAAATGATGATCAAACAATGAAACAGCTGTAATAAAAATCTGTATTTAGTTTATACAGTGAAAACTCTGCAGTGTTATTTTCCCTAATTATTAAATTTCTGTATTTTAATACTACCATCCTTATTTTATTTGCAACATATTCTGTCGAATTTATCTATGCTTGTCATTTGTGTCTTTGTTCTTATTTTTACTGGCGGTTCTCTTGTCTCTTTAAAGGAATAGTTAACCCCAAAATGAAAATTTGATGAAAATTTGATGTCATTTACCGCCAGGGAATCCAATATGTAGGTGAATTTGTTTCTTCAGTAGAACGCAAACAAAGTTTTTTAGCTCTAACTGTTGCAGTCTGTCAGTCAGTCAGAGGGCTCTATTTTAACGATCTAAACGCAAAGTGTGAAGTGCACGACGCAGGTGCACTCAGGATGTGTCCAAATCCACTTTTGCTATTTTAACAACGGAAAAATGGTCCGTACGCCGGGGTGCATTTTTGGAATGGGTTGTCCCTATTCTCTTAATGAGTAATGGGAGTAAAGTTCAATACACCAATCAGAGTGTCATCTCCCATTCCCTTTAAGAGCGAGATGCGCTCGCGCCATGGCGGATCGCTATTTACATGGCGGAATTTGTTGGCGGAAAAGCTGAACGCTTCTCGAGTGATGAAACCGATCTGCTCATGCGCAGAGTTAAAGCTCGTGAGCAGATCATCTACGGGACAAACAAGAATCCACCAAAGCTTCCCGAGGTGAAGAAGGCGTGGGATGAAGTAGAATTTAATTCATCATTATAAGTAGTAATAGGCTGAATTGCAAATAGGTATCCTAAATCGAATACACGCAATGACTATCCATCATAAAATTTTTATATTTATGTAGCCTTGACAATATTCTTTTACACTGTAATCCTTTTGTTTTGAATATTTGGTATGTTTGTGTGATGAGCATCCCTGTGTGTAATAAGCAAAGTCAACGTGCACTTTTAAACCGCCCAGAGGCGCATTTTCTACCAACAAAAAAATATTGCGCCATTGACTTTAGACTTCAGACCAGGTTTGAGTTGGTCTATGGTCTATAGAGAGTATGTCTATTTTCAGCTCCTTAAAATAGCAATGCACTTGAACACACCTCTTTTTTAGACCAGCACGCCAATGGGTGCACAAATAGGCACAAATGCATTCGCTAATTAAACGACATGGCACTGGATGGGAAAATGCAGACAGCGCAGGCCTGAAACTAGCAAACACACTTGCGCTACACCTTGCGTAGGGGTGCGCCGATCACGATCGGCCGATCGTTAATGCGCATCTCGTCAGTAAAGCCGGTTCTCTAATCTAAATTCCATCAGGTGCGTGATTTCGCATAGAGCAGCTGTTACTACACAGAGCCGTTGTTAACTAAGAAGATGCGCAAATAAACGCTGAAAATTAACGTGGATTTGCGCAGCTTCTCAGTTAACAATGACTCTGTGTAGTAACAGCTGCTCTATGCGAAATCACGCACCTAATGGAATTTACCGCTGATTAGAGAACCGGCTTTACTGACGAGATGCGCATAACGATCGGCCGATCGTGATCGGCGCACCCCTAACCTTGTGTCACATTGCGCCGGGTGAATGATAGGGTCCAGAATCAAAAACCATAATGTGATCCAAAACGTGAGATTAGTGATCCGTTGAACCACTATTTCATATTATTTATGCCTGAGTGTTACAACCCGAATTCCGGAAAAGTTGGGACGTTTTTTAAATTTTAATAAAATGAAAACTAAAAGACTTTCAAATCACATGAGCCAATATTTTATTCACAATAGAACATAGATAACATAGCAAATGTTTAAACTGAGAAAGTTTACAATTTTATGCACAAAATACTGCTACAGGTCTCAAAATAGTTGGGACGCGGCATGTTTACCATGGTGTAGAATCTCCTTTTCTTTTCAAAACAGTTTGAAGACGTCTGGGCATTGAGGCTATGAGTTGCTGGAGTTTTGCTGTTGGAATTTGGTCCCATTCTTGCCTTATATAGATTTCCAGCTGCTGAAGAGTTCGTGGTCATCTTTGACGTATTTTTCGTTTAATGATGCGCCAAATGTTCTCTATAGGTGAAAGATCTGGACTGCAGGCAGGCCAGGTTAGCACCCGGACTCTTCTACGACGAAGCCATGCTGTTGTTATAGCTGCAGTATGTGGTTTTGCATTGTCCTGCTGAAATAAACAAGGCCTTCCCTGAAATAGACGTTGTTTGGAGGGAAGCATATGTTGCTCTAAAACCTTTATATACCTTTCAGCATTCACAGAGCCTTCCAAAACATGCAAGCTACCCATACCGTATGCACTTATGCACCCCCATACCATCAGAGATGCTGGCTTTTGAACTGAACGCTGATAACATGCTGGAAGGTCTCCCTCCTCTTTAGCCCGGAGGACACGGCGTCCGTGATTTCCAACAAGAATGTCAAATTTGGACTCGTCTGACCATAAAACACTATTCCACTTTGAAATAGTCCATTTTAAATGAGCCTTGGCCCACAGGACACGACGGCGCTTCTGGACCATGTTCACATATGGCTTCCTTTTTGCATGATAGAGCTTTAGTTGGCATCTGCTGATGGCACGGCGGATTGTGTTTACCGACAGTGGTTTCTGAAAGTATTCCTGGGCCCATTTAGTAATGTCATTGACACAATCATGCCGATGAGTGATGCAGTGTCGTCTGAGAGCCCGAAGACCACGGGCATCCAATAAAGGTCTCCGGCCTTGTCCCTTACGCACAGAGATTTCTCCAGTTTCTCTGAATCTTTTGATGATGTTATGCACTGTAGATGATGAGATTTGCAAAGCCTTTGCAATTTGACGTTGAGGAACATTGTTTTTAAAGTTTTCCACAATTTTTTTACGCAGTCTTTCACAGATTGGAGAGCCTCTGCCCATCTATACTTCTGAGAGACTCTGCTTCTCTAAGACAAAGCTTTTATAGCTAATCATGTTACAGACCTGATATCAATTAACTAGATGTTCTCCCAGCTGAATCTTTTCAAAACTGCTTGCTTTTTTAGCCATTTGTTGCCCCCGTGCCAACTTTTTTGAGACCTGTAGCAGGCATTAAATTTTAAATGAGCTAATTAAGTGGATAAAAGTGTAAAATTTCTCAGTTTAAACATTTGCTACGTTATCTATGTTCTATTGTGAATAAAATATTGGCTCATGTGATTTGAAATTCCTTTAGTTTTCATTTTATTAAAATTTAAAAAACATCCCAACTTTTCCGGAATTCGGGTTGTACTATAATTGATAAATTTGGATTTCCATCAAAGATCAATGCATCCCAATGTTTTTAGGCCTCTAGTTTACAGTATTACTGCTAACAGATGTTGCTTCAGCTTTCATGGAGTGACTCTATTAACATGTGATAAATGGGAAGGAGCAGCTATTCTGGCAGTTCAGAGGAAACCTGGTGTTTGAAGTGGACAGAGGTTGTAACCTCGCTGGGTCTGGCTTTGGAAGGATACTGTATGCTTTTTTAGGAACAATGAGTCTTTCTTTCTGTGCCTCTGTAACTCTCTCTAACTCCATGACTGTTTCTCTGTATTTTTCTGGCAGTTCAGGCATGTGCATCTGCAAGAGTGGAGTGCATGGGGACAAGTGTCATGACTGCCGCCCAGGCTTCTCGCGGGCGAACAGCACTTGGTGCCAACCATGCCAATGTAATAATCAAAGCAGCTACTGCCACCCACAGACAGGTGAGCCACCCACATGCACACAACAAAAGTAGTAAAAGAAGCCAGAACACTGTTTTGCATTCGTTTATCACACAGAGATCTCTGTTTAGAGTGTAGTTGAACCTCAATCTCCAGAAACTTCCTGTTATCTATCTAATTAGTCATATAACTGATGCTTTTATCCAAGTACATTTATTACAGTGGCAAATCCCAGAACCCCTGGAGCAAATTTAGATTAAGTGTGAGATTAATATGTTCACGGATCGCCCCTTGCAAGGATTTAACTAGTAATGTATTGACTAATCAATGGTATCAGCTGATTTATAGTCATTTACTGGGCAGATTGCAAATTTTCTAAAAACATACAATGATCAGATCTGAGTATTTTTTTTTCTGTATTTATACAGATTTAAGCATTTTCCAACCTGGGAAGTATGACACATATATCTCTCAATATGTCCTTAAACAATAACTAAACAAACTGAAGAAGAAGAAAAACCACACACACAAAAAATGTATTTGTTTTAAATGAACGGATTGTTTCTGACAGCACTACAATAGCTAGTGTACTAATAATAATACACCAATAATACATCTAGCAGCTGTTTGCAGGACACCCTTACCATGTCAGCCAGTTTAAAATTCAACACCCGCCAAGTGCCAAATGCAAGTAAAAAATTGGTTGTTGGTTAGTATATAAAGGAGTATTACTCACCATTTGGTCCAATTATCAAATTGCAAGGTCTGCGTTTTAAATATACAAGTATACACTCTTAAAAATATAGGTGCATAAAAGGTTCTTTATAGTGATGCCATAGAACAACCATTCAGTCAAAGGATCTTTAAAAAATCAGAACCTTCTTTTGCCACAAAGAACCTTTTGCGAAACAAAGTTTCTTCAGATGTTAAAGGCTCTTTATGGAACCATTTAGACAAAAATGGTTCTTCTATGGCATTGTGAAGCACCTTGATTTCTAAGAGTGTACAATCTGATGCTCTGAATGCTTTAAAGTAGCATGCGCCATTCTGTTACTTGCGAGGAGCTCATGAACCTTTGATTTAGTGTCTCTGAGTGTCTAAATAAGTTTGGGACAGAGTTAGAAAAAGCTTTTATACGTCAAAATAAAAGTTTGTTTAACATTTGAAAGCAAAAAACTGAAGGCAGCCATAAAAATTAACAATTGTAATTTTACTGTAAAATAAATTAATATTAACTGTTTTTTTATATATACAGCACAGTAGATGGTGGTTGGTTAAAAGTGATAGCAGAGTTCCAAAACATAACTTAAAAATTCGGCTTTTTTAATAAATTATGCATAAAAGCGAGCAATGTAACAATATTACAAGCCTCCAATTCCATTATATTTGTTGTTATATCACAATAATTGTTTGCATTGTTTCTTACACTGCCTTTGTTGCCCCTAGAGACTGTTCTTATTATAAATTATAAACCATTTATATAAAGGATATAAAAAGGCTTTTGTTGTGTCAGTCCACTGCAGTAACCAAAGACGGGTGTTGATGCTGATGCGCAGCAGCCATGTCATCACTCTAACTAATCAACTGCACATAAGCACTTCCTGCTGCTGTATGCACTGACAGCACTGCAGAGCTTTAACCCATACTGTATCTCTCTCACCACACAAGCTGTTCAGTTTTTTAAACACACAGGGGATTTCAAACTTGTTTTCTAAAATGTAAAGGCAGGGATTTATTTTCTAACCCGGGATCTTTATAAATATGTGCCTGTGGTTTCATTTCTGCAAAATATTACATGGCTTCTTGCACGTTTAACACACTTTCAAAGTGAAATGTCCAGTGAGTGGAATACATATGGAGCTGATTATGTGATGATTCAATGCAGTCTGGTAAATGCGTTTTGAGGAAAAAATGGAACTGCATTAAAATTTTGTCTTTATTTATTGATAATATGCTCTATAATCAATATAAAGAATAAGATGGGTATATGTACTATTTTGGAGTTTTGAAAATGTAGGTAGAGGTGTGTATTTGAGCCTGAGTTAGTACAGAATAAACCCCCTCCCTGAGTCTAGTGGGTCCCTGGACTCCAATTTGAAAATCCCAGTCTTCAGATACTTTCTGTATCCTCCAGGCAGTTTTCATATGTAATGAAGATTGTCCAGTAATCGCTCACTGTGCTTTTAAAGGCTTTTCTCTTAAATATGAATATTGTGTCATCATTTACTCGCCCCTCATATCATTAAAAACCCCATAATTGGCAAACCATGAGGGTTAATATATAATGACAAAATTTGTATATTTTGGGTGAACTATCTCTTTAAGAAAGACATGTTGTTATGTCAGATCACGTTCAGAATCTGTTTTTGTCCTTATTTACTTTTTGTGGCAAAGGCTGTTGAGAGGTTTGAGCATTGCTGTACAAGAATCCATCAAGTGTCATTTTGCTGATGTATTTTTTCACTCTCTCTTTCCATTAGCTGATTTTCTGTCAGATATTTTTGCTGTTCAGTGTTCGCTTTACCAGCCTGATATAATTTTCAAATTTTCAGTATCCAGTGTTACCTTTAGAATTAGCTTTTTCTCCAAAATTCTGGTTAAGTAGGAACATCATTTTTATAATGACAGTTTGGAACAGAAGCCTTACATCTCAAATATATATATATCATCAAATATCAAAAAAAAAATATATATATATATATATATATTATATATATATATATATATAATATATATATATATATATATATATATATATATATATATATATATATATATATATATATATAATTTTTTTTTTTTTTTTTTTTTGGTCTGTTTTTGATATTTGATGCATTGTCCCTATAACTGTCTGTGCTTTTCCCCTAGCATGCATTTGTGCCACTCCAGCAGTGTTTAATGTTCCTGTCAGCATGCTCTCTGCTTTCTAAAAGCCAATAATGTACATACGCAGACAAGCACCAGAGAGCCTCCATTACCTTTCTGCCATTACGTCAGATACCACAGCAGGACTCAAACTGTCCCAACCAGTGCCTCCGAGCCAGTGAATCTTGCCAGTCGTATGTCCTTGCAGTGAGACGAAGGGATATTGTTACATTAGTTCAGCACAATTTGAGCTATTGAGGAGAACCAGGACCTCTGAATGTGTATCTTGTCTCTCTTTGGTCTTTTCTCCTCACCATTCTTAGCTTAAACATGTCATCTTGTTACACCTTTTAGACCTGAAATAATCCTGTTTCCTGCCTGGTTTCCCAGATCAGCCATTGTCAATACATTGGTGCATTCATTTTACATTTCCACAGCAGAGGTTTCATCTTCAAAAATTACATTCCTGTTCACTGTGATGCAAAAAGCATCAAAGCCTTCACTGCTAGTTGTATTTAATATGCCATTTGTGACCATGAACCACAAAAACAGTCTTACAGTAAGTCACTGAGGTATATTTGTAGCGATAGCCAAAAATACATTGTATGGGTCAAAATGATTGATTTTTCTTTTATGCCAAAAATTAGTAGGATATTAAGTAAAGATCATTTTCCATGAAGATATTTTGTAATTTCCTACTGTAAATATATAAAAACTTGATTTTTGATTGGTAATATGCATTGCTAAGAACTTAATTTGGACAAATTTAAAGGCGATTTTCTCAATATAGATTTTTTGCACACTCAGATTCCAGATTTTCAAATAGTTGTATCTCAGTCAAATATTGTCCTATCATAACAAACCATATATCAATAGGAAGCTTATTTATACAGCTTTCAGATGTATACATCGTAATTTAAAAAACAAAAAAATACCTTTATGACTGGTTTTGTGGTCCAGGGTCACATTTGTCAACAGCATGATAAACATTGATATTTTAAGCTCCCTCAGGTCTTCTGGTGAAGTTAGGGGATTAACTACAAAATTTTAAAAATTGTAACAACTTTTTAGATTTAAGTTGAACAGTCGAGCTCAGGCTTTGTGCATTTATCTACAGACCTCTCAAACATGAGGACTTTCTGTCCTGGCTAAATCTAGCAGGTGTGGCCTGTACTTCTCTCACTAAGTTTTCAAACAAAGCTGTGTTTAGTTCAATAAATAGCTGCCTAATCAGTGAAATTATTCCATACAGCTTGAAACTACAGTGTTGACCCATTCAATTGAAACCTTCAACCCACATTCCAAAACACATTTTCCCTTTGGCTTTCAAACAGTATTACAAAAAAAAAACTTTTTTAGTTTTCAGTACATGTCGCAGTATAGAGTCTGCTCCTCTAGATCTTTTTGTTGTCTGTGAACTCTAAAATCTTTTCTGGACCTTAACATTGCTTTCGACATAATCATTCATGCAATTCATTGTATTGTGGTTGACATTCATTTGCTCCACTGCAATAATCCAACATTACACCTCTGAGATCTTCAGACAATCCCAGTTAGACTTGAAGAGTGATTGTGCCCTTGCTTCAGGGCTGTGAAGCATTTCAGAGTATTTTGCCCATTGCTATTGATTTATCTAAAACCCTGTCTATAGATAACCTTTACTCTTTGGTCTGTGCAAGAGCTTTACTATTGAATTGAATGTTTTATGTGTAATACTTTGTCTTATTGTTTGTTTTGATTTTGACTTATTGTTCTTTTTGTATAATGTAAATATCATTATAATATTTATTGATGTTTTGAATTTGCTTATTTTATTATATTTTCAGTTATTTATTTTTTAGTTTATTTTTTGTTGTGTTTTTGTCATTTAGGCTTTTTAGTTGTTGTTTTTTTATATATAGCGCTTTAATTGATGTTTATTTAAGTTTTTGTTTTATGTATATTAGTACCTAAACTTACATTTATTTCAGTTAATTGTAAAGGTAGGATTTCCCATTTTCGTTTTAGTTTTTTTAAAGGTAAGCTTGTAGTGTAATAATATGGTTTTAATAAATGTACAACATTTTATATCAGCTTTATTTCAATTACCGAAAACAATTTAATAGTTTTAGACCCCACTGTCAGACAATGAACTACACTTGGGTAATTTCACATGTGCATTGCTTTTGCTCCATGTTTTTCCAATTTCTTTAATCTGACCCATTAAAGGTGTTCAGTCCAGGCACGTGTTCTTAGGTTAATTAGGTTAATTGAACATTCTAAATTGGCCCCGGACATGTGTGTAAAGACAAGACTTGTGTATGGATCGACCATGAATATAGCCATAAATGCTGGAATGGCGTTAAGAAATAAACAAGCAAACAAACTTTTACTTATTTACAGGCTATGCATGTGTTTGATTTTCTCACACTTGTCTTCATAATCACACTCATGCATACACAGACACTCAAACTCATTAATGTGGCTCATTATTCCTCCTCCCAGTTCAGTGAATTCCTGGCCAGCATCATAATGGTGATTTGTGGACTCACACTGTATATTAACAGCTTTATTTCACCAGTGTATCCTGTCCCTCTATTCAGTAACAGTGCTGCAACTGCCAAAGAAGTTATATTTGAGCTAAGTTGACAGTTTTCAGGCTTAATTGAGTGTGATGAGATAAAACAGACCAGATAGCACACAACAATAAAAGGCAATAAACAGATAACACTCTTTCTATTGTATTGTCTTTGCTTGCTACACTGCAACCAGTGTAGTATGTATGATTCACAAACCACCAGCTATGAGCCAGTTAAATGATCAGCCAGTCAAAAAGACAAAACAATTTACTTTGAATTAGTCAAATTACACGCTCAGTCCGTGAGAGCAATTACTATTTATCATCTGACACAATGACTAAATGTGTGTGGTTTTTAGTTACAGATACACATCCACAAATAGGTTTTATTATAATAAATTGTATTTTAATTGTATTGTTGGTTTAATAAGGCTGCGAAAAACACTATAGGAAACATTGCATATATTTTGTTCATGATTATTCATCTGATTCAGCTATCGTGTTAATGTAAATACTTTATCATTGATTGTTTTCCTGACTTTCTGCTCTTGCTTCCCTCTGACCCCTGTGTCAGTCTCCTGTTATGAAACGAAAGAGGGGTTAGAGCTGGACCAGGGGGATTGTTTGCATAAGGCTTCATCTGTGGACGCACATCCGTCTTCAATACAGGAAACAGCATTTGAACACTAATGATCCTCCTCCTGCTTTACTGTCTGGCCCTGGAGACCCAGTGGTAAAACACATAGTTACACACACACAGTTGAGTGGGTCTGACAGCAGCCCATCTTTTCAAACACGCATACACAGCCTCTTTGATCTGTGTGCTTACAGCCCTGAGTTGGAGCTCTGTAGTGTTTGCTTTATCTTGTTCTTAAGGAATATGTTTCTGCTTTCATCCCAAAAATGATCGAGGCAAATTGCTCTGCCTCGAAGCCTCTTTTAATTTATTTAAAATCTCACGTCAGGTTCTTTCGCAATGATTTTTTCAATGTGACACAACGCGTTTACGTCACCCACAACGCGGAAGGAGACACGAGCGCTGCATCTGAAATCGCATACTGTCTGCAAGGAGTCAGCAGTGTTTTGATTTGAGGGCACGGGCAAACGTAAAGAGAACGTCGTGGCATGTGTCCATTGCAAGATAAAGCTGGCGTACCACAACTAGGGCCCTATGATTTCCGCAATGCAGAAAACGCGGAGGGAATCATGGAATCCAATCATAAAAACGTAATTTACAGTTTAACGCGGAATGGCATGGAATTTGCCAAATTTTGAATGAATTAATCCAAAAATAGGTCATTGCACTTACATCAAATCACGATATGGACTAATATCTGTAAATATTAAGCCGGAAATGTTTATTATACATTTAATTATATATGTTTACATTTTATTAAAGCTGTACAACTGTAAGTAGTATTTTGCAGCAGTGGTATTTTGGTATAATGTAAAACAACGATTTGAAACAAATATGATGTTATTTAATATAAAATTATGCAGGTGTCGCTCTGAATTTGAACAGCGCCCTGTGTCGTAGCGTGTCTCCGCGGACAGAGACAGAATTGTTCCGCCAGTGTGCATACACTCCTAGAAAACAATGTGTTTGAATATTAAAGACGTGGCACTGTGCTTCTCGTCCGGTGTGTGACTCTCTTTAGAATGTCTAGTTACATATGTGCAATGCTGATTATATTTCATTAAATGAATAGAATGATTTAATATGTTAAAACGATTAGATAGAGAATTCATGCACAACATTTTGGACTACTTTGTAAGGAAGTGGCACACAGAATGTTTGTACTGCAGACAGGAATAATACAAAATCTTAGTGAGGTTTACTATTACTGTTAAATCAGAAGAGCAATTGTAAAAAGAAAAAATACTATAGACTTGTGTCTTGGAACAAAAATATATTAAAAATTAGCAATCATTGCCATCTGAAACCATTCAGAACATTAGCAGTTGAACAATGGTATTGTGTTGTTGAGTTTTGAACAGCCAAGCATCACTCACTCATTTCTTCAGGAAAAACAAAAATCTACATTTGTTATGCAGTGTATTTGTGAAAAGTAATTTATTTTTTGACTGCACAGCAAGTGGCAGATGAGACAAATGATCCTGAAAAAAATAAGTCACCTCGTTGCCTGACTGTCTATGATATTGTTGTGTCGGATCAAATGTTATGAAGTCAATTCAGATTTTGCCATCTGGTGCAAAAACACAAAGGCTGCGTTCTTTATCATGCAGAGATGATCAAACGAGCGTAAATGTTCATGATGATGACAGCTGTACAGAAACTCATAGTCAGCTGATTACTAGTGTTGCTGCCTACACCTGTGCAATGCAGTTTTTCTTTAATTTTGACTGTTGGTTGGTTAATTTGTGTCATTAATCTTTCTCTATCTGAGGTAATTGCTTACTGAGCACTGCAGCGGTCCCAAAACGTATTTGGACATTGATGCCGCAATTAAAAATGTATGAATATGATGAATTGCTTATGCTCCTCAATTGTAAGTTGCTTTGGATAAAAGCATCTGCTAAATGTATAAAGTAGAGCTGCACAAAGTAATCATATTTTGTTGTATTTCTTTGTAGTAGTTTGATATCTAATAAAGTGACTTTAATACATATTATATGTACAGGATTTGGGCCAGAAGTGTTGCTTTGTTTAAAAAAAAGGGATAAAAGAACAGCAAGAACAAGAAGGTTGCTGTACAACAGAGAAATCTATTTTGGACATCAGTAGCACAGGTGTTCATCAGCATGTGAATCAGAGGATCACTGTTACATGTGAAAATGCTGTCAGATCCTGTTCCAGCTCCAGAACAACACCTCAATCCTCACTCAGTCTTTCTTCTGCCGTTTCATCCCGCTCATTTATTACTGTATAGTGTATTTGCTTTTTCTCTCAGGCTCCAAGAAGGAAATCATGACTCGTTCATCACCTGCAACAGTTTTCATCTGGTCACTTTTCCCAATTAGAAACTGCACTATTGATGTACATGTTAGGTTGAGCTTGTTGCATAGTAATCAGAGGAATGCCATGCAATGCGTGTGTGTGTGTGGTTTCTTGTACTTCCTCTGTGATTATGCAATCACTTATTGAAATGGTCTCTTTATACTTGGCTTTCAAACACCATTTCAAATCAATTAAATAAAAGCCCTTCAAACCACTTAACCCGTAAAGAGTTCACTTGAATATCATTGGCACATACAAAAAAACTCATTAAAGTTTTAATGCGTTTTATTTGTTTTCACAGCTCCCTTTTAGTGTTTTGTCATTAAGTTTGCACATGCTCTGGGAGGGTGCTTCAGGTTTGTTATGTCTACCTTGTTTAAACTTCGTTTCCCTCTCCTCAACCTTACTGGACCAAAGTCCTGTCAGTCACAGCTGTGTGTCTGTTTACTCAACCCTCTCTCCCTCCCCCTGTTCTTTCAGGCAACTGTGAGAACTGCCAAGGCAACACCGAAGGATCCAGTTGTGAAAAGTGCAGGTATAATTTCTACCGAAGGCCTGGTTCTCTTGTGGCAGAGCCCTGCATCCCCTGCCCTTGCTCCAGCGTCACCTCCACAGGCAGCTGTGAGCTCGGTGAGTCCTTCCCACATGCACGTCAGGCTTGTGTAGCCCATAATAGCATAGCCTGCTAACATTATTATCAAGCTCTTATTGGCCACTGCTGTAGGAATTTCAGAGGAGATTTCCACATCTGGGATACGTGGAGTACCCCGCTCTCATCTGTTTTGGATTATGTGTCTTGCATCATTCTGGCCAAGCTACTGCTGTCTGAATTTCTGGGTGGGTGGACTGAGACTTTTAAGAGAAGAGAGGATTATTTTAAGTGAAAGTGAAACTGGAAACTTTTTTTTCTCTCCTCTCGGGGCCTCCACTCTGAACTAAACCCTCACAGGATATGTTTATGAAATGTACTGTAAAGGCGTGAATGAATGGGAGAGTTTCTTGTGTCATATTCAGAAAGTGTTTTAAACAGTCCAACCCACAGAGCAGTGCTCTGTCTCTCTAGGCTGATTTTATTTGCCATATGTTTGTGAGGAATTGTGTGATATTTCTTTGTTGGTGTGTGGAGGGGTTTCTGGGTTTGCTGACTGCAGCAATGTTCTTGCAGCCTTGCAAGCTGATGTAAGGTAGGACCTGACAATGGATAAATACCACATGGACCAGCAAAAGGGCAGCTGTGTGTTCAGTGTTCCCAGATAATACAGTAGTATACATCACAAATGCAGCCATACAGTGTAGCTGCTGTTTTGCGTAACAGGAGAAACATTATAACATGCAATATAAGAATTACAATCAAAATTGTATTTTTAATTTTATTTTAGTAAAGATTATTTTTAAAGATTATAAAAAGAAAATGTAAAAAAATTAAAACTAAGATTGATCTTATTATTATTATTATTAACTACCACTCAAAAATGTGGTGTTGGTAAGATTTTTTTTCCTAACCAAGGCTGAATTTATTTAATCAAAAATACACTAAACATTATAAAAAGTTTTCTGTTTTAGTATATTTTAAGATGTAATTTATTTCTGTTATGGCAAAGCTACATTTTCAGCAGCTGTTATTCCAGTCACGTGATGTTGATTAAACGCTCAAGAAACATTTATTTACTTTAAAACACTTTATAAGAATGTTCTGTTATACAGAATGTGAAATAAAAATTCTTAATAACAATTTGTAATTTTAATAATTTGTAAGTTGTATTTTTTTATATTTTGTAATTTTGCAAGTTTAGTAAATATATATATATTAGTGCTGTCAACGTTAACGCGTTAACGCATGCGATAAATTTTTGTCTGGTTTAACGTGTCAAAATATTTAACGCAATTAACGCAGCATCTGTATTTTCTGCCATCCGTTGGCTAGCTTTACATTATATGATCACGCTCTTATTCATTTAAATGCTTTTAAACATTTCAAGCGCGGCAAGACAAAAGAGAATGCGCTGTCTGTGAATGCCCTTATGTGACACATACACACGTACACACACACACACACACACACACAATGCATAGACAGGGCGCCAGAATCCAGTTCTCTTAAGCGCTTGAACTAACAATAAACATCCCAAAGTGCCAGTTTTGTCGATTATCCTCATAAGAGCAATCTTAAATGATTTATATAAAGTCTAAAATGAACAAAAAGAGTTGTGAGAGAATGAGGCGAGATCCATAGACAGTATATAAACGGTGAGATCCACGTGTCTGTCTGCTCTTAAAGGGACAGCAGCCAATAAAGCTTCCTGTCAGTAAAGTTAAAAGAACAAAGGGAACAGAGAAAATGACTCGCTGCTCTTGACTAAATACCTTTTGTAGCTTTAATAAGGATTAACCATTTAATTTATAGTTTATGCAGTGCAGACTGCATATAACTTTGATAACTTTATTAAATTTCTGTATATTTCCCAACTGTTAAGACAGGAAGGGCAGGAGTAAACATGACATTTATTATGGGTTTATGTTAGCATTGTTTTAAGTTTACTTAAATTAAAAACTGTTATATTTTTGAAGCCTAATAATAAATGTAAAAAAAAAAAAAAAAAAAAATCAGTAGCTGTATTAATATCAGTAATACTGGCCTTCATTCATAAAAAGATGTCATTTAAACAAGTATTTAAATTTAACTGTGAAATTATTACATTAAAAAATATATTAAAAACGTACAAAAACATTTCTTTTTTTATTGCGATTAATTGCGATTAATCACAGAAAAAATTTGTGATTAATCTAGTTAAAGTTTTTAATCGATTGACAGCACTAATATATATATATATATATATATATATATATATATATATATATATATATATATATATATATATATATATATCTGCCCCAAATTGTTTAACTGCTGTGTATTTTTATTTGATTTATTACATGTGAAAACAAAAATACACATTTATTTTATGGCTACAGTACAAATCTGCAATAAATACATTTTATGTAGTACCCACTGTTTCTGAATCAGAAGTGACTATTTCCCCAAACCAAGCACTTGTAATCAAAGGCCATTTTCTGCCATCTATACCATAATGCCATACTAACGATTACCTGCTCTGGGATTTGAGGCATCTGGTCTTATTTGTGGTGTGGTTCTTTCAGGCCTTTACAGTCTTTGTTTGCATCTGGAAAATTATGGTCATAAAACTAATCTGGAGGTTAAACAGTTTTTCAGACAACTGTTATCCAAGATGACAGGTAAAGAATAATTGACGACAGGCTGTTGTATGATTGTAAAATAATGCACACCCGAGGTGGTGATGTGGCCATATTGCGAAGCGGAGTACGTTATTCAATATATAATTCAATGGACCTAAATCAATTATTCCACTTATACTACGGTTATCGTAGATATTGTATTTCAAGACATTCGTCAGGTTCTAGTCCTTAAAACGCTTTACTATATTTAGATAGTTCACTATATTTATTTGTTTGGCCGTGTCATTGTGGTTTTGGTTTCGCTGTTTTAGGCTGTACAGACTTTTGGAATAACTGAATTCATTAGGTGAAGTGATATGGACATGTAATGTCAAGACCTGCCTTTAACTACTTTAACCATGCATTTCCCTGAAAATAATTTCACACCTTAGAACAATTGTCAGCCAATCAGATATAAGTATTCAACAGCACGTAGCATGTCATTTGAAAAAAAAAAATCCAGTAATATCTTAACCATTCATATTTGCACAACTATTGTTGTCTTATTCTACTAAATAGAAGTACAGCTGTGTAAACAATTCCATCTTAGCTCTTGGTGTGTATTTAGCATTGTAAATGAATTAGCATTGTTTTTATGGCTCATCAGCATAACTCAAAGCACACATATAATAGAAGCTGTATTTGGGCTCTTACATGTGATTTAAGAGCAAGCCAGCATGCCTTCCCAGAGCACTTTCTACCTCCCCCTTTTTTCCAGTTTGTCTGCTGTTGATTAGGTGTAGCAACTAATAAACAACATTTTGAGATTATACATCCTCTGACAAAACTTAGCTAATGAATAATTTATGTGGCTTGAATCCTCAATCAAAAAGTATGGCTTCTTGTAATGAGAAAACCGTGTGAAAAAAGAGAGCGTGTTTATCATGCCTGTATCCCAAAAGCGGCCCACACTGAAATGGGAACTACAGGTTCAGCCTTTGAGGATTAGTGATTATGGTAATGGAATGCTAATAACCAGCACAGTCAGGACAGTGGCTGATTAGACGACAGACCTTATTTTATTCTGCCCGTAAATCCCTGATGATGCAGCCTGATGAGGTACAGGGGAGCACATGAGTGTTAAATGAATTCCTCATTTACTCATCAAGGCCACACTTTTATTAACAGAACTGCCTGAAGACTGAATATACCATCAGCCGGCCTCTATATTACACTGCAGGCTCACTGGATGTCTCTATAGTGCTTACTGGGGGAACTGTGTTTTACTAGGATCTAAACAATGGAAATATATCATAATGTCAAGCACCAGCAAGAGGACAAAAGTGATTAATTCACGCATGTGCTGCTGTAAAGGTCACTCAGCACAAGAGCAGAGCACATGGCTTAGATCATTAGTTTACATCCTACATTGCACCATGGGAGGCATTAGCTCTGCTGCTGTTATTGAAGGGTTGCTGGTTCAAGTCTCAGCATTTGAGAGACTGATGAAGCTCTAGGTGAGCAATTGCACCCGTTTGCACGCTTCATGTCCTACTGTAGCTGTGTTTTTGAAGAAGAAACTGCTACTGTATAACGAGTGCCAGTGCCATAAGCCAAATACAAGATTTGAAGCTGTGTCTTGGCAAACATTATACTGCTCTTTTAGGATTTATGTGATGGATCAAAGCCAGAATGGTTCTTTATCAAGTTTTCATCTGATGTTTTAATTGCCCTCATCATAAAGATAGGATCAGTGTAATTATTAACACTACAGATTTCTGCTCTGGGATGGTGTGGTATCATCATTTAAAAATCAAATTTAAAGCAAAGTTGTGAAATCAAACACCCAATATTCAGTATTAGTGTGAGAGTGGGAGCAGAAGACCGCTCATAACACAACCTGTTTGACTTATGTAGTCCAGTTTTAGTCACCGTCCGACTGGTGCTCAGGGACTCTTTCTCTCTTCCTCTCATTGTGTCCATGGTCATCTACAGTCTGGATGCATCTCTCAGCACTCACAGCCAGAAGCTCTTTGCTTAGATCTCATCACAGCAAACTCTTATGCCAGTGTTGAATGTTGAGTGTAAATATGCTAGTTTGTTTCTTTCCCATGGTGCCACATACAGTATAGTATTACAACCCGAATTCCGGAAAAGTTGGGACGTTTTTTAAATTTTAATAAAATGAAAACTAAAAGACTTTCAAATCACATGAGCCAATATTTTATTCACAATAGAACATAGATAACAAATAACATAGATAGCAAATGTTTAAACTGAGAAAGTTTACAATTTTATGCACAAAATGAGCTCATTTCAATTTTGATTTCTGCTACAGGTCTCAAAATAGTTGGGACGGGGCATGTTTACCATGGTGTAGCATCTCCTTTTCTTTTCAAAACAGTTTGAAGACGTCTGGGCATTGAGGCTATGAGTTGCTGGAGTTTTGCTGTTGGAATTTGGTCCCATTCTTGCCTTATATAGATTTCCAGCTGCTGAAGAGTTTGGGGTCGTCTTTGACGTATTTTTCGTTTAATGATGCGCCAAATGTTCTCTATAGGTGAAAGATCTGGACTGCAGGCAGGCCAGGTTAGCACCCGGACTCTTCTACGACGAAGCCATGCTGTTGTTATAGCTGCAGTATGTGGTTTTGCATTGTCCTGCTGAAATAAACAAGGCCTTCCCTGAAATAGACGTTGTTTGGAGGGAAGCATATGTTGCTCTAAAACCTTTATATACCTTTCAGCATTCACAGAGCCTTCCAAAACATGCAAGCTGCCCATACCGTATGCACTTATGCACCCCCATACCATCAGAGATGCTGGCTTTTGAACTGAACGCTGATAACATGCTGGAAGGTCTCCCTCCTCTTTAGCCCGGAGGACACGGCGTCCGTGATTTCCAACTAGAATGTCAAATTTGGACTCGTCTGACCATAAAACACTATTCCACTTTGAAATAGTCCATTTTAAATGAGCCTTGGCCCACAGGACACGACGGCGCTTTTGGACCATGTTCACATATGGCTTCCTTTTTGCATGATAGAGCTTTAGTTGGCATCTGCAGATGGCACGGCGGATTGTGTTTACCGACAGTGGTTTCTGAAAGTATTCCTGGGCCCATTTAGTAATGTCATTGACACAATCATGCCGATGAGTGATGCAGTGTCGTCTGAGAGCCCGAAGACCACGGGCATCCAATAAAGGTCTCCGGCCTTGTCCCTTACGCACAAAGATTTCTCCAGTTTCTCTGAATCTTTTGATGATGTTATGCACTTTAGATGATGAGATTTGCAAAGCCTTTGCAATTTGACATTGAGGAACATTGTTTTTAAAGTTTTCCACAATTTTTTTACGCAGTCTTTCACAGATTGGAGAGCCTCTGCCCATCTTTACTTCTGAGAGACTCTGCTTCTCTAAGACAAAGCTTTTATAGCTAATCATGTTACAGACCTGATATCAATTAACTTAATTAATCACTAGATGTTCTCCCAGCTGAATCTTTTCAAAACTGCTTGCTTTTTTAGCCATTTGTTGCCCCCGTGCCAACTTTTTTGAGACCTGTAGCAGGCATTAAATTTTAAATGAGCTAATTAAGTGGATAAAAGTGTAAAATTTCTCAGTTTAAACATTTGCTACGTTATCTATGTTCTATTGTGAATAAAATATTGGCTCATGTGATTTGAAATTCCTTTAGTTTTCATTTTATTAAAATTTAAAAAACGTCCCAACTTTTCCGGAATTCGGGTTGTAAAAGGATTGTGTTTTAGTGTAAGCCAGCCTGCCCTAGAAAATTCCACTATAATGAAATACAAAATACTGTGTGTAGATACAGTTTTAATATCATCAGAGAGATAAGAAATTAATAAATGCTTTACAAAAAAATGTATATTTCAAATAAGTGGAAATCCTGTGGGGGAAAACTATCACTGTTTTCATCAAAATAAGAGTAGCACATCTGTTTTTATTCGTAATAACAAGAAATGTTTAGTAAACATAAAGTCAGCATATTAGAATGATTTCTGAAGGATCATGTGACACTGAAGATTGAAGAATGACTGGCACTGAAAATTCAGCTTTGCATCACAGAAATAAATTACATTTTAAAATATTCCTTGCTCTGCTCTTAGGATGCATTGTCATTATATTGTCAGAAGGATAAGGGCCCCCATGGGTGCAATGATACACACAATAGATAGGTGTCATACAGCAGGCATTGTGTCTTGTAGTTTCACTGGAATGCTGTTTTGACACCTTCTGCAGTATCTGAAGTAGTTTTTTTTTTTTTTTTTTACGCAGTCTATGCATCAGCATGTAAAAGATTTTGAAGTTGCTTTTCTGAATTCAAGTCATGTAGTGGAAACACTCTGAGGTCAGTTATTTGATCTCTATATATGGCTGGATTTGCTTTGCTTCAGTAATTCTGTTTGTCCATATAGCACTGTCTGATTTAACAAACGAATGCTGTCTCACTGACTGAGTGAATTAATAGTCCTGAACAGTGAAAAATTCCTTATTAGTACCTCCTGTTGTTACTGTGATATGGCCTTGACACTTTCTGTTGTGCCTTGTTAAATCAGAACCCTTGAGATTTCCAAAAACACATGATTTAGTGAGACCCTGTAGGTAGAGCAAAATTGACAGGCACAGATGAAGCTCTCATATCTGCCATTATAAATTCAAGTAGCATGAATAAATTCATAGCAAAATAGCATGCATCCTTTTAACACAAAACAAAAAAGAATAATGCAATAAGTAATGCTTTTGTTATGTATATAAAAACTTAGCCTATATAACACACCCTTTAATAGTCATTTTTATGTTAAGTTATCATGGCAAATGGTACACTACAGTGATTTAGCAGAAAGCTGCTAAAAGCTACACAGTTGCTGTAGCATTTAACTGGCATGTGAGTGTAGTTCAGATTCTCAACTGATATTTCTTCAGCAATTTGTAATGTAAAGTGGAACCTTTAGAACAGAGTCACTCTGCTCTCCTTGCCAGTGCTCAATTTCGTTAGTGAAATGCATGTTTGATTTGCATATGCTGGCTGAATTTGCATTGGAAATGACCTAGCACTGGTTGGCTTGTTATCTGCCATGCCGTGTCAGTTGCTATAATTTTGACTTTGATTCAGTAGTCTCTGAAATGTCTGCTGTTTGCCACTGCTATTTTCTTCATGTCCACCCTTGTGATAGACAGAGTGTTTGAGAGAGTGAAACATGCAGCGAGTTGTTGTTAAAAGACTAAGACAGGAAATCTTCATATATTTGTACTGTATATGTAATGTAGAATGCAGATAACTAATTTGACTCGTTTACTCTCCATTTAAGTTTGTTACTATATTATATTATGGTACATTATACACTCTTTATTCTTCACTGTATCTTCAGTGTGTATTTCATTTGTGAGTTTTTACTTTTCTTACTGTGGTCAGGAAGTGTAAAAACTGTTGGAACGACTGAAGCCCTTGAGCATGTCCATACCTGTTTGAGCTCGGTGCGTCAAACGTTGCGTGCGTCTGTGTGTACGCTCATGACGCTGAAAAAGCAACAAGGTTAAAGTCAGCACACTACGGAAGCTTCTGCCAGCGATACAATTATGAAATGGTTAAACATTGACTAGCCTCAATTCATACATTTTTGTCACGAGTCCGAGTCGCAGCTACATGAGGAAGCACATCTTTTGTGTTGCCGGAAATCTTTGTATACTCCCAACGTGTTGGGACATATATACTGCTAAGCACTCCTGAATTTTTTGTCAAGTTTGCTGTCACCAAAAGAAGTGGAAAACGACTTTCCAGAATAAACGCATACAGGTGAGACCAAACAAAAGAAGTCTCTGTTTGTGTTTACATTGATTTCACTCTGACCACCAACAGCTCAGCTTTTTTCTGTTTCTCTTTGTTCTTTCATTCTCTTGTTCTTTTAATTTGTGTGAATGTTCTGTAGTGAAATGATCATTTTAAGTTCAAAGAGTTCAGAGGAGCTCAAGCTCTTTGTCCCTAGGTGATTTTGCTTTTACTGTTGTGTGGATATATATCTAAATGGGCTCTTTTCTGCCTCGGTCACTCTCCATCCTCCATTGTGTCATTATCTTACCATGATGGTTATTGCCCTCATGCTTGAGAAATGTGGGAAATTGGTCCTTCTAGTGTAATATTCCCTGGATCTGTATCACTGCCTGGAGGTTTGGGTTTTATATCTTGCTGTCGGCCATATGCATGTGCTGAGTCTGGGCAAAAGGAGATAGGAGCGTCATAGAGCCCCCTGATTCACTGCCTCGCTCTGTATGTAACACACAAATTGCCTCTCTGCTAGATATATTTGATTCACAGCAGGTACTGCGTACAGTCTGTCTTATTGCGTCTCTCTCTCTCTCTCTCTTTTTGTATGGCTCAACATAGTTTTGCTTTAACTGTACCTTTCTTCTTTCCTCCTCCTCAGTTCCTACCTTTTACTTTTTCTTTTATTTTACCTCTGCTTCATTGGGCCAGGTTATAAAATCAATTCCTTCTCTAGTTCTGAACTCATGTATTTTTCCATCTATATTTGAATGGGCACATATATATTTGTTATATATTTGTTGTTGTTATTTTTTTAGCTTTTTATGGAGGAACAGTCCCCTTTGACTTTTGCATTCATGTCCTTAATTGTTATTGTTTAGAGATGCACTGGTGAAACAAAGGGCTGTCAGTGATTGCAAAGCCATCCTATCATTCAAAATGTTGTACACTACTATAGCAATCAGTAATTTTTAATTTTGCAGTCAGTACAATTTTCGTTTAAAAAAAAAATTATACTTTTATTCAGCAAAGATCCATTAAATTAATTATTTGTAATTTTACAAAAGATGACGACAAAAATGCTGCTCTTTTAAACTTTTCTATTCATCAAATGATCCTGGAAAAATATGCTTTTAGGAGAGCAACTTCAAATTCTCCCTGAAGAAAAAAATCAGTGAAGAAAATGCAAAAAAAAAAAAAGTTTACAGATTCTGTTTGGCCATGCCAATTATTTCTGCCAAAAGAAAGAGAGCGAGAGAAAAACATGTTTAGTTGAGGCTGCTGTGCTCATTAATGATTTTAAAAAGGGTCTCCTCTGGATCATCTCTTCTTTTTTTCTCCACAGAATGTAATCGCTTCTTATGAGTACTAGATGACAACTAATTTCTTTAGTGTCAGAAAATGAAATGTCCCACAATGTGATATTGCTCTTGAAAAGAATTTTGTCAGTTGCATTGCAATTGCAAGTACTTTAGAAAACACATACAATGCACTATACATTTCTCAGTAGATCCTCAGTACTTTCCAATCATCATGCTGGTTTTATGATATCATATCTGGTTGCAAGCAGTTTAATTGCAGTGGCAGGTCACACTATATACTGTACATCTACTTTCAGTATCAACCCTTCTGGTGACATTTCTTTCCAAAGAATACAGAAAAGTTTAACATTTTTGTGTTCTTAGCTGCACTAGAAATGGAAAAATTTAATTTACAGTATGCATTTATCACATTATAACATGCTTTATCATGCTTTCATCACTCCCTGTGGACAAGTGGCAGATTTCTAAAACATATTATACTCATTTTCTATTCCACTCTTTTACGTGACAAACATCAGTTGTTATCAGACAAAATGTTTATCTGTTTATCTGCAGTCATCCTCCCGAAAAGCAGGTTTTGAAGGAAATGTACTTTTGAAGACTTTAGACAGTAGTTTTTTTCTTTGTGTGCTTGAGGAAGAGTGTCTTCACTTTTTTTAATTTAATCTTAAGAAATCATCACCCCTTTTCTTAGGCCAGATTTCCCTGTTGTTTGAGTACTTGGTCTGCTATCAAATGCAAAGGGGAAAAAAAAACTTTGTGATAACATTTACAAAATGATTGGAGGTTAAAAGTTCATCTGACAACTGAATATAGGCTAATATAAACAAAGACTTCAGTTTCTCCTCACACTGTCCTCAACATCTTTAAAAGCTTCTGCCATCTCGTGGCCAAATGAAACATGTTCAGATGCCTTTGTCATAGCTGAAGTATTTTGGTTATTTTAGTGAAAATACCCTGTACTGTACTAAGAAGCTGTCTGCTTTGTAATTCATTCTATTTTGACAGAGTGAATCAAGTCTATAACCTTAAACTTCTTTTGTCTCTTTATGTGTTTAGACTCAAGTGGCCAGCCTTTCTGTGTCCAGTGCAAGCCAGAATACCAGGGTACCAACTGTGAGCAGTGTAGTGGTGGCTTCTACAACGCCGACAGCATCTGCCTTCCCTGTAACTGCAGCGGGAACGGAGACCCCCGCATTTTCCCTCGGATCTGTCACCCAGACACGGGCCACTGCTTGAGCTGCATCAACAACACTACGGGGCCGCACTGCGAACGCTGCGCAGAAGGCTTCACAGGAGACGCGCTCGCCAGGAACTGCACTCCTAAAGGTGAGAGTCTGCAGTAGTAAAGCTTCTAGTGATTTTTTTGCCTGCAATTGGGTATCATTTATTGAAATATTTTTTTCATTCGCATTATTGCGTCTGTACTTGGCATTCTTTTTTTATTACGTTCATTCATATAATTTTCAACAGTTCAGTTAAAGCTGTGACTCTAAAACCATCCTTTGTCAGTGCACTTCAGTACTGAAGAAAACCAATCAAGTGAACCAATCGAGAGAGGTTGAAACTGATTCCACAGATTAACTCTTTCTCGTGGACACACTGAGTCGCTTTCTCATGCATTTGGTGTAGTTTCGGTGATTCACTTACGAAATTGCAACATTAAATGCATCATGCTGATGTTATCCAGTCTTACGCTATAGACCGTGTTGAACAGGAAAGACCTGAACTTTTGATATTAATATATTTTAGCAACTATTTTAAGTGGTGATTGGAAAGTGATTTGCATGTTATTTGACTGTGGTTTTTAGAGAGGGGGAGAGATGATGTGCTGTAGAATGACCCAGTTCTGACTCAGAACATCCGTCTGTGTACACTGCTGATTCTATCAGTGGCATACTGTAAAAAGGACAGACCGTACATTCCCACAGGCAGGCTGACTCAGGCTGCCAAACAGTAAGCTTGGACCACAGGGTGAATATATGAAAGAGAAAGGAAGAAAAGAGTGATTTATCACTCCAGTAAGTTTGCCAGATCCTCACTCACTGTTCTTCAATTTTTCCACTCAGCCAACAATAATAACTCCTCTTCTGGCCTGTCTGAGCTCTGCTCCAGATGTTCTGCTGCTACAAAACAACCATGTTCCCGCTCACTGATAACGTCCCATTATAGAGGTAGCTGCAGTAATGGAGCTCCAAAAGACAACATAATGACTTTCAGTATTGACTTTCCAACAATGACTGAAATGTCTCTGATAAAGTGTTGTTATTCTTAACATAAAACGAAACTCAAACTTTTCCATTTTTGGTAATTAAAAATTCCAGCTGTCATAAAATAAAATATATATTTAAAAAATAATAATAATACTTTAATCTCAAAATTTCTTACAAATGTTGCCTTGGCAACAAAAATAAAAAAATAAACCTTTATTGAAATATTTTTATAAAACATGACTAAAGCACATACAATTATTAAAACATAAATTAAAAATAAAATCTGAAAATATAAAACTTGAAGCTAATAGGAAAAATATGAATGAATACTTTAACTAAAATAACACTGCATGATGAACCTTGAGAAATGGAACCTCAGAAAAACATGTTTTCTGAGGTAGGTTTTCACTGCGTATGGTCTGACATTGCCTGTTCTACTGAACAGATGGAATCGCTTCTTCCTGTGTACCTTCTACCAGTATGCAGCATCTGTTCTCTACATTACACTAGATCAGGGCTCCACATGGTACTGTTTTGCTGCTCTCACCCTTTTTCATTCCCTTCCTCTTAATCTTTTTCTTCATATCCTTTACTCTTTTTTGCTCTCTCTCTCTGTTTTTCACATGATAACTCACAGTTCAATAATAACTCTGTTTTGAGTGAGTCAGATGTTCATTCAGACTGATTAAAAGAAGTAACTTTTTTTTTTTAATGATTCATTAAAAAGAAATTATAATAATTAGCTTATTGTTCAGATCAATGCTTAATTTGGTTATCTGCATGCAGCCCACAATCTAATTTTCTTAGCAAATCATAGTAAAAAGGTTTTTTTTCCCCATTGCAATCAATGAACTCAAATTCACAAATGATATTCCGCAACAGTACAGTAATATCACTGGACAATCACTGGAGTTTAATTCAAAATTTAATTAATTGGGATATGATGCATGCCGTCTCAAACTGTTCTTCTCTCTCTCTCTCTTGCCCTGTCCATAGTTGTCCACACTACTCCTTCATCCACTACCCACTGGTTTCACTACACCACCATGACCTCCAGCCCCAATGCAACAGCACACTTCACCACCTTCTCCACAACTCTGCTGAGCAGCCTGGGCAGCTCCACCACCACAGTAACTCCGCTTCGGTGGAACCAGTTCAACATCATTGTCCTGGCTGTCATCATCATAGTCGTCATTGCTCTCTTAGCGGTGGTAGGTGGCGTGTACACTTACAGAGAATACCAGAACCGTAAGCTGAACGCCCCATTCTGGACCATCGAGCTGAAGGAGGATAACATTAGCTTCAGCAGCTATCATGACAGCATTCCGAATGCAGATGTATCGGGGCTTTTAGAAGATGAAGTTAGTGACATGGGCAATGGACAACTTGCTTTAACCGGTCCTGGTAGTTTGTATAAGGTGTAACTGATGTTCGTTCACAGAACCTGGCTTGCTACGTCAGTGCTGGCCTGATGCTTGGCAGAGTGGACCTATGGATATGTGGACCCCTGATTTATTTTTTCATTTCATGCTGATGGACCACGGACAAGGTTTTTCCAATGGACATAATGCAAACACTCACACAATCACTTCAGAGCAAGAAGACAAAGTAATGAATAAGGAACTTGAGCATTTAACTGAAAAGCCAAGTTAAACATCCTGCCTTGTTGAAGGCCTTGGCCAATTCCCAGCTGAAACATGTTTCCTTGCTTTGAAGAAGAGATGTAGAGACTAATTGACTAATGTGTGACAGAGTACTAGACAATGAAGCATGTCTGACTGAGTATTAATACAGCGACAATGAGACATGCATGATGTTTTATCACACGTGGATAGATCAATCAAATACATCTGCTTATTACCTTATTTGCATACTTGCAGTTATGTCCATTCTCACGTTCCCTTTGTAAATGCTATTTTCAATGCACAGAGTGGACCTTGTTTTTTTAACAAACGTTTTATTTTTTATTTTTATTTTCTATGTGTCGCTTCTTCCACGCTATTACAGGTGCAGGACTTTAGGGGGCGCCGTTACACTGGACCTGGCGTACATGCTAAATGGCAGAGGCTGAATTTTTTCTGCATTCTTTTGCATTTTTCTTTCCGGCAGGTGCTTTCTTGTCAAAGCAAATTGCACGAAGGGATGATTTGTTTTTATAAGGCCAAAGAGGATCTGTGTGTCAGTCTCGGATGGAGAGAGCCTGACTTATTCTCATCACGGTTTTACAACGGCAAAGTGGATTTAGAAGACTGTTTCATGGTGTATAGAATTGTACTTGTTTTATTTATTTTCCAGGAATTTTCTCCTTAGTCCGCTTTTCATTTGTGACTCATCATTGGCCACCTGTTAAAGGTGCCATGCCTTGTTGTGTGGACTTGACACAACTTGTCCGACTGGGAGAGTTTAAGTTTGGTTAATTTATTTAGACGAACCTCTCTCTCTCGTATTTATGGTTTAAGGTTTGTTTGTGTGAGTCGCAGAGGAGGGGAACATATATGATCAGATGAGCAATAATGCTTGATGGGTCCTACAGCCATACTGGACAGTAATCAATCACTGCCATTTGTGTAGCACAGGCTAAAACAAGTTGAGCAACTGGTTCAGTGATGAATAAGTGCACATGATTGACTGTGTGGGTGTATGTGGGTGCTGAGAGAGGTAATATAATATATTATTATTATTGGAATTGGATAAAAGAGTACAAAACGTAATGTCAGTCAGTAAGATAACACATGGGGTGTGTATAAATGAGTCTATTCTGGATAGGCGATTACCTGTACTTGAAAACAAGAGCAATAGTTAATCTGTGATTGTATGTCAGATGACTCTTGGGACATTTACTTTTAGCTCTCTCCCTACTTTCACCATCCTGAAGCTGTCTTTATCAGAGGTGTGTTGGTACAAAACTATGTAAATATTAGATGTACAGAATGGTTGTCATGAGGAGGCTGCTATTGTATTGGTACATATGACAGTGAGTCCTGTTTCTGTGAACAGCATACACATGTGCACACAGAGAGACTGATGTCGTAATGGTGTTTTAATCTTGCATATGTATGCATTGTGCATTATGCAAGGTGCACCACATTCACAACTAACTCTGTAAAAAAAAGAAATAAAATAAAAAAATAAAAGTCGGTTTTCCTATAACATGTGCTTTCATTATTATAATTATAATATCAACAGTCTGTTTCCTGACCAGCCGGTGCGTAGTGTGTTCAATAGAAAAAAAATGTTACATTTCACTATTTTATGTTGGATGCAAACATTTTTATATTTATTTGTTACTAGGCAAATTGTGGACACTGTAACACATTTCAATTGTATGGAAACAAGTATGGTTTTATTTTGGGCCAGAGCGAATGATGTTTTTATTATTTGATTTAATAATATGTTGAATTCATGTAGCTATTGTCTAATAATTCCATGAATTAGGTGTACATTTCAGACATCTTCATTATTTATCATAACCTGAAGTAGAATTGTCCAAACTCATTCAGTCTGATTTCTATTATGGCATCCCTACAACTAAAAAAACAGACCATTTTTATATGATGTCATTCAGATGTATCTATTTAACTATCTATTAATTATTCATTATCTATATTATTTTGTTTTTCAAACCAAACTAAAAACCAAACTGCATTTGTCCAAATGCATGAGCATTAGCATTTTGCATTAATGACATTAAGGTGATATCATTTTAAAGAAACAAAGTAAAATTATACCAGATGCATTTTTACATACTCTAGAAAACTATGACCTCATTATGTAAATCCCAAAGTCATCTGTAAATACTTCAGTTTGCAGTGTTCCTTTGGTGAGCCCACAAATATCAAGCAAAGGTTAAAGCATGACTCCTTACTTTTATGTACAGTAAACTATATTGCTCAGATCAGTTTCTTTTTTTCTGTTCAGTATAATCATCACTTTCATCTAGACCATGTGTTTCTGATGGCATCATCTGTGTAAAAATCGTGATGGTAGGAGCAATCAAGTAATTGCCTGACTTCAAAGGTTTTGTTTTTCTAACATATTTTAACATCTTTTATTGCATCATTTCAAATATTCATAGCACTCCTCCCTTACATAGCACGTTTGAGTTTAAGCAATATGCTGACGTGACATATTCAATAGCTGAGCTTTATAAATTGTTATGTTCTTGTCAATTTCTATTGAGCAAAAATGGTTAGTAATAAGTGCCACAAAAGGAGTTCTGTGTTTAGAATCCCATGCACAGTTTCTAAAAAACATATTCCAAAAATGTGATCTAAATCTGTACTTGGTAGTGGCTGCCCCCAGGTGGCTTGTCTTTGAGTCATACTGCAATCTTCTTTTATAGTTCTAATGTACAGAGTGCATGTTTGATCACAAATACTGGATGACACCATTTCTATATCGTGAGTTTTGTTCTGAGATGAATGATTTTCTTTTGCTCTATCCTGAAAAACAATCCAGTGGAGAAAAGCTGTAAAAGCCCCCCACCTACCTAAATGTACCCTTCTTAAAGGTCAGAGGTAGATAGCTGGGGAGTATTCCTGCAATCGCCCACAGCTTCTGGGTATCTATTAAGGGGTCATAATACAAATATCACCGAATCTGAGTCACTTTTTTTTAAGTCCTACTAATTACGTGCTTTCAATTCATTCATTTTTCCTTCAAAGCAAATAAAAAGCATCCTCTCGAAATAAGTGAACATCTATAAAGAAGCAAAAAAGTAATTTGCCGTGAATTAAAACAGAACCAAGAATTATTGTAGCCGTTCGTATAAAGCCTGTTCAAAACCAAATGAAAGCTGCTGAACACTCGTCAGTGGGCGGGACTAATGTGCAAATCTGAAATCTCATTGGCAATGCTCAACCTTTGGTTACAGCATATACAGCATATCACTAACTGAGAAAGGACGAGAGCAAAAAGAGACCGCTTTGACTACTGTAAAAAATGTCGTTAAATACTAACAGGTAAAAGATTTTACATGTAATTAACATTTAGCATGTTCTTAAACTCTTACCTCATTATTGTTAGTCATTTTTCACAGAAACAATGGAGAAATGAACTCTTGAAACCATAAAAGAGGTGTTATTGTACACATTAGTACACCCCTGCATTTGTCACCTGCTCCCTCGTATAAAAAAGGCTTGAAGTGTCATACAGAAATATGATGATAATGTTGATTATGTTCGCGATATTGTGAACACAATGCAGACTGGCTGTGGTTGTGATTGAAAACACGACTGATTTTCACTTATCTCCCGTCCCAGTTAACACTGCATTTTTCCATTTTGCTAATGGAGAGCATTTCAAGTGGAAACTAACTGCTGTAGTAGTGAGAGTCTTTCGTATGTCTCTATTGCCTACCTGGAAATACTGTTGCCATGACAGAGATGTTGAGGTTCTTGTCGAGATCATCCCTCAATCCCACAAACCCTGTAGTGACAGAGAAAATAAACCATTTATTAGAATGTTTTGAATATCAAGCTCTGATATTGGCAGAATATGCCAATCTAACCAACACAGCCTCCCTGCTCTAATTCTGTGCTTTAGCCTGAAATCATCGCCCTCAGATTGTTCTCTAAAATCAAACAAGTCAGTTACTTTGCTCAAGTAATCAGTAATGACAAAACAGATGTGTGAATCGTTATTGCACATCAAAAATCCCGAGACATTTAAATTAATCAGAGCACATGATGGTGGAAATCAACAGCATTTAGCCAATCGAGTGCTGACGAGTGGAATCTGATGTCACTGTGGCATCACTGAGCCATGTAGGCCTTCGAAATGGAAGACATTTGAGGGCATTTTCTTTTACTTACTTTGATATCATCTGGGAAACTGCCCTCTTTTGGAAATTTAACTTGAGTTCTGTAAATAGAGTAACCGATAAAAATGAGTCATATAAAAGTATATATGTGTGTATATATAACTGGAAAAACATAATCTGTGTCTGAATCAACAGTGAGATGCTCACAAACAGACTGAATGTCCCTAAAGCGCCACCAAAAGCTTAACATGCACAGTGCATAGCGATTTTTGCTGATGCTTCTGCTAACACCCACACCCGATGGGAGCACACATATATACATGTGGTGACCTTGTTTGCATGATTGATTACAGATATTTCTTATGACTTCCAGTTAACATTGTGGGAAAATACCAGATGGGTGGTCTCTTAAGTACTTGATGTCTAGGTTCACACTTATAGAGATAGTTCACCCAAAAATTCTAATTCTGTCACTGTTTATACACGATGTTCCAAACCTATCACACTTTATTTTGCAGAATACAAAATGAGAAAAGCGGAGGAATTTCCTGGTCAGTGGTTTCAGTGCAATGGCAGTGATGACGAAGACTGAAAAAAGATGCAAAATCACGCTTTAGGTCTTGTGAAGACGTGATGGCTTTGTGTGAGGAAAAGTTGAATTTGTAGTCGATAATAGGGACTTTAAACAACAGCTACAAACTTTCTATTTTAACTGCTACTTTGCGACATTGTACTGTCACTGTCTACTTCGGGAAAATAGCTAATTCCGGTAACAGATTAAGTAAGGTGTGAGGTTTGATCACAGTAAATTATAATTAAACATTAAACGCAATTATTCTTTTTCTTTTTTTAAATACATTTTTTTTTTTATCATTTTGATAAATGAATGCTACTTTCTACTGTCCTCACTATTGCTGTTTAGTGATTTTTACATTATGTAGCTTTGGAGGTTAATAATTTGTTTCCAGTTGCTGATGCATAGCCTGTAACTAGATCATCAAATGATTCAATGAGTTTTATTTGAAAACCATGAAAGAAACATTAAAAACATTTTAAACGTATGACAAATCACTAGATGATCTGATTCAGACAAATGATTACTTCATTGTTAAACTGCAACACAATCCTCACAAAATTGCTGCCATGTGGCTGCTCTGGAGGATTTGAGATTTATTGCACAAGTAGACTACTTTGTTATTTTTACAGTAAATTATTGCAGCCATTAGAGACTTGATATCTTCATTCGTTGTTTTCAATCACCTTCTTAGAGATCTCCAACATTTCTCCTTTTAATATTTATACAGGTTTGTAATGACATGAAGGCGAGTAAATTACGACTAAATTATTTTTATTTCTTTTTTTCTGGGTGAACTGCCCCTTTAAGATTTCCTTTCATTGTCGCTCTTCAGGACCTTTTTAGATTAAAGATTTAAACTTCTGTGTTTTAAAACACATGACTGTTTTCCATCCACCAATCACTTGACCTTATTATCGTATTGATAAAAGATTGAAATTATGATAAAAGATTGAAATTACAAACAGTGCTAATAAATCAAATGAAACAAGATGTTGGCTCGGATTACAAGATATCGGAGCGGGGGGGGGGGGTTGAAAGCATGCGTTACAAAGTGAAAGCTATGAGTTTTCTGTTATCATGTTCGCATCCACCCTGATCTCACCCACAGGTGATGTGGACTTAATAGCGCACCATTGAACGCGTGGGAGAGACTCGTAGCCTATCTCATTACAGTCGAGATCTTCATCCGGTACAAGAGGCATTTCTTGTGTGAGACTGCAGTTATTTCAACTTCTTGAGGAGCAGGAATGGATACAGCGCGGGCAAACAGGGCGCATATTATCTGGATATCGATAGCTTTGGGCTTTATTTTAATCGCGTCGTGCTTGACGTATGTCTTCATGTCGAAGGTAAATGTAACTGATCTGCAGCCTCAGAATGTCAGATTCTTCATCTAGATATTGTTATTTTTTTTTACAATAAAATGACCCGGTGTTAATGACTCTGTGGAACACGTTGAAGGATAACTTGGCGATTGATTTGATTGAATAAAAGTGTAGTAAGATAGTTTACCATTCTAGTAAATATTCGGTTTAAACATTTTTATGGGAAAAAAATCCTATCCTCAGTTTACTTAGGCTAGGCTAGGTACACACAGGGCAGTGAAGCACTTCCTTGTTTTCCATATTAGAGCTTTCTCCAGCATTTTATGAGGATAGCTAATTCATGGATCTCATATTGCAGAGGGCGTGTTTGTAAACAACGAATGGATGCATTTATGTGATCTCTTTACGTAGGCTCTGTTTCTGTGCAGTCTGTCTACTCTTGAGTGACTGACACATGTCTTACTGTAACTCCAACAGGTGTCTGGTTGCAGAATTAGCATCGTGAATGGTAAGTTATACCTATTTATATCATGTGTAACGTTACATACTGTGTATTTTGTCAGCGACTGTTCGCTGTATTTCTATTTTTCTTCATGCTACATTTTGTTTATATTCTAAGTGCATCTTTTTAGCTTGTATAGTTAGTGTGTATTTTTAGTTCGGTGTATTTTGACTTTGTCCTCTTTATGTCACTATTAGTCCATTAAGCCACGTCCAGCGTTTTAGAATGTCCCTGTGAAGGGCGCAAGTGGCAATGTGGCAAAAAGTTCTAAAACGAATAACACTTGAGAATTTGTTATAAAAAAAAAAAGATAAGACATAAGAATTCTGTCTAATAAGAAACATAAGAATTCTGTTGCTACGGTAACCTCCTCAGCGAATGCGACTCATGTTGAAACTACACGCTATGACTAACTTGTCATTTGAATTTTGTCGTTACTAAATAAAGCGTTCGAAACCCCATTTTCAAACGCGTAGCCTGTGTTAAGCCACAATATTAAGGTTATATAAAGGTTATAATTTGACATCAATAACCATTCACAAGTAGCTGAGAAAACTGAGAATGATTTAAAAATAGATAGGCTTCACCGCGTGTTTTGTAGTCAGCGAAATAAACAATTAAAATCGATACCTCGACTAATATAAAAAGAAAACTAGGCTTCTGCAAATGGTAGAAAGGTCCTGAAAGCTCTTCTGTTTGAAGAATCTCCATTCTAATTTATTCTAGTTTAACTGTAGTATAGTACATGTGGTTACTACAATGGTAATGGTAATGTATAGCCTAACTGAGCCAGTTGTGCTTTTTATTGTGCGTGTTTGTGGGAGTCTGCTGTGAGAATGTTTGGGTGGGGAGCCGAGTTTCTCGCTGTGTTATGTTGTCATGCATTTTTGTGGTCTGCTAGCTGTGAATTGCACGTTTAGTCATACAAAAATGTTATTTGTTGGCATTTTTAACCAGCATTCCTTCTGCTAACTTGTGTTTTTCTTTTCTAATCGCACAGGCTCTACAATAGAAAGTATGTTCTCAAGGAAGTATGATCATCCTATCTCTCAGGAACACTGGCTTTTGAAAGGTGATTGTCCACAAATTTGTTTCTAAATCTATTTATGAAAGTTGCTTATAGAAAATGGTTTCACATAAAGACCACATTTCTTCTACTGAAATGACATAACTTAATATAAACCTGTGATGCTATAATGAAAATTCTTGCTAACATGTTTGCTTTCTTCAAGCTCGGGGCTTCAATCAGACAAATAATTACTTGATCTGGGAGGATGAGTGGCACGGATACAGGAATAAGAATGAGAGTGTTCTGGACCACACCAACATGTCGATGATCGTTCGAGAGAAAGGTGTCTACCTGGTCTACATACAAGTTAACTTTCAACTGGACCCACAGAAGATCACAGACTCTACTGTAGAACTCAAAATTTTAGTGTATTTCAGTTCTGATGGGGAGGAGCAGCTATTTGCATCCGCACAAGACACTCAGGTGGTGATTGACTCAGATCTTCAGGACGCCAAGCTCAACACTTTCCTTCTGATGAAAATGCAGCCAAAAAGCCAGTTATCAGTGAGAGTATTTCCGAGTGAATTTGTGAACTGCAAACCACAACCTTTTTCCAGCTTTATCACTATCATAAAATGGGCAGACAACTGGTAGATTGTTGCAGAAGCTATTGGCTTTCCAGGTGAAAACCATATCCATGTCGAGTTTTTACAATGGCGGTTGTTCTTATATTCTTGTTAGCTTTAAATGTGACATTTCGGAAGAATGCGGTCTCAAGATCAGCTGCTAGCACACCTGAGATTTTCCAGCTGTTGTACTAGGAAATGCTTGCTGACATTAACAAGGATTGCGTGGGGGGTTGTGATACTTTCTTGGTGTTTTTCTTCTTCCTTTCAAAATATGAAGATCACATCTTGATGATCTTCTCAGAAGCATGACACATTTTCCTCTCAACAGATATATGAGTTAGGTTTGTTTTGTTTCAGTTTTTTTATGAGTCAAGACGAAAAAGGGCACGATATACTGTTAATGAGCATTGACTTTGAAGATTTTCATGTATTACGTACATAAAACATGTCATAAGTGCCTGCAAAACAAACACATTTTTACTAAACAATAGTAAGCTAATTCGGAGCAAGTGGGTATTTTTCCAGTGAAATGCATCTTCCTGTAAATATAATCGTACAGTTTAATCATCGACAGCTGAATGTAAAAACCTCATAACGACCTATCTTTTTCTAGTATCAGTGTTTGATATAAATGATGATTGTATCAAAAGCTAGCAATATTTTATTGTATAAATATGTGCCTCTTTTTAAGACAAGAAAGCATTTTTCAAAGTTCTTGAAATGTGGAGCCAGTTTTACCTATAAGCAGATTTCTCCAGCCAAAGAAGCATTTATTTGTTCATACACGGAAGTCATGGAATTTTTATTTCTTATGGAGGTGACTGGGGGGGGGGGGGTTCCACATAAAAAATACCACTAGTTACACTAATCCAATCAGTCAATCATGCCATTTGAATCTGAACAACATCAGCTGTTTTAATAAGTGTTTTTCTTTTCCAGCGAGTGGGAAAGTTTCTTTTTTTAAACCCAGTATTTTTTTCAATCAGGAAAATACCATTTATGATGATGCATACTTTTTTGTATTCAGATGACTCAGACCTGCTGGCTAAGTCTTAAGTATGTTTTTTGAAATAAGAGACTAAATGCAATGATTTTTATTATTTTTTATTTTTTGTATGAAAGTGTTTGTTCTTTCACAGCTAAGCCCTTACTTGTGTTGTAACTAACAGGGTAATCGTTCACACTTTGTGAGTTCAATTGACTACTTTTTTTTAATGTTCTCAAATATGCAAACAATATTATATTTATGTCATTTGTAATATTTTTATTTAAAATAATAATTATAAATAAAGTAATATGTTTTCCCTCTGTATGCCTCAGATATCGTGTATGTAGCCTTATATTGTTATCTGAATTTTAAGTCTTTTGTGTCCAGACAAGGTTTTATTTTGACTTGTTTCTTATGTAAATTTCTAGGTATAAAGTACAAAGAAAAAAAAATTGTACAAAATATAACAGTATGATCGACTGTATACTTTGTCTGAGTTATTTATTTGGTACTTAGGTAGAATAGCAAATTAAGCATAAAATAAAAAAGGTTTTATAGACTTAAATTATTCAGAGAATGTTTTTTTTTTTTTTTTGATGTCTGTCAAACTGGCAGAACCATAAACCATCATTACACTGTAGGAGATTTTTGTTATAAAAATTAAAATGTTATTAAAAATAGATTTGTTTGTTTACAGCCATTAACTATGAAAAAATGTTTAATTGGCTGATGCCTTTAGTTGTGTTGCCCCCTTGTGGCGGAGACTTTAAATCTGACGTGAGTCAAGTCTGAAGCTACAGGGTTTCAGTTGAGTCATGTTGTGAATTTAAGCTTCGAAGTGTTGCTAATGAAGAAATTGTGAATGAATAAATCACGTTTTTCTAACCGTCTTGGCTGAGTAAATCCATACATTGCAATACATCAGCCTACATGGCCCAAAATGCTGGCACAGGCTCCTGACCTCCTGTGACCCTACAGAAGATGAGCAGTATGGATGGATGAGTAGATGGTAATACATTATGGACAAATGTAAATAACCCTTTTAACATGAAATAATTCAACAAATAAAAAAACTATAAGTTAAGCTGTCATACAGCCATGTATGGTGACCCATACTCAGAATTAATGCTTTGCATTTAACAATTTTCAAGAAAATGTCACCACACTCATCAGAAAGCACTTCAAATTACATTAGGACAATGACCCAAAACACCCTGCCAGTTCAGTCAAGGACTTTATTAGGGCAAAAAAAAATGTAAAGTCTTAGATTGCCCAAATCAACCACCAGATTTATAAGGATGAGACCAAGAGTCTGGGGATATCTGTGGGCCACAGGGGATTGCACACAAGGTATATGCAACTAAATATCTGCTTTTAATCTTTCACATCTGCCTTAAGTTAAGATAAACCATGTGTACACTTATGAGTCACATTAAGAGGAAACTAGAATGCAATCAGAGAACATTGTTCATTTTCCTTTTGTCAACATCTGTATGGAAAATTTTTATAACTACAGGCCTACACCCCTGTTTTACAAGCCCCTGCTGCGAATAGGTCTTGGGTCCTTTACATTTTTAGTTGCTTTTGCTTCTCTGTTTTTTGTTGTTGTTGTTGTTTTACACTCAAAAAGTCAACTGGCCACTTTGCAAAATACAAATATGTCTGATTAATAAGAATAAAGCGAGTTTACATCTGTTAAATGATTCATTCTTGTTATTTGTAACTAAATTAAGAAACAATCAAATGACAAAATCTCTCTGGTGAGTCACTGTGCATGCTCAGCACTGCGGCGGGAAATTCGTGAACACGTCATCACGCAGTGGAGTTTTGTGAGCAGTTTGAACTGCTGCGTCCAATCGTTCCCTCTCGAGGCGGGAACAAGACATTACGTCAGCTAAGACATATATGGGAACTCCTCCCTTCTCCACTTTCGCTGAAATCTTATTGGCTAACGCCAGCTCGGGACAGCTGGCCAATTGAAGCGAAGCATGCAAATACTGACAGGTCAGCGGGCAGTGTAAAATGCATGGGCGCGAAAATTACGTCAGAATCTCTTTCTTCACGCTAGAAGTCTTATCTAAGTCATCGTGGAAGTTGCAATATAGGACTACTCACCCTGTTTTTCCTCTCCACATCCGATGACTACTACTGCTAGATTCGGACCTTCACCACTTCTGTGTGACCTGCCGGGGAGCCTCAGACGGACCACACGTGCGCCCAATGTGCCGTGCTACCAGTGCGCGCCCTCAGAGCCAGAGTGGCTCGGAAAACAGCGGGAACGAGGCCCACTGCCGCTGGTGGGCCCGCCCCGCCCCGCCCGAAGACGAGTTTGATGTCGGCTTGGTGGACGATAGCTTCTGCCCCGCGAACTTCGTTCTCTTCGGAGCTAGTGAGGAAAACAACTCCATGTCGCTTTCGACGTCGGAAAAGGTTTGGGCGTCTCAGTCGGACCGCCCCGACCAAGAGGGCCCTGCAGACCTCCAGGAGGAGCTCGTCAGGGTCTTCGGAAGGCCGTCACGGAGCTGGGTCTCGCTTGCAACGCACCTGACAAGCCTGTAAAAGGTAGCTGGACTCGTGGCTCCTCCAATCGAGCTGCTGCCAGACGGCATTGAGGCATGCAAGAGCTCGTGGTGAAGTCTTGGGCTGCACCCCCAATCGGCACGCACCCACTCTGCCACGCAGGCCATGGTCACGCACGTGGACGGGGCGGAAACCCTCCCCCCCGTCGAGGAGACTGTTACCGCGCACCTGTGCCCGTCTCCTTCTGCATTGGGTTCGGACCACAGCCTGCCTTCCAAGCCATGCGGTTCACAGCCCATAGACGGACAAAGCCTATACTTCTGAGGGAAGGCAGCTTCTGCTCTTCATGCCAGGGCAATACTCAAGGTGTTTCAGGCAGACGATGGCACAGTAGCGCTGACGTCATCAGGGATCTGCGCGCGGCAACTGATCTGGCTACTAAGCGCTCTGCTCAGCCATTTCAAAATGGGTCTCATGGTCGTCCTTACAGGCACCTATGGCTTACCCTAGCTCACCTGGAAGACACGGACTGTAGGATGCTCCTAAACGTTTCAGTTGCTCCCTCCGGCCTCTTTGGTGACGCCATGGAGTCATGGAGCATTTCTCAGAGATGCAGAAAGCGTGCCAAGGCGATGAGCCACGTGATGCCCCGTCGCTCACTCCAGTCATCATCTGCGAGGTTCCGCTCTTCTGCACCTCGTCAGGCTCTAAGACCAGCTAAAACAGCCCGCCGTGGCACCCCGCTCCGAACCGGACGCTCGTTTCAGCCGAAACAAGCTATCGTCTACCAAGCCAACGTCAAACTCTTCGGGCGGGGCCGGGCCCACCAGCAGCTCGCTGGCGGCAGTGGGCCTCGTTCCCGCTGTTTTCCGAGCCACTCTGGCTCTGAGGGCGTGCACTGGAAGCTCGCTTTGCATTTAACAGCTCGTTACATTGGGCGCACAAGTGGTCCGTGTGAGGCTCCCCGGCAGGTCACACAGAAGTGGTAAGAAACCAGCAGTGGTAAGAGCCTGGGAGGAAACGTCAGGGTCAGCTGTGGACCCCGCACCGCGAGAGAGCCAGCGCGCCATCCTTGGCCACCGAGCCGTCTCCCTGACGGACCGATAAAGTGAAAGAGTGAGTGCGCGGGAGGCCCCGCCCCCAAGCGCCATGTTCAATGCATCATATCCCCCATGTTCCTTCGGGCGACGATTGCTATGTGTGTTTAAATGCTGTTTGTGTGAGTTCCACAATAGAACCATGTACACAATCAACAAAATAGCCTTTTCTTTCTCTTACACTCAACACTGTGTCACTCGCACTGTCTCATAGCAGCGCTTGAGCCACAACCCATTGATTATAATGGCCTCGCGAGGGCGCGAGAGTGCCAACACCACAAAAACACATGCATCATGCATCATGTCCCCCATGTCACTACGGGTGATGATTGCTATATGTGTTCAAATGCTGTTTGTGTGAGTAAAATTTTACAATAGAAGCATGTATCCAAATTCTTGTACCCAACACTGTGTCACTCGCCCTGTCTCAAACAGCGCAGAGCCACAACCCATGATTATAATGGCCTCTCGAGGGCGCAAGAGTGCCACACCATTAAATAGCCACAACGAACCGCCCTCCCGCCAGTGCTTCTAGCCTCGCGGGGGCGGGGCCCTGGTCAAAACAAGCCATCAGTGACTGTAGAGCTAACGTGTCCGCGGTGTCATTTCATGGACGGTAGGAGGGCTATCCCGGGCGTTTCGCCGTGGATACTGGGAATAATTCAAGACGGATATTCTCTACAATTCAAACGCAGACCTCCCCGCTTCAATGGCGTGGTCCCGTCACTGACTTTTGCCCCAAAACCGTCCTGTTCTGCGACAGGAAGTTCTCAGTCTGCTCGAGAGGGAGCAATAGAGCGAAATTTCCCCTCAGATCGAGCGGAATGCGCATGTTGAATTATCTGGACGATTGGCTGATTTTAGCCCACTCAAGAGATGTGCTGATCAGTCACGTGGAAACAATGCTTCGCCGTTTGGATACGCTGGGACTGCGTGTGAATATGCAGAAGAGCTTGTTTTTACAGAGTCGGACTGTAACATATCTGGGAATATGTTTGGACTCAATGGCGATGAGAGCCCATCTCTCTCTAGAGTATTTCATCGACTCTGCGCTGTTTCAGACCGGGCAGGTCGTTTCACTGAGGGAATTTCAGAGGCTTCTGGGACTGATGGCGGCAGTGTCTTCAGTGTGCCATCTGGGTCTGCTACATTTGCGGCCGCTACAATTTTGGCTGTAACTCGAGTTCCGCCGAGGGCGTGGTCTTCGGTCCACAAGCACATAACGGTCATTCACAGTTGCGTCAGCACTCTGAGACCGTGGAACAGCCCGGATATGTTCAGCCCAGGAGTTCTTTTCTCTACGAACGCGTCTACTTCAGGCTGGGGAGCAGTGCGTCTGGGCGTACATGCCTCAGGCCTGTGGTCGGAGTCACAGAGAAGGTGGCACATAAACCATTTGGAATTGGAAGCGGTGTCCTTAGCCCTGCAAGCCTTTCAGTCGAAATTGGAGCGGCAACATGTACTGATTCAATCATACATAAATCACCAGGGCGGCATGCACTCCAGAGCTCTATTCAAACAGGCAGCGAGTCTCCTGTTGTGGGTGGACCGACACTTAATCTCCATAAGAGCATCGCACATCCCCGATATTCTGAACCGTGGAGTGAACATGCTTTCGTGGAACGGGATTCCTCAAGGAGATGGAGGCTTCACCAAGGATCAGATCAAATGATTTGGGAGGGAGGAAGTGGATTTGTTTGCCACGAGCGAGAACACGCACTGTAAGACGTTCTTCTCGCTATCTCACGCCCCTCTGCCGGGAGATGCTCTGACATCGCGTTAGCCGGAAGCCAGGCTTACACGTTCCCTCCGGTGAAGATTCTGTCTGTGTTGTGCAAAATCAGGGAGGAGAGAGCGTCAGTTATACTCGTGGCCCCGAACTGGCTGAATCAGCCCTCGTTCGCGGACCTGAGAGAGTTAGTGATGGCTCCCCCATGGCGAATCCCCCTCAGGAAGGACCTGTCGTCTCAGGCGAACGGCACAATATGGCACCCCAGCCCCGAGCTGTGAAACCTTCATGTGTGGCCGCTGCGGGGACCCTAATGAGCGGGACGCTCTGCACTCACGAGTGCTAAACACACTTACGGAGACGCGCACCATCCACCAGTCGCTGCTACGCTCTGAAGTGGGGAGTTTTCACAAAATGGTGCGAGGACATTTATATTGACCCGGGGACCTGTTCCATGTCGGATGTTTTGCGCTTTTTACAGCACAGTATGGATAGTGGGAGTTTGCCATCCACGCTGAAGGTGTACGTGACCGCTATTGCCGCTTTTCATTCCCCGGTTGACGGGGAAACGATCGGTAAGCACGCTCTGGTAATCAGTTTTCTCAGGGGAGCAAGGAGATTGTGTACTTCATGGCCGCCCTCCGTGCCACCGTGGGATTTAGCTCTAGTTTTGAGGGCTTTATCTCTACTACCGTCGAGCCCTTAGCTTCGATTGCGGTTAAGGAGCTTCCCTGAAGTCTGCTTTGCTTCTTGCTCTCACCTCGGCGAAGCGCCTTGGAGACTTTCATGAGTTTTTGGTGAACAATATTGCATCTGTTTCAGACCTGGCGACTGTAATGTCACTCTCCGGCCGAGACCGGGTTTCATTCCGAAGTCACTCAATACACCATTTTGTATCCCTGCCCACCTTATCTGCTGAGCTGTCAGCGCCAGGACCCTGTTAGGGTTTTACGGATGTATATGGATCGCTCGGCCGCCTTTCGTCAATCGGACCAGCTGTTCGTGTGTTTGGTGGATGTAATAAGGGACGTGTTGTTTCTAAACAGAGATTTTCTCACTGGATCGTGGATGCTAATGAATGCCAGGGGAAGGCTTATCCCCTCAACATCAGAGCTCATTCTGCAAGGACTATATAAATGCTTCCTCATGGGCCTGGTCTAGAGGTATGTCTATCCAATATTTATGTTTTGCTGCTGGCTGGTCTTCCCAGAACACATTCGCCAGGTTTTACAAGCTGGATGTACCCTCTGTAGCGTCACATGTACTTTCGGTGAGTTAAGTTTTATTCATTCTGTTATAACCAGCTATACAGTAGTTACCATGGCTGCTAACTCTGTGTTATGGTTTATATGGTTTATGCAGTTGTCACCGCAAATGCCGTTGACTCTGTTTAACTCTCATGCTTGAGTGCTTATTGCGTTGTGTCTGCCCTGGTTAGTGCAGACTTCGATTTATTGCTTGAAGTTATGCAAATTTTGTTAGGGTCGGAGCAGATTTCTCATTGGTCTAGTTCCACCTATCAGATGCTTAGCGACACGGCCATTGGCTAGAACTGTCCTGCTTATGTGTGGGGGTGATTGACTCCATTCAGGGCTTTTCTTCACTGCTCTCACGGCGGGATTTTATACAGTTCCCATATACGTCTTAGCTGACGTAATGTTGAGTTACCGCCTCGAGAGGGAACGTCTCCGGTTACTATCGTAACCTCGGTTCCCTGAGAGGCAGGAACGAGACATTACGTTAGCCGCCGTGGTCGCTGTTTGATCAGCTGTGCTAGCGTTCAGTCGTGATTCTGACGTAATTTTCGCGGCCATGCATTTTATATTGCCCGCTGACTTGTCAGTATTTGCATGCTTCGCGTCAATTGGCCAGCTGTCCCCAGCTGGCGTTAGCCAATAAGATTTCAGCGAAAGTGGAGAAGGGAGGAGTTCCCATATATGTCTTAGCTGACGTAATGTCTCGTTCCCGGCTCTCAGGGAACCGAGGTTACGATAGTGACCAGAGACGTTCTGTATCCTTGATATTGAGGTTAAGTAGTTGATATGTACCTGTTACTGTCTATGTTTGCAATAGGGATTGGGTGCCGCGTTGCATTCTGGGACGTGGCGGCCATGTTGAGATGGCCTCGCGAATGTAAACATACAGTAAGTCGAACGAGAAGCAGTAGTTGGGAGAAAGAAAAAATGTTAAAATCGCGAAAGGTTGTGGGATTTACAGGGATACGCTAAATAGGAATGCAAGGGACCGGTATGTGGAAAAAATCGGCACTGTTAACAGTTTGGATCCATATGAAGTTCCCAACAAAGAGTGGAGCACCGTTGACGACTTGCTGTCCCACTTTTGCATTACAGATATCTTCGGCTAACTTGTTTGTTTTGTGAGCGCCTACACTTCAGAACAGCTCCGAAGCTACAAGTCATTGCAGACTCATGTGCAGTTCACAAATGGATGGGATCAAGAGCTGCAGATCATAAAGCCGACAAACAGTGGAAATACAATAATCCGGACAAAGGTAAACTGCGCTCAACCTAGCTGCTAGTTTAGTAACCGTTAGTGCTAAGAACCATTCACACATGTACTTTTAACTATGGGTTTCAAAAGTGTATTTAGTAGCTGTCAACCCTCCCGTTTTTTTCCAGGGTTCTCGCGTATTTGATCTCTTTTCCCGCTGTCTTCCCTTTTTAGTATTTTCCTGTAAAATATCCCATTAACTTAGCCCTTCCATCGGACCTGTCAGTCTCTGTACTGTGGTCAGGTTGCTACCCCCTTGCCCTTCCAGCGAAACGGATGTTTTCAAAGCATCGTTTTGCTTACTTGAAAGCAACATTAGCGTGATGTTGGCCTTTTAAAGATAACAGCGTGGTTGTTGTGAGAGCACGAAATCACGCCAATCTGTAAGCAAAGTCACGTTTTGCTGTCAGCAGAGGGATAGCAACAGAAAGATGAATGTTGAAATTTTCCCGTATTTTGGATGAGTAACCCAGGAAATTTCCCTTATTTTCAATGTTCAATGTTGACTTAAGCTATATAAATTAATATTCAGATGTTATACTTGACTTGGTCTCCGTGGTCGCGCCTCCAAGCAGGAAAGCTGTGGAAAGTTAATCCATTCTCATTTTTTTCCGAAAGAATTTATGCGATTATGTGTTGCGCTGTTACACCCCACAATACAGCAATGGTTTACCATGGTTGAAATAGATTTTGAATTAATCAAATTAATACACATGCTGAGAGGGAATAGTCCGAGTAGCAGTAAAGGACGCCATCAACATGGCGGCCACGCCAAGTAATGACGCCACGACATCCTATTTAAGACATGAGCAGCAGAACTGAAAACTCAGTTAGCTCATACTTTTTATAAAAAAATAAAATAAAAACACTGAGTAGACCATATTTAGATGGCTGTGTACATCATTATTCTTAACTCTCTCATTGCTGATAGACAATTTGTTAAAACAGTTCTTTTTTATTTTCATCCTTGTGTTATGAGTATAAGAGTTAACAAATGAATTGTCAATGTTTTTCAGTGGAGTTCTTGCAAACTCCTACTGTACCACGTTCTTCACTGAGCTTGACCGGTACTCCGCACGATAGATGGAGATCTTCAGTACAAAAGGCGGGCAATCGGGAAACAAAAATCACACAGATCATGGTTGCCAACTCCAAGTATTGATAAATAGGCTAATAGCTTTAATAGTCATTCTCATTGCAGATGGAAAGACAGATGTAGTTTGGCTTTTTTTTTTCTTAATAGTATTATTAAGATGTGTCACCACTGAAGTTTGAGTTAAACTTGTCCCCACCCCACAGGATGACACTATACAAGAGCCTGTGATTATTTAGATAAATAATTATAAATGAATAAAAACAAGAAAAATAAAACTAGCTCAAATGTATGATTGGTCTCACAATTTGCATTTGAGGATCATTAGATCCTTCATAACCTAATTTACTCTAAAATAACTTCATTAACATTAACGGTGCTTTCACACCTGCCTCATTTAGTTCGGTTGAATCGTACCAGAGTTCGTTTCTCCCTTTGGTGCGCTTCGTTGGGGGCAGGTGTGAAAGCAGCATTCGCACTTGGGTGTGCACCAAAGGCGGCCCAATCAAGCGTACCGAGACCTGCTTAAAGAGGTGGTCTCGGTACACTTTCAAACGAACTCTGGAGAGGTCCATTTGTGGTGAGAACATGATCCGACCTCGAAACAGACCCAACTGCAAAAAGTACAGGCGCGGAGTTTGCGGGGGGGCAGGGGGAGCATTGCCCCCCCTGGTGGCTGAAACGGGAAATTGCATTTTTTTAATACATTGTTTTTAAAATATATTTATTTTAAATAACACAAAACAATTAAATTGTGGTAGGTAATACATCTGATTTCATATACTGCTTTAGTAAAAAAATAAAAATAAATCATGGCTCTGGGTCATGTGACAAGTGGCGATTCTCAGCTAGCATGTAATAGCGTTGTAACGTTAGTTATCTTACACCAAAATATGGACATAAGAAGATTTTTAAAACGTCGAGCTCCAAATGACACAAATATTCAGTCATCGGGATCTACAACACAAACAATAGTAACCGATGATGACGAAATCCAAACAGACACTGCTGTGAAATTGGAGGGAACACCCAGCAGCTCTGGATCAGCAGGAGCAACCGTTAGCAGCAGTCCTGACGTTCACTCCACGGCCACAGATGCGCTAGCTGCAGGTAACGTTAATACCAACAAAGATGATCTTGGAGAAAAACACGGCTGTCCCAAGCAACCTGCTCTGCCCCAATTCCCCTCAAAATGTTTTGGAAGTACAAAACGATCGTTTTCCACTTACTTCTATAAGAATTACCCTTGGCTTGAGTATTCCGTTAGAAATGATTCAGTCTACTGTTTTGCTTGTCGCCATTTCCAGACTGAAAGCTGCATTGAGGACACATTTAGAAAGGGCATGAGTGACTGGAAAAAACTGAGCAGTAAACTAGAGAAACATGGGAAAAGCCAGGCCCATCTGAACTGTATGATTAAGTGGAATAACTTCCAAGCAGCCAGCTCATCTTCAAATGGATCTATTGCAGCTAAACTTTCTGAAAGCCATAAAACTACAGTAGAAAAGAACAGAGGTTATCTATGCAAAGTAGTTGATGTTGTGAGGCTACTGTCTAAACTTGGATTGCCCTTTCGTGGACACAAGGAGGGAGAAGAGTCAGAATCGCGTGGCAATTTCCTCGAGGTTTGCAGCTTTTTATCGAAATATGATGCTGATTTTGAAAACATGCAATCCAATTATTTTAATGCCACAAGCCCAGATTTTCAAAACGAAATAATTGACATCTGTGCACACATGCTTTACAACAACATTGCTGAAAAAGTGCAGGAAACTGGCTTTTTCTCCATAATTGCGGACGAGGCCAGGTCCTCCAAAACTGAGCAGCTGTCAGTGTGCATACGATATGCCGAGGAATTGGAAATCAAGGAGCGTTTTTTGTGTTTCATGGACTGTTCTGCATCTCGCAACGCGGCTGGGATTGTGGAGGCCATCTACAAAGGGCTTGATATGTGTGGTGTTAAAAACATCCCAATTGTGGCACAGAGTTATGACGGTGCGTCCGTCATGTCAGGTCATGTGTCTGGTGTGCAGCAGCGCATCAAAGAGACTCACCCATACGCAGCCTACATACACTGCTTAGCGCACAAATTAAATTTAGTGCTTGTGGAGTGCTGTTCCGTGAACCGATGTGTGAAATCATTCCTGAGCATTATTGACAATGTGTATTCACTGTTTTCGGAACCGTCAAACCACCAGAGATTTATTGAACTCCAAAAATCCTTGAACGTGAAAGTAACTGAAGTAGTTCAGCCCAGTGACACGAGATGGGCATGCAAGTGGAGATGTGTGAAATCAGTGAAAAGTCACTACTCTGCAATTATGGAGTGTTTGAGAGAAATTAGTGAAGAAGGAGAGAAGTGGTCAGCGCAAGCCAGTGGTATCCATGACTTCATGTCGAAAATGTCATTCATTACAAGCCTTGTTGTGTTTGAGGAGCTACTGCGTGTGATCCACGTTACGCACAAGGCACTACAGTCATCCAACTGCACACTGTCCGAAGCTGCAGCCCTTACTGACAGCCTGAAAGCACACTTCGTGTCTAAAAGGCAGGCAGACTCCTGGAGCGATGTGTGGAAGTCAGTCAAACAGTTCTGCCTGGACAACAACATCGCCGTGCCCGAAGAAAACACCGATCGTCAGATTCACGTCTCCGCAGGCCCCGCCGCACCCAAAATGAAACGTGTTTCAAATCCGCCAACCTCCCTTGATGGTTTCTTGATTACCAGTACTTTAGGGCAAAGGGAAACAACCCACGAAGAAACAGCAGAGAGTCCTGGCTATCAGAATAAACTATATTTCCCCGTGCTGGACACTCTCATCAATGAGCTGGAAAGGAGGTTCTCCGGAGAGTCCATGGAGCTTGCACGCGCGTGTGCCGCAGTTTTGACATGCGACGAAAATAGAATTGATCCACTGTTACAAAAATACACTCCTCTGGCACTAAAAGTTAACCCCCTTCTTGTTGCAGCCGAGATGAAGCTTGTCAAAGCCTCTGCTAACGGACCAATTTCAATTGAGCATCTTAAAAAAGCTGTAAAAAAAAACAACCTACCCAAATCTCTATAAACTTTTACAGCTATCGCTCACTCTGCTGATTGGATCATCTACCTCTGAGAGAAGCTTCTCTGCGATGAGGAGGATAAGGAACTGGTTGCGTTTGACGATGGGAGCAGCCAGGTTTTCTTCTCTTGCGATCCTTCACATCGAAAGCGACATTACGGCCAAGCTCTCACCTGAGACCATTGTCGACACATATGCAGGACGCAAAAAACGAAAATTACTGTTGCACTAGTCTTCTCTGCCAAATAACTGCTTAAGCTGGAGAAACTCAACACACTGCTTTCATGCTGTTCAATATGTTTAAAATGTGTAGAGTATTGTGTGACTGTTCATTTTTCCCTCTCAAAATGTTTTAAATGTTTCATGAATTACAACAAAATGCGAAATAACTTTTTTTAATCACTCTCATTGCCACAGTGTGCTTTGAAAAAAGGAAAGAAAAATGTTAAAAATCTTTTCGTTTTGGTTGAAGATAATATTTTAACAGTGCAAAAGTGGTCCACATTTCATTGATTAATTGTGTTCGAATGAAGATGCGATGCGAAGTCAAGTGGCTGTTTATGCGAAGTAGCCTACCTGTTTACAAATATGATTGTATTGTTGTAGTGTTTTTTCTTGGGTTAAAAATAAATATGTGTTTATTTAGCATGTTTGTTTTGTCCATATGTGCTAGTGCTGAGTTCCCCAATTGATAGGCCATGCAAGTCCCAGCTGCTACAATGATTTTTTTTTTGTTGCCCCCCCTGGCTCGAATGTCAAACTCCGCCTATGAAAAAGTACTGATCATTTTTGGACTAAACCAGCTGACACGACCACAACAGCTTAACATTGTCTAATTTGGCAACTTTCTATTCCTTTATGATGATTTGGCCAAACCGGATCTGGACCAGCTCATTTTGTATTCAGATACAATTAGTTTATTTGTATAGTGCATTTCACAATACTTCAAAAAAGCTTTACAGAAAATGCATGTTTCTTTGTTACAAATAAAAAGTAATGTCCATATGCCGCAGTATTTTTACAGTTCCCGGATAATACAAACCATATAAGTAGATTATGACTGTATTTAAGCAGAAATTATTAATACCATTAAAAGCAATGATTACAAGAATCTTACATAATACAACAAAAAGTTTAAAGTACTGTTTTATATGTATAGACAATTACTGTACTGAACACTCTTTTAAAACAATATTCATAATACAACAACTGAATTACTACAAAAAAAAATTGTAAAAGGTGTGCCACTGTGGATCTTTGATTTCATTTAGATTTTTTTTTCACCAAAAAAGCTAAATTAAAGTTTATTTAATACACTACCCCAAGTAGTACAAGTCTATACGTCTAGCCCAGAAAGCATGTAGTAATCGGCCCAAGCTCGGCTGCCCCATGGTGCCTCCGGCTCAGACTCGGCATCGGCGAGTGTTACCAGGTTCCGAGTGTGGCCTGCAGCTCGCTCTCGCAAGCCAATAATGCAATTTATCCTGTTATTGTATTGTCATATCACCCAAATTTATGAGTCCATAACTTCAAAATGCTACAGTAAAAATGTCTGCAAATTTGCATGGTGAAAGTCAAGAGCCTTTGGAATAAGACCACATTTAAAATTTTAAAGCACCCTCAAAGGAAGTTAAGACATAGCGCCACAATTTGGTGCAATAATGCTATTTTCCAGTCACTGTATTGTCATGTCAGCCCCATTTGTGGGTCCATAACTTAAGAATTCTACAGTATAAAAGTCTGAATATGTGCGTGATTACAGTCAAGTGCACTTAGAATATGACCATAGTGCAACTGTTAACGCAACCTCAAAGGAAGCTGAAAGATAGCGCCACCAATTGGGCCAATAATGCAATTTCTCCTATTGTTTAGTCATATCACTCGAGAACGAGTCAATCTTTTATTCATTATCTGGCTCGGCTCTGTGTTCATCTTCAATTCTCTCTTCACAGCAGTTCAGTCAGTGTACTGTTTAAGTAAATGAATTACTCCGGGATATTGGTTTGTTTTAACTCAGAGGGAGTGTCAGCCACATTAAAAAAGTTAACAGCTTAAGTCATTTGTGGATTAATGCTTATTGGAGACGTGAACCGTTTTAAACGAATCAGTTCGATTTGGTGAACTGGTTCAAGAAGATCCAGTTACATCGAATGATTCGTTCGCAAACCGGATATCACTACACTGCAGAGTTTTGAACTCTCTCACAACAGACACGAAAGAGAAGACAATGATGAAAAAGTAGTAGTTTTTGCTATTTTTGGACCAAAATGTATTTTCGATGCTTCAAAAAATTCTAACTGACCCTCTGATGTCACATGGACTACTTTGATGATGTTTTTCTTACCTTTCTGGACATGGACAGTATACCGTACACACAGCTTCAATGGAGGGACTGAGAGCTCTCGGACTTAATCTAAAATATCTTAAACTGTGTTCCGAAGATAAACGGAGGTCTCACAGGTTTGGAACGACATGAGGGTGAGATATTAATGACATAATTTTGATTATTGGGTGAACTAACCCTTTAAAGCCTTTAATTAAACTTTTAATGCACCCTCAAGGATAGCTGAGATTTTGCGCCTCCAATTGGGCAATCGGTGCAATGGCCTATTCAACTGTATAGTCACATTTGTCATAATTATAGGTCCATCTTCTGGTACAGTAAACATGTCTGATATGTATAATGATATATATAAAAATCTATTTATATTTTTCATTTATTTATTTTTTTATATAATGGACAAGCCCACTTGGTATAAGCACCCTGTGAAACTTTCAACACCCTCTGAGACAACATGGTACAGTAACCAACAATGCAATTTTTTCTCTGTTACCGAACCAGAACAGTCTTTATAGGAGTGGGTATCAGAAAGAACTGCTGAAGTCTAGTACAAATTATATTTACAAATACCATATATGCATTTAAGCAAACTTTGTGTGCATTTTAAAGCAATGGAAATGTCATAATTTTGTATCCAAAGTCCTTTATTAAAAGGTGCTGGGTGAGTCACATGAAGTATTCATAAGAGGCTATATTTAAAAATATAAATAAAAATTCCCGTTCAAATGCACGTTCAATAATTAACGTATAATGTAATAATAATTAATGTTTATAGACCGTTTTCGCTCTTATCTCAGTGTTATTTACATTGTAAAATATATTGTTCGTTTCTGAAAAAGAGACACAAATAGAGACCGTCCCTTAATTATTAAGCTAAGAAACGCGCGGAAACGTCGCGTTTTTAAGGTGGAACGGATATCGTCAATAAGAAGCTGAATTCAGCCTCGTAGAAAAAAAACTGAAATGTTTTTCTCAAAAATTAGGAATTTTTTTTTATTCAGAAGTAATCCTTTAAGAGGTAGCACTTAAACGTTAACATTGCTAGCAAATACCTATAATTACCACGCAGCAATCTTAAACAATAAAAATGTATAATGTATAATTACAGACCTTTGGACGTTTTGTTCACGTTAGCAAGTCCCCTGATAACATGATAGCAAAGAGTACAGAAGCTAACATTAATTGTTAGCCAATATTACAATCCGACACAGATCTAAGGATCAATAAAAACACCGAATCTTTAAGTTATGGAGTGCACAGCATAATAAGACATTAATTTATTAGTAGAACAATTTGATCACACGTGTGACATACCTTGGTGAGGTTTTTGAGAATAACAGCTCTGACTGAACCCGTGTTACAGCACTGAAACGGAACGCGGATTTGCCGGTTTGAAAAAAGATCCGGCGCTGATCCACTTGTCCGACACGACTGTCGCGTGGTGTCGCGACGCCTCCCCACATTTGTACGTTGATGGGCGTTCCTCTGTTTGCCGCTATGGGCGTGGTTTTGACCAAGCGGGAAATGTTGCTTATTCAAAGCATTTGTTCGAGGAAGTGATGTGTTTTGTGGATTTCAGTCATGAATCGGAGAATGATCATTGTAGCTGCTCTGCTCTGCTCTACCTCCGGAGGAAGAAGCCACGTCGTCGGCACAGGGTTCACCCTATCCGGAGTGAAGTTGTCCGGCGCGAGTGTGGGGAGTACCACCGCCTTGTGTTGGAGCTCCGGCTTGACGACGATATGTTCAGGGAACATATCAGGCTGTCCAAGGAGCTGTTCGACGACCTGCTGGCGCGAGTGGGACCCCGGATTGCCAAGACGAACACCTTTTTTCGTCAGGCAATTGGTCCTGCTCAGCGCCTGGCTATTTGTCTACGGTAGGCTACTTCAGATAATACAGTTATTAATTGAGTAGTGGACGTTCACTCATGATCTTAAAGGTCAATTCCGGTGAAAAACGCATCCCAGGGAACGATCGACTCGGTAACCATGTGTTAATTACCCCTAGGTTCATTTTTTCACCGGAATGGTCCTTTAAAGCAACATTGTTTAATTAATTACTAGATACTCAACATCAATAGGGTATTTCAATGAGAAACACCACATTTCATTTTTAAAATTTTCGTAATAGGTTAATGTGTGATATCTAAAAGTGATTACATATACTGGTTAATGTGTACTGCCTGAATATACTACATTTATTAGTTCATTTATTAGTTAATTAACATTTATATAATTTTGTCATTTATTTGTAATAAACACTTTAAAATTTATAGATTCTTTTTTCATTTATTTGTAATGAACACTTTAAAATGATTAATTAAAAAGTGTTATTAATGATAAATTAGTTTTTTTTTAAAATATGCATGCAGATTACGTAACAATGCGTCCCACCGTTAATTTCTATTATATTTAATATATGTTTATGTCTTCACAGATACCTCTCACAGGGGATTCGTTCAGGACAATATCTAGCAGCTACAGGGTGGGCCACTGCACTGTGGGAAGAGTGGTGAAAGAGGTGTCAGCTGCCATCTGGGATGCCCTGCTGCCGGAGTACCTGCCTGCACCATGCATGGAGGACTGGCGTGCCATTGCAGAAGGGTTCAGCCATCGCTGGAACTTCCCCAACTGTCTTGGTTCAGTGGATGGGAAGCACGTGGTCATCCAGGCCCCAGACAACTCCGGCTCCCTGTACTATAATTACAAGGGTACATATTCCATCGTGCTGTTGGCAGTGGTCGATGCCGACTACCTCTTCAGGGTAGTTGACGTTGGTGGATATGGCAGGACGAGTGACGGCGGATCCCTCTACAACTCTGCCTTTGGTGAGGGCCTCCGAGATGGTACCCTGGACCTCCCTGAATCTGCAGTCATCCCTGGGTCTGAGCATCGTGGTTACATGCCATTTGTGTTTGTAGGGGATGAGGCATTTCCCCTCCGCCGGAACCTCATGCGCCCGTTCCCTGACCCCCATGTCCCTGGAGAGCAGAGGGTGTACAACTACCGTCTCAGTCGTGCCAGGCTTGTAGTTGAGTGTGCTTTTGGCATTCTGTCTTCACAGTGGAGAATGTACAGAAGAGTGATGGCTGTCAGCCCCACTACTGCTGAGACGTGTGTCAGAGCCACTTGCGTTCTCCACAACTACCTGCGTGTCATGACCCTGAGGAGAAGGCACAGCGGAGGTAGTTACCGTAGGCCTGGTGATGGTAGTTGTCTCCGGGGAGTATCCAGGATGTCTGCCAACAACGCTACACGGGAGGCCTTGAGAGTGAGAGGCAACTTCGCCTCTTATTTCAGCGAAGAGGGTGCTGTTCCTTGGCAGGTCCAGCCATAAAACGGCACAGCAGCTGCATAACACAACGGCTCTTTTAAGAGCCACCCACATTTCCTTTAAAGGCATATTTCCAAAGTAGCACAAGCATTATACATACATTGCTCTTTAAAAGCAAAGTTCCATATTCCAGAAGTATAACACATGGAAATGTAAAGTAGATATATGTGATACACCTGACTTCCCCCTTCACACAGCATTTTCACCCCACTGTTATGAAAAACAATGAGCCCTTTTAGCCTGATTAACCCCATTAAATAAACTTCACAGGGATGTTACACTACAAGACCCTTAGTGACAACTTACCTGTTCTAACTCAACCTTGTCATTAAACTCTTCATTCTGTGTATAATACATATATCGTCAGTTATCTTTTTTTTCATAAAAAAACTATTATTATTAAAATTATTTCAGTTAACCATTAGTTATTAATGGTTATTTATTAGTAGATAAATAACCATTTATCTACTAATAAATGGTAGATTTAGTTCATAAATCTAGGTAACTAAAGATTTAGTTTAGTTAATAACTAAACATCAGAATCAGATTTTAGTTATTTATTAACTAAATAAAATAAAGTTAATTGTAATTTTATGGTTTAGTTATTAGTTGTACCTCTGAAGTTTTTCTTTTTTTACGTGGGTATCTACTGGATTCATCCAAACAACATTCTATTTTACTTGTACAGTTGCAATAAATCTATCTACAGTAACTATCTATATTGGCTTAGCAAATGTGTACACCAAGTATAAAAACTACAGAATAATGAACACTGATGAGAATGAAAGTCATGAACACCATTTAAAAAACTTAATTATTTATTGAACAAAATATTAACTTATTGAACATGTGAACTTATTGAACAAAATAAACTTAAAACAATAAATATAAACTCATTGAACAAAATATAAACATTTTCAACAAAATAAACTTAAAATAATAAATATATATATGAACACTGAACAAAATATTAACTTAATAAATATAAATATTAACTTTTTGAACAAAATAAACTACAAATATTAAATATAAAAAATGTATAAACATGAACATAAGAACATTTTAAAATAAAATTACTCCCTTCCGTCCATATCCACCTCATAAACCAAGGAATAAATTTTAAATTTAACCGCGGCCCTCTTGGGTAGGTTCATTCGCCGGATGGCGGGCAAGAGGCTCATAAAAAAAACTTCATCCTCATCCGCTGCAGACAGAGCTACTTGAGGAAGAGGAGGTGGAGTCGGCTCCATATTATGAGCCTCCTTGAGTGTACTTAAGAGCTCCCGCTCAAACACAGACATGGTTGGCCCTCTTTTCTTCCTCATCTGTGGCCTGAACTGAGAGGTGGAAGGGCCTGCCTCCTCCAGGTCTCCCCCCACCTCTGTGAGAGGTGGAGTGGGTGCATGTGGGGGAGTTGGTGCAGGTGGGGGAGTGGGTGCAGGTGAGAGGGGTGCAGCCGGGGGGGTAGGTGCTGGTGGGGGGCTAGGTGCTGATGGGGGTAGCGGGGTGGGTGAAGCTGGAGGGGAGTTGACCAAAGGGATGGGTGCAGCGTGGGGGGCAGTGGCGGGGGGGCAGTGGCAGGGGTAGCTTGGTGGAACAGATTGGAGGTGGTCGGCCTACACTCCATGAATGGGGCCAGGAACCCCATCACAGCCATATACTTCCATGGCCAAGCAGATGAGGCCCCAGCCCCACTCGTGTTTCTCTCCCTCTCCTTCCTCTTTTCCCTGGTGAACTGGTCCCTCAAGCTCTTCCACCTTGACCGACACACATCCTCTAATAATAATAAAAATATATGTAAGAGAAAAGTACAGGCAATGAATCTGTCTGTGCATCTAATCTTGCTTTAAGCTAATAATTAAGTTTTTTAAATGGTGTTCATGACTATCATTCTCATCAGTGTTCATTATTCTGTAGTGTTTAAACTTTAAGCTGCAAATTGATATGCCCATTTCAAATGGTTAGATCTGTCATGAGGTATGTATTTATTTATTTATTTATGTAAAAGTCCATCAAAATCTCTCTACCTACCATCCTAATGTTACCTGCTATCATAAATACTACTAGCATATGAACCCGTTTCTGCAGATGTACATATGCTGACATATAACATTTTATTTAACACAATACAAACTCATAAAACCCACCAGGGACTCCAACGACCTCTGCCACCCTTCTCCATGCGGAACTGCGTAGCTCGTTGTCCCTATATGACAATAAAGTCGGATCATATAAATTAGGGAATCCTGCGACAGCCACAATCAGTTTCTCCTCCATTTTGTACTCTGGAACTAAAGTTTCCGCGCATTTTAGAAGTAGGATGTGACCTGCGAAGAGACTTCCCTCCGTCTCCAAAGTCGCGTGACGTCACCCATAGGAATATAGTGGAGCGCGGCGCGACAGAAGTGTCGCACGGACAAGTGGATCAGCGCCGTGAGTCAGCTGCTGTCTGGGATGGAATCTGGGGCCGGTCGCATAAACTGTTTAGACTCTTAAAAAGTTATTCATCTATTTATTTACTTTCTTCAAGACTAGTCATAACTTTTAAATGTTATGTAATTGGCATGATCTCTGCCTAAGTGCTATGATTGTGACTAATGCATTGCATAGTCCACCCCCACCCCCACCATGCAACTCTAGTGACCGCTCCTCTCTAAAGGAATTTATATTTTTCAAAGAAAATGTTGAAACAAATGACTAAATAAACGGAGTCGCTGTCTTTAAGTGTGAAAGAGAGACCTCTGAACAAAAGCTGTTTCCCCCGGATTGATGCATTGACTAACTTAAGCCGGATGTCCAACGCGTTTGGACATGCAGACGCGCGTTGAGTAACGGTGTCTCCCGACGGGATCAGAAAGGGCGGTCCGTGCTCAACGTCACATGAACTATAAATAACAGCGCCATCGACAGCTTGACAAAATAACGTAGTTGCATTATCCGTGAACAATGGCTCAAGCTGAGACGTTGGAGTTAGGCGTGGAGCAGGGACAGATGCTGCTGGTCTTGACACGGCACTGTCAAACCATGAAGCGTCAGGAGACACGACTGCGTCTGGCCACCGCGCTCCTGCTTGCAACGTTCTGCGCGACTTTGGTGTGGATACAGTTTCACCAGCAAAATACCACGGTAAAATACTAGTCGAAATTCTTTGATTTTGATTTTAAACTAACAAAATGATTAACAGCCACACTATCAATCAGAAAAAAATATAATAATTAAATGCATCCAGGAATTAGTCAAAAGGGAGGAATTGAAGACTGTCTGTTTTTTTTTCTTCATCTCAGGAAGCATTCTCAGGTGCTCATCAAGAGGCTTTGAAAACTACAGATTCATCAACAGGGCACTCTGTTCATCTTGAACGTACGTTTGATTAGTGTTAAATAAGTCAAAAATCACTTCATGTAGCCTAATGTAGGCTATTCATTTTAAGTGTCATTGTACCATCAAAAAAGTAATGTCACATGAGATGTTTGTTTGAGAGATCTGTCAGATCAATACTGTGTAATTTAAAGATCTATGTCTTCAGAAATATCATAGGAAAAAATGTTTTTGTGACTTAGGGTCAAGTTACAGTGTTTTGTCTTTTTGTCTTAAAAACAGCTTTAAGACAGATGCATGCTTGTTCAGAACAACAGCCCATTGAATGGTTGGAAGTGGATGATGGCTATGACTCCCAAAATTTCAAGCTGGAAAACCATACAGTCCTTCACATCTCCACAGAGCGACTGTACTTGATCAATCTGAGGATCTCTTACCGTGTAGCCCATGGCCAGTGTGAGCCTGGTACAGAATTGACTTTAGTGGTCAATGTCACACAGCAGCATATAAACTATGAAAAAGAGAGAGAGATTATAAGTGCTAAGGAGTCTATGATTTGTAGAGATTATTGGCTTCAGTCGATCACTATGAATCGAGCAATCAGGTTAGAAGCTGGCACTAGTCTCCGGGTGAGAATTAACCAAAAAAGTTGCATGTTTTTCAGCTGGGTTAAAAACAGTCATTTGGATGTCACTTATGTCTAGAGTTGTTTGTTTTTTGAAAAATGAGTTTTACTTCCCGATGGCATTAATGCATATGTGAGACTAGTTAGAAACAGCTTTAAGCAGGTGTTTATTTTTATTTTTTTAATTACCTATGCTATTATTTAGGTGCTTTAAGATATACCAAAATGTTTAACCACTTGGTTAATATTTTCAGGTTTATTGAGAAGCTTCTCTCATTCTTTGTGTTGTTATATTAAATTAAATATAACTATCCACAAAAGAGGCAGATTTTGAATATAGTTAAGTGTTGTGACGGACAAATTGCACCAAAATGTTTTATGTTAAAACTTTTTAAATGTGCATTTCCGAACTGATTCATTTAGAGTTGTTTGTCATTTGATTTTAAAAATCAGGTCTATTAAGTTTAAATATCTAAATTAGAACCAGAACCCATCATGTTCATTGTATTTACCTCTAGGTGGCAATCGCATAAATCTGCATTTCAGAATGTAACATGTTTTTGTGGTTCACTCATAAATCTGTAGACTTGTCTTGAAATTGAACCAAATGTTTTTACAAATAATTGTTTCTAAGTTTCAATTAATAAAGTCGTTGTCAATGATTTAAAGGTAAATCTAGAAAAAAAACAATGCAAAAAAAACTTACAGAATTCACGAAAAACCCTTGTTTATTTCAGGTTAATTAGCTCTTGATTGCCTGTTTGTGTCTCCTTGATTACTGGGTCAGGAAACGTGCTGCATTTTCTCTGTACTGCATGAATAAAAAAAACTTGTAGAGAATCAGTTTTTGTGTCTGCTTTTGTTTATTGAAGAGGTTCTATTTAGCACGGAACAGATGCAGTCTGTAATCTGACAGAGCAAACCCTCTTTGGAACAGTGATTTTGCTGAATACATGAATAGATCATCAAGACCAAGTTTCAGGATAAACCAGACTAGACTGGGTGCTTCCAATGAAAGTGAAATCCTAAAAAAAGTGAAACTCTTAAACTGAGCACCTGTGCCAGAAAACAATTGCCAGGGGCAGTGTGTATTAACCACATACTGTTTGGAAAAGCACACATTACTGACTTTTGAAAAATAAATGACATCTTTTAATGACTTCTGCACATTAAAATATGATGCTGAATGACAAGACCACATTCATCTGACACACATCCCAGGGGAAGAACCTATTGTTTATGACAACTTTAATACTTCCAGCTTGTGTTTAACACTCAACAGACTTGGTTTTGTGGAGTGAATTCCTAACAGTTGAAATTCCAATGGCAAATAAGGTGATACTGGAACTGTATATTGCATGCAGATGGATAAGCATGTCAAATCAAAGAAATTAACTACTTATTGAAGTTTTATTTTATTTTCCATCCCTTAGAATTCTGGATCACTGGAAGGGGCTTTCCAGCCTAAGGATGTGTAGCTGTTGTAGTATGGTTTTGATGGTACACTGTAACTTTGCAGTACTTAGTCACTGGCTTTCTAAAAAAGTATAAAGGCAACCAATTGAACATGTAAGGAACAAGGACTAAGGGATGTAAGGACCAAGTAAAGACCAAGTCTCCAAAGAACTCAAAGTACAGCAGTAGTCAGTGTGATGGACTGATACACACCTAAATGAGAGTCGTGATCGAGCACATTTATCATTACATTTGAAATGTAATATGTAGTTGTGCCAGAGAGAGTCAGCTATTTAAAGTGTTTGTGATATACTAACGTTATAAATATAGAATTTTTTTTTGCAGGAGGTGGAATTTAGTTTTTCCAGTGAAGGTTTATATTTGTTCTAAAATAATCTTTACTCTTATTTAAAAGTTTGAAGATTGTTTGAATAACAAAATCCCTTACGCCGATAGGTTGACGTTACAAATGTGAAAGAAGGCCACAGATTTTCTTTCTCTTCATTCTTCTGTTAAAACTGTTTTGAATTTATGTAAAAAGCTTTATTTTTTATGAAATATGTTGACTATTTAATTTGAATATATAAGAAACATGAAAACTGTAAAATGTGCTTCAGTTTGTGGGAAGTGTGACCGAAGAGAGGTTGATGTTACAAATGTGAGGAAAGGCCACAGATTCAAGCTTGTTTTGATTTATGTGTTCTTTCATTCATTCAGAATAAAATATGGCCTGATAATTCCTGTTGCTTAGTCCTATTCATCCATACACATCTTCCTATCCATGTTTATGTCTCTTATCAAATTTACAATAAAGGTCGGGGTTAAGAATTTCAAAACATTCCTGTTAGAAAAATCCCTGGCTCTCTCCAAATTTATAGTAGTATTTGTTATTAGGCCTTTGCCTATTTGCCAGGTTTCCTGTTGGACTTGATCCTTCTGATCCTAAGTGCTGTGCTCTCCCAAATTCAAGAAGGGGAAGAAATAGCTTGACCTAGATTTGACGGCAAGACCTTGACCATGTCACAGAAGAAGCAAGAATTTCTGGAATTTAAGTGGAGTGTGTGAAAAGCAAGGGAAATTAGCTCATGAATGAGAGTTACAACTACTTTATGTATTGTTCCTCTATAACTTTGTATTCAAGGACACAACTATCAGGATGTAAGCAGATAACTTTTATTCTTCTTCTTCCTCGTAATCACCCTACACTTCAAACATCTTCAGTGCCCCACTGTGGCCATAACATGCCATTACATCTCCCCTTTTTAGATGAAAGTTTAACTGTTTTAACAGAACCTTTAAATAACGCAATACCTTCAACAGTATGGCTACTTAGTTATTTCACTCACTTAACTTATGATTTTACAAGTTTCTTCAAATCCTTTTTCAAACTTAAAAGCGTTCAAAGAGAAATGAACAGAAGATATTTTACTTCACAGTAGCCCTTTTTGTAGACCTTATCCTAAATTAACTGGAAAATTCAATAAACCAGAACATGACTTTTCTAACGAACATTTCACTTTTCAAACAGAAAATTACTTTTATTTATTTTTTATTTTTTATCCTCTGTGGTGTGTATGCATGTGTTTCATATTCAAAGGGTCCAGTCTCTCAGGAGCCTTAGACAGTCTCCCTGACCTAGTCACCGTCATATCACCTGATGCTGGAGGCACTGGAACTTCCCTGAGGTGTGAACGGTTGCGTCGCAGCTGTCCTCCCTCCGGGGTCTCCACCTCGTATGAGCGTGGTGTCTGTGCCTGACTAACGACAGTCCCTTTTGTGTGTGTGGGTTTGATCCACACATGCTGTCCAGGCTGGAGAGGTGGTAAGATTTGAGTATGATGTCTCCAATTGAACGTTTGTTGCTGTTGCAATTTCAACACTGTGTCCTTTTCTCTGAACCTCTCAAGATCGGGCCACTGTGGTTGTAACTGCTCCGATGATATGGGGACTGGTGTTTTAATTCTCCTCCCCATCAGCAGTTGTGCTGGGGAGCTCCCGTGTGCCAATGGAGTGGCCCTGTAGGCCAGCAGAGCTTTGTGGAAATCTCCCTCTTTCACTAAGAGAGACTTCACTGTTCTAACGGCCCGTTCAGCCTCCCCATTGCTGCGGGGGTAACGGGGACTACTTGTCACATGGGCAAAGTCATAATCCTGTGCAAACTGAGCGAAATCGTGACAGGAGAATTGCGGACCATTGTCCGTGACAAGCACTTCTGGGCATCCATATCTGGCAAACACAGCTTTAAGTCTGGCAATAGTCTGTTTTGCTGATGTGCTGCCAGGTAGGGAGCAAACTTCGATATAGCGAGAGAAGTAGTCTATCACAACTAAATAGTTCCCATTCTGCCATTGGAAGAGATCAGCAGCAACCCTCTGCCATGGTCTGTTTGGTAGTTCTGTTGTGAGCAGAGGCTCGACTGGTGTTTGAGCTTCACGTGCGCAAATCTCACATCTCTCGACCATTTGCTTGACAGCAGACGTGATGCCTGGCCACCAGGCTGATTCTCTGGCCCTGGCTAGGCATTTGTTGATACCTTGATGTCCCTGGTGCAGTCTCTGCAGGATGTCAGTTCTCATGCACTCAGGAATTATAAGTCTCTCTCCTTTCATAAGCAGTCCTCTTCCTTCATGCAAAACTGACCTATTGGGCCAGTAGGGCAGCAGCTGCTCATGCACATCTCGTCTGTGTCCCGGCCATCCATTTGCAATGTATCGGCTGAGACGTTTGCAGGTGTTATCTGACGTTTGTGCACTCTTAATCTGTTCCAGATTTGTTGGTGTGGTTGGCAGGCTTTCAACTATGCTGTCCAGGTAAGCTTTGCATTCTCTTTCCAGGTCTTGCTCCGCCTCCGTGGCTGTAGTTGGAAGAGGTGCTCTGGACAGGGCGTCAGCTGTTATCAGATTTTTACCTGGAACATGGATAATGTTAAAGTTAAATCTGAGCAGCCTGAGTCTGAATCTGATAATCCTCGGCGGGAGGTCATCTAGTAGTCTGGATTTCAGAAGTGTTATGAGTGGCTTGTGATCAGTTCTTATGGTAAAGTCCAGTCCACTCACGTATCCACGCAAGCGCTCACATGCCCAGGTCACAGCCAAAGCCTCCTTTTCTATCTTGGCATATCTTGATTCGGCTTTGCTCAGACTTCTAGAAATAAAGACGACAGGTTTCCACTCTCCGTCTGTCTGTTTTTGTGTCAGGACACCTCCGAGGCCATATGACGAAGCATCCGCCGATACCATGGTTTCGTGATTTGGGCTGTACTGGGCTAACACAGTCTCTGTTCCCAATTCCTTTTTTGTCTCCAGGAATGCTTTCTGTTGGGGTGCTCCCCATGTCCAGCTGTTCTCCGTCTTCAACAGGTCACGAATGGGCTTCGTCAGATCTGGCAGTCGTGGCGAAAATTTGCCTACAAAGTTCACCATGCCCATGAAACGGCGAACATCCGCCACATCTTTTGGCTCTGGCATCTCCAGGATTGCCTTTATTTTTCCTGGATCAGCTCTGATGCCCTGAGAATTTATGACATGACCCAGGAAACGGATCTCTGTCAGGGCAAACTGGCATTTCTCATTTAGAGTGAGCCCAGCCTCTCTGAATTTCTGTAACACCCTGTGCAGTCTGTCGTCGTGCTCTGCCCGGTCTTTTCCTATGACCAGGAAATCATCAGCGTGACATAGGACTCCGTCAACACCATCAATCAGTTGAGAAATCCTCTTTTGAAAGTGTTCGGATGCCTCTGGTGTGATGAACGTAGTTAACAGCATGGAGTCATTGTGGAGTGGGACCTTCCAGAAGCCTGATGTCGCGTCAAGCTTTGTGAAGACTCTGGCTCCTTCCAGCTTGGCCAGTGTCTCATCCACTGCCGGTAAGATGTGTCTCTCTCTGATGATGCTCTCGTTCAGACGGGTTAAATCCAAGCAAATACGAATTTTCCCAGACATTTTCACTATGGGGACCATGCCCGCACACCATTCAGTCGGTTCTTCTACCCGAGCTAAGACCCCCATCTTCTCCATACGGTCTAGTTCCTCTTTGACTTTGGCCCGGAGAGGAATGGCCACACGTCACGGGGCCGAGAGGGCATAGGGTGCCGCATTGTCTCTCAGCTTAATTTGATACTCCCCTTTAAGGTTACCCAGCCCTTTAAATACCTCGGGGTAAGTGGAGCGAAAGTGTTTTTCTGCATCGTCAATGCTATTGAGCTGAAGGATCATCTGTAGTCTGCGGAAAGCTGGGAGGCCCGATAAGGGTATGGTCAGATCCTTGACGATGAACACCTCCTCCTCAATCTTTCTGTCCCCTCTCTGAATGACCGCATGCCCTTGCCCTTTTACATCCAGAGGTTGGTTGGCGGGGCCCAGCAGGGGTCTGCACGGCGCTGAGTGTCTGCCATATCTATCCTGTTTGAATTCTGTTTCTGGGATAGCCGTCACAGACGCACCTGTGTCTACTTTAAAGCGCAACGGGCTGCCATTTATGGTTAGTATTTCAGTCCATGTGGATGACTGTGGATAGTCAACCGCACCCAGATAAGCCGCCTCATCCACTTCAATTGAATCCATCTTTTGAGCTGATCTGCACACTGCCGCAAAGTGTCCCCTCTTTTGACATTTTCTACACTCAACGTCTTTTGTTGGGCATTCAGTCCATGAATGTTTTAGGGTTTTACCACACTTTCCACACTGTTTTGGCTTTGATGAGGTAGCCTGAGGCGGAGAATAGCTTCTGCGTTGGAAAGATTTTTTTCTATGAGCCAGACTTTTACTGTTATGAGACAGTGCATCCATTTGTCCTGGTGAATCAGCTGACCGCAGAACAGCTTGTTGCTTTTTCACTTCCTCGTGCTGCCTCACTTTAACTATAGCTGTAGCTAAATGCAACTTTGGGTTGAGCTGAAGTTTTTCAAACAATTTAGCATCACGTATGCCGACAACAATTCTATCATGAATCATTTCCTCACGTAAGACGCCATATTTACAATGTTCAGCTAACTTGTCTCGAATGATCCCGGTGGTGTGATAGTGAATATGTGGTCCATCCTGTGTGCTTTTAGCTTGCCGCTAGCTGTTATTGCTCTCGCCGACTCGCTCTTTCTCTTGCTCTACAGGTCCCGCGTTTTTACTCTACACACCATTAAAGCGGCTCCGACTTCTTGTCTGTACCACTAGACTCTGTCTGTCATGGGTTATTCGTCTCTGACACCATGTATTGTTCCTCTATAACTTTGTATTCAAGGACACAACTATCAGGATGTAAGCAGATAACTTTTATTCTTCTTCTTCCTCGTAATCACCCTACACTTCAAACATCTTCAGTGCCCCACTGTGGCCAAAACATGCCATTACACTTAATGAAGCTGATGTCATAAGAGAAGGAATACAGGATGTGTTTTGTCTGAAGGTTGAGTGCCACAAGATAAGTGATCCGGTTAAATGTCCGAAATGGTTGGGAAATGGCAACAGTGATGTAAGTGGTTCAGATGGTGAAGTCAGTTCAAAGTCTTGCAGCCACTAGCCAAGTTCCTCTTCCTTTGTTCTCTCAGGATGAGTTGGAAAGAAGCCAAGAGCTTTACCCTACGATTTCTTCATTTCATACTTGGTAAAAGACGTCCTTCAAGACAAGAGAGAGTAAAACTTTGGCCCTGGTAAACAATGGCATCACCTTAAAGTGTGTGATGGGCTTCTGTACAGAGTAATTAGGGCCCAATAAGCAGACAAAAAAGACATCAGTATGTTCTACCTCAGAGCACGGAACAAATGTTTTTACATGGCCTTCACAATCTTGCTGGTAACCAAGTACAGGCTAGAATAATTCACTTGGCGAGACAGTTCTTCTTCTAGCCCAAGATGTAATGCGAGATCAGAAAATATGTCAATTGTTGTAATCAGGATCAGAATTAGCTTTATTTGCCAGGTTTGCGCAAACACACAAGGAATTTTTGTTGTTTTAAGATGCTCCTGGTATAAACATACATACATACAAATGTGACATGAGAAGTGAGAGAAAAAAAAAGATGTGTATTCTGGAAAAAAACATCTGGGAGCTAAGGATAAATGGCCACAACAAATTCAGACTCTTGACTTTTGCTCACAGCTCAACAATACACGAGACCAAGTTCAAAGGCTATGCACCTTTCCAGCTAATGTTTGTAAATGTTCTCTAATTGCCTGTGGATACAATGTTCAAGCAAGTATCGAAAGAAGAATCCAGTGGTTGTTGATTATAACAGCTAGGTTGCTACTTTAAGGACGAGACGTACTCATACTCAGAATTTGTGCTCTGCATTTCACCCATCCAAGAACACACACACACACTGCCCCCGGGTGTTTGGTGTCTTGCTCAAGAGTCTCACCTCAGATACAGAGGTTGAAAGAGAGCACTAGTCATTTACTTCACCCCACATACAATCCATGCTGGTACCAAGACTCAAACCTGTGACCTTTGGATTACAAGTCCAACTCTCTAACTATTAGGCCATGACTGCCCAATGTCTCACCTTCACAAAACTGCTGACATTGCCCAATAACATGCTGTGCAAGATCGAAGCAAAACTCAAGGTCAAGGGAGTACATTTGAAAATAGACATGATTATTGCCAATAAAGGAGATTGAGGGAAAATAATTTTGGCAGATGGGAACCTACTGTGTACACAATTGGGGATAATGACCTTCATACAGTGGAGGAAATATTTGATCCCTGCTGATTTTGTAAGTTTGCCCACTGACAAAGTGATGAAGGGTCTGTAATTTTATGGTATGTTTATTTTAACATATATAGACAGAAAAACACATTATATAATGGTTAGAAAGTTATTTGCATTTCAATGAGTGAAATAAGTATTTGATTCCCAAACAAAACATGACTTATTACTTGGTGCAGGAACCCTTGTTGGCAAGAATAAAGATAGTTTTTTGTAGTTGGTAACCAGGTTTGCACACATTTCAGGAGGAATTTTGATCCACTCCTCTTTACAGATCCTCTATAAATCCTTAGGTTTCTTGGCTGTCATTTGGCAACTCAAAGTATCAGCTCTCTCCACAGATTGAGGTCCGGAGACTGGCTGGGCCACTCCATTACCTTAATGTGCTTCTTCTTGAGCCACTCCTTTGTTGCCTTGCTGGTATGTTTCAGGTCATTGTTATGCTGGAAGGCCCATCCGTCACCCATCTACAGCGTTCTGGCTGAGGGAAGGAGGATTTCATCCAAGATTTTACAGTACATGGCCCTATCCATTTGCCCGTCAATGCAGCAAAGTCATCCTGTACTCTTAGCAGAAAAACAGCCCAAAGCATAATGTTTCCACCTTCATGCTTGACTGGAGGGAAGATGTTCTTGGGGTCATAGTCAGCATATCTCTCCCTTCAAACACGGCGAGTGGAGTTAATGCCAAAGAGCTAAGTTTTGGTCTCATATGACCACAGGAATTTCTCCCAAGCCTTCTCTGAATAATTTAGATGTTCTTTGGCAAAATTAAAAACAGGCCTGCACATGTGCCTTTTTTGAGCAAGGGGTGCTGCAGGATTTATTTTCTTTCCAGACAAAATGTATTCTAGTAAATTAGTAAAGTGACCAACCACTGATGTCACATAGACTATTTTAATAATGTCCTTACTATGTTTCTGGGCCTGGGAACCTTTCCGTTACATTTATGTCTATGCAGGGCCAGAAAGCTCTCGAAGTTTGGAACAACATGAGTAGATTAATGACAGAATTTTTATTTTTGGGTGATGTATTCCTTTAAGAGTGAAACAAGTTGACAAGTAAATCAATGAAGGCTGAAACTGAAGAAAATATGTTTTCCTGAGTCTAATTTCTGATGTTCAAGACATCACCTTAAAGAGTTACTTGATCAAGACAACCAAGAAATACTGATAAACCAGTACAATTCAATGCTAGTGCCATAGTGAAATCTTCAGTAATGAACTTAATACGTAAATTCAAGATGCATAAGGCAAAATATTGAAGAGCACACTGTATTAAACCAATACAGTGATTATTTTCAAATTGGAAACTGATGGATAAGGCTTATCTTAGCATTATGTCTGCCAGACATATTATTGGGGAAATGAAGCAAGTACACTATCTGAACAAATATTTGAATGAATTACAAGATGGGCTTCCAGTAAATTAGATGGCAAATGGGAAAATAGTGTTTGATCAGTTTATTTTTAAATACTTTATTAAGGTTTATTTTTGCAACCTTTGCATAACATTGTTTGACATCCCTTGTAATATAGGCTTGTGTTAAAGCCATCACCTAATCATATCTTTATTACATTCAGGTTCTACACCTTCAACTTTAGTACTGCATACAGCAAAAAGTCCTGTACAACTTTATAGAAAAAAAGAGATGAGATGAGATGAGATGAGATGAGATGAGGTGACATTAATATTGTGACTATTTGTATAGACCGTTAGATGTTCTGTCTTTGGAGCTCAAAATGCTCTTTGGATCATTTTAAAGGGGTCATGATTTGAGAAATCATCATTGATCTTTTTACATATAACAGTTCAATGTACTATGAAACATCCTATACTTATCAAAACTCAAGTCTTTCTCTTTATTTTAAAAACAGCATTAATTATAACCAATGGAATGTGCAACTTTATGATGTCATAGTGTGGCTAAAAGCTGCCTCCACAGGAGAAGGACAATGCCTGCTTCTACATGATAATAACTGATAATAACTGTGGGACACACTACACTATTTATATTTATATACACTACACTTTTTATCCAACACACATACTTAGCGTACACGTAAATCTTTTGCACATAATATACATGTACATACATGGAACACACTATACTACTTATATTTATATTTATATACACATACACTTATTTATCCAAACACACATACTTAGCGTACAGTTACAATTTTTCCACATAATATACATGTACATACATAAATGCTCTTTTTAATATACCTGCCATACATTGTCAATTTGTATATTGTCAATCCTTACCCACCTATTTGTATTTTTTTGTATTTTTTATTCCTTATTGTGTTTTTTGTTCTGTTGCTGTTATGTTGCACTGCGGAGCTCTGTCACGAAAACAAATTCCTCGTATGTGTGAACATACCTGGCAATAAAGCTCATTCTGATTCTGATTCTGATTCTGATTCTGATAATGCACTTATATTACGAAAAGAGGAAATACTAGCAATGTAAAGATCACTCTGTAGTCTAACTTGTGAATTGAATTGCCTTCCTTGTGATTCTAACACTGTATCTACATCGGACATGAACACTCTATAATTATTTTAATTTATTATTATTTTATTTATAATAATAACAACTGCTGAACAGTATTGTTCAAAACACACAGATGAGTCAGGGAAATCTGTGACGTAATTTACCAGACTGTGACTGACATTTAGACACAGATTGCAAAAGATCGATCACAACACTGCCAGCTGAACGCAATCCCAAAGAAACAACATTTACATCAACATGGTTGCAGGAACAGACATGCAAATTGTATAAAGTGTATAACTGTACATCAATAACCGTATAACTGTATAACTGTACATCAATATCAGCAGCATTCAATACTTAGGCTACTGCGCACTGTAACAACCAATCAACTAAATGTAACCAATATTTTATAGTATTACAACCACTGCTATTTAACAAACCTCCAACTGCCAAGAAAGCTTTTATTGATTTTGAGTAGCAAACAATTAATCTTATTGTGAATTCATTGTATTCAACAAGAAGCCAAAGCTTTGGACCACTAAACAAGCTTTTGTTTATATGCCATACCATACCATACCAACTTTATTTGTTAAGCACTTTACAACAACCAAAGTTGACCAAAGTGCTGTACAGACAAAAATAAATAATAATAAACATATGTACCATTAATAACCACACAATAAAACCATTCAAAGTAACAAATATATATATATACACACACACACATATATACAGAATGATTTTTAATTTGTCATGCTCATCAAGGCTGCATTTATTCGATCAAAAATACAGGAAAAAAAATTATATTGTAAGATATTTATTAGACCAACTAGACCAACTCAAACCTGGTCTTAAGACTAGAGCAACGTTATTTTCTTTAAGAGCGTACACGCTGCTTATTAAACACAGGGACGCACAGCAGCACACAAACATGCCAAATATTAAAAATTAAAGGATTGCAATACATAAGATTTTTTTGTAGGCTAATTAAATGTGTGTGTGTGTGTGTGTGTGTGTGTGTGTGTGTGTCTATATATATATATATATATATATATATATATATATATATATATATATATGCCTACATGTCATAATAGATAGTCTCCGCATGTATCAGAATTAAGCTATTTGCTCGCACACGAACAGCTCCGTTTCATCTCGGAGACGCGTTCTGTCTTTGCGCTTGGCAAATTCCGCCGTGTAAATAGCAAATCCGTCATGGCACCAGCGCAACTGGCTCTTAAAGGTAATGGAAGATGATACTCTGATTAGTTTATTGCACTTTACGCCCAAAAAACAGCCATTACTCGTTGAGAGAATAGGGACAACCTGTTGAGACCATGCGCCCGGGCGCGCCAACCGTTTTTCCGTATAGCAAAATAGCAAAAATAGCCAAATAAAAGAATAGCAAAAGTGGATTTGGACACGCCCCGAGTGCACCTGCCGCGTGCGCTTTACACTTTGCGTTTAGATCATTAAACTAGGGCCCTTAATTTATTCCTGTGATGCAAAGCTGAATTTTCAGCATCATTACTCCAGTAGGCTATTCAGTGTCACAAGATCCTTCAGAAATCACTCTAATATGCTGATTTATTATCAGGAATGGAAACAGTTGTGCTGCTTAATATTTGTGTGGATCCTGTTGGAACCATACATTTTCCAGGATTCTCTGATGAATAAAAAGAAAAAAAAGAAGGACATTTCTTTTGCATATAAATCTTTTCTAACAATATACACTACAGTAATTTTTTATTCTTTCTTTTTTAAATGAATTTAAAACTTTATTCAGCAAGGATGTGTTAAAATTGTTAAGTGGTGATAGCAAAGAATAATAATTTGAAAAAAAAGCTGTTCTTTTTTTAACTTTTTATTCATCAAAGAATCCTGAAAAAAGTATCACACGAAAATATCAATTGGTAGAGCATTGCACTGTCAAGCGGAAAGTTGGGGGTTCGATTCCCCAGGAACACATGATAGGTAAAAATTGATAGCCTGAATGCACTGTAAGGTGCTTTGGATAAAAGCATCTGCTAAATGCATAAATTTAAATTGTGTATATATATATAAATTAAGCAGCACAGCAGTTTTCATCACAGGATTAAATTCGATTTTAATGTGTATTTCACAATATTAAATTTTTCCTGTATTTTTGATCAAATAAATGGAGCCTTGATGAGCATATAAACACCTTTAAAAAACAAAATAATCTGTCTGATCCCAAACTTCTGAATGTTAAGTGTGTGTGTGTGTATATATAAAATATATAAAATTGGATTTAGCAGATTACTGTATAAATAAAATTATGCGCACAATTTCCAATTCTCATCAAAAGTTGTTTATTTTCTTTTTTTATACACAACACCCAATGCTGTATGCTAAAAATAATGCTAGGTAATGTTTAGAGAAGATTCCAAAATTCCACTCCTTCTTCCACTCCTTCTGAGTGATGGTAGGAAACAAAAAAAAAACTTGCCCTATCTTGTACAATCACTGCAATATTTTCCAAAAGTTTTTCCAAAACTTGTCAGTGGAGTAAAGTTTCCTGCATGTCCCTCACAGTTCATTAGTAAATCACAGCAACTAAACTAAACACTAAACTAGTCAGAAGTAAAAACCAGTTGATAACATCTCACCGCTAAGTACTTTAGACGACAAGCCCCATTAAAAAGACAACATCAAGATCAAAACCCAGTAAATCTCTCTTTATTATATATTTCCATTGTATTCTTCAATATGCATTGCATTTTCCAACAAGCTAAGAGCACAAAGATGAAAGTGGAGAGGTGATGACTGAGCATCTGTACTTCACACCAGTGGTGTGAAGTACCACCACTGGAATTAAAGAAAATCAGTCTTATGAATATGAGCAGATCACAGTTAACCACATACTGTACATCATAACTGCACCTTATACCTTCACGATCTTCTCAAATCACAGACAAAACACAAAATTCTGCATTTGGAATCAAAAGTGCTGATATCAAGCAATGACCGTATAAACATACAAGCATGGTGAACGAGATCACACCCAAAGAACCAAAGCCTAAATGTTTTCTGTCTTCATGATCACACACACGTGCGCGCACACACACACACAGACTCAGATCCAGCTCAAACACAAAAACTTTTCGGTTTGTTTTCTTCACTTGGAAAAATATAGCAGTCACAGGATCATAAAGGAAATAAAATCATTTACTTAAAGAAATGCATTAGGCAGGATAGTGTTCAACTGAAACAACATACACATAGAACATATAAATAGGGCCTAAAAAATAATAATACATATTTATGTACAGTAACATGACAGACCCAAAAAGAAAAAAAAGAAACCAGATAAATTCACTGAGTGTTAAGGAGTGCTTGATTATTTGTTCATGCATAATTCAGTGTGACTCGGTATTTGTGAAGAGGACGAGGCATCTAGCTCAGCAGCTCCAGGTATGTGACAGGCACTTTGCCTTTCAGGTTGCCTCGCTCTCCAATAAGCCAGTCCGGGTCCATGCCAGGTACCGTGTAGACAGTAATAAGCTACAGAATAACATAAAGAAAGAGAAAGAAAAAAATTAAGCAGACATTTTGCTATGGACTGTCTTTGGTGCAACGCGCAGACCCGTTGAATACATTCAAGTTTACTTTAACAACAGACATGTATAAACAGTGGTTTACACACGTGTATTAAGAAATTCAAATCTGCAGACACCCCCTTGGCATCTTTTGAGGATTAAGATTTATAGGCCTACTATCCGAGACGGGTCTGTGAGGATGAATCATATGACACTGGCAATATGGCAAGGTTCAAACGTAAAACCTATAAGTTTCAAGCCCATTTAATTAAAAAAATGGCAATGTCACAGAGACTGCAAGTAAACTTTAGTTTAAACTGACCAAGATAGGCAAGAAAGAAAAAAAGCATTAAGTAACAATACAGAGAAGTACAAAAAGTCATTTATTTAAAAACAGAGGGTTATAAAATATCTTTTAAAATATATTTTATAAAAATATAAAAGATCTGTTATTTATATTTTTGTATAATAATTACATTAGAAATAGTTATAATAAAAAATACATTCTAATAAAATAAAATTGGTTTTATTTTACACATTTATTTTTACACTGATGCATTATTCTGCTGGTATAAGGAAACAGCTGAAGAAATTGTTCCGGCATACGCACACGCACATGCGCAAAACACATTTCAGTTCCAGCATTGCTAACTAATAGTGCAGTGAACCAACCCTTTAACAATGGAGTCAATGTTATTGTCCCACTTCAGGTCCTGAGAGATGGCAGTTCCCAGGAATCTGAATTGCTCTACTGCAGCCACAGTGCTGTATATGATCATCTTCAGCGATGATTACAGAGAGTCCAGCCGAGACGAGTGGGAACAGTTCTTGCTGGAGCCATGTATTCCACCAGATGAGGATCCCATTTAGTGGTGAAACGAAAACACGAAGCGCTTCACAAAACATATTCGCTTAGCACACCGTTATTTGTGAGTCCCGCCAACGTCTGTGTCGTCAGAGCGCGTTTTCTCCAGGGCCGGCCTTATTGTTAACAGACTAAGGAGCCGACTTTCCCCCAATCATGTTTACATGCCCGTATTTCTTAACAAGAACATTTGAAACAATAGAAAAAAAGAAAAAAAGATTTGCTGACAGTTTAAAAGTTAAGTGTAAGCTACATTCTGTACAATAGCATAATTGCTGCAGGCTGCTTTACGTTTTTCTTTGTTCACTTTTTTTTTTTTTTGCTTTTAATCTGTACTTTTGTTTGTTTGCACGCATTGTTAAAGGTTTTCAGCTGCAAAACACGATGTGTAATGTTCAAGCTTATTGTAAGCTTGTTCAAAATGACGAAAACAAATGTTGCTGAAAAATAACGTCTGACTCATTAAACTTAATTTAAATAAACGAATATTCGAATATTCGTTTTTTGTGAGCTCAAATATTCGAATGTGATATTTGTGGAAAACGCCCATCCCTAGTCTTTAGAGGTGCAGTCATTGGTGTACAGGGAGAAGAGCGGTGGGGAGAGAACATATCCCTTAAGGGCACCAGTTATGGTGGTTCGGCTGTATGACATGACTTTCCCCAGTCTCACTAGCTGTTGCCTATCTGTCAGAAAGCTGGTGATCCACTGACAGATAGATCTAGGGACAGATAGCTGGGTTAGTTTGATCTGGAGGGCTGCTGGAATGAAGGTGTTGAAAGCCGAACTAAAGTGCACAAACGGGATCCTCAAATAAGTCCAGGTTTGTCCAGATGTTGCAGGATGAAGTACAGTCCCCTGTTGACTGCATCATCCACATACTGTTTGCTCAGTAATCAAACGGCAGGGGGTCCAGTAAGGATACAGTGATGTCCTTCATATAAGCCAGAACCAGTTTTTTGAACGACAGATGTCAGGGGACAAAGGTCGTTAAGTCCTTTTATCTTGGGTTTCTTTGGAATGGTTATGATAATGACACGTTTGAAGCAGAGATCTGTGAAAAGATGGGGGCCAGCTGGTCAGTACAGGTTTTTAGACAGGCTGGTATCACACCATCTGGGCCTGGTGCCATTCTTCTTTTGTTCTTCCTGAAGACCTGGCGCACATCATCCTCACTGATCTGTAAAACTCATTCAGGACTTCAGCAAGTTGTTGATTCGCCTCAGTGCTGGGGGATGGTGCCTTGTAGTTTGTGATGGCTTTCAGACCTTTCCACACTGAAGCAGTGTCATTGGAAGTGAACTGATCTTCCAACTTTTTAGCGTAGTTCATTTTAACTGCTCTAATTTCCTTATTCAGTGTTTCCTGGCCTGATTGTACAAGACTCTGTCCCCATTTCTGTAGACATCCTCTTTGGCCTGATGAAGATGTCTGAGTTTTGCTTTAAACCATGGCTTATCATTGTTGAATATTAAATAAGTCCTGGTAGGAATGCATATATCCTCACAGAAACTAATACACAAGGCTGCCAACTCTCACGCATTCAGCGTGAGACTCACGTAATTGACCCAATTCTCAAGCTCTCACGCCACACCCCCATATTCTCACGCAGTAGTGCAGCAGTGAGGAAAAAATTGCGCCGCATGATCTCGCAAAGCAACTCGCAGAGAGCCCAGACAGACAGTTTAGTTGTTTTTTTTTGTGACAATTGTGAGGGAGATACACAATTTATTCCCATAAACTGTAGTCAGCCGTTCTCCCTCCCATCTGAACCGTGTGAATTGTGAACGCAGGCAGGTCAGTGAGTTACAGGGCGCTTCTTGTCTCCGTCCAGTTTAGGCTAGTAACTAATAAGCCTATGCGGTTATATACTGTAGTTTATATAGAATTAAGTTAGCATTAGTAGAGTTGTTTGTTGCAGCAGCACTGAGCAGTTATTTTACATAACTTTATCATAAAAAACAGTATCTGGACAAACCTAGTAACGTTAGGGCTGTCAAAAAAAAAAAAAAAGATTTTCGAATATTCGTCGAATTTTAAATAAAAAAGGAGGCTGCTTTTAAGGCCCTGCCCGGGTATACTTCACATTCCAAACTCTCCAAAGGCGGATGAGCTCGACACACAGTACCACTTCCGTCTCATCATTTACCTCGTGCATGCTCTTTTGTACGTCTCATAAATTGCCTGCACACGGGCGGGGAGTGCAGCTGTCCAAGAGCCCTCTTGATGATGAAAATGACATATTGCAGACGGTGCGTGAATGCGGACGGCCCAAGTATATTTTGGCCTTTATCAGTGCAGCTCGAGATGCGTTGACAATGTAAGTTTCATTGCATTATAATTTTCTTGTTAGCCTTTCCAGTTAAAGCCACTAGATGCAGTGCTGCAGCGATGTTCTTTCAAAATATTGCGGAAAAAAGAACAACAATGTGGAGAAGACGTTGTTTACATCAAAACCTAAATCAAGCTGTTCACATAGAACGCATTTCGCACACTCGCGTCTCTCACAAGAGAGCCGGATGTTTAGAAAGCCATGTAAAATTAAAATGAAATTTTAAAAAACTTATCTCGAGAATTTATGGTGGGTTTTTCCCATCCCACTGCATCTCATGTTTTTAAATGTAAAATGGACTCTGTGATTGGCTTTCCGCGCTCTGTATTAAACTATGCAAATATACATGATGCTGTTTTGTTTATAGTTGTTTAAGCAACTTAATTATAATTGGTTTATAATTTTTTTTTAAATATTATTCACTTAACACTCATGTATTCTAATGCATTTATTAAACGTGGATTAGTAATATTTTGCTCGATGCGCCCTCTTGTGGCATCAGGATAGAAGCAAAAAGCTTCTCTTCACCCTAACTGAAATTATGCATTTTAAATTCGAATATAATTCGAATTTTGATAATATACAAGTAAAAAATTCGATTTAGTTTTTCAGCCATTTTGACAGCCCTAATGCCTAGTGGTAAATGTTAATTATTGTTTTCTAAACAGAATGTCAAGTCAGATATTTGATATTTGGCGGTGTCAGTATGCATAAATTTGAATTTTCTGTTATAGGATGTTATCTAAAGTGTCAGGAGCCGCATTTCCACTGTCGGGCCAGTGCGAGCCAGGGCTTAAAGCGGGCGGGGCGGGGCTAATAGCCTCGGGCCAGTAGCACCGAGGCCAGAATAGCGCAGGGTTTCCACAGTGGAGCCTGAAGCTCCGCTGCGCGTCACTAAAACACGCCCTTTACACGCCTCTCAGGAACAACGTCATGCAACCTCATCATTTCACCAACAAAGAGAAGTTATCTGAAAACTAAGAAGTCACTGGAACATGCGCGATCACAAAACGAACATGATAAAAGCGGCCGTTTGTTTGCATGCTTTGTTATATATTCAAATTCAAAAGCACTGATGTTTTAACTATAAAATAAGTGATACATTGATCATATTGATTTAATTTATCAGGACTCAAAATTAAATCACACATAAATACACTTATTTCTATTTTATTTATTTATTTTTAACGCTTATGAAAATAGCCTGCTATTTTCATTAAAAAGTGTTTAATGCTGGTGTTAAAGCATGTTATCTTTCTGAAATGATCCGCAGCGCAGACGCTCTCTATTTTAATAAAAGCTCCCGAACAAAAATCATTATTATATTTTGATGATATGCAACGTGGAGCTAAACTCACGAAACAAGACGACAGATAAAATGTTACTTAATAAATACACAATTGTGATAGAGAATAAGAAGCTGACGTCTGATTTATCCAAGCGGTCATATTTACCATGTTTACTAAGGTAACGTTAATGTTTAGCGTGCATAGTCTTTTACATCGCTTATAAATATTTCTGCCTTGTTTAGTGATTATAATCCACATCGGATCAAGTTATTTCAAACGCTGCTAACTAAGAGGGAGTTTTGAGCTCAACTTATTTTAAAAAGTTTTTAATACTGGTGTTAAAGCTGTTATCTCTCTGAAATGATCTGCAGCGCTGAGCTCTCTAGACGCGGAGAAACTCCGCCTTTGTTCATAACCCCTCCTCTAGCCCCAGCTGGCCCGCTTTGGCCCAAGGTTTTCGTCGGGCCAAAAAAACCTAGCCATTGGCCCCGAGGAAGCCCTGGCGAGGCACGATCAAGCCCTGGAAGTGACAGTGGAAACGCGACTGGCCCTCGCATGCACTAGCACACACGGCTAGGGACATGCAAGAAAAGAATGCTTGTATCAGCCGTCTACACTTCTGCTAATGCAAGGATGTTGTGTTTGTATTTTTTTCCATACCAAGCCACGCCCCTCCGCAAGCCCCTCCCCCATAACAAAGCCACGCCCCAGAATCTCACTCTAAGGTGAACTCAAAAGTTGGCAGCCCTGCTAATACAGGATACACAACTGCATGCAGTATACAACACTGTGCAAGTAAGTTGTGGATTTTTTATTATGAAAAGCTTACATATTGTGCCTTTAAAGTATACTCTTTTGTCAGTGAGAGACGCTTACAGAATCAGCACATGGTCACTGTCTAGTGGGCTCTGTTTTCAAGTGCTCATGGCATTCGCTGTTCTTCTGCTGGCGGTTATCAAACAGCGTTGCATTACCATTAAAAGGTTAGCTGCTTTCTAGCATCAGCCTGTTGCATTACAGTTCATGAAAGGCTTGGTTAAAAGTGTTATTTGTTACACGCTTCGTCCACACCTCTAACCCCGCACAATGTTTCACTGTAGACATCGTCCGATGCCAGGTTGGTTGACATCACCCAACCCTAGTAGCTAGCTACTTTTCAGAAAGGTAGCTCAAATGCAGCTTAACTACTTTAACTTTTGAGTAGCTTGTGGCTTATCAGCTACAGTTGCAGAGTAGCAGTGTTGGGGAGTAACTAGTTACATGTAACGGCGTTACGTAATTTAATTACAAAATTATTGTAACTGTAATTAGTTACAGTTACTACGAAAAAATGAGTAATTAAATTACAGTTACTTATGAAATTTTTAACGATTACAAAGGGGATTACATTTGAATATTTACACACATCCACATACAGATTTAACTGATTTATTTCCCAAATTGCACTGACTATTCTGAGACATACCGCCCTAATAATTTCCGGGATGCGGAAATACAGTCTGTAGAATCCAGTCATAAAAACGAAATGCCTAACGTGGACGGAATATGCCACATTTTGGATGACTAAATCAAAAGTAGGTCAGTACACTTGAATCAAAACATGACATCGACTAGTGTCTGTGAATATAAAGCCCCAAAAATGCAATATATGACTTGCACATTCTGCGTGTCTGTGGAATCTGGCGCATGACTGGACACCGGGAGAACCGGGACAATTCCCGGTGGCCTGGCAGCCGATTTTGCCCCACTATTTAATATCATTTTTGTATAATTGCCTGCCGAATGTACTAAAGCGATCATTTGCGAATCCGCCATTTGATAATTAAATCTCTAATAAATCATGAAGTGTTAGTCATGACTCGCGCGCTCTCCGCGCCACCGCAAAACGGTTTGGATCAGACTCAGAGTAATCAATGCGAGAGAGAGAGAGAGAGAGAGAGAGAGAGAGAGAGAGAGAGAGAGAGAGAGAGAGAGAGAGAGAATAGACTGCTGGAGCAGAGAAGCAGAACTTCTGTTCAGGGTTTTAGGTCAGTTTCATCTGTAAAGATGCTTTTTTGTCTTTGTTTTTTTATTTATTTAATCAAGCAGCAGCACGTTGCTCATCAGTCATCACTCAAAATACTATATAAAGGACGTCATTATTATCTGTTGTAATGTTACAGTAGTAATTTAGCTGAAAAAAATTAAGATTTTTTTTTATAGGTTTAGGGGGAGCTACGACAGACAACAACACAACCCTTACGAAAATTAACATTTTAATATTTAACTATAAATCCAGAGAAAATGGTTACTATTGTTTAACTGTGATAACCAAAAATGTGAAATTATTTTACAAATGTATTTATTTAAAAATAAATACAAATCCATTTGAAAAAAAAAACAAGGTTATTTTACTTTTATATAGGCTAATAAAAGCATGTTTAACTTTTGTAAGGGAAAAACATGACTCGTGTACAGTATTAGGATTTTTCTATAAAGATATTGTAGTATTGTATTGTAAAGTATAGTTTTGTTCAATCTTGAGTATTAAAGTCATGAGAGAGATGGATAACAGGGCAAAATAAAAAGACTGAAGAGAAAAATGGAAGTGAAGGTGCAGTTCAGGAGAGAACTTTAAATTATTTTGCATGTCCCCAAATTAAAGATTTAAACATTTTTTTATGTCAGGTCCATACAAAAAATAGTTTTGTCCGTGAATTTGTTTGTATGAGTTTGAATTTTCCAGTCTGATTTTTTTCCCAGTCCGCCCCTCCTGTAAATTAATGGCAAAGACATGGTTTCATTTACTACACATAGGCCTACTGAAGCTCGCAGTGTTTTCAACCTCTGCTGCCTCAATATAGGAGTACACGAGCACATAAACATAATTTCTAGAACTGCTCTGTGTCACTTCATGTGCATTTTACTTATTTTGAGAAAACTATCATCATATACAGAGACAGCAGTTTAAAAGAAACACCAATGTTTCAGGAGTTTATTACACAGAATACGTCACATGCTTATTAGATAAATGTATTTAAGTTGATGTATATGCTTTTATTTATTATTCTTTAATTTTCACAAATTTAGAAAAGTAATCAAAAAGTACTCAAAAGTAATTAGCTACATTACTTTAATAAAGTAATTGAAAAAGTTACACTACTATTACATTTTAAACAGGGTAACTTGTAATCTGTAACCTATTACATTTCCAAAGTAACCTTCCCAACACTGCAGAGTAGCTACTGGTTACGGATTCTTAAAGAGAATAAACAGACCTCCTCATGTCCTACCTCATCAGCGAGAAGGGAAAGTTCACTTGTATCTGCAGCATCATAGTCATACAGCACTTTGGCCTTGCGAGTGCCAGTGGAGGGAGGCTTCACCTCGTCAATCTTCAGTGTGCTGGACTCAAGGGCATTGGAGGGGTTTGGGGGACGACCGGGTGGAGAAGCCCCAGGTTGGGTGGCAGTGGAAAGGGCAGAAGGGCCTGCTGACACCCCTGACGTGGAGGCGTTCACAGCAAAAGCATTAGGAAACCTGGAACAGATTCACAGATTCAAAAACAGTGTATGTGAATAAATATGAATATCTAGCTGTTGCTCACACATGACACATATATGATATAAAAGATGAAAGACTTAAAATCACATGAATGTAATCATTTATATTTAGTGAGCAAACTTTCTTTTTTTTCAGTGTGATGGAAAAAGTAACTTACGTATCTCCGCTTGCACTGAGAACAGGAAAGAAAAAGCAGAAGAAAAAATCAGCACAAAGATTATGTCAAGAAGTAAGGCATGGTCTTATTTAAATACAATTGCTTTAGGACAGAAGAACAAATAGTGGTTTATGTTTATTTTTAAGTTTGCTGCACCTCACTGAAGTTCTCACCTGCTCAGCTCTTTCTGAAGATCCTGCATGTGTTTGTGACACTGTGTGTAATAAGCAGCCTGGGCCTCCACAAACTCATGTAGACAGCGCAAGTGGTTCACCTGTGTTGGAGTTGCACAATTTAAAAGTCTTTTTCCTTACTTGGAAAGAGATATAATCTACTGTTCAAAAGACTGGGGTCAGAATTTTTCAAAAAAAAAAAAAAAAACAGACAATAAATCACCAAAAACATTAATACTCGGAAATATTAAGATATTTTGTTTCCCTTTTTTACAATATATTAAAAAATGCAGCTAATTCCTGTGATGGCAAAGCTAAAATTTTCAGCAGCCACTGCTTCAGACTTCATTGTAGAATGTTCCTTCAGAAATCATTCTAATATGCTGCTTTGGGGCTCAAGAAACATTAGTATTTTTAGCAATGTTGAAAACTGCTCAATATTATTTTAGATTTTATTTCCTGTTTTGGTTTTTGTTTGTGTTTTGTGCTTATTTAATTATTAAAGTTTCATTTGAATGGTCGCCGGCTCTTCCTGGTTTACAAACTCTGTTACAGTGACGCTGAACGAAATGAATTGTGATTGGTTGTTTGACATGTTGGTCAAACGGCCTCATGGGCAGGACTTGGCCAATGAAAGCTGCCATAGATTCCAGACCTTCAGCCGTCAGTCTGAAGGTCTGGCTAAGCAAGACTAGATTTTCAGTAACAGATCAGATGAGCAAAACAAAACATGGTTCTTTATTACTTAAATAACAGAATACTTCTTTGATACCACAGCAAAAACTAGTAGCATATAGGGATGTAACGATTCACTCAACTCACGATGCGATGCTATGTGACACTATTCATGAGGCTGATTTCACAAGACAAATTTCTCACAATTTTGCCTTTTTAACAAAATTACATTTAAGTCAAATTATAAAAGAAAACATGTCATTTTATTATTTATGCAACAATATGTTGCACATTTCTTTGTGAAATTGAAATATCAAATAATAAAAACTAACTTGAAATGTTTAAACAAGTCCCAAATCAAATAATTAAATAATGCAAATAAAATAAATCTCTTGGCTGTGCTTTTTCCATTTAAAATCAGAGGCAACCACTGCATTTTAATCATGCTCCAAGAAAAGATGCTAAATACATTTCCTATTTTTAGACTGCAATAAGATTATATAATTACGAAAAAAGAAAAAGAAAAAAAAGGAATGATCCAATTTTAGCTTTGTGAATAAGATGCAAATGTCACTCTCTGACCGCAGGTGGCACTAATGGAACAGCAGATATTTATAGGCTGCTGCCCCTTTAAGACCGTATGTCTTCATTCAGATGCAAGTGCGAGTGTGAGAAGCGCAGGTACTCACGTGTGTGCTGCTGATGCCCTCTAGCAGGAGGCTTGTGACCTCTGCCTGTCTGTCAAACTCAGTCTGAGCCACACGCAACTCGTGCTCTGCCTGGCGGAGCCACAAACAAACAAACAAAACAAAAGAAACTCAGTTTACATTATCTGCATAGCTCAACTATACATTCTTGTCAAAGCAAATGAATGATGAGCAGTTAAGTCTGATTGACAGATGTGTACAGAAGCAGTTGGAGCAGAAAACTATCATTAGTCACATGAATTACATATGTTATTATTAGACACTTCAAGAGTTGAGTCATGAGATCGGGTTCACGGGAACAAATGAACAGTGCAAGATAATACGTACAGATCAGTTTAGAATTGAAGCAACCATATTTCAACTGAATTAAATGTTTATTTATTTATATAAAAATGCAAAACGATAGTGGAGGCATGTAATGTGAACACAGCGGTGGCATCAACTATGCTCATTTCACACTCACTTGGAGACACTCTGTCATGGCAATATTGCGAGACAGCTTTTCACTTCAATGGGAAATTTCGTGACAAGATCTTGTCACACCCCAGTTATTATGTAAACATTTATTACGTACATCAATATGCAGTCTATACAGCAGCAAAAGAAGAAGTGGATCTTGCCCAATACTCACTTTATCCACTTCCTCACTCCACAGCTGGAACATGCAGCATAACGACAAGAGAAGAACAGTGATGACAACTTAACACAAACCCTCTCTTTACAGAACACTGACCAAAATTCACATATAAATGTAAATAGCTAACATAATTTTTTTTTTTTTCTTAATGTGTTGAACTGTTACACTTCACGGGATCTTAAGATGGAAAGAGACAGTCTAATGTAATCATCAGACAAATAAGCAGTACAGGATCCTGAACCCTTTTTAAGGTCTCTCACACACACACACTTTTTTTTTTTAAAAAGTGAAAGATAGAAAAAAGTTTCCCACCCCCTGCATTCCACTGCAAATGTTCATCACGGGGGATTTTCATGTTTTGACATGATGTTATCATTTTTTACAAACATCAAAAGCAAACTATATTACAGAACCTGTCAAAAGTTTGGACATGCTTAAATAAGGATTTTTTAGCATATTAGAACGATTTCTGAAGGATTATATGAGACTGAAGACTGTTACTGCTGCTGAAAATTCAGCTTTACCATCACAGGAATAAATGATAAGATCTTTTCAAATGGAAAACTAATAGAAAAATATTTCACAATACTACGGTTTAATCTATTTCACTTTATACTCTATTGCAACTAATAAATAAGAACTGAGCATTCCAGAAAGTTTTTTAATAAAATGCTTGAATGACTTTCCACACTTAAGTATAAAGAAGGAGTAGCTGTGTCCAAAATTTTGAGTTTCACCGTACATAACATATCTATATGAACACACAAACAACAAAACACTATTATGCACTACTGGGACTAATCGACTATATAGATGTACTGCTTCATTCGTCCCCAAAACATTAAACAAACACACATACAACACTGCAAGAAGGGAGACGGAAAAAAAGAAAGTGACACTGTGGTTAACTCACAACACTGACAGAATGGAAAGCAGGACTAGTTTTAAACAAAGGGTCAACAAGAAAGGAAATGCTAATGTCCATCACTGAGCTGTGCAGACAAGACACACACAATAAATGCTGCTTGTCTGGAAGTACACTACTCTATGAGGGCTTTATTTAATGCTTCACTTCAGATTAAAAGTTCATACAACCTTTTCTCTGTCAATCAGAGATGAATCAACTTCACTATCCAACTGCGTGGAATAAAAAAAAAAAAAAAAGATGATGGGACGATTGAAAGGTTTCAGTTGGGCCCTTTTCTCACCATCACCTGCAATTTTTAACCACCTCAAATTTTTTTGAGGATGATGCTTCTGTATATCTAAAGTGCTTTAGCTGATGATTTTTATCCACCATAACAGTATACTGCTATACAACCCCCACAGAGAAACGACTGTCGGAGGGCATCCTGCTAATTTAAATTTTGGTGCAGATATTGGTGGGGAAATAGTGTATAGTGTACAAATCAAGGCCATGTAGAAAGAGAGAGGGAAAAATAAGTGTGTGTGGGGGAAGACTTCTAATGCTAAGGGTCTGCAGCCTTCTTACCGCAGATGCACTGGCCGACAGAACATAATTGCGTGGCCTAGTCTCCTGAAAGTCAGGCGCAGCCTACAGGTGGAGGGGGGAAAACAGAGTTTTACAAAGTACTGACCCAGCAGACAACACTATTTTCAGATTTACAAATAAAAACAGAAAACACTTGACAAACCAGCCTGTAACCTCTCCCACACACACACACACACACATACACACACACACACACACACACACACACAAACACACACAAACAGACATATTAGGATGGCAGCTGCAATTTTTCTTTTTAAATTTGGTATTACTTCATTGCACTACAAACAAAATACTAATAATAACAAAAGAGAGTAAATCAAAATCGTCATCATTTATTTCAGCAGTTTTTACAAATAGCTCGTTTTAGTGCTTAAGGGTTAAAGTAAGGTACCCATTACTTACCATAAAAAGCTAATTTAATTGTAATTTGTCGCTGTTTTCCAGGAGCATTATAAACAGTAAGGTTTTATCTTAGTACAGATGTACTGTATAGAGCAAGAGCAGTTTTTTTTCTGAATGTTTTGGTCTCCATGTGCCATATTCTTGTAAAAATCAAATGCTGTTGAAATTAGCCAAAGTCGACACGATTTTAATATCACAGATATACATAAAATGAGTTATTAATATACACATGCATACAATCCAAAATATGTGTGTGTGTACATTATATTATACACACTAAAACCATACATACTATATAATTAAATTTTCCTTTTTTATATTTGGCTTTAAAAAAGCGTAGGATTATTTTCCCCCTCTTTTTAACTTTTCTATCATTTTTATTTCACAAAACCCCTCCACTACCGTCATGGGTTTTACGGACATTCAGTTGGGAAATGCTGCTCTATAATATACAGTACATTATGAGAAAAAAAAAAACAAACAAACAAATGACGTACATGCAGCCATTTAATGCAACTGTGACTTCAAAAGGAACTGATTTTTGAAAGGCTTTTTTTTGGATCAAGGTACTGCAGAGGTGGTTGTTACATGTAACAGCTTGCAGGAAGCAGCCATGGGTGAAAGGCAGTTGAGAAATCACACACACACACACACACACATACTCACATCTCCCTCACACTTTGAAAATGACAACAGAGAGAAACATGATAGTGAATACATGAAAAAGGAAAAAAATTCCACACAGAGCACACAAACCACTATGCACACCTGCTGACTGAGTCATAATTGTATTCAACTGAACACACACCCACACACACAAATAATAAACTACTAAGTTCCTCTTGGAGGTCAAAAAGGTAATAATAGTTTGGTTACGCCCTGGAAATCTCACCTAAATAGGTGTATTAGCAAACAATCTCATTGATAGAGGAAAGGACGATATCAAAACATGATAAAACCGCATGTGACGCAGGCCTCTGTTGTAAACCTCAAATTATTAAAACACTGAAAGGGATAAAAATGGAGAAGCAAACGTGAGAAATGGAGAAGTCATTCATGAATGATGTTAACTTATGCCTCCTGACTCAGAGCTTCCAAGACGGTACTTGGAACTCCCTCATAAATATCTTTCACATAGCAGATAGTTCCTGGAAAACAACCTTTTTTTTCAGTGACGCAAGCAGAATAAACCAGGAGCATTAACTTTTTCAGGGATTCTCAAATTAAACAGGAGCCACTTTTGGAAAATGTAAGGTGACAAAGGGCCAGTGAATAAAATGATACAGTAACCGGGTAACACTATACAAAAGGGATTCATTTGTAAACCGCTGTTCAGTATCAATTACTATAAATCTTTTACATTATATTATATTGATCCACTACTCACTAACATGATCAAACAATGAACAATTGCTGTTTTATAAAGATAACGGATCAATACATGCTGCACAAATATGTTACTCATCGTTTGTTCATGTTGGATAACGCATTAACTAACGTCATCAAATGAGAACTAAAAAAGTGTGCAGCACAAGCCACAGAATCAGAATTGACCTTGTAAACTTGTTGTGTGAATTCGAGCTGTGGTGATACTTCCTGAAATGTTCCTTTAGAGATCCGAATTCCTCTTAAAAGCTCATAAGCAGTTTTTGTGATGAGAGGGTGGTGGAGGAGATGAGAGAACGTGAGTGGAAGGCATGTGATGATGGTGATATAATAAGTCTAAATGAAACTCACAGCAGCCTTGGCCTCTGCTAACTTTGCCTTCTTGAGCCGAGCTTTGCTAACGTCCAGGTCAAGACGTCGGTTCTCAAGTAGCCTTCTCTCTTTCTGAAAACAGAACATACAGACTATTGTAAAAAAGGAAATATTCAAGTCTACTTGATTATGCATTTGTAGTGTATGTCATATATTAAAAGTATATTTTTAAAAAGAAACTAATACGCCACTTGAGTGTACATAAAGAGAATACACTTGCATGATAAATGTCAAATTAAAAGTTTGACTTTAAAGTACATATTAAATCAAATAATCTTTTGTTGTGCTTTGAAGAGTTGCACTTAATGTATATATATTTATAATGTACTAAATTGTAACTTCAATACAAATGTTTATTTACAAATCGTCCCCTTGGAATTATAAGGTTCTATCTGCATTCCGAGTAGTTTTGAGATTTTGAACTTCAAAGTTTTTGCATTCCATTCGACTGTATAGATACAACTTTGTTGTTTATTTCAATAAAAAGTCCCAAAATGTACAGAACATTAAAAAAATCTATCACATAATATAAATACGTTGTCACTGAATAAGAATATGTGAATAACTATTTTGACAAAAATGTCAGATAGAACCTTATAATTCCGAGGGGACGAAATATTTTTAAATTCATGACATAAAAGTTTCAATAGAAATCACATTAAAGTATATTTTAGATAGCATAAAAGCATGTCAGCCATTCATTTTGTAACTAGCCATTATCAGCTATTGTAAGTTGGCTAATATATCAGAAGGATGTGAAGCATCTGAGACCAAAATTATGAATTTCACTTACAGAAATGGTTTTCCAGTCACCCTCTAGAAAGTTCCTCAGTGGTGTGAGGAAGTTAATAGCGGACATCTGTAGGAATTCCCGCTCCGCTCCACCCAACCTCCTCTGAAACTCTCCAACAGTGATCAAAGTACTACCTGAAAACAGAGGCCAAACATTCACAAAGTATTATGTACAACTGAACATCGCACTGATGTTTTCAATCTTTTTCTGTCAAGTCATCTTCAAACATATTTAACTAATCAAGGGGTATGAAGGTATCTTCATCAGAGACCTAAACTCACAAAATGAAACACTCTGCCTCACATAAGGCATCTTTAGACATGCAGGTGCATCTCAATAAATTAGAATGTCATGTAAAAGTTTATATCAATTATTCAACTCAAATTGTGAAACGTGTGTATTAAATACATTCAATGCAGACAGACTGAAGTAGTTTAAGTCTTTGGTTCTTTTAGTTGTGATGATTTTGGCTCACATTTAACAAAAACCCACCAATTTATCTCAACAAATTAGTTCTTCTGAAGACCAATAAAAAAAAAACATTTTTAGTGAATTGTTGGCCTTCTGGAAAGTATGTGCATGTACTCAATACTTGGCAGGGGCCCCTTTGCTAAAATTAGTGCCTCAATTCGGCATGGCATGGAGGTGATCAGTTTGTGGCACTGCTGAGGTGGTCTGGAAGCCCCGGTTTCTTTGACAGTGGCCTTCAGCTCATCTGCATTGTTTGGTCTCTTGTTTCTCATCTTCCTCTTGACAATACCACATAGATTCTCTATGGGGTTCAGGTCTGGTGAGTTTGCTGGCCAGTCAAGCACACCAACATCACAGTCATTTAACCAACTTTTTGGTGCTTTTGGCAGTGTGGACAGGTGCCAAATTCTGCTGGAAAATTAAATCAGCATCTTCAAAAAGCTGGTCAGCAGAAGGAAGCATGAAGGGCTCCAAAATTTCTTGGTTAACAGGTGCAGTGACTTTGGTTTTCAAAAAACACAGTGGACCAACACCAGCAGATGACATTGCACCCCAAATCATCACAGATTGGGGAAACTTTAAACTGGACTTCAAACAACTTGGGCTATGAGCTTCTCCACCCTTCCTCCAGACTCTAGGACCTTGGATTCCAAATGACACTCAAATTCTTCAATCTGTTTTGCTTGACAATCCTCATAAGGCTGCGGTTCTCTCAGTTGGTTGTGCATCTTTTTCTTCCACATTTTTTCCTTCCACTCAACTTTCTGTTAACATGCTTGGATACAGCACTCTGTGAACAGCCAGCTTCTTTGGCAATGAATGTTTGTGTCTTACTCTCCTTGTGAAGGGTTAAATGATTGTCTTCTGGACAACTGTCAGTTCTGCAGTCTTCCCCATGATTGTGTAGCCTAGTGAACCAAACTGAGAGACCATTCTGAAGGCTCAGAAACCCTATGCAGGTGTTTTGAGTTGATTAGCTGATTGGCAAGTCACCATATTCTAATTTGTTGAGATTTTGTTAAATGTGAGCCAAAATCAACCCAATTAAAAGAACCAAAGACTTAAACTACGTCAGTCTGTGTGCATTGCCTTTATTTAATACACCAGTTTTACAATTTGAGTTGAATTACTGAAATAAATGATTTTTTCCACGACATTGTAATTTATTGAGATGCACCTGTATGCTCTGATGCTGCTTTGATTCCCTGTAAATTAAACATATTTTCATTTGTTGTTGTTTTTCATGTCTTTACATGCATCATATTTACCTTGGCAGTGGTCATGATTTTGTATTTATTTTCTTTCTTATTATTTCTTAATTCAAACTGAATGCTAAGAGTGTGATTACCAAATAAATCTTTTTAAGCAGCATTGCTATAATTATAAATACAAGCAATTGTTATATCTCATAATAGTTAAGAAAAAAAAAAAATTACTGGATCTAATACACTTTTCCTCAGTAAATTATAACCTACAAGTATCCATGTACACCCATGTATTTGTCAAAGAGAGAGTGCGCCATCTAGTGAGACAAGGCATGCAGCTAAACATTAACTTGATTTAGAGATCTCTATTACTATAGCACTGTCACAGCAAGAAGAGAGAAGAGAACATGTGCAGCTGCAATTCCACCTCATATGGTGCATCAAATAAATAATAATAGTTAAAAGAAAAGTTAAACTGGTATGCATTGGCTTCTAGTACAGACTTCTATTTTAGACTTTGATTATGTGCCAACTGCTTTCAATTGTTTTTTATTATTTCTTTTCTGTGTTTTCTGATTAAAACAGTCCAAAATAAAACAAAAAAAACCTACGAACCATATGGAGTTCCTGCCCCAAATTCCTTTGCAGCGTCTTGCATATACTGTCCCAGCAGCTCTGCATTGGTGGTCCTGGATGGGATCTTTCTGTCCAATTTCTCATAAAAAAACTCTTCAATACGTGCACCTAAAAAAAGAATTAAATCAGACGTTATTTAGGGTTTACTCCAGTAAACTTAAATCAAGTGTACAATTTTGCACCATCATCCAAACCAATAGTTCACAGTCAGCAAATTGAGGGTACGAAAATTGACATTATATATAATTATATACAATATCACACTGGTATACATATTGGTTTACATTTTTTTATGTATAAAATTTAATTTATCCAGATTTATAGCTTAAAATGCATGTTACCTTCCTTGCTTTTCAATATCTAATCGTAAAAGTAAAAAAACATTTCACTAACGATTTGCACATTTTCGGGATACTTTCATTGTAGTATTTTGAACATTGTTCCGAGAGACCATAAAGCAAAAAAAGATAAATGAAACATGGGTCTTTGATGTAAACATCACAGATGAAAACAAAAAACCCATGTGTGGTTGTAATAATTTTTTTTAATAACAACAGTCTTTGACCAATCATTGCCAGTGGGATTTGAAGAGACCTTACAGAATTGATAACTAGATCTGGTTAAGATATTCAGATGATTAAAAAAAAGCTGTTTCAACTGGTGTCTGGATAAACCACAAGATATTCACCCAAACTCAGACGCAAAAGGATAGTGCTACCATGACAAAAACATAGTGAGAAGAGCCAGCCTCACACATTGGGTCTAATACTAAACATGGGCCATTTGAGGAAGGAATTCAACTGAAGACCTAAAGCACAGGTCACGGGGAGTAGAGACATACTCACCAGTTTGGTCAACTGGAGCATGGAGAGAGTTAGAAAGAACAAGTTAGTGTTCTTACTAGTACTAAAGCTTAAATATGTACATGAAAGGTACTGCCATCAAAGATGAGCTTTAAAACATCTGAAATCTGTGGCCTTATCAATGATTCTGAAATGACAACCGAACGAATATTAATATAAAATGTTTCATGTTGTTTATTCATTTGTGAACTGCGAACATGAAATGCTAATTTTACAAAATGCGATATACAGTAGTCAACATCTGAAGTGGATCGAAAAAAGTTCAACAAAGTTGTCCTAAGACAAGAACGTATTTTGGTTTGAGGTTTTAGGACAACTTTGATGAAAGGTTTTGATCCACCAAATGTTAACTACTGTACACTACTATAGATGTTTTAATGTTTTGAAAGAAGTCTCTTATGCTCACAATGGCTGCGTTTACTTGATTAAAACACTATAAATCTGTGATATTGTAAAATATTATGACAAAAAAAAAAAAAAAAAAAAGATAACTTTTTCCTGTGGTGGTAAAGTGGAATATTCATGCAGCAGCTATTACTCCAGTCTTCAGTGTCACAGGATCCTTCAGAAATCATTCAAATGTAATTAATATAAAACAAATAAACAGTAGTGTAAATAAGCAAATGTTTGTAATCAGACATTTTTAACCAAAGTGCCTTACAGTACAGTGTCCTATGATAAGAGCTATGATAACAGCTCAGATTTCTACTGTTACGCCAGTTTGCTGTACATCTCAGCACCCTTGTAAAACATTTGCTAACTCTTATAAGAAGTCAAACTACCGTAGCAAGAAGAACAGAGAAAATAAAAACCCAAAGTGCAAAGACAATACAGTACATTCAAAATAACGTGACACCTGAGTACCACTGCTGTTTTAAGATGGTTGTTAGGCATCATATTTCACTGGCTGCCCCTACAGGAATATTTAATTTCTCAAAATGTTCACGCTGATGCAGAGTGGTGCAATCAAGCAAATGGTTACATTAAGGCAGATTGATATCAACAAAGGGATGTTCCTGTTCGTCGTGTCAATGGTAAATGTCAACAACATGAGACATTTTTCAGCATTTAGGGGACAAGACCACACATTTCAAACAATATCTAATGATAACAAAATATTTTCCTGAAGAAAATGTAATTCAGAGGCTTAGGTAGATGCAAAATGTAGGAAGATTTTAAACGTATATCGTCCATGTAGATTCTTACTTGGGTTGGGTTGAAGCAGCACCTCGGTCTGTCTGAAGATCTTTTCGGTCCAGTTTTTGGTGCAGTCCGCTCGAACAATCAGGTTCTCCAGATGGGCATCAAGTTCAGTCTTCTCTGCCTGGCCAAGCTTCTCCTCTGTGTACTGGAGAACATACAAAACAATTCAGTCTGTCTGTAAGAGCAGCACGCCAAACCAGACATACAACAACACAGGAAATATTGACAGAATAAGAATATGCATGCATAATTTCTCATAAAATGTTGTCTCAGCTAAACAAAACTCATTAAATAACAATTAAGCAGTAATCTTGAACTATTCAGAGACTCAACATTCTCAGCAAGACGAGGAGACATACTCTTAAAGCTATTCACACGATATGCTGGCATTATGCCATTCCCCTTTTGGCTATATTTATGTTTAGACAGTGTTTCACAGTCCACATCAAGCAGCACATAATGCTATGAATCACACATTAAGTTTGAGTGCAACAAAAACATCAAGTCATTTTCTGACGAAAGACAATGACAGCACATGGCAGATTTTAATCCAAAAAGCTAATATGACTTAAAGCATGGGTATTGTTACATCTGACGTGTGCCCTGCAGTGAGTTGCTATGTTTAACATAAAACCATTACATTATAGGCTAGATGATTACATTTAATTAACTATTGATTGTTTTACAATTACAGTACATTACTAATTATAAAACCTATGTGAAACATGATCATGTAATAAAAGGCAATATAATAAAATACAAATCGATCAGTTACAACACTATTAAATAGGGTGCTTTAATAATAATAATAATTAGACACCACTGATTTTTTCAGGAGGAAATCATACTTTTATTCAGGATTAATATTTATTCATTAAATGGTTTAAATGTGACAGTAAAGCCTGTAAAAGTGTTATAAAAAAAATTATTCTGTACTTTCTATTCATTAATGAATCCTAAAAAACAGCTGATGTGCACTGCCTCTGACTGCAGTAACTCCATGATAGAACTATGGCTTTGAGTGATAATGATCTGCTCCCAGCGAAATCCCTGACAGGTACAGTAGTAGTGATTGGCTGAGCAGGGACGCTTATCTGTGTCTGCAAAGGTGATTGGCTGATAGGGGACATCCCCTCCATCTGCTCCCTGATTACTCAGACTACAGAAGGCAAACGATCTTGTTGCGTCTTCCCAGGGGAGACATAACAATAAACAAGATAAGTTAATGAAACTGGAATTAAATGGAAGAGGATCCGACAGGTGAATGGCACCGGCCTGTTTGTGCCTCTGCAGTTCATATTCACTTGATATTCAAATATGCTAAAGATCAGTAGAACAAATGCACTGTGACTCTCATCAATAAACAGGAGGCTTCTGGCAAGGCCGGTGGACCTGCAGCAAAGATTTCCTCTGACGAGGTGTGGGCTGGTGTTTAATATTTCACTTACACACAGGGAAGACCCCTGCTGATGCATAAAATTCAGGCCTGAGGTGAAAGAGGGAAAAAAACATAAATCACATTCAGCATGAAGGATTCCCTCTACATCTGCAGTTCTGAATGTCAGTCATCCATGAGCCGAGAATATGGGCTGTCATGATAACAGATGAGCTATCCTCACACTGACAGTGACAGGGGTGTCTTGTGATATCCGGGGTTGTGGCACCACTATGAATAAGACACATAAAGCTTTGACAATATAATAAATGTCACACTGTGTAAATATTGTAGCATAACTGACAGGATTTCTTTCAGTGATGTTGTGCTGCAAGACCTGCCAAGCACCGAGAAAAATAATATTAAACAATAAAACAGCTTTGTGTGATGTACAGACTAATATATAAGTTATCATTCAATCATTTTTTGAAGGTTTTTTTTTTGGCATTTGGGGCATTGTTCGAAAGCCTGGGAATTCTTGGACAAACGGTAACATGAGCATCCCCAAGCATTTTTACTACAATATACTACATACTACCACGGTTTGTAGTAAACAGGGCTTCGTCTGTAGGCGAGTGCTGTCACATGAACAGCCATTAATAATGGATACGGGCTTGGATTGCGTTTGTCGGCTTACAATGGCGAGGAAAAGACAGATCATCGCAAAATGAAAAACAAAGACTATTCGCTTTAACAATGACAGAAAGCGAGGTTTCTGAGTGTTCGCGTGAGGATCTATAGTTAAGGCCAACAGAGCGAAGCAGTTCATTCATTGACTGGAGCCCGCTGATGGTGCTGCGCACATCCATCCCCCTCAATTCACGCGCTGCACTATGGCTCAACGCAACTACCGTGAAATAATCAGAAAGCACTGGGTCATTTCATACCTGTACAGCACGAGTGAAGAAGACACTTGCATCAGACGCTAGTTTCTTGACATTGAAATCCATCGTGTCAGCGTTTTCTCTGTGTGCGTTTCGGCAACATCAGCTTGTTGGTTGTTCCTCCAGCGGGATCGATTGTGCAGGACGAGGCGGGATCGACAGCGCAACCTGGAGTTACCATCAGTTACATCGGCCATCATCTACTCATCCTTGCTGGACGCTCATATTTAACCCTTCTGTTACCGTAAACGTTTGTTTTGGGTGTCCTAACCATTTAAAAATATATATTTAATACAATAACGCTAATTATAATTATTAAACGCTAAGTAGACCTTTGTGGTCTGTACAAGTAAACTGTATCATTCCTTAAATATTCAATTAAGGATGGATGGATGGATGGATAGATAGATAGATGATTCACAATGTCATTTTCCTTGCTTCCCTCCATTATTTTAATATATATTTTAAGCACACTTTTTAGTTTTAATAAATTATTTATATTCTAATTCTAGCTCCAGCAATATAAATTGATAAATTACAAATAGCGCAATACAAAAGCAGCCTGAACATTATCTATCCAAAATCACGAATGAAGAAAATATGCAAATATCAAACATAATATATATTTTTTATTATACTGCAAAAGCATTTGAATGCCCGCTTGTGTAGTTCCACATAACAGTTTCTGAACGTGACAGATATTAGGAAGGAAGTGACCCTGTTTTTGTTGAACAGTTGTAAGTCTCAAAAGCCTTTCTGTCTGGACAGCTGCCAATCAAATGGTAACAATGTACTTTTCAATAAGTGGGATATATGTAAGCAGTATTAAATAAATAATTAATGAAAACATGCTTAAAAAAAATTAACACTCTCCTTTGCTCTTATTCATGTTTTCGTAATAGGTTACATCCCTATGCACCGTCATTGCTCTGTTACTCTCTTTTTAAATGAATAGAACTTTTAACTTTTGCATTTTTCATGAACTAGAGTGTTTTAACAAGTACTTGCATTAGCATCATCTTTATTAAACAAAAAGCTATAAAAGCGTTCGCCCTCAAATGTACATTCAGATCCATTCCACAGTGTTTACATAATGAGGTATGTATGAGTCAGGTGCGAACAGTGGTGCATCTGTCATCCAAGCTCTCTTATTTTATTTGGTATGGTCCTGAACCCACTGGCACAGCCTGTGACAGTAAGCTGGAGGACTGACTGTGGAGAATGATTGTCGTGGGTGTCTCAGTCTTTTCCACAGATGCTCAAGCCTCTTTTTGAAACCATAAACAGTGAAGATATCAATTATCCCAACGAAGTAACGCTGCTCTGATCCATCAATGACATGAAGCGAGTTTTTGAAGTTAGGAAGCAGTCTCCTGTTCTGGGACTGGAACGTTTGTAGATCGGCTGACTCTGTTCCCATTCTACTTTGTTGCTCAATTATGTCTTCCTCAGGACTTGCGATGTCCGTTGAACAATTGCCACTGTGCATTTCTGTTACGTGACCTTGTGCTGTATTTAATTCTGAGGAGAGGAGTGTGGAGTCTTCCTCTGCCACTGTCCCGGGAACAGTTGGTGAAGTGGCATGTGTAGGACTGGATGTTGCATTTACTGACCTAACAGCCAGTCAGAGAGGAACACAGAACAGAGCAAACAACATTAACCTACTGAATGATTGTCGTTCAGTGAAAATGTGTGGCTGTTGCTTGTTTCTGGATTGAAGCTCTGTTTTTCTGCAGAATATTATTACACCTGAACATTCCATGCAGTTAAAGGTATAGTTCACCCAAAAATGTAAAGTCTTACTTCATTTACTCACCCTCATGTCCTTCCAAACCCATGTCTTTATTTTTTTTCATGGAACATAAAAAGAGATGTTTTGCAGAATGTTCAAGCTGCTCTTTTCCACATAATGAAAATGGATGTGGACCAAAGACTGTCAGTCTCTAAAAAAAAGCAACTTAAAAGTTGCCCCTATTTAAGTCATATGTTAACTTTGTGTGAGGAACAGACTGAAATTTAAGCTGTTGATCACTGAAAAGTTTGACAGTCACTATTTACTTTCATCATATGGAAAAGAGCAGCTTGGACATTCTGCTATTTTTCCTTATTTGTTCTATAGAAAAGAGAAAGTCATAGGGGTTTCAAAAGACATGAGAATAAGTAAATAAAAAAAAAGAGACTTCCATTTTCCATTTTTTGGGTAAACGATTAGTTTAAATGATGGATAAATGCAGTATATGAGATGATGTCTAATGACTAATGGAATGGTAGTAGCAAGTACACACACGGTTGTTATTATTATAGTTGAGTAATTTAGTTTTTGTTATGTCTTTGAAACATTACTTTAAAAAATGACATTGAGGCTAGTTATGATAGCTACATGCCTGCCTGCCAATGGCCATTTGGAGAAGAAAGAGAAGGATCTGGAAACAGAGGTGAACATGAACATTCACAGTCAGGGTAAAGCCTGTTATCCTTAAATACTGAACTAAACTAGAGAGAGGAGGCAGCAGAAAGAAACATCGTTAACACTTTAGTATAGGGACCAATTCTCACTATTAACTAGTTGCTTAAGCATTGGCTGTTTATTAGTAGACTATAGCACGTATTCTGCATGAGCATATTCTACATTCTACTACCTAACTAAATAAGCAAATTAGGAGTTTATTGAGGGAAAGTCGTAGTTAATGGTTTCTTAATAGTGATAATTAGACTAAAGTGTAACCGAAATGTTTTGAAGAAAATATTGTCTCTTAGAACATTTGAAACGAGAGCAAACATTAGTATTCTGCATGTAATCATCTAAAGTTAATCACTATATTCTGCGTGCACCTCAGCAGTCAAGCATGTGCAGTTCATTCAAAAGACTGTGTGGGATAGCGGTGACCAGCCAAAAGTATCTGCGTGCTGTCCGACTGTGTCAAGAGTAGAGTTTTTATGCAGCTTTGAATGTCAGACACCACTAACCTTGAGACTACACTAAAATGTGTTTTTACTACTATTGTGAAAATACATTCATCTTCACTCTCCACTGTTTTCTATTCACAATGCATTTTTAGGTACAGAAATACATTTAAGGACAATACAATACTAACATCTCCTTTCAGAAATTTTCCATTCATTATAAATAAACCGTCCAAAGTTGTGTGCTCACATCTTGTTTTGACCACACCTTCTATGCGGTCAATTTTGACAGAGAACGGTAGTGTTCCTTTTGTAATACTAATAACACAAACTTCCCTTAAGTAGTAACATTAAATTATGTAGTTTGTGGAGATTTCAGTTTATTTTGATCATATTTACTCAAAGAATTGAAAACCATCTTTAAACAATGGACACAAACAGACTTTCATTAAAAAATCTTAGTAAATGTCTATGGTTGTTTGTAGATGACTATATGCATGATATGCTAAAATGATGCTCACTTTTTGGCACGCATGATGAGTGTTGTGAAAGCGAGACTCTGGCTGAGTTCATCCTGGTGCAGGGGCTGATGGGCAAGCAGGAGGCTGTAGTCCAACACATTGAGCGTCTGAAGAAAGGCAGTATCAATCTCCACCTGACGCAGGAGCCAAGGGCGTTGCTGATCTGTCATATAAACAAGGAACCAAAGGATTGAACGTAGTGTTGCAGATCAAGTCTAAATATCATAAAAGGAACTGAGCTTACCTAACTGAATGAACTTTCCTTCAAAATTAAGATCCTTCAAAACAATAATGCTCTGGCTGCCTTCAGGGGCTGGGTCTGTCCACCGGCTCACCTCACAGCCTTTTATATCGTACCTTAAACATTGAGAGAAAAGGGTGAATGTAAAACTAGGAAGGAAGTGTAACGGAGAAGGAGGTGGTAGTGATGGATTGGATCATTATTCAGCTATATTATAAAGTTACAGCTAAAAGTCAAAACAATTTAATAACCAATAATTGCAACGCTGTGGATTTTAGTAAGCCGAGATGAGATTAAGTGATGGAGAGATTAGAAACATTAAATATTTATATGACTGATAATGGATTGATCGTTAACACTTCACAATTTCCATTTATAACATGCAGTAAGTCTTACCTCGTTGTGATTCTATCATCAGGGTAAAAGACACTTTGCATCACAATAAAGTACTCCTGCACACAGAAAACAACATGCACCCTCAGGGTTCATAAAATAATCATTTTAACAGGAAATTGAAGATGCAAAGTGAAATAATTACCATCCTCTGATGTGCTATTTTGATCCTGTGAACACCTGTCCATGAAACAAGCAATTGCTTAAATGGATGCAATAAAGATAGTTCAAGGTTTCTACTGTAGTGTAAATCATCATGAATTACACCTCAAATTCATTATGCGTTAAAACTGGTGGATAAGAAAATGTTTGTCCTGTAACATTAGTAGAAAAAGTAATGTTCATTTAAAAGCTTCCTTTTTCTCACCTAAAAATTTGACAAGCAGAGAGTGTGGGTACTTCTCCAGATGTTCCATGTAGATTCTCAGGTTAGACAAGAGAAATCGCACTTCACTTTTACTCTGTGTCTTTAAGAAGAACCGCTTGTCATTACTAAACAGAGAAAAGAGAAATGCTTGTTAAAGGACATTTGGTTTGATAAAAAAAAAAAAAATAATGTATTATTCCATAAAAAAAAAAGTTTGGCCAGTGAGATTTTTAAATGCCTTTTAAATAATATATATATATATATATATATATATATATATATATATATATATATATATATTCACTATTTAAATAAACTGTTTTGTTTTTTAATGTATTTTAAAATGTAATGTATTCCTGTATGGCAAGTTGAATTTTTAGCAGCCATTCGCATCAGTCATTAGTGTTACATGATTCTTCACAAATAATATTCGGATTTCCTGCTCAAGAAATATTTCTTCTTATTACCAATTTAACACTGTTTTTTTGTATTTCTGTGGAAATCATGAAATATTTTTTTGGATTCTTTCATTAATAAAAAGTCAAAAATAATTTTTAAGATGTTACTGTCACTTTTGATCCATTTAATCCATCCTGGCTGAATAAAAATAATGAAATTTTCTTTGCCGATTCTGATTTCTGATTTTTTGTAAGTGTGGCCTGCCGATACAGATTTTTGCCAATTCCGATTTTCTTTCTAAACACTATAATTGACAGCATATACAAACAAAAATCTATACTTTAATGGAATTTTTTTTTTACATAATGTAAAATTATTAAGCATTACAATTTCCCCATCAGGACAAAGTTACAGTTGTTCTCTCATTTAAACAACTCTCAAATTAAAGTGCTCTGTGACTAGAAAAAAAAAGGTAAAAATAATAAACTGAAAAGGAGTTGCTGTACTATTTAACAAAACATGTAATTTCCCAATGTTTCTTAAAAAGTAATTTTTTCACTAACCTTATTAAATGTGTCATCTTTCACATCAAATTCTTACATTGTTTCAATTAAGCCAGAACAATAATAAGAAACTGTAGAAACTGTTACCACTCGAATGAAATCAGTATCAACAAACTACATCTTTCCACTGCAGGAAACACAGAAGCTGCATCTGAAGTGGCATTAGTTGTATTTACACAGACTTTTTGGATGAAGCTGAAGTGCCATAAATGCATTTACACTGCAACCTTTCGAATGCATATATAATTTTATAAGATTAATGTTTTAAATATTTTGAAACACACAAATAAAACATGTTGGGAAAAATGCAATGATAGTTTTAAATATGAAACCACACCAGTAGGTGGAGTCAAATGACCGTTTGAACTAGTGGATCATTGAGTCCTTTATTTAACAGATTAGTTCAAACGGATGATTCATGACTTTATGAATGGGCCACTGAATCATTGACTCACTTGAATCATCAAAAATGAGGATAACAGTAACGAAACACCGCTGTGTTGCTCGGAGACACACAACAGTTCTGCTGTGGCTTTTATTGGAACTATTTACATCATCGAAATTGAGCAAAACTGTCAATATTATGCCTAAACTGTACATCACTTAATTTGAACTTGTTTATTGAACTTGTTTATAGTGTAAAATCACTTTGCAATCGTGTTGAAACATTTTTTTTTTTCATGCAATGATGCTTATGTAAATAATATATAAGAATTATTTTTTCTAAGAGTGTTGTTGTGCTCATTTGTTTTGTTTTCTGCCCTGGTCCGGGACGATCACATAGAAAACTAATTCTGGACTTTTTAATGTTCCCCCCTGGTGGAATGACCTGCCCAACTCAATCAGAGCAGCTCCTTAGCCAACTTCAAGAAACGGCTAAAAACACATCTCTTCTATCTTTATTTGACCCTCTAACACTAGCTTTCTCTATTCTTTTTCTATTCAATCTATTTTCTTTTTATTTATTATATTATTTAAAAAGCCCTTGCTATTTGTACTGCGTTAAGCTAACTAGGACTTGTTTTAGCACTTATATATCATTGCTCTTTTGTTGATTTTGATTGCTTCCATTGTCCTCATTTGTAGGTCACTTTGGATAAAAGTGTCTGCTAAATGACTTAATGTATTGTATTTGTCTATTTGTGTGTGTGTTACTCATTTTCAAACATGGCAGGTGAACCAGACAGGGTTAAAGGGATAGTTCACCCAAAAATAAACATTTTATGTTTATCTGCTTTACCCCAGGGCATCCAAGATGTAGGTGACTTTGTTTCTTCAGTAGAACACAAACAGAGATTTTTAACTCAGACTGTTGCAGTCTGTCAGTTGTATAACGTAAGTAGATGGGAATCGCGGCTTTGAGTAGGGGTAGTTCGATTGATTGGCTACCGATCACCAGTGTTTGGAATAACAGCGTTTAAAAGAAGGGCGTTAGGTAACGACATTATTTTTTCAGTAACGGGGTAATCTAATTACTTTTCCCGTCGTTACAACGCCGTTAACGTTACTGAACGTTAAATGCGGTGCGTTACTATGCATTGATTTAATATGCAATCCGAACGCACCCCTGGCTCACACAGCGAGTGAGCAGGTGGGTTAATAACAAGATAAGCGATTATGATTGGCTAAGGCAGAGTCATGTGTTTCATGATAGCCAATCAGAGCCAGTGTTTTTACACACACGCGCCAGCGGCGCCAAACACACACAGTCACACACACGCAACAGCTACACAGAGATTCGCAGCAGCAGCAGAAATGGCGAGTCAGGAGCAATCCGATGAAAAGTTTTTCAAGGTGGAGATATAAGCACTACTTCAAATTCATTGTAGTCAAAGGCAAGAACGTGCATGTAATGTGTGACACACGCATCTACAAAGCTAGTGGCCAAAAACACTTTTCTTACAAAGAGTGCAGGATAAAACTCTTGCTGTCTGTTGACGTGCAATAAATCTCGAAAGTTATGTACGAACACCTGTCTGTTCTACTCATTTCAATGGACTTGTGGAAACTGCTAAAAAAAAAAAAAATTTTGACATAGCAACTTAACGCAAATAGTTACTTTCCCTGGTAACGAGTTACTTTTATTATAGAGTAATTCAGTTACTAACTCAGTTACTTTTTGGAACAAGTAGTGAGTAACAATAACTAATTACTTTTTTAAAGTAACGTTCCCAACAGTGCCGATCACTATCGGCCGATAATAGCTTTGGGATCTCTGATCGGCGGTCTCTAAAAAGGCAGATCTAAATTTGCAAATGGCTTCAAACCTTGTGTTTGCACTATAAGCGAGCTGCACAGTTGACACAGGAATTGCCACTTGCACAGTCGAGGCAGTTTTGCATAGTCACTAAAATTTATTTAGCAGTGCGAAAAGAGCACTTTTAGATAAGACAATATAGATGGCACATGTGGAGGTAGAAAAACAATGTTTTTTTATGAACCCGCAGGACTGCTTGTAATAAACATTTAAATGAAAAAGAAAAGGCAGTAGAGCGGAGTCAGTGGTAAGTTTTAATTTAGAATGTTTTTGATAACATAAGAAAAGTAGTTGAAATGGTTTGCCACTTACTTGAGCAACTGTGTTGTGCTGTGTGTAAGCTATTGTGCAACAATTGCATTAGTGTAAAAACAAAAATGCACTTCATGATCAAACGTTTAGGTGAGAAATATATTTTGTTGATTTTTTTATTTTTAACCCAGCTCCCCTCCACCCCTCAAAAAAAAAAAAACAAAGAAAAAACTCCTCTCACAAGAGTCACCTAAGAGGGAAATTCCCATAAGGCTTTAAAAAGATCGGTATCGGTGAGCGGCTCGACAGATACTGCTTTCGGTTATCTCAAAAAAATTCTAATAGGAGCACCCCTAAAACATACACAAACAAAATCAAATTAAACCATATTTCTCAAATGGACCATTGACACTCCTTATTAAGATTCTAGATAGAGTGTCAATGGTCAATTTGACAGATAGGTAGCGGTAATGAACTTATAAGACTTCGATACGCCGTAAAGCAAGAAGAAGACGTGCACACACTCAGGACAGTTCAGACATTGCGGTGAAAATCAGAGGTAAAAAAAACAATGTAAATACTGTTCAGTTTCTTGCACAGACCGGTCGTGCCATGTCTTTACACATCAATGTATCGCACAAGCCGCAGGGTTTAATTAGGTTTTGTTTGTGTATGTTTTATGACTGCCGTGATTCCCATCCACTTAGATTATACTGCTGACAGACTGCAACGGTATGAGTAAAGAATCTCCATTTATATTCTACTGAAGAAACAAAATCGGATGCCCCGGGGGAAAGCAGATAATCTTCACATTTTCATTTTTGGGTGAACTATCCCTTTAACCTTACAGTAGCACTCAACACTGATTACTAATCACTTACAAATTCCTTTATCCCTTGAATTAAGATTTTTGTTTTTACACTCATGCAATTGTTGCACAATAGCTTACACACAGCACAACACAGTTGCTCAAGCAAGTGGCAAAACATTTAAACTACTTTTTCTGATATTCGGTACATCCTATACTATATTCTAAAATGATCTGATATTTACTTTTGCTTGGATTTAATTGATAAGAGCTTAGGCTCATGTAACCAAAAGTTTGAAGATATATGAATATGCTTTTAAGTTTTTCTTGCCTCAAGGGTGGTTTACATTATCTTAACAAGCAAAGTAATTCAACATTAATTTTGTGGGTGTGTCTGTGAAACAGAGGTACCATCCTAGTAGTTTTGTGCGCACATGAACGCCATGTAGGGTGACCATATTATAGTTTTCCAAAAAGAGGACAGTGGGTGTGGGTGTGTGTATGGGTATGGGTGTGGGTGGGGTGGGGGGCTGGAGTGTGGTTGGTTGGTGGTTAAAGTAGTGCAATGACCATATCCCAAATATCAAAACAGAAAAGTTGTCATTTCCATACCTAAAATACATATTTCACATTCACCTCTAAAAACCTCTAACAGCTTCCTACCAGTGGCCCTCCTTAACATCTAGCACATTTTTAACATAGGCAGAATGCACAATGAAAGTGAAGTGAAAGTTGTGACATTTGCCAAGTATGGCAACCCATACTCGGAATTGGTGCTCTGCATTTAACCCATCCAAGTGCACACACACATCAGTGAGAAGTGAACACACCGTGAACACACACCCGGAGCAGTGGGCAGCTGGGAGCAACTGGGGGTTCAGTGCTTTGCTCAAGGGCACTTCAGCCATGGAGGGTGGAAGAAAGCACTGTTCATTCACTCCCTCCCACCTACAACTCCTGCCAGCACGAGACTCGAACCTGCGACCTTCGGGATACAAGTCCAACTCTCTAACCATTAGGCCACAGCTGCCCCAAAATGTTTCAATACAGGCATTTTAGTCAAATCTAATTAAACAACATTTCAAACCTTTAACCCAAAGGAAAAATCAACCCATTAACAGTTTAAAAGTAGCCATAGAAAAAAAAAATAATGCGGACATTCAACACGAGCTGCAGGAGTCAGATTTGACTGATCATGGATTGAGGAGAGAGAGATGGCTGGTTCAAAAGAGATTTAAATACTCTGCGTATTGATATCAGCTCCCTGATGCGCAAAAATGATGCAATATTAGAATGTTTGCAGGGAGTGGTTGGGATTGGACCGAAAAATCATGGGAGCAGGCAATAATGGTCAGAAATTCAGTGGGAGCGGGATTAAGATACAGTCCCTCGCAACACTAATACAAAAACGCACTGGCGACTGTAGAAAGCAAAAGCAGAATTCCCGACATTTTGGGCGATACAGAAATCCCGGGCAGACAATTTTTTTAGGTCCAAAAAGAGGACATGTCTGGGAAAAAGAGGAAATATGGTCATACTAATGTCAAGGCAACGTACAACACAAAGACACTTAACGCAACGCGTAAATGTGCGTAACTAATGCAAATCAAGCAAGCTTGTATTAGGCCACGAATTTTTGTCAAAATAACACATTAGCGGACCAGAGGGAATATGGATTTTTTCCAGAAAACTTCTTGCACAAAATAAATTCAAGCACTTTCAAGGACCTGTATCAGTTTATTTTCAAAAACTTCCCAGGGCCTTGAAAAATTTTTTTTCAGATTCACTAGCTTTCAAGGATTTCAAAGGACACATGGGAGCCCTGTTTTAAGCACCACCATCACAAAATCAGACTTTGAGATCATTCTGAGGTTATTTAAATACTGATTTTTCGTTTAAAAAATATGATATTACTGATTTAAATTCAGATTTTTTATTAAAAAAAAAAAATGTATAAAGAAATCAATAAAATCTTTGTGCGTGCGTGTGTGTGCAGTGCTTTAAGTGGCCTAAAAGAGGTGCTGGTACTCTATTATAGCATATATTTTTTTTTTTTTTTTGATGACTCCCCTCATCCCCTGAGGTTACAACAACTATATTGAAGGGGTTTTATATACAGCAGTCAACAGACGACCTTACAAAAAATAATTAATCCTTTTTATTAGTTTGTGGATTTGCTTTAGCTAGAAAGAGCTACTGAACATAAAATGTGCAAAAGGATTTTGAAAAAATACCCTTAGAAAGAGCTACTGCATTACTTCATTAGCTTGCGTCTGACCTGCAGCGATATCATACAGATTTGGTGGGGTGTCAGCCAGCGAGTCTCTGATTCTGACCGTGTTCTTTTAGTACTCAGAGTCTGAAGCCAGGAGAGCATATTAAGTGTTGTTCACTGTATTAGTATTTTTACCGAGCCGAGTGTGCGCGTTTCACACACCCTCTACGGCATCGTTGAGTTGTTGACAGCGGCAAAAGCGACGCATTCGCTTTTCACTTGTAAAACTCAAAGATGTATGGGTAATGTAGTCTTTGCTCTCGGTGGGACGAATTAGGAAGCTTGCATTGTGAAGGGCGCTCTGAAAAGCGGCAGCGCAGGCAAAAGATTAAAACCTCTATTAGAAAAGATGTCCAAATGAGTGTACCGGTACGCTAAAAGCATGTTCTGGGCGCACGGAGAGGTGGCGGTACGCTCAAGAGCTATATTTGGAAGTGGCGGTACTGAGTACCGGCCCACTTAAAGCACTGTGTGTGTGTGTGAAATCAGGTGTAACTCCCTTTTGTAATCATTAACATTTTCATAACTAACTGTAATTTAATTGCAATTGCCTTATACTGTGCCTGGTGCATATGCTCCTGCATGTGAAGCATTTGTGCTGACTCACGTTAGGAAGAAGTCTGCCTTGCTCTTAGAATTGCTGATGAATTGCAGGTAGCTGCCTTCTGACGAGAGGGACTGCTGATATTCCTTCTCTGTCATCCCCAGGGAGCGCCGCAGACTGGCAAACACCGGCCCAGCATATGTCTCCATCCTGAAGTCCTTCACACAGTCACAAACACAACAGAAGACATTCAGTAGAAATTAGACATAAATATCTTGAATGCCGAAATTATAGTAAGAAATGTTGGCTTTTTCCTTTAACATACCTTATGGATTTGAGTTACTTCAAGAGTATAGTCATCCTCAGACAGCTCATCCTAAAAAACACAAAATATATGATCAGTACTGAAAAGTATATATTGTATAGTTGATTAGATGTTTTTACAGGTATTGTTTTTCTTTTTGTTGTTTAAGTGTGTGAGAGAGCGCTTTGACACCCAGATAACAGGCAGCATATTCATGCATCATTCTGCTGCCTAAGCAGACTGGATTCAATAGAGTCAGGGGTCGGCAGCATCATCTATGTGTGTTTGTGTGTTAGGGAACAACCACATGACCATAAGTGCAACAACCACACTACAAAAAAAGGTTGAGTAGCTAAGAATCATGGGATGTGTTTACCTCATAAACAAGTTTGTGTGGTTCACTGAAAATGGCAATTGAAGGATATAAAAAAAAATGAGGAAGAGGTCAATGTTTCAAGTCTATTTATCTGTGTTGGTTACCACAATTAATTTACATTCAGGAGAAATCAGATTTAGAATACCCAGGTACATTTTAATATGTGTAATTGGTCTTAAAACACTTTAACCATGACTATATTCACAAATATCACAAAATACCAAGCGATTAATTGTCTTACTGCTATCATAAAAAAATTAACAACATAAAAAGGCATATTTTTTTCCAACAAAAAAAAATATTTTATATTACAAATTTCATTAATGACAGAATCTAGGACCAGGACTATCCAATTCTATCTTGTATGGTTTTACCAAACTAAAAACGCCGGCTGGGAGAGTTTGCTGGAAGCCCTGCATTTCTTTTTACTGTTACTGCGGTTTCAATATTCTGTCATCTCAATGAGAAAATTGATTTATAGAAAGCATTGCAATGCTATGTGAATAATCTATGAAACATCACAAATGTGACAAGCCTATGTGGGGGGAAAAATGAGTCATGCACATACAGTACCACGTTCAGAGATGAATAGTACTCTCTTGTTCCTCTATGATACGCTAAAGACACTTACACAACTGCAATCTAAAATCTCTTTTTCTGCTTGAACATTTCTGCCATCTTTTGTGGTCGCTACCATGCACTGAGCCCCCCTCCTCCACAGTGCATGCAATACAATGGTGCTTGTTTCCAAAACACTTGGTTATTCTTTTACACCATATGCACTGTTACTCTTGAGCAAATTACCAAGAAAAAAAAAACTCTAATCAAGCCCAAGCATTGTAATACGGTGCCCCTTCAGTGCCACAAACACACAGTCTCCATGGAAGGATCAAACTAAATATGGTCCTCTCTATGGAGCTTGTCCTCATACTAATTACCGTAATGGTAAATAGAACACTGTCGTCTCCTTGGAGGTCTTTGATCATGCCAAAGCAGTCGTCTCTCTCACCTTTAATTATAATGTGCACTTCAACATTGAAAATGTAATGTGAGATGAACAGTTTATTTCCTTGAGATTGTGTTTTGGATTTTTCTTTTATAATTCCAAACCTGTTTGACTGTAGTGATCTGTGAGTTCTGTATATATAAATTTGTTCATATCACATTGAGTAGTAGATGTTAACACTAGCTGAAGTCAGTAATGAACAGACTAGTCTGGGGGTAAACAAAAGGATTTGAATAAAATGTTTTGATAAATCTGATTAAGGAAAAATGTTATGGTGAATGAAAAAAAGTATAAGTATCAAATAAAACTAAAATACCTCTAAGTTGGCTTTCTGTCTTTTTTTTTTTATTTCATAATAGTGAAGTGACGTGACATTCAGCCAAGTATGGTGACCCATACTCAGAATTCGTGCTCTGCATTTAGCCCATCCAAAGTGCACACACACACACACACACACACACACACACTGTGAACACACACCCGGAGCTGTGGGCAGCCATTTATGCTGCGGCGCCTGGGGAGCAGTTGGGGGTTCGAGGTCTTGCTCAAGGGCACCTAAGTCGTGGTATTGCCGGCCCAAGATTCAAACCCACAATCCTAGGGTTAGGGGTCAAACTATCTAACCACTATGCCACAACTTCCCAATAGCTTTGTAAACAGACATATATTGGAATACTCATATTCTAATGTACTTGTAAGAAATGGCATTAAGGTTTTAACAGCATTACTATACAATGTAATTCTGTCTATTGTGTATTTCCTGTATTTATTACTGAATTGTATTATATCTATATTCATAGCCTATTTTTTGTTATTGCCTTATATTCTACCGGTACTTCATTGTCTGTGTTATGTCTGTACTTTATCTGCATGGAAAGTGTCTGTCACAAAGACAAATTCCTTTTGTGTGTAACATACTTTTCAATAAAGTTCATTCTGATTTTGATACCGATTAAAGACAATTATGTTTTTATATCTTCTCCACAGAGCCCTGGGAGTCCACAAACCAATCAGAACTCTAACTGCATCTTTCCAAATGTAATCTTTTCCTTAAGATGGAAGAAGTAATATTCATTAGGGACTGAATGAGGTGTACTGTAGGTTCATAAACATGGGTATACTCACAGGTAAAGGGTTGTCAATGGTGTTCTGCACAGCGGCACACAGCCCTTCCTTCATCATACAGGTGAGACTGTAGAACTCATGCTGCTGGTCGATCTCAAACAGACCCAGCAGTTTCCATTGCTGCCTCAGTCTTTTCCACCGTCTCCTCTTCACTATGCGACTGTGTCGGCTCACACCTGGTCCTGACATCTCCATCTACAACATACAATGGATGTGTACGTATATACTGTAAAGAACACCAACTTGTAAGCCTTAGTAGAACCCAAATGCATTACTTTTTTTATCAGTATTTTGTTAGTGTATATACTGTATACATGAGACATGAATATATTTTACTGCACTCTACTCATGTTATAATCACAGAGGGATTGGTCATCATCTTGAAACTTGTTAAAGACTGCCTGACAACAGAATAAAATCTGTATCTGCTCAAAAGGTGGGGAAATTATTATCTTTATTACTAGTGAATGCTGCACTATCACTGGAGAGCAGAGCACCTGCAGCAGGTCATAGAACAAATCTGACATGCCATCAGCTGCAAAAAATGCACTGCACCCGTGTTCTTTGCACATGAGCAAAACATAGTTGCAAACCATTTTCAGCCAATTTGTCCTCCGAAGTGTCATGTGCCTAAATGGATTCCTCTGCTCTGTGCACTGAGTGCCAGAGAAATATTTCAGACACAAGTTTATTTGTTTGCAGTGATGGTAATCAGCTGTTCTGCATGAGGAAATTCAATTTTTCAATATCAGTCTGCAGCTTTTCCCCCTCTAAATGCAGCCTGTTAAAAATACCTCTGTCATCAGAACCACATATGAAGTGCAGATTTAAAGTCTAAGTCCAAAATAATGGATATTTGTACTATTCTAAATCAGACAAGGCCAGTAATTGATTAACATTTTTAACAAGCCAACAAATATTAAAACAGGAAGAGTTGAACTGTCAGGAACCTTGAGAAGTTTACCCTCAGTTCGGCCAAAAAAACAAAACAAAAAAAAACGAGGTATTTCTGTCTAATAAAAAAACAGACGTGCACGTACCTCAGTGCGATTCATTATGGGTCCTCTAACACATGTCCTCGTCCTTTCGCCGGGTCGTGGATGGGGAGGTCAGCGCATTCTCTCTGTCCTCGCGTGAGATGACACTAGCAGTGTGTGGATGAACAGCTCGAGCTCGACCAGTCTCTCTTCAGCGCTACTGCAGCGGCCCACCCTACACACACACACACACAGTCGCTCTGCGCTTAGATACGGTACACACGGGCCTGAACGACCAAGAGCGGACACAAACAGACAAAACTATTGGTGTTGATAGTAGATTGATATCTTACACATATCACCATTTACCTTGAACTAAAATGTTCTACACATGGTACATTCTCTCTCTCTTTCGCTCTCTATTCATACACATGTAGCGTGGCCACGGAGTAAATGGCACAATGAATAATAAACAAGAATTAATTTAATGCTGACTACGCCACCCCTTTCAAGTAAGGGGAACTAAACACGGACACACAGGTTCGTTACCATGGAGGGCAGAGACATGGGCATCATAATACAGAATGTTTATTAAGTTCACAATAATCAGATAAGACACTTTAAAACGACCAGACTAAGATATAACTCTATGGGTTAAACAACTACAACTCAGTACACCACATACATAACTAAAATGACTAAGGCTTAACTGTAGCAGGGGAGGCCAGCCGTAGAGTGATTATTCTTGACCCACGCGCGCACACACACACACAGTGAGATAAGTGATCACACACACACGGCAATCCACACTTTGTGCTCCAAACGCCACCACCAGGGTACTAGAACTAGCCTCCCTGCTCAGAAGCCAGATTTTGGTCATCAGGAGACACAAGTTAAACAGTTGCTCACAGCACAATTCTCAACAGTTTATTTGAAGATAAATGAACTCAAACCCAGCCGGGAATAATGGCAGCCTTACACACCACCGCAAAGCAGATGAAATTCCAGCTTTAAGCAGAACCCGCGCACACACACCAAGGCCAGAGCTAGCAAATGACGCATCCCAGGTAGCCTAATTGCAGCCTTTATATCAGCAGTACCATGTTCTGATAGGCTGTCGTTCTAATTACAGGGGAGGGAACTTATCCAGTCTGCCACACACACATAGCAAACAGAGTTGGCCCAAATGTGGCCTCAAGCTGGCACTGCTGGCCTCCTGTCGGCAATGGCATGTACTCTTTCAGCCAGAGCTGGGCCATGTGTGGAGGCACGGCGTGGATCTGAGGGGCGATTGATGCTGGGAAGAGTGTGGCCCAGATCAGTCCATTGATATGTGGCCCAAATCAGGCTATGATCTGGCATCACATTATGTGACCCATGATGAACAAGATGAATACAACACTGCATGATTATGTTTAAATGATCACATACATTTTTAATGAAGTGTAGTATTGTTAAAATGTAGTCTTTGAAATGGCAAGTAAAAACAGAATGAAACATTATCATTTCAGAATTAAGCAAATCAGTCAAGTGCATTAAACTGCACTAAATTATAATTGTATTACATTTTATATTATTATTCTTGGTACAAATAATCTTAGAATCCTTACATGAAAAGAAAAAAAGAGGGAGAGAGTATTTAACCGTTATCATGTAATATTTATTTGGTTTACCATGGGTCACACACTGATCTATAATAGAGAGTGCGGGCACCATTTTTATTAGTATGCTGTCATGCACAAGCATTAAATAAAATGATCATGAAAGTATCTTATTTTTTATTTAAATTCTCTATATCCATGTTTGGTGTGAGGAACAGATCCAAATTCATCTGCGATATGTATCCCCTTCCTCTGTAGAATTTTTTGCTTTGAAGAAGTTTTACAACAACTTTTATGGCAGCGATATCAAACGCTCATTGGCTCTCACCGGTTTCTTCATAGATTAAGAGAAATTCACTAAATAATGTCCACTACAGAGACAAAAACCCTACAGCTGGGTCTCATATAAATAAATACAAAAATGTTCTAAATCTAAATCTACAATTTGACATTAAATTGAATACATTTATCTAACCTTGACAGTAAATGAGAGCATGGGACAAGAGTTAGTGGTTGCCCAAACGTTCCTCTCTGTTGCCTGAGGATGCACTGTTAACTCTTCTCTCTCAACTGCCACTCAGAACTTGGAAAAAGCAGCTGCAGGAAACTCATAACAACAAATTAAAGTACCGTATTTTCCGGACTATAAGTCGCACTTTTTTCATAGTTTGGCTGGTCCTGCGACTTATAGTCAGGTGCGCCTTATTTATCAAAATTAATTTGACATGAACCGAGAGAAATGAACCAAGAGAAAACATTACCGTCTACAGCCGCGAGAGGGCGCTCTATGCTGCTCAGTGCTCCTGTAGTCTACCACTGAGCAGTATAGAGCGCCCTCTCGTGGCTGTAGACGGTAATGTTTTCTCTTGGTGCTTGGTTCTAAATAAATGCGACTTATAATCCGGTTCGACACATGTTTTTTTCCTCGTCATGACGTATTTTTGGATTGATGCGTCTTATACTCAGGTGCGACTTATAGTCCGAAAAATACGGGTAATTAAAATAAACTTATGCACACATGTAAATTAGGGGTGCCAGCATGGATTTGTGCAGCTTGTCAGTTAGCAACAGCTCTGTGTAGTAACATCTGCTCTATGTGAAATCATGCACCTGATGGAATTTACAGCCAATTAGATAACCGGCTTTACTGACGATATGCACATTTATCATTGGCCGATATATATATCGTGCACCCCTAATGTAAATACATAGATAGATAGATATGCTTCACATATAAAATAAGAGAGAAACCAACACAACATTCTATAAATTTAAGAATATTTCTATTCATTTTAATGTGGGATTATTTATATTACAAACAGTTGTCTTTCTCATTCTTCATGGATTGTTGTCCTGACTTATTCTGCTGCTAGAATCAAGCACTCCAGTTTATAAATACATCTATTTACAACATAAAAGAACAGCTGAATCTCCTCAACTTAAAGCATAACTTAACAAAAAGAGAAATCCCATATTCCATAGTCTTCCAGATACACAATTTACATAAATCTACCCCATCTCTTAATTAGCTTTCATCTCCCTGACTATGGAAAGAATTCTCCAAAGCTAAACATGTCACATGTATTGTGGTCTTCAGTCAAGGTTATGGCCATTGGGTGCACAAAGGTCAAACAGGCTACTACGCAGATACATGTTCAGTACTGCTTTGGCTATTAATTATTTTTTTTAAAGAACCACCTTAACATGTCTAATAATTGGAATTCAGAAGAGCAGCTTTGGAGTTGATCTTCACGCGGCTGTGTACAGGAAGGTGGTACATGAGTGAAATCAACACAGCCTGCAGGGTCTTAATCAACTTTCTTAGGTTTTCGATTCTTCCATGTTACCACCCCTATGAAGGTGCCTGAAAAAAAAACAAAAACAATGAGGTAGACATAAATAATAACTAAATTCAGATTTCTTTTTCTTAAGTGTAAAAAACAAGAGTGGATTGTTTTGATTTATGTTTACATTAATGCATTTATTAGATGCTTTTATCCAAAGAGGAAAAAAAGCAATTTGTCAAAAAGCCATATTATATACAATATACAATGAAGGTTTACAACTAGATTAGGAAGCAAGTTAGAAAAAAGGAGCAATGCACAGAAGAAAAATAAGTGCTTTTTGTGTAAAAGTGCATTGTTTTTTGGGTATGAGGTGGTTAAGTGTTGCAGAAGAGGTGTGTCTTTTGCTACTTCTTGAGAGATGTGACTGTCACACCTGTTCGGAAGGGGTTTGGATATAATTGCTTGCTTAAAGCTCACCAACAAAAAGTAAGAGGATTAATGCTGCAACTCCAGGAAGTATGACTGAATATTCTCGTGGAAGAAAATAGCTGTGGATCACATGGTCACTGTCTACAAAAGGCTGGAACAAGGGGCAGAAAAGTCTGCATCAGTGTTTGTTCACTTCAATATTTTTTTTTAGTAGCATATGAAACAAAGCATGTTATGGGCGTCATATCAATTTGGGAAACTGCTAAACTTATTCATCTCATTTAAATGTTGTTAAAGTTTAAGTATAAAGCACACACATACTCACCAAGACTATGACCCAAATGGTGTAATACATAAACAGCAACAGACTAAAACCAACAAGTCCAAAACCAACAGCTTGATCTGCTCCTGTTGCCTGGAAATAAATAGTTTTTAGAGCTTAAATATAAGCCTAAACAAAAGTGCAAATTATATTTTATATAACGCATTTAAAATAAAACGCAAACATGTAATGATAAACATAATATACATAAACATAAAATAAATATTTACTTTTTGAAGAATTATTAATATGTTGTCTTTTATTGACTTAAAGAAACGAATGATGTGTTTTTAAGGCAGGTTTAAAGATGCACACTTATGGTGTGTTTATGCGTGTTTATGCGTGTTTATGCGTGTTTATAGGGTGGTGTTGGTGCAGTGGATAAGACACATGCCTTTGGCATGAGAGACCGGGGTTCGAATCCACTGTGTGACACCAATGTGTCCCTGAGCAAGACACTTAACCCCTAGTTGCTCCAGAGGTGTGCGACCTCTGACATATATAGCAATTGTAAAGTCGCTTTGGATAAAAGCGTCAGCTAAATGAATAAATGTCTGGATCTCTGCGACAGGTCAAATCATTCATTAACTGTCATTAAGCAATGAACAAAGACGTACTTATGAACAAATACATTTAGATGTATAAATGATAACTATTCTTTTATTAGTGAATTATTCTCTGTCGTCTAAATACGGACCACGGAGTGAAACTCGTGTGTTGCTTATTAATCATATTAACTGGAAAGTTAATAACCAGGAACAACGCGGCGACCAACAATTAGGCATAATTTGAATACATATAGAAGAAAACGACAAAAAAATAACAAACATAACACCTTCACGTCTATTTCGATCATCTTACCATTATGAACGTGTCACTCACTTCCGCATGAAACCAAAATGTCCTGATTTTTAAATGTACTTCCGACGAACAACGGACGTAGTGAGGTAGTGCTGGGAATTGTAGTTTTTTTGTAATCTCTCAAAAATGTCCAGCACACGAGGGCGCTCAAAGACAGATAATTACTGGTTAGAATCCGCGCTAAACGCCCATCTCCCGCATCGTAGCCTGTTTTTTTTATTGGTATTATCGTTATGATCTTTTTGTATCAGAGATTGGGAATCGGGTGAGTTAGCCGTTATGACGGAGTATATATTCTACTATCATCTGGTATCTTGTTTAATTTAATGTATAGCATCAACACCATGTCAGCAAGTTAAACTATCAAAGGAACTAAGTTTAGTTAAAGGAACCAAGTTAAGACTAAACAAAATGGTACAGTTTGTAGACCTATTATATTTAGTTTCAGCTTTATTACTACAGCTTGATGTTAAATAAATCACACAACAAATAGTTTTATTACCCAACATTATCTTTATTTCCCCCAAATAATACATACAGATAACCTCACCTGACAGTTACATTAAAGAAAGAAACATTCACATTCGAGTGTAGAAATATAGTTCCAGTCCATCATTAGAAAGTATCCTCTCCATGCATGAAACCAAACACAAGTCCAAGAAAACTATGGAGCAACACCACATTGCTTATATAATAAATATCTGTCACAATCAGAAAAATAAATTCATTTCCATAGTACTTTAGTGGTAAATTCATTTTTAAAGAAATCTCCAGAATATATTTCACTTTATGAATGTTGCTGTCACTAATATGGATGTTATCATGGAAAGCTTTCTGTAAGTGCATATAGCTTTCATCCTTTACAACACAGTACAGGAGATTCTGGAGAATGTGTGAGTGACATTAGTTAGTCCTCGGTATTTAAGTGCTGTTATAGTGAACTTTACATATATATCATCCGCGGTTTCAGTATCCTGGAGCCTGTGCCACTCAATGCTGTTTGAACCTTAGATTTACATATTTAAAACAATATTTATTTTATATATAAATAAATGAAAGTGCACGCATTGATTAAACAACCTTATTTTTTAAGAGAACAAAAGCTCCAGATTACTGAAATATGCAAAAACTATAAATGACATCATCCCTCTTGCTTCCAACTTTTGCATATAGATCCCAGTCTGCTATATATATATATATACTCTTCTGCATTAGAAAGATCACAGATTACAGTCAATTATCACTAACAACATTACAAAAGTGTTTGTAAGACACCGAGAGAAAGAACAAGAACCACAGATGGTCATTATTTCAACACAAATGTTAGACTTAGAATTATTTGACATCAAGGTTGAGGGGAAAATCCCCCTGAAAGAGATTCCAGTGAACCAGCCTGCTGGCTCGAAAATAAAGATGACAGGATAGAGTAAATTTTTCCTGGTTGCTATTAGCTTTTTTTGTGTAAGAGTAGAAAACTACGAAGAGTAAACAATGAAAACAATTAGATACGATTTTCAGTGTCTTCAGAGAACCCCCTTATACTAGCTAAGCAAAAACATCCAGAACACACTTTATCAGGCCACAAAACTATCATACTGTATATTTTGCCCTTTAAAAGTTAGTGTTACTTTAAATTTCCAGGAGTACTAATACTGCAGAGAAGCAGCTGGATCAAGCCACAGACTCGGTTTTTTTTGTTTTTTAAGTGGCATTAATAACAAGAATGTTAATTAATATGAATATGAATGTGAATGTAACGAACTCTCTAGTATACTAGTGAACAGTGATTCTGTTTAAACGTGTAATTTTAAGCCACTGGACAGGTGAAATATTTCAGGGCTCAATTCCCTGAAAGAACCCATTAAAATGGGCTTTTACAAAACAAACCCACATTGCACTTTTCTCACAACTGACAAAAAAAATTAAACCAAATGTCAGTCTTTAATGTGGTGAATGCTCTCAGATCAACTGAGAAAGATTCATCTCCATGACAAAGATCATGAATAGCTAATTAGATGACAAACAAGCAGTACATGACAGAGAAACACAGAAAACTAGGCCTTTCGTTCTCTCTATTTCACTGTCAAGTCTATTGTACACTGTTTCCTATTGCACACCAGGTGCTGGTCAGAAACACAGAGGCGGTCGTCAAGGACAGACGTGTGACTATGAGTCACAGTCTCTGATCTAGCCCTACAAACAATGCAATTATTCAGTGGGATCTTACAAAAAGAATTCTCCAAATAATTTGCTCTTACGTTATATTTGAACTGCACAATGCAGGATCTCACTGGATATGATCATTTTGATACTAACAAGACCCTAGTGAGAGAATCCCACAAATGACTTGGCTGTGCTGTTGTGTTGTGTGCACCCACGGCAGAGCTGTCAAGAGCTAAAACCCACAGTCACACAAATACTCAAAGCTGAAACCAGCAGCAAAGTCAAGGATTAGAATAGTGAAATAAACTGAAATACTGACAAAGTTAGAAATACACTGGGGATCTTCCTTAGGAAGAGAAAGAGAAAAAGTAAGAGTAAGACAAAGAGAAAGAGAAAGAAAGATGGGGCAGCACAGTATATTTATGTATTTCATCTTCACCAGTCCTGTTGGAATGTATGATACTGAGTGTGTGAGTGTGATACTGAAAGTGGCTATGTTGGGGAATAGCTTAACTGTTTTCTTTGCCCCTAACATACATGTATGGCCAGCCATACATGATTTCATGTATATTAATCCATGTTTATCACAGGCTAATGGGCTTGTTATCGACTAAACTGCATTATTAGAATGTATGCAAGGGCTGTGGACAGTGTTAGACTGAAGCTCCCATCTTGCCTCATTTCTTAAGGCATTTCAAGTAGTTTGTAATCCGCTGTAAATATTCATTCTTACACATAGAACAATGAACGTACCCACCACTGCATGATTATGGTGTTATGGTTGTAATAGGTGAGAAATACGTCAGACCCATAAGAGGAGCAAGGTGTGAAGTCAGGTTCCCACTCTGACATACAGTCCCTGTCTTGTGCTCTCCATCATTTAAAAAGAATAAAAAAGGCAGTGGCTGTGTGTGAGAGTATCTACTGTGGCCTCAGAGATCTAACGGCTCTCAATCACCACCGGTTCAAAAACACCCGCAGACACCCTGCCAAAGAATAAAAGAACCATATCACACATGATATTACAAGAGTCAAAGAGTCAAAAATACACTACTAAAAATTCAGCTTTAAATTGACATTTAAACCATGTTAATTTGAAAACAGGTTTTTAAATTGCAAGAGATTTCATAATTGACGTATTATGAAACTGTATATGTAAAAACTGTTTTTATACTGTATTTCTGAAAAAATCAATTCAGCCTTGGTGAAACTGATTTATTTAAAATGTTTTTAAACACACACACACATAAAAAAAGGTACAGTCTTATTACTTATTAATGATAGCATAAATACACTGTAAAAACTATTTTTAGTAGTTGTAAATAAATATATTTTTTTAATTGTTTATGTTATTAACTGAGTCAAAGTGAAAGTGTCTGTGATATTTCTGAGTGAAAGTAGCTTCTATACCATTTTTTGTTAATGTAATAAAGGAATTAAATTCATACTTTGTGCATTGATAACCAGAACACTACATTAAAAAGAGCACATGTTTACCTGTTGACGAGCTGTATGCCACTTAATGCTGTGGTGCCATCCCTACTGACGAACAGAGTTAAATTGCTGTCTGTGAAGTGATAAAATGATCAGCTTTAGTGATGTGAAGGCTTCACAAGTGGATAAACCCCTCATATATGTATCAGTAATCAAAGTGTTGAATTAAAATAAGCTTAAGAGGAACTAAATGGTGCTAAATAGTTAATACTACTAGTAAGACAGCTACCAAATTCTTTCTCCACACACCTTCATTGTTGCTGACATCCGCAAAGTTCTGACTCTGCACAATCTTCTCCACAATATCATCTGCATCAATGCGTGTGTCGTCCACCCATGTGGGATGGTTCTCAACAGTGTCCTTCTTTCTCCTGCATAGATACATAGATACTTAACTACATGCCATTTTTGCTTGTGCAGTTCAGCATAAAACAACAAAGACTTTTAGTATATTGGTGTGACTGGTGACTCCCCACCTGGAGGGTCTGTTTGGGGGCAGAGCAGGTCGTGGGGGACGTGGGGGTCTCTCTGGTTTAACCGCTTCTTTGTCCGGCTCTACGGGGCTCTCGATAGTGGTAGACGTTCCTCCTGATGTGTTGCTGCTGCTGGTGGAGGTGTTCCGCCGGTGCTGAGACAGATCTGTCAGGCTGGAGGAGTGAGAGTGCTCCGTACTATAACCTGTGTGGAGGACAAGCACATCCCACAAGACTAAGGGTGAGCAGCAGTTCTTGTGATTATAATAAGCAGTGTTGTGAAAGAAAAATGTTCAAAAGAATGTAATTTAATTTTCACTTTAACTTTTCAGCCTCTAAGGTTTTACACTACAGTTCAAAGGTTGTTTTTTTATTTTTTTATTATTGATATTCAGACAAGAATGCACTACACTGATGAACAAGTGACAGTAATGACATTCATATTGTTACAAAATATTTCTATTTGAAATAAATACTATTCTTATTACAGGAAAAATGTACATTTAAAAATATTTTCAAATAGTAAAACCTGAAATATTACTACAATTTAAAATGACCGTTTTCTGTATTTTTAATCAAATTATAAGAGAATAAGATACTTTTCCCATTACCGACCCCAAACCTTTGAATGATAGTGTATGCAAATGAAAAAAGTACACAAATTTTCTCAATACATTTTTGTGATTTTAGAACTCAAAAATATCTGTATTATTCATTGCTCCTGTTTCATATTGTAAATTGCGAAATAATTTATTCAGTTGTAAATCTAAATGATTACATATCAATTTAATTTCAGAAAAAGTAAGATGGAAGTGTAGCTTGAAGTTGTTTTTTTAAACTGTAATCTGCTATAATCTGTACCTGATGCTCTTTTGATCGTGCCCTGAGTCCCACCTGAGATTTTGCTCTGTTGGCTGGCAAAGCTGGAGTTGCGAGAATGTCCCGTGTGAAACACTTCATCTGGACTGGACAGGTTCTCCTCCAGTCCCTCCTGAAGTCCTCCTAAGAGCAAACAACCTCAGGTTAGCACCGTTTATTTAGAAAACCCAAAATATCTAACAAAAACAGTAGTTACAAAATCATCATAAAATACTTTGCATTTCTAATACAATTGTAAATGTAAAGGATTTTTCCACTTGTTAACAATATCCAGATTTCACAGATTTCAGAGATTGTCTACTGTAGGTGTGTTGGTCATACCAGAGTTGTTCCCAGAGGATCTGCTTTTGACAGATCGGCGAGTGATGCCACCGAGGGCCAGTGCAGAGTGGTCGGCGGTGCCCTCTCCCTTGCGGTCCAGCTGCAGAGAGGGGTCCTGCCCAGCCATGGCAATGGTCTTAGCTGTGCTCACGGGCCTGACGAAGAGTGGAAAGACAAGTTTAGATATCATCAGGGAGCAATAAAAGCTTGTAACACAAAGTTAATTCACAATATACAACACACTCACGTTTTGAAGCAGGGATCTCCAGAGAGAAGAGTCATGCCAATGGTAACCTGTAAAGAAAGATTAACATTTTACTAAATAAAAGAGTTTTCTCATAAAATATTGCATTTTGATAGCAAAATTATCTGCTTCTGGAAAGCTACACATGAAATCTATATTTAAAATGAGTAAAAATAACAAAAATATCTATGATTAAATGTTGTCTGTTCCATTTCTCTTCACATTTTCCCTCTCACTTGTCTAGTGAGTCAGTCAGTCTGTCACAACAGTGTGATTGTGGGTTGATGAGATGGTTTGGCCAGTCACATATCGCCCACACAGTGCAGAAAGTCTAGATGATGATGTTTGTACTGACGGCAAATAGACTGGTGCTAAGATTAATGCGGAGAAAAAGGTTCCTGGCCTTTTAAAGATGAAAAATTAAGTGTTTGAGCTTTCAGTCAGACCGAAGCCGATCAAAATGCACACGTGTAGTGTCAGTCCTGAAATGAGATAAGAGCCAGACAGCCCTTACACCCACATGCACAAACATTTACACAGAGACACACTCACTTTGAGTATGGAGTTGTCCTGTCGAGTGTTCTTGGTATCGTAGCCCTCTAGTATACAGCAGCGAACAGTGGAGCCTGAACCAGCAAACTCCGCCAAGTTGAGGTCAGCAAAGCCCAGCTGGAAATGAGAGAGGATTTTAACTTCACTTCAGTCATACACAAAAATCTAGCTCTTAACTCTTCCAAACAGGTGTCTGAGTGAGTTCTCCTGTTTTTCCACTTATACCATTAGCTTTATAAGCATGACACCAGGAATAAGTCAGGAAAAAGGAAAGCAAAGGGTTAACACTTAAGGGCTCTCTTATGTAACTACAGGCATGTGAAGCTGGCAGAAGTCAGTCATGCATGAAATCCCTCTCTGTTTCTCACTCGATAAAGGTTTCTACAACACTACTGACAAGCATTCTTGTTGCTCACTTCATACAGTTATCTACAATCTCCCTCTCTAACTCTTCTTTCTCCGAACATTTCTATTAACCTTGGTTAATGATATAACAGTAGCTGATATAATTTTTTCCATTTCCTTTATTGGATGAACCCCCTATACAGTCAGCACCGAAGCACGTGACCAGCTGGCCTTTAGAAATCATTGATGTGTGATATTACAAGGGATAAAGGGACAGATGCACACAGAATATGCTTTATTATCATACCTCAGTGAGCGAAATAACCCATCATAAATATTTTTTACTGCCCATGACCAGAATTTTGTATCAATTTTAATACAGATTTTTGTGCCTGTAAGAATAGCATATCATCATATATTAACCCTTAAAAATACATTTATTCACTAGTTTCCATGGTTTAATGCTAGTAATAATTGTGTTAAGAATGTAAAAGATTGTATGACCAATAACTTTCTCCTATTAATTTCAGATAAGACAAAGATATTACTTATTGGACCAAAAAACAGTGCACAGAATTTCATAGATTACAATTTGCAACTAGACGGATGTACTGTTACTTCCTTTACAGTCAAAAATCTGGGTGTTATATTAGACAGCAACTTGTCTTTTGAAAACCATTTCCCATATTACAAAAACAGCATTCTTCCATCTTAGAAACTTTGCCAAGCTATGAAATGTTACCTTTTTCTGATGCAGAAAAGCTAGATCATGCATTCATGACCTCTAGACTTGACTATTGTAATGCACTGCTAGCTGGTTGTCCTGCATCTTCAATAAACAAGCTACAGGAAGTCCAAAATGCAGCAGCTAGAGTCCTTACCAGGTCAAGAAAATATGATCATATTACCCCAATTCTACAATCTCTGCACTGGCTAACAAAATATTATTACTTACCTATAAGGCCCTAAGTGGTTTAGCTCCTGCGTACCTAACTAGCATTCTACCATGCTACAACCCATCACGCTCCCTAGGGTAACAAAACACGGGACTTTTGGTAGTACCTAGGTTCAAAATTCACTTAAGGAGGTAGAGCTTTTTTGCATTTGGCTCCCAAACTCTAGAATAGCCTTCCTGATAATGTTCGAGGTTCAGAGACACTCTCTCTCTGTTTAAATCTAGATTAAAAACATCTCTTTCACCAAGCATTCGAATAATGCATCTCATAATTCTGGACTGCAGTTATATCTGATCAAATGTGCATTATTATTCTTCAGCTTGGGTTAACCTAATTAATTTTACTTGGTTGGAACAGCAGCTATGCTAATTATGTCTCTATTTGTTTCTCTGTTTTGCCATAGGACGTAACTAAGATTTACACAAGCTCCAGTCTGGATCCAGAACACCTGAGAAGAGATGATGTATGAAACATGTTACCTGTAAGAGGACATCATATGATGCTAACCCTGAAACAACATACAGAACTAACAGATATTGCTACAAGTGTGATTGCATATAATTATTGCTGTTAATAGTATTCATAATCTGTTTGACTACGTCTTTAATTTATTTTTCCGAAAATATTTGCCGTATGCGCATAAACTGACAGTCAACACTGATAAGCTACTACTAAATATTGTAGAAACTTAATTTTATGTGAAGTTGCTTTGCAGTGATTTGTATCGTAAAAAGCGCTATACAAATAAACTTGAATTGAATAATTCAAATAAACCTTTAGAGGAATACAAATGTTTGTATTTTTTTTTTTCAAATTTCTTATGCCAAATATGAAAGGTCAGGGTCCGACTATTCTTCTTGCTATTATGTTAGTTTCTAATAAGCTAAATGATCAACAACTTGCCAAGTTTAAATCATTTAGTGTAGTATTTCATGTTATGGACCCTGGGTGTAGAGTGTCACCTCTGGTCTCCAACCTGCATAATATACACCTGCTTGAAATGGAGACAATAACAAGCAGTAGAGACAGAGACATCGGGGTATTATCACATCTTCTTACAGATCTGTGCATGTGTCTGTGGCCTTCCTCATCTATGTTTGCTGTTCCACTGCTGTCTTTAGCACAAACTGTTTCCTCTGTGACTGGCACACTTCTCCTTTATAGAAATTACTCCTGCTCTTAAAAGGTTTAAGTGGTTTATTCCAGACAACCTTGGTTTTCTGTGCTCATTCCGAGACTGAAAATTGCCACGTGGTTAAATGATTCACAAATCCTTTAGTAAATTTGTGTCAACCCATTTCAGTTCAATGACACTGATAAGATAACGGTCAATGTACTGTAGCATTCAAATATCCGCCATGGCATAGGTTCCCACTAATTCATCTTAAAGGTCATATCCACCTCCTCCTTCCTGTGTTTCTTGCTTATTCCCAGTTACAGTCCATTGAGTTGACCTCCCTCATACCCTGTTTCTGCTGCGCCAGCATACGGTTTTGACACAGTGCTCTCGCTCAGGACGTAAGCGTTCAGTAAATGAAGAGAAATGGACATGGAAGTACACTCCCAAATAAAACATCCTCCTGGAACTCATTACATTATAAATGCAGAAGGACTCCTTTAAGGGGTAGATATAGGTGTAGGGTTATAGAAAACACTGTTTGTACAGTATAAAAACCATTACACTGCAATGACCCCATAAAACATGGAAATACAATGTGTGTGTGTGTGTGTGTATAATCACACTAAGGGCCTTTAAATGTTTAACGGTTTAGGAAATAGCTCACATTCTTTCTTTGTTTATAATAAGAGGTATAGCCTGTGTCAGGCATTGCTGTAATTATTAAACATATGTCTCCAGATTTCTGTCTATTATCAGTGATTGATTGCTTGAATTTATTGTACAATTAACATAAGGTGGTACAAGCAATGCTAACTGTGTGGAAACACACGTCTATGGCAGGCCCAGACCAGAACACTGAATCCCTAACACTAACCTCCCACTGCATTACACTCTTTATATGTATGCAGTATTTCCTGCACAGGTGATGTCATGTGTGTCACGTAGTACAGTATGTAAACTGGTATATAAGCATGTAACTCACAAGAGATTTGTGTATGTAAACATATAAAGCCCCAAGGAAAAAAAAAACAACCTTTTGTATAACAGAGCATGAGAAAAAATGTACAATAGACAGTATGAGAGGAACAAACATTCAGTTGGAAATAAAGAAAAGGGATGAGGGAAAAGCTCCTACCTTTGAAAAAGCCTTTCCACCTTTAAGTTCCTGCAAGGACAAAAGAGACCGAGAGAGAGATTATTTGTTATGCAATGTTTGCTATTGGTGTGGTGACGCTATGAGGCAAAAGGAGTGAAGGGTAATGAGAGCAAAGGAAACCATGAGACAGCAGATATCCTGTATAGTGTAAACCAAACTGACGGAATACCTCCATAATCTCTGTTAAGTGGGATAAGGGTGTTTTATTCAACCACAGATTTCATTTGGAGCAAGATTAGAGCATATTAAAATTGTTTGGAAACTACCTCCAGCAGTTAATCTTTAAATTTTGCTTCAAATGCATTTTATGTCTACATTTTATTGTTTTAGCCTTGTCCTTGATCCAGTATTTGTATTTAATTTTCTAAACAAAGACTGAAGTAAGTGTCAGTGAACATAATACAATCCATGTGATCTGTAAAAAGGGAGCATAATGTTTTTATTGTGGGTCTTAAAATGTTAAGACTATAAGACTAACCTTACGCACAGACACTCGGCAAATGCAGGGGTCCAGGACCCCCGTGGCAGGACTGGCACTCATCTTACACACAAAGGAGAACTTCTTTCGCCAGCGAACACAGTTCTCCTGAACCTCCTGCCTGTGGAGAGAAACAGAGAGAGAATGACTTATCAACATTATTACAAATCTTTATGAGACGGCCGGTGAAACATTGCTGAGGAGACACAGATAAAACTAACAACACAATGGACTCTTGTGCAATCTATTTACTGGGAATAATCGCTCTTCACCACAACAATCCATCTTTGTGAAACAACAGGACTTTGCACAGGAAATGAGAACATTAAAGAATCAGATTAGAACACAGTTGAGCTTTCACTCACAAACGAAGCTAGACTGTGGCAGCAGAAGACGTACAGTATGAAATGCCAAAGGAACCATTCTCATCCTTTCATCTCTGCAGACCTCTTTGATGAAAGTGGGTCAATATGTTCTCCCTTCACTTTCGGTTATGTTCCTTGTCATCATCCTCCATGCTCTGCATTGCTCTCTTACATCCCACCACTTTTAGAACCTCTGAATGGATGGTAAAAGTTGTCTAATTGTTGGTTGGTGGTTTTTTTGGAAACTCAAAATATTAATTTCAATGTATACAGTAAATACTGTGCTTTTTTTAATGAAATGTTGATGTTTGATGCCAGTTGTGTGTTCTTGATGGTTTTTATTTATTTATTAGTATTAACTTTTGTTATTATTTAATAATCCCATTAATTAAATGTATTAAATTGTCCATTATTCTTTGAGAAATATAACATAATAATGTGTTGTAAAACTTTAAATAAAAATACAGATCCTTTATATAATTCACAGAAACTACATGCACAAATGCATACATTAACATTGACAAAGTTTTAACATGAACCCTTTTTTTTCATTCAAATTAAAACATGCATTTGTAAATTCTTTATAAATATAAAAAATATATATATATATAGTTATTATTTTTGTGTTCTAAGTCCATTTTGACTGGAGCATCAACTGAGTATTACGTCTATTAGTATTAGGTGAGAGTTCTTTAGGAACATTATCTGTCCCCTAATATGGTCACTGCAATCACAAAACCAAGCACTGTTGTGTCTGTCTCACTAGATAAAGCTCTCTCTCTTATCCTTTATATTGTATGGTGCCTGGAGGTAGATTTGATGGCCTCCTCCTGTCCTTTATTTACCCTGGGCTTGTTGCCAAGGCATCTGTCCCTGATATCCGCCAGCGTGCCAGGGAAAATGAGTGCGGATAACAGCACATCTATTACCCCAGTGTGACCCTGAACAGACTGGCCTTCCACTAACACCACACACACACCAATTGCTGATGGGCTACAGGTCACGTTTGACTCTGATAGATATGTCTGATAACAAAGATAACTTAGCATTCCAGACTAAACAGTTAGTTAGTTAGCGAACTGAAAATCTGTCCCATTTCAAAGCAAACTGTGAGCCAAAACAACTCAGGCTCATATTACACAGATTAGGCAGAGAAAGACTTCCAAACTCACTCCACATGACACACACGACACACACACACACGTTTGCAGCTACAGCCCCTGGCTTACAATTCTTTCAGAGTCTGAGGAACATCCCATTGCTTTGTTCATTTGAGTGAGATAGTGTTTCCTTCCTGTTCTCTAAGTGACATCAGACATTCACAAGTTCCACTGAAACACTCAAGCACCTGTCAGCTCACAGCTGGAGGATGACTCATAAAGATCAAATCAAGACTTTCCTGGTGGTCCAAAGATCAAAGGAGAACAGAATATTGCATTTTCCGTCCTTAAGTTTTGAAAGAACAGACCTCATAGAAAAAGCATTATTAATTAAACATGACCTTTGTAAAAAAATAATGCAGTATGGTGAATCACAAATGGTCCACAGATTAGCTAAATGTTACAACCTTCCTGACAATTTAGATCCTGTTCCATCAAGTTCTGAGTCTATTGTCACAAGTCCAACTGGCAGCCCACAAAACCACTTCGGCAAAACATGACTGGACAAAATTATAGGGTTATTCAATCATTCCATTAGGTTGTAGGGAAATGCAGAAGGTCATGGGCTTCCTTTGTAGTCCTAATGGGTTTTTAGAAAAGCTGTTTCACATTTATAGTTAACAAAATCTGTGGTTATTATTAGCTGAAAATACAGAAATTACACCGTCATACCATACACATGAATTTTAAAACTGCTGTGTGCGTTTAAAAGTGCATTCTTTAGTGTGTATATGTATGTATGTATGTATGTGTGTATGTATGTGTATATATATAATGTATGAAGGGCTCAGATGCAAAAGCCTCCAAGTGCCATTTAAATTGTTCTTCTAAAATAGGAATTTAACATTAACATAGTCATTTCACTTTAAATGGCAATGAATAGGTTATTTTCATAGCTATTAAAGTTTAATAACTGAAAAAACATTTTAAAAGAAAATGTATTTAGAAGAAAAAGGCTTTTGCATCTGAAATCTTCATATGTTAATGTGATGTAAATATACAGTACAGACCAAAAGTTTGGACACACCTTCTCATTCAAAGAGTTTTCTTTATTTTCATTTAGGGGTGAGCTGGACAGCAGACAGAAGGCAAAAGGGCCAACAAGTGCTAAGCATCTCTCAGTGAACTCCTTCAAGACTGTTGGAAGACCATTTCAGGTGACTACCTCTTGAAGCTCATCAAGAGAATGCCAAGAGTGTGCAAAGCAGTAATCAAAGCAAAAGGTGGCTACTTTGAAGAACCTAGAATATGACATATTTTCAGTTGTTTCACACTTTTTTGTTATGTATATAATTCCATATATAATTCCACATGTGTTAATTCATAGTTTTGATGCCTTCAGTGTGAATCTACAATTTTCATAGTCATGAAAATAAAGAAAACTCTTTGAATGAGAAGGTGTGTCCAAACTTTTGGTCTGTACTGTATATACACACACACACACACACACAGTACTGTGCAAAAGTCTTAGGCCACTAGTATTTTCACCAACAAAAAATGGTTTTAAGTCAGTTATTTCTATGTTTTGTTGTAGTGTGTCAGTAGTAAATAGTAAAATAGTTTACATTTCCAAAAATTATTTTTGCCATTAAATGTAATAATCCAGTGAGATTTTTGTTTGCACAAGGAGTCTGACAGCAACCAGTGCTCCACACAGAGATCTGATCTCATCATCATCCAGTCTGTCTGGAATAACATGAAGAAACAGAACAAACTGAGACAGACTAAATACAGAAGAACTGTGGCAATGTCACACTTCTTCTTCAAACAAATTAGAACTATAAAAGACATTGTCAGTTTAGTTCTGAATGGTGCACAACCAACAAACATCAAACTGAAGATGGAGGAAAAACAATGCTTCTCTACATGGGGTATATTAAACGGCAAAAGACATGACAATCATCCACTGAATGACTCAATGTCAGTAAACGCAGACACACAAACACAAACACACACACAAGCACACACACACACACACACACACACACACACACACAAACACAAACACACACACAAGCACACACACACACACACACAAGCACACACACACACACACAAGCACACACACACACACACACACACACACACACACACACACACACAAGCACACACACACACACACACACACACACACACACACACACACACACATGTTTGTTTTTGTGAAAAGTGGGGACATCCCATAGGCGTAATGGTTTTTATACTGTACAAACTGTATATTCTATCGCCCTTCACCAACCCTACATCTAACCCTCACAGGAAACGTGCATTTTTACTTTCTCAAAAAAAAAACTAATTCTGTATGATTTATAAGCGTTTTGAAAAATGGGTTATTTCCTCATAAGTCACCCTCTCCTTGTAATAATACCTGTGTCATACACATGTCATTATACAGAGTTGTGTCCTGATATGTCACAAAAACAAGAGCACACACACACAAACGAACCCAAAGGTACATGCACTGTAAAGTGGCATCCTACATACTCTCAGATGATATGTACTCAGGGTGACACAGAAAGATTCACAAAACAAATCCAGATTAGAGTTTAGGTTAACCCTGGATTCATTAAAACACACACACACAGCTCCAACAGCCATTCTCAGTTGAGTCAGTACAAAGCTTTTGTAACTAACCACAGGAGATAATCTGTGGGATGAGCAACCTGGCAAGCAATAAAGTCACTTGTGCCGCAATGAAAATATCCAACTTTACTGTAACAACTTCAATCTGTGACGTGAACAAAGATGATAAAACTCCCATTCTTTCACAATTAGGTGAGAAAGTTGGTACTTTCCAGTATGAATCAATTTCTTTTTATTCACTACTTTTGAAAAATAAATAAATAAAACAAAAATGGGCCAGCCAACTCAATAAGGGTAACTCTATGAACGCTTGCATTTGCTGTATTAAACCATAATGTGGTGTGACATAGTGGATAAACATCACAACAGTTAGGTTTGAATCACATGAGAGATGACTCATCAGCTATTACTGTTGTGCCCATAAGGAAGCCACTGAACCCTGGGATGCTCCAGCGGGACTGTCCAAATACAAGTCAAAGTGGATAATGGACATGGACATGTGACACTGTGGTATAATGATTAACAACTGACTTGATTTCATGATTGATGACTGCCATAATATCATGAAATGTGACACTCCTTAGCCATAACTGTAATCAAATGTGTAAAGCCTCATAGACCTCATTAGACTTCAATAAACAAGGATCTATCCTCTCTGGACTCACATCTCAATATCAAAACAATGATAAGGTTCCACTTGTTATGAAGATGTAAATCATTAGTGGTGTGTATGTAGATTCTAAGTGGTTTCTTGAAGTGGTGCCGCTTTCACTTTCTTGTTAGTGTACACTTGTTATAATAGTGTACAGTTGTAACTCTATGTACCATGTCTTTAATAAGGATTTTAATGTATGCTTCCAATGTAATTAACAATTAGTAAATACCCTCACAAACACAGTAGGTCTTAAGGGAAAGTAGACAGTTGAGAAAGAAAGCATATGTGTAAAGTATATTGGATCCGGGCAGCTCTTAAAGTGACAGCAGTATAATATTCCCGCTGTCTCTCATTCATGTTAATCAAACAACAAAAGAGAAAATCTCTCACTTTTATTCTTTCATTCGTATGTAGCATTTCTTCTTTTTTTTTGTTCTACTGTAGTTTTTTTGTCCTATTTCTTATTATTAGTTTCTAATTCTTATTTAATCACTGACCGTTTACTTGTCTTCAGTGAGCTTGAGTTATTTTTGTTTATGTTTTTAATTTTGGCTAATATTAGTTTTTTGTGATATTGACACTGGAGACAAGAATTATGAAATTTACATTTACATTTATACAGTGCATTCAGGCTATACATTATTTGACCAGTATCTATGTTTCCTGGGAATTGAACCCACAACTAGAGCCCGACCGATATATCGGCCGGCCGATATTATCGGCCGATATAAGCTAATTGCATTTAAATCGGCATCAGCATTTATAACGGCCGATGAAACATGAGAAACAGAGTCTCATGCTTCACTCATGTTATGAGTGTTGCATAGTGTGCCCACCAGAGGGAGCTCTGCAGCTCCAGAGTTAACAACAGCGCCAGAAGTCCACTACAGAAGAAAGCGATCAACTGTTTTGACGGTGAGTCTGTCGTTCGTCATGTGAAATGATTGTAGATTTAGTTCATACCCTGTATATAAAAACTGTGTGGTAGTTCTAGCTAACGGTCCTATCATTATCACTTCTAAATATTCTGTAACATCACTTACAGCCGCTAATGCATTGCTATATTAGATTAGCCACAAAGCTAATACCATGTTTATCAGTGGAAGAGCGCGAACGTTAATAGGAGGTCAAACTATAACGTTAGCGTTTAACTTATTCTTATTCTATTGCGGTGTGTTTCCCACATAATGACCGCGTAATTGGGCCTTTCACACAGGACGCGGTATGCACGGCGCTTGCCGCTGGGCTCAGCGTTGCCCTTCAGATACAACGCGATTTGCGCTGCGCTATGGCATAGGCAGAGTTTTAAAAAAACGTTTAGCGGGAGCTCTTTCATAGTCTGTTCCTCCTCCTTTCGGTCAGCAGCAAACATGTATCTGTCCCGTTGTAAGAAGCGAGCGATAGCGCTAGTCCTGCTGATGAGAATTAAGAGAGAAGCAAGGAAGAAGAGGCTACCCTCAGGTCCAGAGAACAATTTGGTGAATTCAGGCTGGTTACGTTACTCTAACGCTAATAGCTTCCTTTTTAGGAGGCCCCTTAAATGCTTGCTATTAACTTGTTTGAAGGTGGTTCTTCTCAAAATTGACAGCGGTGTGTTCATGACACTAACATTAACCATTCAACTTCGAATTGATTCCGTAATCTTCCGGTAATAGTAGGCAAGACAATGTTTTGATTCAGACTGCACAAAGAGAAGAGGAGAAGATATACGGGTCTGTTGTGAATGTGTCTGTGAGAGCAAATATAGTGTAGTTACAGTAACTACAGTAGGTGCGTCAGAAATGATTAAACCAGAGGGGACATGTAAATAAATGTGAGCTGAACAAGCGCTTTTTTCTTTTTTTTTTTTACATATTGTTTCAAAGCAGCTTTACAGACATAACAGGAAAATGTTGAAATAATATTGTTAAATATAAGTAGGTAATACCTATTGCTTGACAAATAAAAAAAATATATATATATTTCTCATTTTTGCCTATGTAGGAGATCCCAGTTTATTATTATTATAATTCTAATGATGACATGAGTAATGATACATGGTGATATTATTAATACACATGCTTATTCTTTCTCCGTCTCTCTTTCTGCCTACAGATGGCTGAAAAAGGTGAATCCTGTAGCAGCAAAGTGTGGGACTACTTCTTCAAATACTTTAACTTTAGTATTATAATTTATTTACAGTAAACACACAGACTGTTAAAACCAGCTTCAACTGGAAGAAAGTAAAAGTGTTAAATGTTTAAAACCAGACTGTTTTTTGATCATTAAAAAATATATACTTTTGATGTGCAATTGTTTAGTCATTGAGACTGTAATCTAAGGCTTTTTTTTGTAACATAGTCCATTCTGGAAAATGGTTTATACAGCCCACATACATAGAACAGGCAGATATTTTGCTATTGAATGTTGTGTAAATGCAGTTTATAGGAAATGGGTCTAATATCCAGATTATTTTTAAAATCAAAATATCGGCTTATAAATCGGCTCTTTTCGAGTTAATATCGGCATCGGCCCCCAAAAATCCATATCGGTCGGGCTCTACCCACAACCTTTTGCGCTGCTAACGCAATGCTCTACCACTGAGCCACAGAAACCAAAATTTCTATGGAAATTTCCATGGCATCAAAAAATTTGATAACATAAAATTTAAAGCAAACTAATCTAATTGTGATATATATATATTGTTACCATAATATAAAATTACTCATATCATGATATAAGATTTTGGTCATATAGCCCAAACTTTAAAGTCCCCCTGCAGTGAAAATCAAGTTGTTTTTTTGTTGTTTATTTGTCTATGTGGTGTTTTTAATATGCTTTTAGACAAACCATGTGCCAATCCATTAATCAACACCATTGCTGAGTATTTTCTCCAAAAAACTGTAGTTTCCCAAAGGCTGACCCAGAATTGCGGTTTGAAACAGCCCTCGTTTTGCTATGTCACAAACCAATAACCAATCACGTCAAGGGATCGGTTCCTATCACTAGCATGCAAAATTTAATTTAAAAAAATTACAGCAAAAAACCCATAAAGCCGTGGTTTAACGTGAATTTAGAACCGCTAACTTGCATTATAATCCGCGGCAACAGTGTAAAAGTAGCCTGGAACTCAGACCCACCTCTCCCAAATCGGCGTTTGCACTTAACAAGTGCTTCAAAGCGTTTGCACTGCTTGCTGACGCGAATTAAGAATCACAAACCACTGTATTCGAGTCTTCAAGGCATTTTAGGACACAACATCATCAAGTAAAACAAATGTTACATTATTCACTGTAGTTGTTCGCTAGTAAAAACATAGCTTTATCAGTTATTATCTGTGTATGCCATAGTTATGCATTTACTACAGTTCAGTGGATCAGGAGGCACTGGCTGTTGTGACTGAGTGAAGGCAGGACTAATTTGCATATTCATAGATCAGCTTATAGTAAATGAGGCAAGGGTGCTGTGTTACATTCAAGCTATTTTAAGGCATGAGAAAATTATTTCACAGGAAAAAACATTTAAATATATCCTTTTGATGATCAAAGATAAGTTTCAAGGGAAAATATTTGACTACAGGGGGACTTTATGAACACCTAAGAATTGGCATGTAAGCTAATGCACGAGCAAAAAGAAAACACAATTTTTAGAAAATGCAAATGTTGCTCCAGTAAGATTTTTTGCAACCATTTCTGCTCGTGAAAATAAATGTGCAAAATGTGCAAACAAAAGAATTGAACCAATTCTACAAAAAGTGATTTTAATGAAATCCCCTACATCTCTGCTCAAGTTTTATCTTACTTTGCTCCCTCTTTCTCTCTCACATACACATAAAATAAATGTCCAGTTAGTCTCCATTGTTACGTAAGGCCCATCCCACAGGTGCGCCATGTCACTGAAGGAAGAGTCAATCTTACACAACCTAGACTTCTGGTTCCTCTGTCAAAGCACTTATCTGCTGCTCATGAGGGATGGATGATTAAACTACGGCTTACTCATTTGAGTGCTGAACAAACGTACCGTCTCTTCTGCCTTTTTTTATTAACTTGTAAAAACTTCAAAGCATGCAGACAGGTGCAAACAAGCTCAGACGGATGACATGATGAGACATGACAGAGGAAGTCAAAGACACCTGCATGTCAAGAACACGCAAATATAAACAAAATGTAAATAATAGCTCACAGCTATTAGAGCCTCTTGTACCACAAGGTTTGCATTTTTAACATGCAAGCTTTTGAACCTGTTTTGAACCCGAATAGCTGTTTTTAAACACATTATATGTAAAGAAAGAAGGTAGGAACATCTGATTTGCGTTAGGTGAACCTAAAACTAAACAATTAAATGGTGCTCCCGAAGGAGGATTGGTGGATTAGTCAGTCTGTCATGTTAGTTTTGAAAACATATAGTTTTGCACATCCTTATTCAGTAAACACTAACATTTTGTGCTTTTATAACAGTGGTTAAAAGAGCCATCTAAAGTTTCAGCATTTTATGTTCCCCTAAAGACCAATTATAATACAAGTAAAAGTTTTCAGCAGCAAAAATTACGATTATGGTTTTGTTTTCCCACCCTCTCTCTGACCACTAGAAATAAACAGGGTGATTTTGCTTCTGCTCCTGAATGACAATATGTAAAGGATATCTTGAATGATCTCTAGGGGTGCTCTGATTGATTGGTTACTGATCTCAATCGGCCGATAATCGCTTTGGGATGATTGATCGGTGGTCTCTAAAAAGGCTGATCTCATAAAACTGATCTCAAGCTGATGATGCATCTGCCGTGACAGGTTTGGCATGACATGCAGCGGAACCGTCTCAGTCTCTGTCCGGCGCGGGGGAAATAATTATAAGGCTTTAGGTGAGGTACAATTCATATTTCTTCATTGAATAACTGTTTCTGGAGACATCATTTCACAAACCGTGTAAATGAATCACCGCGCACGCTCTTTATCTCTCAAAATGCAAATGGCTCCAAATCACATCGCGTCTGCACTATAAGCGAGCTGCATGCTGCACAGTCGACACAGGAATTGTCACTTGCACTATTGGGGCAGTGTCTTTTATACAGGCTATGATCGTCACTAAAGTTTATAAATTGCATTTTTTCTTTTTAATTCTTGCCAGTGTTTAAACCATTCAACAGTCATGCGCTTTTCTGAAGACCGTGCGCTCATAATAATGCCAGGTTCACATTACTCTGTTTTTAGTGCGTATGTGGTGCATATTTTTTCCGTGCTCATGTTAATGGATTAATGCTTTCACGTTTTACACACTGGTCAGGAAGTGCATTTAGGAGCGGTGCGTCTGCAGCAGTGCAGAGATCGTTTCCGCACCAAGTCTATTTTTGCTGCGCTGCACAGCGCATTATTTGCGATAAATATGAACATATAAAAGTTCTTAATTAAAGTTCTTTATGAACCACCGGATTGCTTGTAATAAAGATTTAAATTACAAAAAAAGAGATAAGGCAGTAGAGCTGACTGTTTCAGTCAATGGTAAGTTTTAATTTAGAATGTTTTTGATTACGTAAGAAAAGTAGTTTAAATGTCTTGCTTTATCAACTTAATATATAAATCCAAAAGTAAAAAAAATTGAATAATTGATTAAAGATTGTATTACTGTACTGTGTAAAAAAAAAAACACAATGTTGAAAAAGCATTTTAATTAATGTTTGGATTTAAAATCAAAATAATGGATAAATGTTGTGTTTGTGGTAAACAGCCACAGATCAGGAGCAGACCTTTGTGTGTGTGAAAGTGTGTGTGAACCTTACATACAGCTAGGGCTGTGACGGTGGCTGATTTTTACCACCGCGGTAGTCATGGACGAACAACCGCCGGTGGCGCGGTGTTGAAAAAAAAAAAAATCAATGTGTGTGTGTGTGTGTGTTAATGTATAAATATATTAGTGTCAAAATTTGCTCGTTAACGAAGGCGATAATTTTTTTTTTCAGTTTAATGTATTCAAAATATTTAACGTAGGGGCGGGGATGGCCACCCACTCACAACTGCTGCTTCTGTCACTTTTTCTCATGACGAGAAGTGAATTTATTCAGTCGCAGAATAACTGAACAGGAGACGTTTCAGACACGCGGCCCACTTCACTTTGTGCGCGCTTCCTTTGTGCATATCCTTTCATATCAAACTGCGAAATAAACTATTTGCAAGCAGTGTCGTGGTCAATTAATTCATGGAATTACCAAAAAAGGTGATCAAAGCTGACTTAAACTGTGCATGCATGTAATATAGCTATTTTATATATATTATATACAGAATATATTTATATGTATGCACATGTCTATAAAATCATCCCAGCATTGTCTCACTCATCTAACACATCCTATGTAACTCGTCAGTTCGTGTTTATTTGAGCACTTCTGTCAGTGAACGCCGCCTGCAAAACACTAAAATAAATATCAAAGAAATAATGCAATTAAACAAGAAAGTATAGCCTAAATAAGAAAGTTAAATACACCCTGTCTAACGGACACGAGCGACGCAGCGTGACAAAATACTCATTATAATCAGTGATGCTACACTGGATGCAGCACAACACGACATGATAAATCCCCGTCTGGTCTGTGAGGTACTGACACTGAGTTTAAATGTCCTGTATAGACATTAGACAGACTAAACCTGTCGCAATGCGGTTGTGTTGTGTCCGGTTTACTTTTCCGCCACCAAGCGAGCTCATTAACTCCTCATCCGAATGCGCTCTCTTTGAAATAGGAATCGTTGCCATATTTCTTGTTACCATCTTTATCGCTGTCTTGTTTGTATTTGGCCAGTTTGGAGAAAGCCTCACCAAACCTGACCAGCCAGCGTTTGAGATCACGAGAACTTGTGCAAACGCTGATGGGTGACATGAATGCAGATGACTCTAGATCGGGGATGTGGTATTTGCTTTCCCAACAAGATCCATCGCCCAACACTAAATTAATTTGCTGAATGCATTAACTGTATTTTCCTGTGCTCAAATCTGCCGATCTAAAGGAAACACTGTGTTTGAGGTAATTTGTTAATTGCCATAGACTTAGAATTTGCAACTATTACAGTTATTACACATATATAAAACTTTGAATTTTGCTTGCTATAGAGTTTGTGACGTCACGTGCACTACCGCCGGTGTCAGTAGACAACCCCTCAAATGAAAGAAAAAAAAATCCTCTCACAAGAGTAATCAAAAATGAAATTCAGGGCCTGAATAAATGTAAAAAAAAAAAAAATCTTGATTGGATCATTACTATCATTACTATAAATACGCAATGTATTTGGAACGTAAAACTATTGGCATCAAATGAAAAAGTACCTCGGAGGAACATACAACTTTTGGAAGCAAATGCAATGTATCTCAGAGGAACAGAAAACTTTGCAAGTGTAAGCGAAGTATCTCGTAAAAATAAAAAATATCTGTGAGCAAATGCAAATTTTCTCAGGGAAATTCAAAGGTTTTGCATAAAAATGCAGGTTCTCAGGGCAATGCAAAAGTTTTGAGAACAATCGCTAAGCATCTAGGGTAAAACAAAAACCTTTTGCATAAATTATATTAAAATTACATACATTTTCTTATTTCTGAAAGAATACAAAAGTTTTCGTATTGGAACTGCATACTATAAATATAACCTTTCCTCCTATCTCATATTTTTTCCATCAACATGTCCCAAAATGGGGCTCCATAGCAAACAAATTCTATATTCAAATTCTCATTAAGATTTTGGAATAAGGCTTTGACTTGCAATGAATCATCTAAGTTACATAGCAGGGAATTCTAAATGTTTACTTAAAACTTTTATATAAAATAGCAGGAAGAATGCTGCTTTCCCCTTTAATAAAGGCAAAAGGACGTTCAAACTCATCATGCACATCTGTGTAAAATCTGTAACAGATCAGAGGCAGAAGATGCATTCCTCATCTGGATCAGGGAGAAAAGGAATGATGGAGGGAATCAAGTTGGAAAGATGAATGAAAATATGAGTCATACAGAACATACAGTCACATGCACATGTATGCACACATGCATCCACAAGGCACAGGCACACACCTTCTATGGGATAGAACAATGTAACATGAATTTAAAGGAAAAATAAACAACATGACCTACTTCACAGATATACACATCATTAAGTTGCACTGATGTCATGCAGAATACTGAAAATAACAGTTGATGTGATGTGGATGTGTGGCAATCACTTGCCATATGAGCACACTACTAGAGTCTACTCTGAGCACAACAGATGGACGTATGGAGAAGATATGCTCAAACACTCTCCATATATGGAAGCACAGAGCTCTGGGAAAAAAGACTGAGAGCATTTCTAAGAAGCGACAAGCGATTTGGGTGTTTGCACTGAACATAAATATGCAGTACAATGTAACACTAGCACAACCTAGAAGCTATTGTTTAATATACAGGAGAAGCTGGAATATGGACCAATGAGATTTTGCAGTGGGCGTGGCTACTTATGACACACTCACTTGTCAGAACCAGTTAGGACAAAAACTTGGAATTACATGGAAAAGATGGAACTTTTATCACTTTTTATCGAGTCACACCTGGTTAGGACTTGGCTTGAGATTTAATGAGATGAAAAGCATTTTACAGGCTCTAGACATGTCCATTTTTTTTGTGTAAAGTTTTCTGGACACAGGTCGACTATACCTGCTTTATTAGCTTTGGCTGGGGACCTCTGCCACTGAAACTTTTGCACAACATCCAAAAACAGTGAGTTTTGTGGAATCACGTGGGATACGGACATGTGCTGCACCTTAAAACGTGACCAGCTCAAGATTATCAGCCCTGATGAATTATTCATGGTTCTCTCCATCATGCTGAAAAACTCAAAGAGAATGCGATGTGAAGCACTGGAGTGGCTGATATCTATATTTCATCACTCTGCAGAGCTCATTAGCTTAGTGAAGCATCTAGTACCAAACACACAGCCAGGATGATTTAAGGAAAAAAAAAAAATCAAGCAAAAATTGTTTACTGTAATGTCTTCTTGACAGGGCATAACCTGTGTTTAGATTATTCCTTAAAAAGAGATGAAATGGAAAAAGGATGAGGGCGGGGGTGGGGGTGTATTTTAATACTTTTCAAATGTTTGAGCTCAATAAGATGTTGTAAAAATTTATGAAAGAAGTCTCTTACGCTCACCAAGTCTGCATTTATTTGATCAAACTTCTATTTGATCAAACAGTTGTACTGCTTAATATATGGAAACCATGTGCAAACCATGATACTTTTTTCAGAATTAAATTTTTTCATAGTTTAATTTGAAATAGAACCCTTTCTTACTTTAAATTTGAAATAAAAATCGTTTGATCAACTGAATGTGTCCTTGCTGAATAAAGGTATTCAATTACTGCCCCCCCAAACTTTTCAATGTTACTTTACTTTTATATGTAAATATATAAAATGTCTTTCATAAAGAGGCTTTTGGCAGCTATTCATAATTCTTTATTTTTCTGCATGCCCTCATAGAGTATACTATCTCTAATTGTGCGTAAGGGTGAGGTATGATGTTGTCTTGGTGTAAACACAATAACAGCATTCCAGAGGTTCCAGTGAGAGCATCAATCTTCTCCCAGGGTAAAGAGTAAAGACTATGCTAAGATCATCCCTCGCAAACACATTGACTCCTAGCCTCTTTCCACAAACACTCTGCTGGGACAGAAGGGCACTGTTGTTGTTGCTTGTGTCTTAAACACAAAGACTATGACAAATGGAAAAAAAACTGATTCTGCATGGAGCATATTTAGTGTTTAGCCTCATGCAATCAGTTGACAGCAGTGGAATTAGCATTTTAAACCAAGTATTTGTTCTCCTTGAAGTCTTTACATCTTTGCCCACACAGTGATAATTGCTATATAAATTCATCAGAACAATGTGTATTATTGATTGCGCCCTTTCTGCAGTCTTAACTGTAGCCTAATTTCCAAACCAAGAGTTAATCTGAGCCCATCTGTTTAGACAGACAGTTAATCCAGGACTGGTGTTAAAGCCCATACTCCTGTAAATCTACACAAACATCTGGATCAGAAACATGTTGTATTAATGTGTTCATGTACAACAAAGAACACTACAGATATGCGTATGCTTGTCAGACACTACAGAAGGTAATGTGATCTCGATGTGTATGTATGCATATATGTATAGAAAGGCATTCATTGGGTGGAAGAATCTGATCCTGCTACAGTCTCAGTAGAAACTGATTTTGATTTTTACGTCAGACGGGATGGAAACAGCACTTGACCCACAAACTGTTATTTTATTCAGAAGCTTTAGCGTTAACCTTTAGTTAAAGTATTTCACAGTATAAATAAGCAGCGCTGTGTAAGGGAGAACTGCATTCAGCAATTACAGACATTGCTACTCAGAGTTAGAGTTCTCAGAAGAACCCTGATTTACCTGAAAAATAGTAGGTAATTTTCTCCATAATACCACATTTGTGTGAGAAAAACACAGGTCTTTTTCAATTAGGATGGGATTAAAATCACAAACCATGCTCATGAAACCTAACCTCCTCGGGTAAAACTAGTACCATGTGCACTACCATTCAAATGTTTGGGGTTGATGATGTTTTTTGTGTGATTGAAAGAAGTCACAAGATCCTTCAGAAATCATTCTAACATGCAGATTTGGTTCTTAAGAAACGTGTCTTCTTATTAGTAAAGTTGAAAAAAGTTGTGCAGCTTCATATTTTTGAGAATTTTTTTGATGGAATAGAAAGTTCAAAGGAACAGCATTTATTTTAAATACAAATCTTTTGTAACAAATGCATGGCTTCTGTCACTTTTGATCAATTTAATGTATCCTAATGTGTACTGATGCTAAACTTTTAAATATAAAAAGAGAATAACCAATTCCTCTCTCTTTCTCACACACACAAGATTAAATGAATCTACGGATTCAGTCATACAGAGGGGTCTGCTTTTTATTACATTATGTAATGATCTCTCATGCGCTGAGATTAGGCTGTACCTGTGGTAGGGGATGGGGGCCAAGAAGAGAAGGGTGGTTAATGCATTCCAGCTCTCAGAGATTCCAGTCATGTTGACATCTCACAGGTTCAGGCAGTGACACACAGCTACCAGAAACTTCTCTCTCAATGATGCCATTCAATACCATTTGAGGTCTAGAGGGGACAACCAAAAACAAATGCACTCTTTCTAGAGGCCCAGTGATCTTAAACAAGTTCTAACTAATGTCGAAGTCTTCAGCTATCCAAAATGGAGGATTAATCGACCTGCCTGAGGATGCAAAGATTGTATCATACGTAAATTGATTGACCTGCCATGAAAAGAAAAATGTACTGCGGTTGCGTAGGTGGAACTCAAAGCCATCTTGAGTTTGATAAATAATCCATTCACATTGAGGTGAAAAGGCAGCAGTTCATGGACATTTATGGAGAGCAAATGTGAATATATGCACACACCACCGCAGAAATAGCTACAAAACCCTGACACACTGGATTATAACCTGGCTCTTTTCCTCTCTGATAAGGTATGCAAATAACAACCGGGCCTTTTGATATTATTAGTGTTAGCTACCACGTAATATACAAAGAAAGGTCTGGAGACCAGTCCCACATGATTTACACACTTGTATTCAACCTTGCAGTGTGGTTCACTCTTCGTATCTCTAGAACAGAGGCACTAATTAATAGGCTTCGAGGTCAGGATCTCTGTAAGTGGACCCTGTGGACTGCATTTGCCAACAAAACCTCACTTTAATTGATTACTGATTGACAGCGTTCAGAAGGTCAGAATTATTGGAATGGTTGGTGTGGAGGAGGATGGGTGACGTAGAGACACAAACTGCTTTTAAAGAGCACTAAACACTTTCCAATCAGTAATCAGAACATTGCTCTTTCAACTGTGAGCTGAAATCTGGAGGTCAAAATGGAGAACTGCAACTTTACAGTCATCTCTTATTCCACTGGAATGGATCAGAACACATGGCACAGGCCAGAACCTAACAGAAGAGCCAGAAACACACACAGGCCGATGCAGATGAGAAAATCAAGCTCAGTCTTTATGAGAGTGACATACTGCCAATAACTATTGCACGGAGAGCCAAACAATATGAAATGGTGCTGCTATGGGAGCTCTGGTTACGAGAAAACAAACAAATACAAGATCAACTAAAAACAATGAAGTTATCAACACTGATAGAAACAGAATGCTAGAGAAAAAATACAAATATCTTTGAAACTCTTTGAAATCAACTCCAAATCTTTATAGCGAGACCAGCATGCACAGCGTCTCCTGATTTTAGTCACATTTTACTGATCCAATCTTTACAGCTCAATTTTCCCTTCACTTCTTTCTCTCTCTCTCTCTCTCTCTCTCTCACATGTTTGTGGTTGGAGGAGTTGTACAGACTGACTCAGGCTCTCTCCGCTGAGTCTGACTTATAGAGGGAGAGACCCAAAAAGAAAACAAGCAAGAAATGAAGGAGTGTAGGGAAGAACGCTGCTGTGGGATTGACAGATGCAAACCATTTTGTTCTTTAAGCCACTGGTTGAATATTCCCAGCTTCCCTTAATAGTTCTGGGAAATTGTGGAGCTTTCTGTAGGTCAGAAGGCATTGTTGCTGTAATTGACCCAGAGATGAAATCCAAAAATTATTCTGCTGCTTGTCAAATGTAAGCCTGTTTAAAGTGTAAACTTATGTCAAATGGTATAAAATGCCTCAAAGAGATCATTTGTGAAATTATATAAATTTATAGTATAGCGTTTAAGTGAAAACTGCCAGTTGTGTTTTCCCTCATTCAGCTGCTGGTCCTTTCTATGCCGGGCATTCCTCAAAAAACAGGCAAGACGAAACTGCCAGTTGTGTTTTCCCTCATTCAGCTGCTGGTCCTTTCTATGCCGGGCATTCCTCAAAAAACAGGCAAGACGAAACTTACCAATACTCTAAAAATAATGTTCTCCATGTAGCCGATAAGCAAAACACTTTAGTGATGATTACAGTAATTTATAAATGTGTGCGTAAATTGTGTTCAAGGACAATAATTAACATCTATGCATGAAATTAAAGATTTGTTACATTAAATATATAATAATATGTAATAAAGGTGTTGATGAGGTGATCCCTCTCCCTCACATACAACATCGAAATCCATTTCTGATGGACAAAATCAAGTCCATCCCTTCTCGTTTGAGAAGCTGTTTCACTATACATCACAATGGGAAATTTTATATATACACTGTATGTTGCACTATATATATGTGACTTAACACACACACATGTACTGTACACGTCTACACATGTACACACAAATGCATGCTAGCATGTATCTTTTATCTGACAAAGGAAATTAGGAGAGGGCCGGGATAATAACCCAATGGTAAAGACAAATTTGCCTCCGAAGAGAAGCAGCCAATTTTATGCCTTAAAAAGAATTTGGCCTTTGATCTAGCAAGCTCTCCAAGCTCGTCTATGAATGGGGGTCCAAATTCTTGGATTAACTGCTTCGAGATCCCAATCAGAGTGCAGACGGTGTATATGACAGCAAATGCATCTTAAGTGGACAGGAACAGTTTGGAGGAAGAGCAGAAAATAAAGCACAATGATTTGCTTCTTAACATGCAGAGGCACAACCACAAAAGCATTGTTGAGGAGAGGAAAAAGACAAGCCTAAACAGTCTAAAATTATTTGCATAAAGAACGAAATGTAAGGGCAGCAGGGTGCTAAGTCACCAAGTAATTTCTTTTCTTGAATGTTTAAATGGGCACTTCAAGCCAACAGAAACAGCTATAATAAAGTACTGCTGGAACATTACAGCCAGCTTAATGCCAGTCATTATTCACCCGAGGAGTTTTCTTTCTTTCTGCGGTAGGTTGTCTCAGAACAAGGGCTTTGATTTAGGCTCGGTGTATGTAATGAAGTATCCAGACACTAGAGCTGAGCTTTGATGGTGCAATCATACCAAAACATGTGCTCATTTAATATAACCCAAATCTATCAAACAGTATTAGTCCCACACTGTACCGCAACAAAACAGCCATGAATACATTGATATAAAGAATCTGACACGTGAATGAGTAAAGAATGTTCTAGAACCAATATAATGGTAACAATATCATGTTTCGTCCTGTTTGGGATTGTACGTATTGTATGAGTTTTGCCGTAAGCTTACAAAAAACAAAACAGTTGGTTGGTGTGGCTGTATTTTCATAATAGCAGGCTATACAGTATCAAGGCTATGGTTACTTTGTAAAAGGTGTGGACATACGCCAGAGATAATGTCTGTTGCTTGTGCTGATAATACAGCTTAGTCTACACCTTTTTTAGAGGGTTTTAAACAGGCTGACTGAAGATTTTAGATGGAGGAGATGTGTTTATTAAAGCTGTCAAACACAATGTCATCTGCGTTTGCATACAGCGGTGTGAGGAGGATTGTATGAAGGGGAGGGCGGTCAATTAAATGGACATTCCCAACTATGTTGTTTGTGAAACCCGACAGCTGAAATTCGACCCCTGGAAACCTGTGACTATGCGAAACCAGGGTGCATAAGATACAGCTGTGAAAGCGCTGCAAGAGCGTAACTCTCACACATACACTTGAACAGATTTGTCAAATACTGCAACAATACAACATGAGAAATAAGCTCAGTCTCAAAAACCTAAAAAAATAAAACTAATCTAAAACTATTTCTTGCGACAGAAGGAAAAAGGCCAGTCATGTTTTGAGAAGTAAAGCCGGTCCTCATTCCCTCTGTCCCTCCACCCTTCTGTTCCCCCAGGACTTCATTTAACCTACTTCTGTGTGAAACTCACTTCCAGATGGAGCTCACTTTTAATCCGTCTTCCACTTTTTTTTTTCCATATTTTCCCACAATATCCCCACAGACTCTTGAATTCATGGGAAAACGAGAGATAGTTCTTGAATTATGTTTCGGCACACCACTGAGAGCCACAGAAACTATATTCTGCCCACTGTCAGAACTCTATGGGTGCATGATTTATATAAAGTTATCTGCATATCATCTGCATTACTGACACTAAACTGTCTCTGTGATTTTTATATATATATATATATATATTTTGAACCTACTATTCAATTATTGAATGGCATTTTTATGTTTATTCTTTTTTATAGTGCATATATTATTGAATGACTATATGAGACTATTTGAAAGTCACTAAGTATCTTTTTATTTAGCAAAGATGCAATAAATTGACCAAAATTGACATCAGATACCTTTAATGCTACAAAAGATTTCCATTTCAACTTTCTATTTATCAAAGAACTGTTATTTCAAAGGATTCCTGAAAGATGCTGAAGACTGGAGTGATGGTTGCTGGAAATACAGCTTAAAAGGTCCCGTTCTTCGTGATCCCATGTTTCAAACTTTAGTTAGTGTGTACTAAGGAATACACAAAAAACGGGGCGTGGTCTTGTTGCGCTCCCACGGAGAAGAGGAAGAGTTGTGTTTGTAGAGTGTGTTTGTCGCCATTTCGTCGAAACGCTGTTATTTTCACCTCGGAGTCCAATCATCTTTGTTTGGGGTTCCCAGGGACGCTGTACTTACGAGATCAATGGTTACAATTTATGTTTAACTCGGTTCCCGAAAATTATAATCCACATGTAAAACTACGTGCAGCACATTTTGCTGAGGACAGCTTCCTCAATCAGTTTAATGCCGGAATCGCACAAAGATTATTCCTGAAAGATGGAGCAGTTCCCTCTTTGTCTGGAGAAGACATTGTTTATGGACCACAACTGGTAAGTGTATTTTATTATTTAAGTTGGTGCGTTTAACAGTTTCTGTAACTTCTGTAACTTATTACACTAGATGGTAGGGCTGTGCAAAAAATTGAATGCGATTTTCATGCGCATCTTGTCAGTAAATGCGCTCCTTTGATTAGAAGTACATCTCCAGCACGTGCGTTCAGATCAGGATTGCCAGGTTTTCAAAACAAATCCTTCCCACTTGCTTCTCAAAACTAGTCCAAAACTAGCCCAATCACGTTTCCAGGAGGGCAGCCTGCGCTCAGCTGCTGTCGAATCACAACACAGGAACCGCTGGCACAATCAGAACTCGTTATGTATTTCTGAAGGAGGGACTTTATAGAACAAGGAAGTTATCAGCCCATTTTTATGACAGTGAAAACAGCGGTATACAGATAGGTGAATTGTGTGAAAAATACTGTTTTTTTACACGCGAAACGTGAACATGTTATATTGCACACTGTAAACACAATCAAAGCTTCAAAAAAAACACGACAAACGGGACCTTTAATACATTCAAATACAAAAAGTTATTTTAGATTGTAAATCATTTCACAATATTATTGATTTTATGCAGCAAGTTTGAGAATAATTACATAGGCTTCAAAAATCTAATCTGCCCCAAAAATTTGACAAGCAGATGCAATGTTCAATGTTTGTACTGACATTTAGGCTACTCGCATTGCACACACACATTTTATCAGGTTCATGCATTGTCTGGAAATCGAACTTGTGGTGTTGCTAGCTTTGGGCTCTGCTGTTTGAGCTACAGGAATAATAAAGTGTTGCTTAACAGAAATTTACCAACTAATACAATCGTTTTCTTATCTTACCTTAAAAACATGAAAACAGAAGTGGAATTTTTCTGTTAGAGATTGTAAAGATAACTGATATGGCAAGAGGGCTCTCACTCTGCTTTTACAGTATAGTGGACTTATTCACATGATATGGTTTCATTTTCAAAATAAGCCTTACTTTGACAGTTATCAGTGTATTGTTGTGCATGTAAACACACATTGCAAGTTGAAGGGATTATTTTTGCGAGTTTTATCATCTGCCAAAAGAAAACGCCCAATCGCTTAAAAATAATTGTAAGTCTGAGTTATAGCACATCTCTCCTCAACAAAATGCAACAATTTTAGGGTATAATTTAAATTAGAAGCAGATGAGATTAGGGATGAGTCATGTGCCAAAGTTTGGATGTATAACAGCAAGCACTGCTAATAATTGACTAACGGATGTCTGTAAAATAGTAGCTGATGTCAAAAAGGTAAACGGTGCAAAGTCCAGTTGTTTACAATAAATGCATGACACCCCACCGTTTACCTACATCTGTTTGGTTCACAGCAATCAGGTCTCACAAAGTGTTTACAGGAGGTGGTTTAGGAGCCTCAGTCTGTCCCCGCTGAGAGCAGGTGCACCGCTGAGACTCTGCTGCTAATCTCACTGAGACACCCTGTTACTGATCTTATGGACCGCTTTATGTCCATGAAAAAAGAAAATAAGACAAACAGGGAAAAAAAAAAAAAAAAAAAAATATCACAGTAATTGATTGTAATAAACCCAGAGAGCACAGCTAAGGTGCTGTTTTTGGGGTGCATTGTGGGGGAGAGTTAAGCACCTCATATTAGCATTATTCCCTACGTGTATGAATGGACTACTTTTGGAGATTCAGATAAAACATATATGACATGAATATAATATTGATATTAGTGATATTGATATCTGAGTGTATGAGAAAGCCAGAAAAGCTATACAGCCTATATACTTTTTATACAGCCCATCCTCTGTTTAATAATGCTCTAGTTTTAGTTAAACCATAAAATCCATTCACCACCTTTAATTTCAACTTACATGCTCATTAAAAGTGTGAATTGTTGTGGAAGTGTGTTTGTGTGACACCTTAAGTGCCACATTTTCAATGGTTTCGTTTGATACCCTGTTGCTAAGACAAGACACTGAACACAAACAGCCACAGCCGTGAATGAACATGAATGGGTGCTTAGCAATGAAAAAGAACCTGTGTGTCTGTTCCGGGGTGTAACTCTTCCAATGGAATCTCAAGAATGAGGTTCTGCTCAATTTGTCAAAGCCGGTCCCAACAATACACAGTGAGCAGAACGAAACTGGATCCTCTTTCTTCCTTCAGCTTTCTCTTTGTTCATTTAAAAGCATCAGTCAGCACCAAAAGATTAAATCTAAAACAAAAACGGCTTTATAATGTAGTGGTCAATCTTTTTTTTTTTTTAATGGATGCTGCCAATATCTATACATTAAGGTCAATGTGTACACATAATAACCACATACAGTATATACTACCATTCTAAACTTTTGTCACATGAAACTGCAAAAATCCTCCTCATATTATATGTTGATTTGCTGCACAAGAAACATTCATATTATATCAGTGTTGAAAACAGTTGTGCTGCTTAACATTTTTGTAGAAAGTAGAATTTTCCTCGGCGGATTCTTCAAAAGAATATAATTTACTTATTGCTACTAACAATTTATATAGATAGAGTTTTATTGGACAGAATTTGTATCATTTCATTAATGGATAATGAATATAGCATATTTTATTTTATTAAATTTTGAGTACATATTTTGCTCAGTGCCTAATTTCAGAATTTGGGCAATATTACCTGTAATATATCTTTAAAATAATAATTCTATTATCCACTAAGAAAATTAGCCAAGTTCCATTAATTTGTCAGACAGATGTGGTTATTACTGGCCAATGCCAATAATCCCCAAACTGCCTGACTGAATGGCATGTTGCAAACTTCCCCATTCTCAAAGAATTAGAATGAATATAAAAACTGTAAATAGGTATCATTAAAGTTTTTATCTATAGTGTGAACAGGCCTCAGTGCTTGTGCAGAAATAAACCTGTGTGAATCAAAGGCACATGACTGCGGAGTATTTAATGTCTGTGGAAGGCTGAGGAACAGAACAGGAAGGAAGAAAGATGAGCATCCCTTTAATGATTACAATTACAGAGCAATTTCATCGAAAAACTGACATCAATGAAGAGACTAGGGCACGAACACACACACACACACACACACACACACACACACACACACACACACACCTGTTCCTTAGCAACTGCTGCTTCTGTATAACCTCTTCCTCAGTAATGATACACCTTAGGAAAATCTGCAACAAGAATGCTATATAACTCAGACTACAGTCTTTCAGATAGATCTTTTAGGGCTTGGGTGCAAACCACAAATAGGGAGCACCAAAAAAAAAAAAAAAAAAAAGATGGCCAGCCAGCAGTGGTGATAACAGTTTACGTAAGGTTATGTATTTCACATATCATGATTGTGAATGTCTGAAAGGGACCTGCATGCGCCCACCTCTGAGCAGCCCTATCAGCACATCAAGCTCCACTGCACTCCATCCGCTCAGCAAGCATGGGCAGCCCCTGGAAACGAATGACTTCTGTCCACATCCTCATTAACCGCCTCAGAGAAAGTTTTATCATCACGTTGATCTGACTTCTCCCATACCTTATGCAAAAATAAAGCATGGAAAAGCTGCAGAACGAGTTTGAGATCAGCTTAATGATGCAAGATCTTAATGATACTGATGCTCTAAAGATTCTAGTAATAATATGGGGCATTCTTGGTCTGTCATGACTGAGAACTTACTCTTGTCAATCAAGCACTGTATGAACTCAATCTACACTGATAAAGAGGACAGAAAGATGAAGAAACGTGAGAGAAAGAGAGAAAAGAATGAGCGAGGGGAGGAGGGCAGAAGGAAACAGGACCATGGCTTAGTCAGACAAACGGCTCTCTGTTTGGACTATCACTGAAGTCTCTGTCCAGTTTTTCGCTTTCTCTCTCTGACCCTCTTTTTTTCCCTTTGTGCATTACTCCTCTATCAATCTTGCATTCCATTTCTAGCTCCGATCTGCCTCTTGTCTTGTTTTTTTTTTCCACTTTCTATGCCTTGATATGACCACACACACTGTTCCTGCAATCTATGCAACTGAATTTCTATATCGGCCCATCTGAGGAATGGTGGTGTTGGAACATTCATGACATAACCCTCTTCTACCTTCTCATGTCAGATACACAAGGCATTGTGGAGAATGAATGCGGAGGTCATCTCAGTGCACCAGAACGAGGGCACTCTCTGTGCCTGGCACTGCTAGCAATTCAGTGCACCCACACAATACACCACCCCCAGTCATATGCCACTAAAACAACTTCACAACAAGAGATCTTCAAATAGACTGACACATTACTGTTTCTTGTACTCTCTCTGGAGGAAATATTATTAGTTTTTCATGTTCAGCTATGTTGAAATCAACTAGACGGATTATCTGATCCAAACCACTAATTAACCAACCATTGTCATTTGGTGCCATTTTACCATTAAAAAAAAAACTATTTAAAAATACACATTTCATTTTTAATATCTCATTTTATTTTCTTTTATATAGATAAAAGGCTTAATTTATTTTGATCAAAACTCTAGTTAAAAACTGTAATATTGTGAAATATGATTCCACTTTATAATAAATAAAAATAATAAATATTATAATAAATTCAATTTTTTTAATCTATTTTAAAAAGTAATGTATTCCTGTGATGGCAAAGCTGAATTTTCAGTCATTTTTTCTTTTCATTTTTTCCAAGCTTTCTGTGTCAAGTCATCCTTTAGAAACCATTGTAATATATGGATTTGCTGCTCATTTCCTTTTATTATCTATTTTGAAAACAGTATTTTTGTCAAATCTGTGATGCATTCTTTAATGAATAGAAAGTTCAAATAGAAAAAAGCTCTACCGTTATAAATGCTTACTGTGCGTGTGTATGTGTGTTTTTATATATATATATATATATATATATATATATATATATATATATATATATATATACACACACACACACACAAACAACTTTATATATATGCGTGTATGTGTGTGTACCTGGTATTTATCACATTATGGGGACAATATGCCCTCCACAAGGATAGTAATACCAGTAAATTGTGCCTTGTGGGCACATTTCTAGGTCCCCATTAGGAAACAAGCTTATAAATCATACAGAATTAAGTTTTTGGATCATCTAAAAATGCAGAAAGTTTCTTGTGAGAGGTAGGCTTAAGTGTAGGATTGGTGTAGGGTGATAGAAAATACAGTTTGTACAGTTTAAAAACCATTACGCCTATGGAATGTCCCCATAAAACATGGAATAACAACAAGTGTGTGTGTGTGTGTGTGTGTGTGTGTGTGTGTGAGATCACATCACATGTAAGATTCATCCAATCAAAGTCTTTTTAGAATTCATATGGTGGAATCATAAACAACTTGTTAACATATACAACTGCTGATTCACTCAGATTTACTAATGCACATGTATTCTTCTAATTGGGCAGAGTCTGATCAGTCTGGCCTTCTAAGGGCTTAAACCTCTATTTACAAACAATCATACTGCAGACATCTGTGTGCTATCATCTTAAACTACAGTCCAATTGCAGAGATGTGTTCAGAATTAGTCACAAAGGAAGAAATCCTGGAAATGGACATGATTGCTCAATTCAGGCTGTCTGTGAGCAATGATTAAAAGAGCAAATCCTTGACCTGGATACAAAAAAAAATGGTGGTTTGACCCTGACCCCTAAAACAAATGTCTTAACTTTTGATGTGAGACCCCTAAAGCAACCTGTGTGGTCTTGTAAGTGCACTTCAAATGGACTCAGAAATTGTTGAGCGATGCAGTGCGGGCTAAGAAAAAAACTGAGGGTCTGAACAAGTGCTCTTAATGAAATCTATACCAAAGACAACAGCAAATTCTATAAAACACACAAATAATGACTTTCCAACCATCCTAGAGCTCTAAAGAACATTTTTAAATGTCTACCATCATTCATCAACAATCAAACCATTTTTTTATTCACAGTAAGTCCAAAATAAGTTACCAAAGTTAGTGAAATAACTATAAATATAGAAGTTACAGTTTTTTTTTTTAAATTGTAGCATCTTATAAAAAGTTACCAGAGTTTTACTGCCCTAGCAAGTATTTTATTTGGCAGAAACCATGAATGGTACAATACAGTCAGAGAGAATCCCAAATCTTACCTGGATGAAGAAATGGAAAAGTCTCCACCATCCAACAGCCTGATTTTGCAGAAGAGCATCCCGTTCACAAACGGCACAGCCGTGAGCTCCTCCAGCGTGAAGTGTATCTGAAACTTGAACTTCTTCTTTTTCATTAAAAATGCCATATTCTTTGGAGACTGGATTTTGGATGTTTGAAGGCAGAGGTAGATGAAGATAGGATGATAGCTGCAGGTTTTTTGTTTGTTTGTTTGTTTGTTGTTTTTTCTAATCTGGTGCCTGGAAGTCCTTCTCAATGTATGTGCTTTGGTTCAGCATCTCTGAGAGGACTGAGGTTGTCCAGAAGAACCTGGGGTGTAAAACTCACTTTTAGACAGACTGGTCAGACAGCCTCTATACCAAGTAAACACTAAAAAGTACATCATAACTTACCTTAAAACCAACACGGGGCAAGACTGCGGGAACGCTACAGTCTCTGCAGAAAAGCAAACACATTCCCTGGAGAGTTAGTTACCTTGAAGGAGTCCATTATATCCAGGTGTAAAAAGATCCCTGGTGCTCCACTGGCACCATTCATTTAATCATGGAGAAATATCGTATGTTTTTTGAGAGTTACTGACAATATCTAGCGAAATGACCATCAACTTTTCTCTCTAGTAATCGAAAGTAGTCGCCTGTTCTTCCCAATGTCTTAACTGAAAATTTGAATACATACAATTGAATACTTACGTCGATGAAGAGTTTTCAAATGGCAGCCATGATAGAAATCACTGGACGGAACAATTCAGAAAACGACCCATAATAGAATTAACTTACTTGTATCGAAATCAACTGTTTAACGTTGACTCAAAGGTAGATTGACTGCTGGGCTGAAACTGTCTAGCTCTTTAGTAAACTCCTGTAACGTCAAGCGCCGCCTCCACGGACGCGTGGATTTCCCTAAATACAGCTGAACAGTTGAGTTCACTGAGAGCGGTCGAATCTCCCGTTCCATCCACAAGATCTCAACAGAACTCTAGACTTTACTGTTAAAATGGAAAACATTCAGAGTTCAGGAGCGTTGTTTAGCTTTGCTATTATGTAGGTTGCGATACTGGCTTAAGAAATTCATCAATAACGTTACCATAATTACCATCAGCGGTTTCTAGGGAGGCAGAAACCAAACGTTCGTGTTGTCAAGGAGAATCTCTAACTTGGAGAATAAAGAGGATTTCGCGCGTAGCCTATGTCTTAAAGCAGAAAATCGCTGTTTAGGATTTGTTGGGAATGTAGCGCCATCTTGTGCATGCATATTCAAAAACAGTGGTTTTCAGAAGTAAAATACAGGTGCATCTCAAAAAATTAGAATAGCATGGAAAAGGTCTTTATTTTTTGTAATTTAATTCAAAAAAGCAAACTTTCTTATATTCTAGATCCATTGCACATTCATTGAATTATTTCAAGTTTTTTTTTCCTTCTTTTTTTATTCTGATGGTTACGACTTACAGCTTAGGAAAATTAAAAATTCAGTATCTCAAAAAATTTGAATATTAAATTTTGAGCTTGATTAGTTTGATTAATTTTAAGTATAAATACTGGGTACATCTTGGGCTAGTTTAGAACATGCAACCACAATTATGGGAAAGACTACTGACTTGACAGTTGTCCACAAGCTGATCATTGAGACCCTCCACAAGGAGGGTAAGTCACAGAAGGTCATTGCAGAAAGGCCTGGCTTATCACGGAGTGCTGTGTCAAAATCTATTCAAAGAAAGTTGACTGGAAGGAAAAAGTGTGGTAGGAAAAGGTGCACAAGCAACAGGGATGACCACAGCCATGGGAAGATTGTCAGGAAAAGCAGATTCAAGAACTATGGAGAGCTTACAAGGAGTGGACTGAAGCTAGAGTCAGCTCATCAAGAGTCACCACACTCAGACGTCTTCAGGAAAAGGGCTACAGCTGTCACATTTCTAGAACCAAGCCACTCCTGAACCAGAAAAAATGTCAGAAGCATTTCACCTGGGTAAGGAGAAAAAGAACTGGACTGTTGCTCAGTGTTCCAAAGTCCTCTTTTCAAATTAAATTAAATTTAGCATTTCATTTGTAAATCAAGGTCTGGAGTCTGGAGGAAGACTGGAGAGGCACAGAATCCAAGCTGCTTGAAGTCCAGTGTGAAGCTTCTGAAGTCAGTGATGATTTGTGGTTCTGTGATGTCTGCTGGTGTTGCTCCATTGTGTTTTATCAAGTCCAAAGTCAATGCAGCCATCTACCAGGAGATTTCGAAGCACTTTATGCTCCCATCTGCTGAAAAGCTTTATGGAGATGCTGATTTAATTTACCAGCAGGACTTGAGCACCTGCCCACATTGACAAAACCACTTGATGCCCATGATATTACTGTGCTTGACTGGCCATCCAACACCTGAACAGAGAATCTATAGGGTATTGTAAAGAGGAAGATAAGTAACATCTGACAAAAAATACAGAGGAGCTGAAGGCCACTATCAAAGCAGCCTGGGCTTCAATAACACCTCAGATACTGAATTTTTTTATTTTCCTAAGCTGTAAGTCATAACCATCAGAATTAAAATAAAACAACTCTATAAATATTTCAATTTGTGTGCAATGAATCTAGAATATAAGAAAGTTTGCTTTTTTAAATTAAATTACAAAAAAATAAAGAATTTTTCCATGATGCTCCTGTATAATATAATGTAAATCATTAGATGTTATACTTCGACTAATGTTGTTTTTTTCTTCTCTTTGTTTATAATGTTCATTAATATGCATTATCTAATTAATTAATATGCCAAAATGTAGACAAATTGTTGCTTCACTTCAGACAAAAAAAGGAAGAAAAAAATTTAACCATATTTAGAGGTTCTGTATTAAATTGTGAGATGAGATGTGAACTTTTTAAAAGGCACTGTGCAAATGAAATATCTTTATGCTGAGCTGTAACCACCACCATAAATGCTACAGGGAACATGATTTGTGGATTTGTCAAATGTAGCTGTATTCAAAACAACCTGCAAGGTTATTGTGGACTGAGAGGAACTTGGATTTTAACAGAACAATTAAAAAATACAAGATGTTTTTCTTTTATTATTATTGTAATTCAGTCACTTACAGTGATTGTTTGCTGAGTAATAGCTGCATGACCAAAATATAAAAGTATGTACAGTTTTATGAGTTCACATTCACAAAGGAAGACACACTAGCAGTTCTCACTGTGGGGATATAGGGCAAATCATTATAGTATATAGTTTGTTGTAGACGAGAACAGACAAGCTCTGTGTAAGTCATTATGTCAATGCTAAATGATTGCTCTGTCTACTCAGTAGGTCTACTGGAAGGCAACAGTAAGATATGCACCCTTGTCACACTGGAATTATTTATTTCCTGTAAATTGCATGGAAGTTAACTAGAAGAGTTAACTAAAAGAGTTTAGTTAAAAGTTAACTAAAAGAGTTATTCAGAAACACATAAGAATGGTCTTTGTGAAACTGGTTACTTCACAGATACCCTACATCATTGCAAACTGATTGCAAATGCTAGTTTAATAAATAAAGTTGAATAAATTCTGGCTTTCATGCTGCTTGCAATATCACAGTTTGCTTGTTTTGTATAAATTGGTTAAGTGCCTTTTAAAGAACATCAAATCCTAATTTGAAGAGCAGAAAACTGCATTCTATTATTTCCCCAGCAGGTGTCTCTTTAAGTACATTTTTGAATGTGATCACTTGTGAGTATGGAATGATATTGCGGACATTATTCAAAAGGCATTGCAAATTGTATTTGCAATTGCGTTTTCAATTTGTGGACGCATAAAATGTGACATAATCCAAACGCAAATGCAAATCGCGCATTACCGTTTTCATTTTCGATTAAGTGAACGCACAGTGTCTGCCAAATTTAAAATGGAAATGCAAAGTCCGTTTGCAATTGTGTTTTCCATATCTTACGAGCTATGAGCCTGTCATATTTAAATAGCAATATTAATTACCACATTTGCCTTTTCACTCTCTCTGCACTGTGCATGTAAACTGCCAAAACTCAAATGGAATCGCAATACCTTTTGCATTTGAATTTCCAACGTCTACACGGAAACCTGTCAATCAAGTGACAGGGGTGGGGCCATTTTATTGGGCGTGTTTGCATTGGGAAGTGAAGATTGTACTAAAATGTACCATGTTTTTACTAGGGTAAATATAAGTTAACGATAGTGTTTATAATTAAGCCACAGTAGCCACAAATGTACAGTTGTCTGAGACGTTATGAAATGTTCTTTAATATCATGAACCATAAAATGTAGTCAGTGTTCTGCTATTGTTTATTTTCATAATAGGTAAACACAGGCCACACGTTAAGATGGTCACAGATCTGGTGCTGATTCAGTGTAGCTTGGTAGCTCAGTGGTTAGTGACTGTCATCTCTAATGGCATACTGTCTTTTAGCGCATGTTCAAAACCCGGGTCAACACAGACGTTCTTTATTTTTTTTGTTTATCCTACTAACTTCAGCCGCCAAACGGGCGATCATACAGTGAGGAAAATTGCATTAGTCAAGGCGAGCTGACATGTTATCAAGTACGCTGCTGTTTGCAGAATTACCGGACCTGCGTCCTCGCAGACATCACACTCCTGAGTCGAATGCACAAAGTCTGAACTACTGAGGATGCAAGTCCGAAATCAGCGGCTGAAGTTAGCAGGATAAACAAAAAAATAAAGAACGTCTGTGTTGGCCCGGGTTTCGAACACGCGCTATAAGATGGTATGCTGTTGGAGATGACAGTCACTAACCACTCAGCTACCAAGCTACACTGAATCAGCACCAGATCTGTGACCGTCTTAACTTGTGGCCTGTGTTTACCTATTATGAAAATAAACAATAGCAGAACACTGACTACATTTTATGGTTCATGATATTAAAGAACATTTCATAACGTCTCAGACAACTGTACATTTGTGGCTACTGTGGCTTAATTATAAACACTATCGTTAACTCATATTTACCCTAGTAAAAACATGGTACATTTTAGTACGATCGTCACTTCCCAATGCAAACACGCCCAATAAAATGGCCCCACCCCTGTCACTTGATTGACAGGTTTCCATGTAGACGTTGGAAATTCAAATGCAAAAGTTATTGCGATTCCATTTGAGTTTTGGCAGTTTACATGCACAGTGCAGAGAGAGTGAAAAGGCAAATGTGGTAATTAATATTGCTATTTAAATATGACAGGCTCATAGCTCGTAAGATATGGAAAACACAATTGCAAACGGACTTTGCATTTCCATTTTAAATTTGGCAGACACTGTGCGTTCACTTAATCGAAAATGAAAACGGTAATGCGCGATTTGCATTTGCGTTTGGATTATGTCACAATTTATGCGTCCACAAATTGAAAACGCAATTGCAAATACAATTTGCAATGCCTTTTGAATAATGTCCGCAATATCATTCCATATGTGAGGAGGACCGTGAGGTAGGATTGTGAGCGACAAACAGGTTTAACTGTACTTGCTACTGGCACATTTAATAGTAGGCTACCAATGTAGAATTTAAAAGCATAATAGTCTGACATGCACAATCTGGAATTTACACACATATAAGCATAATCTTGCAAATCTGCATTAACTGAGCACTCCTGTTCATTAGTCGCTGCTACTCATTTTATTTATACCTAAAATGTATCTTAAAACATATATAATTCCAATAATGCTGATAATAATGATAATAATAATAATAATAATAATAATAATAATAATAATAATAATAATAATAATAACAACAATTATTCGTGTTTTTATGAATTATAAAAAAGTGGAAAGGACCAGAACTATTGGGGCGTGAACTTAGACTGTATGGGCGTGACGAAAAGACCATTTAAATTAATGTGATTGGTAATTTCAAGTGTCCATCACTGACATCATTAGTCCCGCCCACATCAAAGCCCCACCCAGTTACTCATTTCCTGTTGAACAGCTGTCATTCAGACCGCCAGTTCAAAACGGAATACCATTGGAAATTAGCAAACTCAAAATTATGTATTTGGAACAAGATTCAAAGAGATGTATATGTCGGAAGACGCCGATTTGCCTGCGCTTTTTAGGATTCTAGAACCCGGAGTAACGTTATCGGTGGGACATCCTTCCAGCTCATCACTATGAGCTCTGAATGCCGCTGTAGCGAGTGAATGCGTGATCAGTTTTAAACCTTAAACCAGAACATATCACACAGAGTGTTGAAGTAAAGAGGCTCAAAAGAAAGAGATAACTCTTTTTAGACATATTCGGAAGCTTATCTGAAATCTCACAGGCGCCGCTCCGATCGCGTGACTCGCGCTCCCACGCGCTCATACACACACAGACTTTACTTTAAACTGCTGGAATTCAGTGACATGCATCAGCGGGGATCGTTCGTCTCTCCGTTGCTCAGCGGTGTTTTCTGCCAGTGCCACTCGGAAGAGTATCAGGGCTCGGACCCCGGTGGAGGCGGGGGTTGTGGCCGGACTCTGGGCTCCGCGACATCTCTATCCGAGCACCGCCATGACGAGTCTTGCGACTCCCCGCATCACTGCCCGGTGTGCGGCGGGCCCGAGCAGGAGCATCGGCTCAAGGTGCTCTTCCAGATCCTGGATGTCAACAGAGACGGAGGCATCTGTGTCAACGACCTGACCATCGGACTGAAAAAGCTGGGGGTCCATCGCACAGAACATGAACTCCAGGTGAGTTATCCACTTTAGACTATTCAGTTATCCAACTATAATAGGTCTTTATAATGGGATTACAGGTAAAGTCACACTGATAGAGAGAGGACAGACTTCTGAGGGACACAACTATTACTATTACTAACATTACTATTTATTAAATCCCAGAAGTACAAGTTATGTTCTTATAGGCTATTGGCTTCTTACTTTCACAGTTCTTGTGTGGGGTTACTCACTAAACCTGCTGATCTGAGTGACATTTGCTTAACACAGTGCCACAAATGACATCTGTGCCTTTCCTTTCTCTGCACTGTGTGAAGAGGATTTTTCCTAGAAAGGTTTACAGTTGTTTTTGATCATATGGCTAAAAAGAACTACATTGTTGTGTGAACACTTGTGAAAAGCTTATGTGGCATGATAGGAATTAGATTTTTTTTTCTAGCATCTATTTTGAGGCAGGTGTGTGGGTTTCTGTCCACCCAAAATATACATTTAACATGGCAAATTGAGCTTAATTTCAGGCAGGAAGAAGCTGTTCTCCTTATTTAGCTAGAACAATTATTTTATCATTATATTACATTATATATATATATATATATATATATATAAGAGTTATCAGGTAATTATAGATATATACATTATATATATGTTGCTTCTCAAAAGGTTTTTTTGAATGCTTTGCTTTGCTTTGCCTCCGATATGCTAAACATTATAGAGGATGCCCATATACAGGCATGTTCTTTTCTAATCAGAGTTCAGTATAATTTTCACTATCATGATTATTAGATATGAATCTAGACTAGAATGTAACTGCCCAAGGAAATGCTTAACTAGGCAAGAGTCTTTTGAGAACATACAAAGCCACATAACTAATAAGCACAAAAAAGAAGTTGCTGTTGGGAAATTCACAACGCGTTAAGAATGTACAGAACCGGCTTTGAGTTGTCATAATCTGATAAAAGGAAATGGAAATCTGGGGAATGTGAAAGAGGAAGAAAAGGTTTCACTTTTATTACTTCAGAAGATACGATAAATTATACAGCTACTTAATATTAATTAGCCTGAGCTAACTGTTGGAAAAGTCATGAGACCTTCTGTCATTTATGATTGCCCACCCTCCCTCTCCCTCCCACTTCTCTCCCTCTCTGATGGGGGAAGGTGGGAGGTTTTATCTTTTACAGGTAGCATAATGTTAATACTTTCAGAAATTAAATGGAAAAGGAGTTTCAGAGATGGTTTACTCATTGGCCCAAAATGAGGACAGACATGTTTTGCATTCCACACTACAGATAGTTTCATCTCTGGGTGTGTTTTACAAGCTTTTGACTAATTTTCCTTAAGGTCAAACACTTTTTTGGATAACGGCATTCTTGGACAAAAGCCTGGCTGCAGAATTTTGCACATCAAGAATTCCTTTGTTTGCCAACTAACAAAAGCACTTCGAACAAAACCGAAAGTTCCTCTTTAGTGGACTAGCTGAGATTTGTTGGCACTGCTAAAATAGACCAGTAACTGTGCTATTACATGTTTAATTATGAAGGTCAAAAGAGTTTGCTGCTTAATTCACAACCTCTCATCGTGATGACTGACATCTGCTGCTTCAGTTACGGAAGGCCAAAATAACTTACTGGCACTTTAATAATCAAGGGTGGATTGCACGTACTTGAACTGGATTTGCATGCTGGAATTGCAAATGCAGTGAGAAAATAATGCAAATGCAGTCTATTCAAAAACACTCAAAAATAGATTGTTACATAAGAATCTACTTTAAATGTTGTATGAATGGGCATGTGCAGAAATGTTTTTAATTGTAAGAGTTTTTAAATGAATCTCACAGTAAATGGGTTAATGGAACAGCTATATATGCAACAGTACATGTAGACACTTTTTACTTTATTTCAGCCTTCCTTTTCTTTTGACAATAGTGTGTGTCTGGCTTTCACTGAACCTGACCGAATCATGCTTTTCTGGCATTTACTCTAGGGATGCACCGAATGTTCGGCAACCGAAATTATTCGGCCGAAAATAGCCAAAAAAGCACTTTCGGTGTTCGGCCGAATAAGTAAATAGGCCGAATAAATTTTGCCGAACAATGACGTTTTTAATGACGCAATCAAATAACCCGCATAGAGTGAGAGGCGCGCTTTATGCAGCAAAAATGTCAGCAGAGTGGAAGCACTTTAAAGTGTCAGAGAAAGAGGCAAAAACAGCCGTTTGCAGACATTGTTCTGCTGAATTGTCCAGAGGGGGTGCATCAGCAAAAACGTACAGCACTTCAAGTTTAATTTATCACTTAAAATCAAGACACCCCGAACATCATGCAGAGTACGAGAAAGACACGGCGGCGGCTACGGCAACAGCAGCAGCGAAAAGAAAAGTAGCTCCCAGTCCTAGGACACCCACTCCATCTGTGGCTGACTTCTTAGAAAAGGCAAAAAAGTTTGCCAATGACAGTGCCAAAGCTAAAGGTATAACTAAAAGGATAATGGAATTCATCGCATTGGATGATCAACCATTCTCTGTTGTATAGAGGATGTTGGATTTCGCAGGCTTATAGACCATATTGAGCCCCGTTACACCATCCCTAGTAGACGGCATTTCTCAGACGTGTGCTTACCTGAGATGTATAACGTTGTTTCAACTAACGTCCATGAGCTTTTGGCCACAGATATTGCAGCCCTCAGCTTCACGACTGATATTTGGAGCTCGGATGTGAGCCCCACTAGTATGCTGAGTTTAACTGCGCAGTGGATCGACACAGATTTCAAGCTACAAAAGATTGTGCTTCACTCACAAGAGTTTAGAGGGTCCCATACAGCTGTAGCCATATCCGAGGCGTTCGCCAACATGTTTGACACTTGGCGTATCGACCGATCTAAAGTGCATGCGGTAGTCAGTGACAACGCAAGAAATATGGCTAAAGCCATGGAAGATAGCAATCTGAAAGGCATACGGTGTATGGCACACACAATTCAACTGGCGGTCAACGAGGGATTGTTGAGTCAGCGCAGTATAGCAGATGTGATAGCGATAGGCAGGAAAATTGTTGGCCATTTTAAACATTCACCGCTTGCCTATGCGCACCTACAATCTATCCAAGAACAGTTCGGAATGCCACAAAAACGTTTCCAACAAGATGTGAGCACAAGGTGGAACAGTACATATTATATGCTGGAAAGCCTTTTTGTGCAAAAGCGAGTCTTGGCTACATACATAGCAGATCATGACCTGCCCGCGACATTCACCGCACACCAGTGGGTGTTAATCGAGAACGTTCTCTCTACTCGCCCCCTTTGAGCAGATAACAAAAGAGATAAGCTCATCTGATGCATCTGTGGCAGACGTCATACCCTTACTTGCAGCATTAAAGCGTCTTTTAAACAAAGAGGCTGAAACAGACCACGGAGTGAAAACAACTAAAAGAGCGCTCTTAGAAGCTGTCAGCACACGATTTAGTCAGGCGGACTCAGAACCCCTGTACTGCATCGCGACTGTGCTTGATCCACGATATAAAGATCATTACTTGGATTTGGGGAAAAAGATGCGCACACGAGAAATGATCCAGGCCGAGTTGGATTTGGGAAAGCCGCTAGGTGATGGAGACGGTCAGGTGATGCACAGCGCAGGAGATGAAAACAGCGCAGAGAGTAAACGGGCTCGTACTACAGATAAGGCGCGCACAGTCTCGCTGTCTGACATGTTCGATAAGATCCTCCAAGAGAATAACCAATTTGCAAGACAGAGGACAAGCTCAACCGCTCAACAGTTAGAAGGGTATCTCTCAGAAGTCCCCATCCCCAGGAGCAATAACCCTCTCGAATTTTGGAGGACCAATCAAGGCCGCTTTCCCGACCTGGCGCAGATGGCACACAGGTAGGCTACTTGTATGGGAAATTAATTTAAGATTTTATTTATATTTTGGATTATGGTAACACTTTATAAGTAGTTTCTATTTTTAACATTAACTAACAATGAAAAACCCTTAATAAAAGCATTTATTAATCTTAATGTTAACATTTACTAATACGGTATTAAAATTAAGTATCACATTTGTAATTTTTGAATTAAAAAGTGGTAGGCCTATTTGTTAAAATTGTTAATGCACTTATACTAACATGAACTAAATATTTTTTATTATCTTACATTAACGAAGATTAATAAATACCATAACAAATGTATTGCTCATTGTTAGTTAATGCAATAATGTTAACAAACATTTTAAAGTGTTACTACCTATATTTTATATTATGTATTTTGTGAAAATTTTCAGTGTAGTAAAATAGTAGGCCTACACTGGGTTTCAACCATTTCATTATCTTGAAGACATTGTTCGTTTTGAAATGAGCAACTGTCAGAAAACTGCAATAAAATTTTCAACTATTCTGCAGGTACTTGTCGGCTCCATGCACAAGCACCGACAGTGAGAGACTGTTTAGTGCTGCATCTCATGTCATCGATGAGAAGAGGAACCGACTTTCATGTGAGAAAGCAGAGAAACTGCTTTTCATAAAGAAGAACCTGCCACTTTTCCTGAAGAAGTAGGCTAAGTAGGCTTATGTCTAGGACAGTTATTCATTTGTTGTGGGTTCATCCACCTTTTTTGCACTATTCAATGCACATTTGTTGTTGTAGACATACAGAGTTACATTCTTTCAGCAGTCAGTTATAGGCCTAACATAGGCTATTCAAGAAAAGGGCTTCAAAGATGGCTTTTTTTTTTTTACTAATTTATTTATTTTAAGTTATATTGTGCTTTGTTTGTATAATATTTGCTGGAATGTTCAAAAATGTTCAGTGTTAAATAAATTTTTTTGAAATTGTATTTTTGTTATTTGATTTATTTATCTGAAAAGCAACACAAAATAGTAAAAAGCAAATTTTTACCATTTAATTATTGTAGTGGTGAAAAAATTGGCAAAATAAATGGAAAAAATGCGAAACACCGCGTTCGGTATTCGGCCTTCGGCCAAGCATTTCATTATTATTCGGCTTCGGCCAAGAATTTCATTTCGGTGCATCCCTAATTTACTCTTAAACTCCCCATTAACTTCACTGCTTGATAGTTTGCTGTTATTCTGTATCGGTTTCATTGGGTTACAGACTGTGAATGAAGCTTATCGCACAGTCAGTAACTGCTTAAAATTCAAGCAGAATAATGTAAATCCTGCCACAAATAGAGCCATTCAATTCCTCCCACATCAGAAAATGATTCCCTCAGTGGCTCATTACGTCAGTCTGCTAGAAAACCTGCTAATATTGAACATCAGTAGCTGCATTCTAATCTAATCCTCTTCATTTAGAAAAATATTGGGTTTAACGTTCTGTTTAAAAATGTACATGCATGTCCCTTGTGTTTATTTCCTTTCTTTCTCTTAAATGTATTTTTTTTTGTTTTATATTTAAAATCTGGTGCAGTAATAGCAAGCAGCCAGACCCTTCATCATGTTCAATGGGCTGTGTGAATAATTTATGATCTCTCTATTGTCGTCACACATTAATTAGTTAATGTGTACATTTATCACATTAATCAGGGGAAGCACTACTGTGATTGGGTATTTATTTTTTTATTTTTGGTACCATGACGTGTACATTTTGTAAGGTCCATACTCTGTCCAAGGAAGGCATCCGGTGCTGGCAGAGGGTTTCATGGGTGTTTGGAGTTATTCAATTTAGGTTAAACTCAAATCTGACTCCATTTTAGTATGACCTCCAATTTAGATTGAAACGCAAATTGGTTGCTTGACTATTTCTAATCATTCTTATTCTGAGATTTGATTATTCTATGTATTCTCTAATATGATTGTACTCATTCATTCAGGTGCTCATGTCGCTCAAAGATATCGCTTTGGCCTTAGCGGTCACATTCTCGTCAGTCTTGGTTATCAGAGGGAGGTAATTGGCAGAGGTGGAAAGAGTACAAAAATATTCTACTCAAGTAAAAGTACCATTACATTAATGAAATTTTACTTAAGTACAAGTAAAAGTACCAGTCTAAAAATCTACTCAAGTAAAAGTAAAAAGTAGCTCATTAAAAATTTACTCAGAGTAAAAATTACTTAGTTACATTTTAACAGTGGGAGGGAGTCAAAATGGGACAGGCCAAGGGTGTCAAACTCAGTTCCTGCAGGGCCACAGTCCTGCACAGTTTACATTTAACCCTAATTAAACACACCTGATCCAGCTAATCTAATCATTTAGGTTTATTTGAAAACTACATGATATGTGTGCTGGAGCAGGGTTAGAACTAAACTCTGCAGGGCTACGGCCCTCCAGGAACTGAGTTTGACACCCCTGGGATAGGCCTATTAATCTCAAACTAGTTGTTTTTAATATAAAGGAATCAGTTATTTAGAATAATAAAACATTTGGGCTGTTACCAGGCAAATCAGTATCGACAAGCTCATCTTTTAATGCAGAGGAAATGCAGAAGATTCATTGGAAGTGGCATTTAGATGTATTACACTGTCTAGTGCAGGACAAGAATGCATTTAACCTGCAGTTACAAATGCATGAATAATGTTTTGATATACAAGACATAAAATGTTGAATACTCATTTGAAATGATAAGAAATTAATTATTTAAAAAAATCAAAAGATACTTTAAATGTGAAATTAAAATGGCCAGTATGTGTCAGCAAGTCACTGTTAATAAGTGAGTCATTGCGATTGAACCAAATCATTTAAATGGTTGATTCATTCAGGAACGAAACACTGTCACGTTGCTCAGAGACGCAAAACTGTGCTTTGGTGGCTGTGTTTGGAATTATTTTCTGTTTGTAGAAATAGAGCTAAAAAAGGCAATATGGTGTCTAAAACGCAAGTCTCTTAATTAACTTGTTTACTGAACTGTTATATATATGTATGTATGTATATATTCATGATGATTTTTGGAGGAAAAGATGGCATTCTTTGTGTGATTTTGATTTAATATATGAAATTATATAAATATGTGAATTTTCTGCCCCTATATCTTCAATTTTGTGATCATTCTAAATGCATTTTAGGAAACTGAATCACACAGTGAAAGAACGCACTATAAATGCGCGCGCACATCATTAAAACAAAAATAGCACACTCCTCACCACTGCCTTTTTGGCTAATTTGTGCAAAACCTCTTGCTAAAATGTCAAAGCTTCATTTTAACCACCAATGCAACGATGCAAATATTTAGCTTACCTCTACATTCTTGCGAAGGGTTGATATCTTGTCGAGATTTTATAAGCTGCTAGTTTGGTCTTCCTAGGCAAGCTTACACTGCATAATAGAGCATACATATGGCCAGGGGTTCACTTCATTTCCTTCGAGTTCAACTTCAGAATATGACAGGGTTTCAGCGGTGTCTGCACCACTAACGCCTGTTTTGTCCGTCTGCATCTTTCTTGTGATTTTAGCGCCAGTTTGCCCTCCTCATCATTTTTTATTGCCGTGGTTTCCAGGGAGCGATTTATTTTTTTTATTTTTATTTTTTTTACTCTGTAATTAATACGTTTTAAAATGTAGCGAAGTACAATACTTCAAACAAAATATACTTAAGTAAAAGTAAAATTACAGATTTAAAAAATTACTTTAAAAAGTATTAGTACACAAAAAAGCTACTCAATTACAGTAACGCGAGTAAATGTAATTCATTACTTTCCACCTCTGGTAATTGGCTAATACTTTAGACAGCCACTTCATGCTGTGGGCTCATTCTTGCTACAGAAGGCCATAATCCTTTTTCTGCAGTCCTTTAAATACAAAACCAAGATAAAACATCCCCCAAATGGAGACATGTACAAACAATTGGAATTTGCATTAACCCAGGTCCCAGACAGGGGTAGTTTACACCTTTAAAGGGAACAGAAGGTAATTTACATGGAGGACCCTGGAAAAGGGCACTCTCATTACAGTAATCAAAATATCTCTTAACTCTTAGGATTTGTACTATCTTTAAGTCTACTTTTGTAAGATTGAGACCATTGTACCACTCGCTCTGAGACTATTCAAATGATACCAAACATGACTGTAAATATTACTTGCATTCATGTTGAACATTATATGTATATGGACTGAGTGGAGGGAGGATGGGTAAGGAAGGGGATGAGAAGGAACATGTGTGAGAGAGGTGTTTCCTGAAACCTCCACTCTGTGGGGTGTCTCAAAGATCCCGGTGTATGTTTGCATTGTCTGTTTCTCAGGAGATCAAAGTATCGGAGTTTATTTTATCCTTACAATTTAGACACCTGAACCTAATATTAGGCAACATAAAAATAAACATTCGCAAGTAAAATAAGGGAGGAAGGATGTAAAAAATGAACAAGTTCTGCTGTTTAACCCAGATTCAGTTGCAAAGAAGGAATGGAACCACAACAGCTGATCAATGAATGAAGTAGATATTAATAGGCGAGTATTGCAGTGTTTTCAAGAAATGCATGTAATCACCCTGGAGGCGTTGCCAGGGAGATCCTAATGATGCACTAGGTCTTAAAAAAAAGCAGAGGGCAGAAAAAACAGTCAGCAGAATTTCCTCATTGCTGGATAAGAGATCACTCCATAAGATGGCTGTATTTTGTCATCTGATTGGCTGCCTATGCATTGTCAGATGGGCAGCCAGTGTGGAGTGCTCTGATTGGCTGAGGCACAGCTGCAGTGAGGTTTCAGCTTTTTTCATTGCATCACTTTTTACCGGCTCTGTGATGCAGCCAACCTGCAGCAGCTTGCAGATGCAGAGAAAAACTAGCGCTTAAACATGGAATCGCTTTTAAAAACAGATTCATTGTGAGGATTTCAGCCTCTTTCAGTTAAGTTTTTTTTTCTTCATGTTTTTAGCTACTTTGCAGTGTGTCATAATTGTGAAGTGATGTCACTTGAAGAGTGAATGACTTTTTCTTCTTCAGCTTTTTGTGTGTTGTTGCACTCAGCAAAGAACATGTTTTGGGAAAGTTACCTGGCCAGTTTGTTTTGGATAAATGCTGTAGGTTTGCAATGATTTAGAGGCGATTATGAGAGAACTGGTCATTCACTGCATCTCAAAGTTTTTTGAATTGGTCACCGGGTTACTGTGGAAACGCTGTTGGATATGCCAGCAAGCTTTGGGAATTGTGTGGCAGTGTCCCCATCTGCCCTCATCCTCCTGGCCTCACATATGACTGCCTGAGCAGTTTCTCTCTGTACGCACATACTACATCTGTAGACGTAGTTCTTGAGAAGACCAAGACAAAACTCAAGTACACAAACAGACTTGGAGCATCTTTATGAAGATGCTCAAGGAACTTTGGTCATCCCTGTCCCAGTGGCTTCTGGGAGTAACAGCGTGTGAACATGATACTGCAGGGCCACCTGACGGGCTAAAGGAACAAAACTTGAAAAATGCTGCAAAAATGGAAGGCCAGAGGGAACCAGACACACAGGCAGATTCAGTCGGTCAAGAGAAGAGCACAGTATCTCCAAAGAAAACGACAGTGTTGTAGAGGTCTTCACGGGTCCACTTGGATCCGAAAACCCGAGGTCCGACCCGAGACCCGAGCGGGTTCGGGTCCAAAACTCCAACGAGTACCTCGGACACGGGTCGGATTCGGTATTAGTGGTCTCGGGTAATTTAAAATAAATATGCCTTTTCCAAATGGACCCGAGAAGACCCGAATTCTTTTAAACTATGTTGGGCATTTAACAAAATTGCATTATTTAAAACAACTATGACACCGTTCTCTCATTTTTTCTAAGTGTGAGAGCAAATCAGCGCTTCTACGTGCAACGGGCTATAAGCACGGTTGCCTCGCAACGCATTTATTTACTCAGTTCCACATTAACCAACCCCCCTCCCTTTGCCAAGAACTAGTGCGCCATCATGTGGATGGATGTTTGACTAAATGCAAGTACCGGTATTTGAATTGTCGTTAAGCCAGGCCTGTCAATCAATTTGAAAAATACGCGACACTGTCAGAAAAGCATGGAGGCGATAACAGACATTGCGAAAAAGGTGAGGGAAAACGAATATGTAGAACAGAAACATCCAGGGTCGTCATCGGTGTTTAGTCAAAATCAATGACTGGGAGACTTTGTATATTTTATTGAAAATCTGTTATTCTGTAATCTGAAAAGTTATATTTGAGAAACAGCCATCGGTAAATTTTATCCTGTGGTGGTTCTAATGTTAATCATCGTATGGTCCGGTAAATAACATTATGCCAACTTTTAAAGGACGTAATGGGTTACATGTGTGATTGACATTTCAGCACTTCAGCGCGTAGGCTACTCCTACTGCCGCGTCTATGTTAAGTGCATTTTTGAGAAACGCATGGTTGCAGGCTGTGCACATGTAAATGCCGTTTACGTTCGGGTCCAGTCGGGTTCTAAAGGAAATGCCGTCAGGTCGGGTCGGACTCGGGTCTAATTTTATCGGGTCTGTCTCGGGTCGGGTTTTTCTTTAAAAATAAATAATGTATGCATGTCGGGTTCGGGTAAGTAGTGATTCGGGTCGATTCGGGTCGGGTACAGTTTTTAGGACCCGAGAAGACCTCTACAGTGTTGATCATAGTGGCGCCTCCTAAGGATCTTAAGCAGGTATTGCAGAGAGAATTGCTTATGCATTGATATTTGTACTTTTTTGGTTTCTGAAAGGAATATAATAACAACTGAACTGCTGCACTTTTGCTGCAAGTTTTTTCAGCTCAGATCTCCCAAAACTGAGCTATGAGTGATATTTCATATCTCATTATTTTCATATGGAAAATTAGTGAAATGCAAAATCAAATTGGCTTCATGTGATATAGGCATCTGAGAAAGGCCCATTTTAATGAATTTTTTAAAGATATTACATGTGCACTTGATCTGAAATTGAATCATCAGGAGTCACCATTGTGGTTTAAAAGATCAGGAAAAGTTCTATAATCCCATTTTTTTTGTTATATACCCTCAGAAAAAAATGGTATGCTTTTAACAGACAAGCAGCATATAGTCAGCAATGAACTGGTGTGAATTTTTTTTTTTTGACTTATGCATTTGAACGTTTCTCTCTCCGACCCCAAACTGTTGCTTCATAAATCTTTATTGGGTTACAGTCTTCACTGCTCTCTAAATATTATTAATGTATAGTCAGAAACCTGGTCCGACTCATTAGGGAATGATCACATGCTAGTGCCAGGATTAGACCACTTCAGATCTGATTCAGTTATCTCTTATATAGGGACAAACAAGATTAATCACATACTAAGCGCTAAAACTGTTTATTGTTTGAGGTTTTATCCTGACCACCAATTTTACAAATTAGTTGTTGCTAAATTGACCCTTTTCTAACCCCTTGGTTACTGTTGCTAGATTTGACAAGCTTTACTGAGGACTGCATTGGAGATCTTTAATGAGTCGCCCACTTTTTTGCATTGAAAGTGGTAAATGTTATGGGAGCTGAAATTTTACAATTTATTTTTCTTTTCTCTTTAGTAAAAAAGTGGAATTTAGATGAGTTATCTTTTTTTTTAAGTAGTCAAATAAGATGCTGTCTGCTTGCCTTATTTTAATTATATGAATATTCCAGAAACCTGCAGTCTTTATGGCTGTCAGTCTTTAAGACAGATACTACGGTAAGCTTTTAAGAAGGTGATGCTGTATACGACGTGAGCCAATTACATAGCATTGTTCGCAGTACAAGCCTCGAAATGGCCTTTATACGTCCCCTAATCGCATGTGACAGAAATACCGGCGTTATGGTCTTGATAGCTTCGAAAACAGACGAGAGCTGTGTAGGTTTTTTTTCTCACATTGCCTTTAATTTTTTTTTTTTTCAGCTGAACATGTTGTGTTTGTGTCTTTACGTGTCTGTCCATATCTCAGAACGGATAGAATTACAGTATTTTGAGTCTGATAGTTTACCAGCGCAGCTGAAGTCTCTTTTCAAGTTGAGTTTATTTCTTCCGTCACAAGAATTCGATTCATACAGGAAGTGGCGAAAGGTATGTCATCTGTATTATTATTATGTTAAAAGTGATTGTGTAGTAGTGTGTCAAATGTTTTATTTTGTATATTCATTTTTAATTTTAGTTTAGATTGGTAATTTATTTGTGATGTCATTTGTATTATTTCTATTTCCATATTGCATGAATTAATTTTTATTTCAGTTTTCATTTGAGTCATTTTAGGTATTCACTTATTTGACTAATTTAGTAAATATATATTTATGTCAGTTGCTGATGCAACATTTATAATTTTCATTTATTTAGTTTTTAGATTTTTCAATCATCTTTCTATTTTATTTCATTTTCAAATTTATTTCACTTACTGAAAATAATTTTTTATAGTTTTAGGTAGTTTGAGTTGACACAGGTCTCAAATGTAAGCTGTGGGTTTTGTGATTTAATGAAATTCTGTGTTGTTTTAGATGGTCAAAAAGTTCTTGTGAACTAAGAGCTGTGTGTCCTGCTCATTCATGTCAGAATTTAAAGGGATGACTCAGTTTAATCCAGATTATTTAACTCCGGTGTTTGAACTGCTTTTAGAATCCCTTAGTTAGAGCTCACTTTCATTTTTATGCCTAAGTGACTTTTTTGTAGAAAATACCAAGAAATATAAATGTAAACCAAAACAACTTTAATATGTACACTATAAAATTTAGTAGTCAGACTGCAAGTATTTTTTTCAGTTTTTCTTCCGATTCTCCAGTTTTTTTCTATGACTGCATTGTCATCTTCAAAAGGTTAATGTTCTCAGCACCAAAAACTTGTTCCCTTCTCATGACCCACTTTACTGCAGTTGAGTCATTGTATCATCAGGATTGAGTGTGAGAAGACGATGACTATCTTTAACCTGCTTTACACTGGCAGGGCGATTTGAGAACGTGATCCTGACAGTCTGAAAGGATGCACACCGGACTATCAGGCATGATGCTGAACTCTCTGCCGAAAAAGGACTTTATTGACAGAATTTTAAGTTATTGGAGCTCATGTATAAGTTAATTTTAGTTTATTAAGACACTTTTTCTTTGTTTTTACTAAAGTGTTATTATGCACAAGTCCATAATCTCATAATGGAAAGCAACATAAAATAAATGATCTGACTCAGTGATTTGGTTTTCAGTGGCACGTTACGAGATGCTGATGTCACTGGGTGGGGTGAAAAAGTTCAGCAGTGGACAGACCAGTCATTTTGTCACACACTGTTAGAGCAACATTAGCCAGGAGTCATGCCATGGGCCTGATTTTCTATTAAAACTGGAAACACATTTGCTTTGTTTCTGTCTTTCCAGAGCACTTCAGGTTAATGATTCATTCATCTTCTCCATCCCTTTCCATTAGCTTCAATTATATGCTGCTCGATGGTTTAGACAGCTACTTTCCTAAAGGTCAAGCGTTGTCAGGATGGGCCTCATAATGCTGATGCTCATGAGAATGTTCAGCATGGTCCTATCAATACTCTCTTCAACAAACAAAGGCCATATGTCTGTCCCTAGTGGCCCATTAGCTCAACACCCCAAGCACCAGCTCACTGACCTCAAACATGACCTGGCTTGATTCTGTCCTGAGGTCTTGATGTTGATTCCAGCATGTTATGTGTTTCAGAAAATCGTCAAGGCTGGAGACAAAGACTTGGATGGTCAGTTGGACTTTGAGGAGTTTGTGCACTACCTGAGGGACCATGAGAAGAAGCTGAGGCTGGTCTTCAAGAGCCTTGACAAAAAGAACGATGGTATGTTAGTGTTTCGGTGAACTTACGAGCATTTTCTTGAATTATAGATGTTTTTATTGGTCTCTTTAATGGTTTTTTTTTTTGTCTTTTTGTATTATGTCATATTAAGGCCATCTTTTTTTCCAAGTTTGCTGATGCTCCCTAGTTGAGAACCACTGTTTTAGATGTAAAAATCACGTTTCCTTTTAAAACTGCAGGTCGCATAGATTCCCAGGAGATCATGCAGTCACTAAGAGACCTCGGGGTTCATATATCTGAAGAACAGGCTGGAAAGGTCCTCAAGAGGTGATTCGTTTTATTGATTGTATCTGTCCAACCCCCTTCATTATCTTTAGTCTTTTAGTCTTTTATTCACAGCTAGTAATTCAGACCTGACTGGGAACCCTCTAACACAACACGTGTTATACAACGATTTTTCAGCATGTTTATTTGACATTCTTTGACGAGCCAATACCCAAGAGTTTTTTAGAGCTCCTAAAGAAACCAGAATCACATATACGAACTAATTGCAGCACATACAATAATAAAAGTTATTTTTCATTTTGTGTATGTGTGTAAATGTCTTTAGTCATACGCGTCTCTCTTTCTTTATCACTCTCTCCTTCTTGTGATCCCACCCTCTCTCTCTGCTCATCTTATCAGAATAAGGAGGGGTCATATATATGCCCCTATAATGTAGTAAGTTGTGGTCTTTTCCCTGCACGTTTGCCTTGCTCTGCTTTTTCATTTCATCTGCTGATTCATCTTCATTTAGCATTTTTGAGGTAACTTTTTTTCTCTCTCTCTCTCTCCCTCTCTCTCTCAGAAGCTATTTTGTCTAATGTGGGTAGTGCTTTGGAAATATTAAGTAAGCTGATGATGCCTCTATTTAAGGAATTAAAAAAAAAATCACAACGAAACCTTTAGCAGAAGAAAGCTTTCGTAAATTATTAAAGAAGAATTCCAAATTCAATAGATCTGATATGCTGAAACCAGGGACATTTTTGCATGTGAATGATTTTTATTTCCTAGCAGCTTTTTTTGCTAAATCTAAGCAGTTCTTTATGGAAGTGCATACATTTTAGAAAGAGTAAGCTGGTCTTTTTTTAAGTAAGGAGCTGCTACTCAAAGCCAAAGAAGTTCCTGGCATATTTAGTTTTGGTCTCTTTTTTCTTTTCATTTGAACAGTATGGATAAAAACGGTACGATGACGATTGATTGGAATGAATGGAGAGATTACCATCTGCTTCATCCTGCTGACAACATTCCTGAAATCATCCTCTACTGGAAACACTCTACGGTAAACCTGAACCACACCATCCTGCCATGTGCCTTACAGATCAAAGTTTCCAGCTTTGCTTTTAGCGCCAACTTTCTCTCGTTGAGTGGGTTATTGTGCTTTTTACAGACTTTGTATTCTGTGTAAATTGCTTTTGCTTGTGTCACTGACATTCACCACACATCTCGTTTAAACTGATGTACTGCCACCTTAGTCATTCAGTCCTTCTAAGCCCACTTAGTTCATTTTGATTCCTTGCACTTGAAATACTCCTGAATGGGACAAAAAGGTTCACTGTGATCCAGTCTGATCCTGTTAAACAGATCAACAGTGCTCTGACATCACTGACTTGACCTTTTTGAGCCAGGAGTGGTAGATGTGTCCACCTCATGGATTATTCTAACACTGTCCCCAGGTGAACAGATAACTCACACTTATATTACAGAAGAGTAATTTCACTTTTTTATTATAAATTAAATCCAGTTATTTGATACACAACCTCTCGCTCTCTCTCTCTCATAAATGAACACTTGATAAATTACACTTTTCTGATAATTGAATATTGAAGTGGAGATTCCTAGACTGCAAGCTTACTGGTGTTTTCCGAAAGCAAGTGCGTTTAACCCTCTGGTGCTCCTTATTTGGGAGTCACACTTGTGGTCTTCATGGTCAATTGTGGAGATTCACGGAGACTGTGAATGTAGTCTCACTCCACATGATGTCATTTCCTCTGTGCAGATATTTGATGTTGGGGAAAGTATGATGGTCCCGGATGAGTTTACGGCGGAGGAAAAGAAAACGGGAATGTTGTGGCGACACCTGGTAGCAGGAGGTGGAGCTGGTGCAGTGTCCCGTACCTGTACCGCACCCCTGGACCGCCTTAAGGTTCTCATGCAGGTATGAGACCCCCTGACACTACCTGTACAGCTTACAGCACACATCTTATGATCAATGAATAATACACATTTAAGTTTGGAAACATGCATTATATTTTCTTAGATTTATATTATATTATGGTAAACATATATACTTTACACATATATATTTTATTCATATTAAGATGTATACTATAAAGACATTCTACTTGAATATATTACTTTACACATATATATTTTATTCATATTAAGATGTATACTATAAAGACATATTCTACTTGAATATTCAAAATGTAGTTTATTCCTGTGATGACAAAGCTCAATTTTCAGCAGCCATTACTCCAGTCTTCAGTGTCACATGATCCTTCATGCTGATTTGGTGCTCAAGTAACATTTCTAATTAACATTATTAATGTCTAAATTGACACTTCTGATCAATTCACGTCACAACATTTGTTTCATGAGAACCATCTTGAATAAAATCCTAGTTTTAGTGAGATCCAGTGTGCAGCTTATGAAGGGACTACATCTTGTGTTGCTTTAGGCACACTGCTACTGTAGTAAGTGTACTGTTGAGTCACTATGGTACAGGATGTTCTGTTCTTTGGATTAGTGCCTCGGTGGATGACCATGCACATTATGAAATGCCTTAGTGAGGCTAGTTTCAGTTTGGTTTGGTGGATTTTAAAATTCTCCATTTTTTTAATTCATCTGTATATGAATGTATAGGACTATAAAGGACATTGAAGCTTAGCTACCCATATAGCTTACCTTACCTGAAGTAAACTTACATTAAAATGCTTAAATGAAATGACATTTCGCCACTGCAATGGTGTTGGCAGGTTCATGCGTCACGCAGCAACACCATGGGCATTGGCGGAGGATTCGCCCAAATGATCCGTGAAGGTGGACTTCGGTCGCTGTGGCGAGGGAACGGTATCAACGTTTTGAAGATCGCACCTGAATCTGCTATCAAGTTCATGGCGTACGAGCAGGTAGCTTGTCATTGGAATCTTTCAGCAATTACAAAATCAGAACTATAATTCTGGATGTTTAAAAGAATGCAATGTTAATATATTTATCCACAATGTTTAACTGTTGCTTTGAATGTGATTTAAATAATTTTTTTAAATGAACATAATACTGTTATCTGACTTAAAACCTTTGAAAAACGTGCTTTTTTTCTCTCTTTGATATTTATTCTGAGTTCTAAAGCTCATTTGCCCTGTTCTTCAGATTAAGCGGCTGATTGGCAGCAATCAGGAGACTTTGGGAATCCTGGAGAGGCTGGTTGCTGGGTCTCTCGCAGGAGCTATTGCTCAGAGCAGCATCTACCCCATGGAGGCAAGAGCATAAACTGTCATTTAGGAATAAAGTTTGAGCACTGTTTTGAGAAAACAAAAGCTTTCATTTCAATAATAATTATTAAACAAGCTATGACTAGATCTCCCATGCTTTCTTTGTATCATGATATGTGATGTACAGATGTAAAACATTATGTTTCCAGAGTTTTTAATTACTAGCTGCCATTTCAGAAACTGAAACATAATCAAGCTGATGATGACTTTCTATGTAGACCAAACAAAGAATTGCTCTTGGAGCTTAAACAAAGCTTTTTGTGTGTTTAAGGTTTTAAAAACTCGTCTTGCCCTGGGAAGGACGGGTCAGTACTCTGGTATCACTGACTGTGCTAAACATATATTTAAAAAGGAGGGACTGACAGCCTTCTATAAAGGTTATATTCCCAATATGTTGGGAATCATCCCTTATGCGGGAATAGATCTGGCTGTTTATGAGGTAAGATTTTACACAGTAAAACAAAAAGATTATATATTTGTCAGTGGCAACTGACTGAAATAAAATCATTTTAAGTTAAAGTGAACATTTATTTAGATATTACTAGTGCTGTCAAACGATTAATCGCGATTAATCGCATCCAAAATCAAAGTTTTTGTTTACGTAGTATATTTATGTGTACTGTGCATATTTATAATGTATATATAAATACACATACAGTGGTATATATTTTGAAAAAAATTACACATATATACATTTGTTTTTATTCTTATATTTTATATTATATATAAATATATTTAATATATAAACATAACATATTTTTCTTAAATATATAAATGCATGTATTTGTATTTATATATACATAATCAAAAATATAAAATATACTCGGTGCGCACACACATTATTGTAAACAAAAAAGTTTCTTTTGGATGCGATTTATAAGCGATTAATCATTAGACAGCACTAGGTATTACAAAATTGCTGAGAAAACTGAAATGAAAATAAATTAAAGCAAATTAGAAATAAAAACAAAAACTAGTAATTTACAAAAGCACAACAAAATTACATCTAAAATTGAAACCTGAAAATATAAAAAAGCTAATTCAAAATATTAGTAAATACTATAAATACTACTAAATAACACTGCTACATCTTTTTTTTCCCTCAGTTTTCTACCTCCTGAATGTTTTATAATTCATTTATATTGTAAATATTTTTATATTAATTTACATTATTTTATATTATAATTACTTTAATGTGACGCTCTTATTTTCATGTGTAGACATTAAAAAACTCGTGGCTGCAGAGGTATGCTACAGACAGTGCCGATCCGGGTGTGTTTGTGCTGCTAGCCTGTGGTACAATGTCTAGTACTTGTGGACAGTTAGCAAGCTACCCATTAGCCTTAGTGAGGACACGAATGCAGGCTCAAGGTAAGTCTTTCATAAACTCTCAAATACGTAATTAGAAGGCATCCTGTCTAATTCATTCACTAAGTAAACTATTATCATTTATCATTTATGTCACAGTCCAGTTGATTTTTTGCTTCTTGTTCTTGCCCTTCATTGGTTAGCAGCTACTCAGGAAGGCAGCCCACAGATGACCATGACTGGTCTCTTCAGACATATTGTATGGACAGAGGGCGCTATTGGACTCTATAGAGGCTTGGCACCCAACTTTATGAAGGTCATTCCTGCAGTTAGCATCAGCTATGTGGTGTATGAGAACCTAAAGATCACCCTTGGCGTCCAGTCCTGGTGAGGAGAACCCAAAGACTGTTCAAATCCGCAATGGCTTTTGTTTTTCCTCTCAACTTTTCTTTTGGACTACTGAAAGAGATCGTCCAGGATTGCCAGTTTGCACTCGAGAAGAAGTGTAGCAACAGTGGGCCAAGACAGAGCTTGCATGAGGGGAAGAGTTACTGGAATATATGAGACCAGAGACATGCATAGAAAATACAATCCTAGCTGTAAGTAAAATGTGAACATCTCAAAATGGCATCTGTATTGGATCCAGACACTTCCTTATTCCGCTCCCGAGGTCATGTGGTTGCATTTGCTATATTTTAGTAGGGAGCAATCATATGCAAGACATTTAGAAAAACTACTATATAGAAAGGAAGGGCCAAACACCTGATGGATTCTAAAAGCCAGATTTACTAAAGCATTTAGTATATGCAAAGAACATAACACTGCATCCATTAATGAACTCATTTAAACTGCACGACTGAAATATAATGCGCTAAAGGCTTTAGTAGATACAATGCTAATAATCCTGGTGTAGTCCCTTCAGATCACTGTATCTTCATTCCACTGGATGCCAGTGTTCAGTAATATAGAGCTGACTGGGCCAGACACAAATTTGTTACAAGATCACCCACATACTTGCATTTCCCTGTCATCATTTATTCCCTTGTATTACTTTAATTGACATGCCAGTCTTGGAAGGTATAATGTGTGACAAGGGAAATATTTGAAATATATGTCTTATTCATCAAATTGTTGAGGACTTTTCATTGTTAATTTATTTAATTTTTTTTTATGTTGTATATTTATTTCATTTCAATTGAAGGTTACTATAAAAAAAGACGTTCTAAAATGAAAAACACTATGTATGTGCACACACTCCCCATGGCGACTGGCAGCTAATTAAGCGTTATGTAAACGTTTCTAAAATAAATCTGTGTGTGGATCCAGTGTAAAATGACCTGGGTTTGAGAATTTAGCAGCAGTTTTAATGTAGTGGGTTGAGTTCTGTGTCTAGATAGACACTGTAAGGTCTTCAGTTGAAGAAAAGCGGTGCTACAAATTGATTTGGTTTTACATTCAAACAATTCTTGTTCATAAATTGATCAGTTATCTGCAGTGTACAGTTTCTCACCAGTATTAGGATTTGAAACATGACTATAACACTCTATTAAACTCTAGTCGAGGGACATATTGAAGCAGTTGAGTTTAATCAAAATAAACCAGACTTGAATTTATAGGAGGTTTTTTGTAATGGAATGATCGTGTTGAGTAATTGAAGTGGTTGTGATTTAAGCAAATATTCTTTTTCAGCATTTATGTTTAATATTTGTATCAGGTTGTGGGCAAAAATGTTTTTGTAAAGGAAACACTAAAAAGGTACAATATAAGTTAGGATCTCTTTTGATAAAAATGTATTTGACTCTACTGTGCAGCAGTAGGCAAGTATCTTGTATATTTGCATATGACATATTTCAGGATTGGCACCCTTATGTGCATTTTGACTGACAAGGAGAGAATAAGTTGTCCTTATAGCTATTGCATGTGAAGTCCTAAAACCCACCGGGTCAATGGGTTGTTCCCCTTTGTGATTCTACAATACTGTAGTGTTCATATAGTTGCCTTATTTATGAATTTTTTTGGGGGGGGGGGTGCAGGGTGTTAATGTCAGACTGAAGTATTTCATTTATATATTCAGGGAGAATTCAGTGGTCTCGGATACTCCTGTGCAGATAAGACTTCTGAAACTCTTCTCCATTGAGATCTGGAACAGATATCTGCATGTTTGTAACTTGGATGGAGTGTTCGTGCAGGCCTAGGATCAGTTGGTCTTTCTCAAGCCTCATGAAAATGACTTGGATCAGTGAAAAACAGTAAATACCCTTATGTGTCCCAATAGTGGTTAAACCAAACTCAGCTGTGGCCCGATTCCCTTTGAATCAATTCAGTCTTTGTAACGCATGTATGTGTGTCTTGTCTGAATATGCACACATTGCTCTGTAGAGTCTTTACAGGGCTTTTTTTAAAGCTGTATTGCCTGCCTCATAATGGATGCAGCTTCTTTTGTTTGTTTTTTGCATTTTGCACCTTTTTTTCACTGTTTCTCACAGGAGAAATCTTTGGACTCCTTTGGATGTGTGAGCTCGACGCATTGGAGTGGTTTTCCTGAGACTAAAGGCTTTAGGTTGTGTGTGTTTGTGGCGTTCAACACAATCGAGGAATGCCGCCCTTTGAGGCTACCTGTAATCTATTGCCTTACTGTTCAGCTGTTTGCTAGTGAGTGTAACTGCACCACGTTCGCCACATGTATATCAACATGTGTTGTCGCTGGGGTCCCCTGAGTATCAGAAACATACACACTAATGAAATATCCAAATGTTTGTACTTGAAAATATATCTATATGTGAGGACACATCTGTGAAGGTTTGAGATGTGCAAATCAATGTTTATGGGACAAAAATGGAAATAAAAATCCATGTCCTCTAGAATGCAGAAACTGAATATAGAGCAGAAATATTTATGTTTGTAAAATAACTTAAATAAAGTCATTCTTCATTATGTTCATTGAAGTTGGGTGTGTAGTAATTATTATTATTATTGTTTAATCTATCCCAGGTCAAAAATATTTAACCATTCATAATATGTATTGGTCAGTTACACATAACTTTGATTTAGATTTTTTTCTAATTGGTAGATAGATTCATTTTCGCAGTCCTGTAACCGAAGTCTTAAAAAGCATGTTTAAAAACACGTCAACTAAATCTATTTCTTTTTCCTTTTAAGAAAGTGTTTATTTTGAAGAAATGATTGGTTACATGTTCAAATAATTGGTATTCATGACAAAAAAAATCTCTCTCTCTCAATATATATATATATATGCACACAGTGTATAAAAAAAATAATCATGCCATTTTCGACTGAAACCTCAAGTTTATTTTTTTATAATTATTTATTAAACAGATGGATGAATTTGGATCATTTTACTTAATTTATAATCACACAATTAAATGCATACGCTTTCAGCAGAATTTAAACAGTAAACATGTTTTATTTTTTAAATTATTTTACTTGCTACATCTTTCGTTAAGTAGTTGGTCATTTGTAGGCATACTTGAAGTTGCATCGAATCTCTAATTCGTACCGTGTTCAGTTTGTCGAATAGAACTGTCATTTTTAATAATTCTCAGTCTGTTTTTACATAAATAAATTAGTTACCCCTAATTACTATAATGCGGCATCAGTAGTATATAATGCATCAAAATTAAAAATGATTATGCTTTGCACTGAATTGATCCCTGATGTGAAGCGATTACTCAAAGGGGGAAGGACAGAGACTCAGCAGACTAGTCACATGACAGCGGTTAGCTTTCTGAGGAAGTCATTCATCCGCATAGCTAGAGTAAATTCTGGCTGCGTTTCGAACCCTACTGAGCTGCCTAACTAGACAGCATTCGAGACGTTCCGAGTCAGCTACCCGCTGACTGACTTTGGTATTTAAACTGATTCGAGCTGTAGTGAGGAGCAAAAATACTGTCTAGCTAGGCATTTCACTGAGGCTTTGGGACACAGTCCGCCATATGTGGCTAAGGGGAGTTCCCAAATGATTCCCGCAAGCTAAACATGCCTTGACAGAAGTTTTCTTGTTATTTTCCGAATTATATGCAACTCCAGTTATATTTTTATCGTACAAACCCCACACTGATCACGAGTTGCAAGCAGTGAAAACGGGATCTAAACTCCTCAAAAGAGAGGAGTCAACTAGACTCAAGGTTTGTTGTCTGATCATCAATGTATTAATTTTCTAGAAGGGAAAGATGTTATCATTCGAGGAAGCTAAAGCGAGGTTAGAAACGGCAGGACAGAGCCATGTTTTACAATTCTGGGCTGAACTTTCTGGGGAAGAAAGCAGTGCGCTTCTGGAGGAGATATCTAGGCTCCAGCCCGAAGAGTTACTCGAGCACTGCCGAGCAGCTGCTGAGGCTGCAAGCCGACACTCGAGTGCTGATGGTCGGCTAGACGCCCGGATGAAGCCCGTTCCTCCAGAGTTCATTGGAAGTGTGCGTAAAAGTGAGAAAGAAACGCTTCAGTTATGGGGTGATGAAGGTACAGCTCAAAGGATCAAAATAATATACAACAAAAATAGTAATTTTTACAATGTGTTAAAAGTAACACTGCATTTATCGAAGAGTACATAAAAGACTCCTTTCTTCAGGGTTACTGCAGATTTCACAGGACAGAGTGGCTGTTTTGCTGTTAGCCGGTGGTCAGGGGACTCGGCTTGGAGTGCCATATCCCAAGGGCATGTACAGTGTTGGGCTGCCAAGTGGAAAAACCCTGTACCAGATCCAGGCTGAGCGTATCCAGAAGGTGCAAGAGCTGGCCAATGTGAAGCATGGTAGTAGGTGCACAATACCATGGTATGGCTCTTTATTTGCAATTCAAACGAGGGTCTTTCTGAGAACTCTCGGTCCTGTTTTTAAAAAAATTATTATTTTTATAGACCAGCAAATGTAATTTCCACCACATTTCAAAAGACGCTGTTCAGCATTCTATGGTGGAAATAGAAATATAATAAGTGATAAGTGATGTGACATACAGCCAAGTATGGTGACCCATACTCAGAATTCGTGCTCTGCATTTAACCCATCCAAAGTGCACACACACAGCAGTGAACACACACGCACACCGTGAACACACACCCGGAGCAGTGGGCAGCCATTTATGCTTATGGCAGCCATAATTAAATATATATATATTTCCAGGTTGAAACTATGGGTCTGGGAGTGCTCATAGTTGAATAAATGTTCATGAATTCATTCATAAACATCCTCCAAGTGACAGAAGAACATGTACTGAATTCACTTTTGATGATATTTGAACAGGTACATAATGACCAGTGAGTTCACTCTGGAACCCACAGAGAAGTTCTTCAAAGACAATAAATATTTTGGTCTTTGTCCATCCAACGTAGTCATATTTGAGCAGAGAATGATACCAGCTGTAGGCTTTGATGGAAAGATCATCCTGGAGAAGAAAGGCAAAATAGCCATGGCACCAGGTCAGAAAGAATTTGTTGTGCTTCAGAAGGTAGTTCATAAATGATGAAATAAATTTGGATTTTTTTATTTATTTATATTTTCATCAGCTAGAAGACAACAGACAGATAACTATTAATTCCTTTTTTTTACTGCAATCACTAATACCAATTAATGTTTGCATCTCATTTCTATGTTCACTTCAGATGGAAATGGCGGCCTCTATCATGCTTTAGTGGACAACAAGATTTTAGAGGACATGCAGAGAAGGGGTGTGGAGTATCTTCACGTGTACTGTGTGGACAACATCTTGGTGAAGATGGCAGACCCAGTCTTTATTGGCTTTTGTGTAAACAAAGGAGCAGACTGTGGTGCCAAGGTAAAAATGGAGACTGTCTTTAGGCCTGAATTAGATCCAATCCATTAGTGTTTACCATTATTAATTTATTATTATTTATTGCTTTAATTAGCTGTGTTCGCCTTTATTGTGCTCAGGTGGTGGATAAGGCATATCCTGCAGAGCCGGTTGGAGTGGTGTGTCACGTGGACGGCCTGTATCAGGTGATTGAGTACAGTGAGATCCAACCAGAGACCGCAGAGCTGCGAGGCCCAGGAGGAGAGCTCCTGTTCAGTGCTGGGAACATCTGCAACCACTTCTTTACCCGAGACTTCTTAAAGGACGTGGCTGAGTATGTGGTTGACATACAGTTTTAACATACAATCCAATTTTCTTTTGTGTTAACTTTTCATTGTCCATAAAGGTATTTTTTTGCTACAATATATTAGAATCATGCTCCGTTGTAATATAATTAGGGCTGCAAAATGATTAATCGCGATTAATCACATAAAAAAAAAGTTTGTTTACATATTATGTGTGTATGTACTGTGTATATTTGTTATGTATATATAAATACACACACACATCCATGTATATATATAATATTTATATATAATATCAGTTAGATACAAGTATAAATATATACATACAAATATTTAAAAAAATATATTTGTGTGTATTTATATATACATAATAAATATATACAGTACACACATATGAAGTATGTAAACATAAACCTTTATTTTGCATGCAATTAATCGTGATTAATTGTTTTGCAGCCCTAAATACAATAGAATTAATAAAACAATAAACAAACTAATAACATCTTGGTGAAGATGCCATTATTTATAATAACGAGGAATAGGAGCCCAGTAGGACCCCTAATTAACAGTTGCACTGCGTCCGAATTGAATGCTTCTCTACTATATAGTATGCGTATATGTAAATTCATAGTATGTAATAATTGCTGTTAATAGTGTTCATCGTCTTGTATAAATTTTTCTGAAAATTTCTGTCATATGCACATAATCTGTCAGTCCCCACTGATAAGCTATTACTAAATATTGTAAAAACTTAATTTTCTGTAAAGTTGCTTTGCAATGATTTATATTGTAAAAAGAGCTATACAAATAAAACTTGAATTGAATTGAATAGTATTAAAAAAACAGGTACCCACACCAAGTGCATATCCAGATGGACACTTTACTATCCCATGAGTTAGTGGGAGAGGATTTATGAATGCATTTGTTAAAGAATTAGCAAAATATTGACTCATGCTAATCTGTAAACTAAGCCCGTTGTACAAACTAATTCCTATTTCAATGCATTTTCCCTGCAGAAAGTTTGAGAGTCAGCTGAAGCAGCATGTGGCTATCAAGAAAGTGCCATTTGTGGATGGAGAAGGGAACCTGGTGAAACCAACCAAGCCCAATGGCATTAAAATGGAGAAATTTGTATTTGACGTCTTTCAGTTCTCAAAGTATGTTTTACTGCTACCCTTGGCTAAGTTGGGTATTGCCATCTTCCTCACCATCATCTGCTTTTTGCAGGAAATTTGTCGCCTTTGAGGTGTTGAGAGAGGAGGAATTCTCACCCCTAAAAAATGCTGATGGGGCGCCTTTGGACACACCGACTACAGCACGCCGTTCCTTGTTAGCACAACATTACCGCTGGGCTCTGGCAGCTGGTGGAATCTTCCTGGATGAGCAGGATAAACCCATCCCCCCAAAACATAGGTAGGTTAAATCAGTAGAAAAATATTAAGTCATGTCAAGTAAATAAGTATCATGTTTTACCAGAGATTGTTTGGTTAAAAGTGTCTTCTTAATGACTTAATGTACAGTAAATGCTATATTGCAAGGTTCCTCAAGTATTATAGTTATACTACACCAGATGTAGAGCAGGATATGGTCTAGAAATGTATATTCTTGTGATGAATGCAATAACTTTTGACAGGCATGACCTGAAAGGAACATGTCTTAAAGGAATTTGTGCATTCATGCAGAAAATGAACAATTTTGAGGCACTTTCTAAGATGGTGTGTGGTTTATAATAACTTGGTCTACTCTTACTTTTGCAGTATGTCACAGAATGAAGACCCCCCAGCAATCTGTGAAATCTCTCCACTTGTATCTTACTTTGGCGAGGTAAAAATGTGACTACTTGTATGCAATTATTAAAGCTTTGCTGTAAACTGGAGTTGCTAATACTGATGAACAGTCTGGTTTTAGAATTTTAGGTTAACATTTCACATATAACATATGAAAAAAGTTAAATATTTGAGTACAAAAAAGAGGCTAGAGGCCTAGAGGGAAAAAAAGTATAGCAAGCAAGTGTTACCATATGGAGCATGATGTGAAACAGAGCGAATGATGTCCGGGTAGTGTTCCTGTTCTCAGGAAAGAGTTCAAGTGACAGCTGTAACACTCCATCTCTTTATCTCCTTTTTTCATTTTATCTCCATGACACATGGTCATATTTTAACCGCTGTGTTTTACAGGGGCTGGAAAAGCTGCTGAAACAGAAGAACTTGAGGTCCCCTTTTCTACTTGATGAGAATGAAGCAGAGAATCTTATGAAAACTGCATAGTGTTTTCAACTGAGGATTCCATCATGTCCAGGGCCAGGCAAATATTAAAGGAATTGAAAGGGATATTTACAAAAAATTCAAAAATAAAGAAAGAAAGAAAAATTGGGGTCTGTAACATTTTTACTTCCCAATAATCACCAAGGCTGCATTTATCAAAAATAACAGGGAAAAAACTGTAATATTGTAAAATGATTCCATAAAATAACTGTTTTCTATTTTAGTATAAATTTTCAAATGTAACTTATTCCCATAACGAAAAATTGACTTTTCAGCAGCCTTTATTGCAGTCTTCAGTGTCACACGATTCTTTAGAAATGTGGGGCTCAAAAAACATTTCTTATCATTATTAATGTTAAAAACAGTTGGCATTTTTTTTATGATGAATAGATTTTATGATCAAAGTTCAAATAGACAGCATTCATTTGAAATAAAAATCTTATTTTACTTAATTATGTACTGTAATTATAAATGCCTTTACTGTCACTTCATCAGTTAAATTCATCAGTTTACTGAATAAAACTGTTAATTTAATTAAAAAAATCTTAGTGACACCAATTATTGTTAAATAATTATATATAATTCTTCAAAAGGTTAGAGCAGAATAAATTCTTTCTAAAAAATAGATGTTATATGATTGAAAAATACAATGTGATTTTTGTATTAGTTTGTATTGCATAGCATATCATTTGTATTTTACGTTACAATTGCAATAAAATCATATACCCACTTACAGTTCAGATACTGTGTTTTCCTTTCCCTCGGCTCTGCCTTTGCATCCCAGTTTGAAGCCGAGTCGTCACATGACCACAGCTGACCAATAGGAAACGTGACATCCACCAGTGGCAGTTTCACGTCTAAGCAACGGAACGGCATCAACAAGCTTATTAGAGCGAGAGAAACACAGTATCTAAATGAAATATCGAGCTTCGGTTGAGTTGCGATGCTATAGTCTGCTGTATTAGACGCGCAGCAGAAAACTGTAATACTGTGGTTAAAATGGTTCTTGTTCTGGAATTTAGCGCGCGACGCGTAGGAGCTCACTTGACAGCTGGAATGTAACGTTAACTGGGTTTCTTATGAGCTGGCTAACACAGCTAGCTGATTATAGAGGTCTGAGAATAACATGCATTTCTTTACGAGCACACAGCAGATGCATGCTTAGGTGTATATAGAAGTATGCTAGGATGTTCAAAAATGTGTTCGGATCGGGATTCCTGGTGAGGACCGCTCATGTCATCTTGACATGGGTTATAACGTTGATTCTCTTCCTCCACGATACCGGTAAGTGCTCCTGAGAGATGCTTATTCTACTGTCAGTATATCTGTCTCGCCTACAGACCTCTTATTGTGTTATTGCTACAGTAGCTATATGATGTACATAACGCTGCTTCACACCTGTATCTGCAGGCAATGTTTAGATGATCTATAACTATTCTACTCTAGCACACTCTGTTACATTCAATTCTCTTCTATATGCTATTCTGTTCTATTGACACTTTCACTCTGCTGAAATTATGAGATAAAAGGTTAACCAAAAATTTTAATTATGGCAGAGTTAAAAATATGAGTTACTAAGTTGACACTGACATATTAAGTCATAATAAGATAAAATAAAAAATATGACAAAACATTTTTATTGCATAGTTATCTCATACTTTATCTCTCACTTAAGGCTGGAATGCACTACTGTATATGACTTTTGCCCAGGTTTGTGCCACAATTTACTGTCTGATCAAGTTGGCGTTAGTTGCCAGTAGTCAAAGCCAGTCTGCAGAATTTGGTAGGCTGGAGTTGAATATATAAATGATATCCTTTCTGAGGGTATCAAACATTGTAGAACACACAAGATTTTAGAACACATTGTTTTTATTTGTCTTCCTAGGGAGTTGTGTTGTGAAAGTCTGGTAGTGTATGATGCCTATTTTGTGGGGAAGTCGTGGCCTAGTGGTTAGAGAGTTTGACTCCTAACCCTAAGGTTGTGGGTTTGAGTCTCGGGCTGGCAATACCATGACTGAGGTGGACCGAACCCCCCAGCTGCTCCCTGGGCGCCGCAGCATAAATGGCTGCCCACTGCTCAGGGTGTGTGTGTGTTCCCGGTGTGTGTGCACTTTGGATGCAGAGCATAAATTCTGAGTATGGGTCACTATACTTGGCTGTATGGCACGTCATATGCCCCCCTCCCCCCTACTGTTTACAAATATGATGCCTCATGTTTTAAAATCTGTCCAGACTTCATGTAGTCTATTCCAGCCTTTATTGGGCATCCACAGTTCTGCACTATTCCACTCCACTATGTTTTATATTTTTTACTCTAATATATTGTATTACTCTTATGTTCTGCTATGCTCTGTTCTTCTCTTGTATACTCACATTTCTGCGCCACTGTATTCCTCTCTACTACACTATTGTGCTTCCACGCAGACCTCCGCAGACAGGAGGAGACGGGGGAGCTCACACTGCCAGTTCTCTTTGTGCTGCTGGTCCTGGTGTCCGTGTTGCTGTACTTTGCAGTTTCGCTCATGGATCCTGGTTTTGTCCTGTCTGATGACTGTGACTTGCAGGTCAGTTCATACGTGGGTTCCCAAGTGTTTTTGTCAGCCAAACCCCTGTATGTATGTATGTATGTATGTATATCAAAACCCCCTGCAGTTTGCATGTTTAACGCTGGTTTTACAGCAAACATGCATCATTTGACTGTATTTCAGTTCACCCTTGGTATCGCAGAGGAAACACAGGATATGATTCCACAAACCACCAAGTCCATACGGCTCCGGCGCTGTGGACACTGTTTGGTACAGGTGCGTTGTCACACATTAAAGATGGACCATATGCATAAATATAGAGGTTTAAATAATTAACTTTTCTAAAATGAAATCTACAATAAATTTAATTTCAATAATGTTTTTAAAGTTAAAAAATATTTTTTCAAATAAAACAATTGATTTAGTTTTTGTCTTTTTCATTTTAGTTTACAATAACCTATATTTATGCAAATGCAAGACCGCTTAGTTTGTTTCTAATAATGAATCCCTTCTAAAAATGAATCCATGCTTTGACGTAGCAACCCATGAGATCCAAACACTGCCAGACGTGTCAGCATTGTGTGCGGCGCTATGATCACCACTGCCCCTGGATAGAGAACTGCGTCGGGGAGAGAAACCACCGCTGGTTTGTGCTTTATCTGGCTGTCCAGCTTGTTGTCTTACTGTGGGGACTGTACATGGCCTGGTGAGTAGAACTTATATATCATGACCTGGGATGGCCAGCAGTGCCAATGGACATAATAAGTCCTCCTAAATGTATTAGTTTCCATGCTTTTCAACTCTAAAAGGTGATCCCAAACCATCTCATCAAGATTAAAGGAATAGTTCACCCAAAAATGAAAATTCTGTCAGTAATTACTCACCCTCATGTTGTTCCAAACCCATTAGACCATTGTTCATCTTCAGAAGAAAAATGAAGTAATATTTGATTAAATAAACAAGCAACACAATTAACACATTCAAGGCCTAGAAAGGAAATAAGGACATCGTTAAAATAGTCAAGACGTACCGTATTTTCCGGACTATAAGTCGCACTTTTTTTCATAGTTTGGCAGGTCCTGCGACTTAGTCAGGTGCGACTTATTTATCAAAATTAATTTGACATGAACCAAGAGAAATGAACTAACAGAAAACATTACAGTCTACAGCCATGAGAGGGCGCTCTTTGCTGCCAGAGATGCTGCACAGTGCTCCTGTAGTCTACACTAAGCAGCACAGAGCGCCCTCTGGCGGCTGTAGACGGTAATGTTTTCTCTTGGTTCATGGGTCTAAATAAATGTGACTTATAGTCCGGTGCGACTTATATATGTTTTTTTCCTCATCATGACGTATTTTTGGACTGATGCGACTTATACTCCGATATATAGTCCGAAAAATACGGTAATTAAAATCGTCCATGTGACTATTGCAACGATATCCTTACTACGTGTCTGGGCCTTGAACGTGTTCATCTCCGCTTGTGTTCTGAAGACGAACGAAGGTCTCACCGGTTTGAAATGACATGAGGGTGAGTAATTAATGACTGAATTTCATTTGTGGGTGAACTAAAGCGTCCAGAAACAAACATCTTTAATCTGGACTGAAGAACATCCCACAAATCTCGTACAGGTCAGGCTTCAGGCATGCTCCCACCTGGCAGCTGTGGTTGAGGACCAATGGTGTGCTCCTGGGAGCAGCGGCGGTGGTGGCTGTCCTGTCCCTGACCGTGCTTCTCCTCCTGGGCTCTCACCTGTACCTGGTGTCGCTGAATACCACCACATGGGAGTTCATGTCTCGACACAGAATCTCTTACCTCAAGCACTGCGGTGTGGACGAAAACCCCTTTGACCTCGGAACCCTGCGAAATCTCTGGGGCTTCTTCTGTGTTTGGGAACCGGTGGTTTGGGAGCAGGTGTATTTTAAGCAAGGCAACAATCCTATTTAATTCCCTTGGAGTCATGACTGCTGTGACAAATAACCCATTAGATGTTTTGGTGGAAATCGCTCCAGACTGCATCTGCAGAACGTCTAGTCTACTTTTTCCTTGTGAATGACCTATTCCGTTTTGAAAGTAATTCTTAAATGCATGAACTTTGTAGTTGAAATGATGTTTGATCAGGTCTTACCAAATAGGTTGGATTGAGCATTTTTAAAAAGGTATTTTTGTGAATATTTTGCCCAAGTAGAACTTTGACAATTCGTCTGTGCTGATTTTGCACATTTTAATAGCAAACGCAGAACAAAAAGCACACAATCACTATAGCGTTTCGGATGTGAATTGTGGTTTCCCATTTATGCAATACATAGAGATATTAAAATGATATAAGCTACTTATTTATTATCTTTGCTCTGCTCAGATAATCTCTATTTCATGGTACTAAAAAGCTGTTGGTCAAAAGTAATTAAACTAGACAGTGTCATCTTATTTTATAGCAGCAGCAGATGATGTACTGTTACATCAAAATTATTTTGTGCAATAACTGAACTTGAGGAATATAGTAAGTTGTATATACATATTTTCAAGAAAATTTACATCCCCTTTTAAGATCAATTTCAGACAAGGTAACAAAATATTCTTGTTTATAATAGAAATAATTTATAAATCAGTGGTGAAACTTCACTAAGCTTGTTATGTGACTTTGTAATATTAAATGTACCGATTTATCTCAACATAACACAATCAATACATTAAACGAGATAAATTAACATTAAAAGACTGAGTTTAGAATACAAACATAATCAGTATTGTAATGTTTAACATTACAGACATTTTTTTTAAGCAAAACTTTATATTTTTATATAAACAGGGCCTTTCCTATGACACATCAGCATCTTAGAGAGAAAGATGTAAGTGCATGTGACACTCCTTTGACTGTTAGATCTGTTCATTTTGTGCAATGCAGTACAATTGAAGTCCACATAGCGTGACTTTAACAAACAGTAGTTAGAATATTCTTAATAATACAGTCATAAAAAGCAATAATTGTTTTTGCTTTTACTTTATTTCAGTTTCTTTAAATCGCTTCCTTAACTTTTGCACTTGAGTGTTTTTAAAGTATCAAATATTAATGCAGAGATTTTCTTGAATGATTTGCGCCATTTTGATCAAAGTTATGCAATTTTCTTTCTCAGTGTAATATTATTAAAACCTCAGTATTCAATAAACTGAACAACATGGTCACATTGTATTTTATTTCTGAAAATACATTCATCCCGTTCAGTTACATATACATTTATATTTAATTACCCTTCATGGGGCTCACAGAAATGGCAAGTTTAATTTAAATATTTTAGTGTCATTTTGTTCACAGTGTTACTTATCAGTAGTAAACCACATTTACAATGATGCAATGGTAGCCTAATGTAGTCAAAAGTAAAATACAAACAATGTAATGAGCTTCTGTTAGATGACGTAAAGAGCAAAAACTTTTAAATTTCAGATTAGTGGGTTAAAGTGCTAACCGTATCATGCTAAGATGTCAAGTTGAATATGCTCGGTCTATCTCAGCATTCTTAGATTTGTCCAGAGGAGGACTATCAAGAGAAAGGCAGGACTGAGCAACCGAAAGTCACAAGACTTCTGCAAGTACATTAGAGAGCTCGGTTTGGAAAGTTGAGAACTGGTCCAAAATCAACAAGCAACATTTATCTGGGGCACCAATCCTAAGTCATATCCAGATTAGGGACAACCAGAGATCAAAATGTGAAGGTTTAACATGTACATGCATCACATAGAGTAAACATAGAGGAATTTGCATGATCTAACACTGAGAACACACTCTGATAGTTACAGTCTGCACTGCATCAGAAATCCTTAGGACGAAATGTTGTGCCGTTTTTTTCATCTCAATCTGACCAGCATTATCTGTTCAGCAACAGTGCAAGTATATTTTGGCATAGTATTTTAGAGTAACAGGAACACATTTTTTTTTTTTATACAGTATAACCCGACCCAAGAACTAATGTACATTAATAAATGCATGTTTGAATATCAGGAATGGGCAGTTAAAAGCTGAGCAGATCTGAGCTTACTCTGGTCAGGGGTGATCGTATGGTTTTAAAGTCCATCAGGACTGTCTTTGGAGCTGAAGCACACATTTGCAACCAGTTTCACGAAAAGCGTACAGCAGCTCTTAAAGGGTGAAATGAGGCCAGCTTCACTCGATTCCCCCTCATAAATCAAGGGAGGATGAGAGACAATAATTGGATGAAGAAGACGGTTAGAAAAGAAAGAAGGGATTTGATATGTCACAACTCCTTCCGAAGGTAATCGAGTGGAAGTCAGTGTAGGGCCGAGAAGTCAAAGTCTGCAAAGACCTCCTGTTGCTCGGCGGTGAGGAAGACTGGGGTCTGTGGAGGGGTCAGGACAGGCTTCAGGCGCGTGAACTCCTCGTCAAAGTTACTGACGTCTGCTGGGGCTTTAACTGACGGAAGGAAAGGAGGTTTGACTCTTTTGGCCAACAGGGCTTCCCAGTCTATGCCCTGCGGAAAAACAAACAGGGCTTTTAAAAAGAGAATTTAAACCAAGGTAGTCAAAAATTCTTCAGTTAGTGACGGTCACCTGGAAGAACCTGTGTCTCTTCACTTCATTGGCGTCTTGCTCTCCTGCTCCCAGTCGTTTTCCAGGGTTCTTCTGCAACAACTAACATTAAAGAGACGGAGTCAGAGACTGAGTGTCAACTGGATTTCAATTAGTTTTTCTCCAAGAGGGATAAGTTGTTACCTTTTGAATTATAGAGACTGACTCGGGGGACAAAAACCTGGGGTAGCGCACTTCATCGTTCACTATGCTGTCAAACACCTCCTCCTCATCATCACCGGGGAATGGAGACTGGCAGCCACAAGAGAACACATAACACTACTGTTCAAACCATAAGATTTCTTAATGCTTTTGAAAGAAGTTCCTTATGCTCACCAAGACTGCATTTATTTGACCAGAAATATACATTGTGAAATGTTATTACAATTTATATGAATTGATTTCTATTTTAAAATGTAATTTATTCCTGAGACATCAAAGCTGAATTTCCAGCAGTCATTACTCCAGACTTAAAGGTATTCCTTTAGAATTCATTAATATGCTGATTTGGATTCAAGATGCATTTCTTATCTTTTTTTCATGATTCTTCGATGAATAAAAACATTTGTTTGAAATTCAAATCTTTTGTAACATTAGAAATGTCTTTCAATTTAATTAATCTTTTCTGAATTCTTTCAAAAAAATCTTAAATAGTAATAAACATTATTACAGTACAGTCGTGGCCAAAAGTTTTGAGAATTACATAAATATTAGTTTTCAAAAAGTTTGCTGCTAAACTGCTTTTAGATCTTTGTTTCAGTTGTTTCTGTGATGTACTGAAACATAATTACAAGCACTTCATACGTTTCAAAGGCTTTTATCGACAATTACATGACATTTATGCAAAGAGTCAGTATTTGCAGTGTTGTCCCTTCTTTTTCAGGACCTCTGGAATTCGACTGGGCATGCTCTCAATCAACTTCTGGGCCAAATCCTGACTGATAGCAACCCATTCTTTCAGAATCACTTCTTGGAATTTGTCAGAATTAGTGGGTTTTTGTTTGTCCACCCGCCTCTTGAGGATTGACCACAAGTTCTCAATGGGATTAAGATCTGGGGAGTTTCAAGGCCATTGACCCAAAATTTCAACATTCTGGTCCCCGAGCCACTTAGTTATCACTTTTGCCTTATGGCACGGTGCTCCATCGTGCTGGAAAATGCATTGTTCTTCACCAATCTGTTGTTGGATTGTTGCAAGAAGTTGCTGTTGAAGGGTGTTTTGGTACCATTCTTTAATCATGGCTGTGTTTTTGGGCAGAATTTTGAGTGAGCCCACTCCCTTGGATGAGAAGCAACCCCACACATGAATGGTGTCAGGATGCTTTACTGTTGGCATGACACAGGACTGATGGTAGCGCTCACCTTTTCTTCTCCGGACAAGCCTTTTTCCAGATGCTCCAAACAATCGGAAAGGGGCTTCATCGGAGAATATGACTTTGCCCCAGTCCTCAGCAGTTCATTCACTATACTTTCTGCAAAAGATCAATCTGTCCCTGAAGTTTTTTTTTGAGAGAAGTGGCTTCTTTGCTGCCCTTCTTGACACCAGGCCATCTTCCAAAAGTCTTGGCCTCACTGTGCGTGCAGATGCGCTCACACCTGCCTGCTGCCATTCCTGAGCAAGCTCTGCACTGGTGGCACTCCGATCCCGCAGCTGAATCCTCTTTAGGAGACGATCCTGGCGCTTGCTGGACTTTCTTGGACGCTCTGAAGCCTTCTTTACAAGAATTGAACCTCTTTCTTTGAAGTTCTTGATGATCCTATAAATTGTTGATTTAGGTGCAATCTTAGTAGCCACAATATCCTTGCCTGTGAAGCCATTTTTATGCAACACAATGATGGCTGCACGCGTTTCTTTGCAGGTCACCATGGTTAACAATGGAAGAACAATGATTTCAAGCATCACCCTCCTTTTAACATGTCAAGTCTGCCATTCTAACCCAATCAGCCTGACATAATGATCTCCAGCCTTGTGCTCGTCAACATTCTCACCTGAGTTAACAATACGATTACTTAAATGATCTCAGCAGGTCCTTTAATGACAGCAATGAAATGCAGTGGAAAGGTTTTTTTGGGGATTAAGTTAATTTTCATGGCAAAGAAGGACTATGCAATTCATCTGATCACTCTTCATAACATTCTGGAGTATATGCAAATTGCTATTATATAAACTTAAGCAGCAACTTTTCCAATTACCAATATTTATGTAATTCTCAAAACTTTTGGCCACGACTGTATATGGCAACAATTTAGTGAAGCTCTATTGACCAGGACTGACCTCTCCCACTAGCATCTCATAGATGAGCACACCCAAACCCCACCAGTCCACCGCACGGGTGTAGGTGCTGTCTGTCAAAACTTCCGGGGCCAGGAACTCTGGGGTGCCACAAAAGGTTGACGTACGATCGCCATGTCCCATACCTGATTGGTGGCAAGACTTGGTTTATTCTCTGCTCAAATGTTGACATTTGAGATGAAAAAAAAAAAAGAAATCTATGATAGACATGGTATTTTGAGAAATATACCTTCTTTGCAAAGTCCAAAATCTGCAATTCTCACAAAGCCATCTGAATCCATTAACAGATTGTCCAGCTTTAGGTCCCTACAAAGAGAAATCGCACATTAGATCACATGTATTATTTAATACACGTATGCAATATTGAATTCAGTAATAGTTAAGTAATATAATAAATAATAGTGTAATTACCTATATACGATCCGGTTTTGATGCAGAAACTCCAGGCCTAGTAATACACATGCAGAATAAAACCTGCCAGAAAAACCCTTGTTTACAGTCACAGCCAGAGGAAAGTGTCAAAGCTAAAAATATTCAGCATATGAGTCTGAGAACACGTGAGCAAGTGTAGCACTTATGCTCTGTAATTAAACGGCCTGTGTGTGTGTGTGTGTATACCTAGCCTGTTGTTCAGAGAAGACGTTGTTGTGGATGTGGGTCATCAAGTCTCCTCCAGGTGAATATTCCATCACAAAGCACACATGGTCAGATGTCTGGAAGCACCCATACAGGTTCACCAAGAAAGGATGATGGGACACATTGACGGTCTCAAAAATTCTCTTTTCACACATTAAACTATAAAAGAATCAAATGAATTCACAATAAAATACAAGCCAAAAACAGTTAGAAGTGTTCACTAATGTCAGTTCCAGGGAACTACAACTTCTCAATTCCAAGGACCCACAAACATTACAATACCCTTACAAGCAGTCCCTTGCTAAAAATATAAAATGCAGCTACTGTTTATATTTTTGTTATTTAATTTTTTCATACAGACCCATTTAGACTATGTTAGTGCTATAACAGACAACAAATTATCCAGAAACCATTCATGGTTTCAATACAAGACATTTCTGATACAGAGATACAGAACATCACCTGTCCACTTCATCCCGGGTCACAACATCCCCTTTCTTCAGGGCTTTGATGGCATACAGTTTCCCAGTCCTCCTGAATACAGCCAGCAGGACCTTTAATGAGAGTTGACAATGACATTGAGCCAGCGGCACCATCCAGAGTTATCGGACTACAGTACAGAAGGAAAGCTGCAGTTTTACCTTTCCAAAGTGCCCTCTTCCTAAAACAGAAATGCAGTTGAAGTCCTCCATCTGCATCCCCGCTTTCCTCCTGTGAAACAGAATATATACACCACACAGTGAGACATTTACTGGGAAGAGAATCCCAGATTCATTACACTATCATAAGATGTGCAACATATTACAGGTTGAAATTTAAGACCTAAGGATTTAGATTTGAGCAATAATAATAATAATAGCACTAATAAATAACATTGACTTACTGAGAAGTAGGTTTGGACACAGGCCTGCCTTTGAGAACTTGGTTATCCTCAGAGGAATTCACTCTGGCAGGAGTCTGGGAAATGTGTCCCAAAACACATAATTACAACTCTAACTTGACCTGAGCAATACAGAACTACAATTTAAAAAGCAATTGTTTGTCTACAAGCCGTACCCCAGAAAGTGATGCATCAGTTGTGGGGTTCTGTACCAATTGGAGGCGCGGGGGCCCGGCAGGACGCTCCTCACTGAAATTCAGTTTAACAACTGCTGAGTCTCTGTGAAAAACAGCCACAATGCAGAAAGAGAATCACTTTTTTTATAAAGATTTAATGGATATATTTTCCTCAACCAAACCCCAGGGACACCTGCGTATGTCTCACCCAGAGGAAGGAGGCGTGGACACAGTTGGAGGGGACATGGGCTCAGAGCCGTGCAGAGGGGGGCTCATGGCAGTGACGGTGCTGTTGCAGGGGGGCAGCACGCTCATCATTAGACGCCCCCAAGTGGCAAAGTTCATATTCATCTGTGCTGCCCGCAGAAAATTTTTCCCTGAGAGTAACATATGCAAACAATGATGCATTAGTCTGAAACATCTTTTGAAAACACTGAACCTGACAGCACAGCATAATGTCACACTTGAGTTTTGAAAACAATCAAGAGAATATGAGGGAATAACTTATGAGTAACTGAAAATGTGAGATCAAGCACACCTTTTTCTTTTGGGAAAATCCGTTTCTGTCGTTGTAGTTTAGGATGTCGCTCAATGACAGGATTGTTGAATCTCACCTGAAGCAAACCACACAATGAATAGCTTATTATAACCATTGTGTGTATTAAAGCATCAACCTCTGCAGAACATATTAAATGAATGAAATGCACAGCAGTTGTAAACTGAAACCTCACTCGGCATCTGTGCTGTGACCTGATTTGGCACTAGGATGAAGGTAACGAGAGGTTCTCTCACCTCTGTGAACAGTGTGCCCTGTGGCTCTAGATAAAGACACATGCCATGCCGCTGGTTGTCCAGAAAATCTTCTAAACGCAGGAACTTCACGGCACACATGGACCTCCAGTCTCGCCAGTACACTGCAATCTCCAGCTCCCGAGACTACAGGGGTCAAAGGTCATGTGAGGAGCAGAAAAAAACAAACACACTCTCAGATATCAACTGTAGTTCTAGCTCTTGCCCCTTTACAACTCATTGTGATCCTTACATCACCATTTGAAATGTCTGGGGTTGGGAATATTTTTTTTATTATTGTTTTTTGAAAGAAGTCTCTTATGATCACCAAGGCTTCATTTATTTCATTGTGAAATATTATTACAATATTTTTTTTAAAGTCATGTAAACAACATATATAAGTTTAATATAACTTAAAATAGTAATTTATTCCTGTAATGGCAAAGCTGAGTTTTCAGCATCATTACTTCAGTTTTGCACGATCCTTCAGAAATCTTTTTAATATGCTGATTAAGTGCTCAAGTAACATTTCTTTTTATCAGTGATGAAGAGAACTGTGCTGCTTAATATTTTTATAGAAACTGAAATAAATTATTTCAAGCTTCTTAATAAAAAAAAACATTCAAAAGAATAGCAATTATTTGTGAAAGAATTATGATTTCTATACATCTATAATATTATAAATGTCACTTTTGAGCATTTAAATACATGGTCGCTAAATAAAAGTATTAATTGAAATTTTAATTTTTTATCTTTTAAACAATACAGTAGATGTAATGTATCTAGTAGTGTACAGTAAAAACATAGTAAAAAAATAAAATATGGCTATTATAATTTGATTAAAACTGAAACGTGCCTTTTAAGGATTGTACTATTTAACAAAGCTGTTATAATTATCACGGTGTATAACAACACTTCCATAATGATTATATTCCAGATCATGAATCAGAATCCTGGAATCCTGAGGTCTGATTTGCATAACTGATTATTACGGATAGACTTCCTGTTAAAACTATTTCTTGGTACATTTCTTGAGATACATCGTGTGCACTTGGTTGGAAGTCAGAAAACATAACTTGGTGTCAAAAACGATCAAAACCTCCAAGAAAAATACAGCTAAATGCTTCCCCGTTCATCAAACAAATGTGAAGCACAGCCTTTGAAAGAAAATTTGCTTCAGTAATCTAGAAATAATGAAATAAGATCTCAGTTGAATCAGCTTGGAGAGAGCTGTGGGCTGACTTGGCCAGTATTCAAGCTGAGTATCTATGTCCAAGGGGTGCGCAAAAGATTAGTTATGTTGAGGGATTAGTTTGGATTACACTGGAGGCGGCTGATTGCACTCTGGGAGTAAAGCTGTGTTAATGAAGGTGAGGAAAAGCCTTTAGCCAATGGCCTCTACAGGCACTTTCCATAAAACAGATGCAGAAAGTGTTTCCTGAGATAACTGACAGTTATGCTGTAAAAGCAACCAGCAAGGAGTCTGAGATTATGGTGTGCATTCAGAGTGAGCACCTGATCTGAATTCAAAACTAGATATGTTAATTACGATATGTCTATGAAGTATGCAGTAGAATTTTTTGGCACTGACCCGCTCGAGTTCGATGCTAAAGCTCTGATTCCAGGCCTCCTTACTCAGCAGCCGCCAATGTGTGCGACCAACTATCTTGTTATCCACCTTCAAAACAGCACTGATCTCCACTGAGAGAAAACGCATTAAAAGAAAAAAGATTAAAGAAGCATTTTGTTTTATAATTACTGGCTCAAAAGAATTAAGCTGTTTGATTTCTAAAGATCAAGTAACAAAAAATCTTAAATTAAAGTCAATCAAGTCTATTTCTTTTATCTATTTTAAAATCCCTTGTTTGGACATGGTAGAAAAATAGAGATACAGGTTTTCCTCTGTCACTGTCTAAAGACTATTGTGAAATCCCTTGTATTTCATATTGCTTTCCCTGAGAAACTCACATGAGAGCTCGTCAGTCTTGGTGGTCTTGTCGTTCATGCTGCGGGTGGAGAGGCCGGTTTTCATCCTAAGTGATTTGGACTCAGAGGGACTTCCAGGGGCAGAGGACATGTTGCTTACCCGACAGCGGCCTGGAACTGACTCCAGCAGGTCCTGACAACCCATCAGCCTGACATCCAGTCGCCCTGAAAACACACACACACACACACACACACACACACACACACACAACAACAGATTAACAAAACCAATTTACATTTTACAAACATAAAGCAGATTAGATTAAACTTTAATTTCCTCAATACTCACACTTTGCATAATGATACTAATCACCAGTGCAAATATGAATAAAAATGTGAATAAAAACATTACGAGTTTCATATCAGACTGAGCAAAGTAACAAGTAAAATTCAACAACACAAGACAACACATATACATTCTTGTTCAAAACTTTGGGGTCAGTAAGATTTTGTATTTATTTGATTAAAATACAGTAGTAATATTTTGAAATTAAAATAACTTTTCTATTGTGATATATTTTAAAATGTTATTTATTCCTGTGATGGCAAACTTGAATTTTTCAGGGGTTGAAGTAGGGGTGTGCGATATTGACAAATATAATCTCTCTATATTTTCTGGGATTTTAAAGCTAACGATAATATTACATTTGTAATCATGGTAATTTTTTGGAGGAAAAAACGTCACTCTTTGTGTAATATTGATTAACTATATGAAATTATAGAAATATATACATATTCTGTCCCCACAACTTAAATATTGTGATCGTAAATGCATTTTCTTAGACTCATGCATGCACTCTGTAGGGGTGTTTTGAATGGTTTTTTGCAGAATACTTGATAATGTCAAATCGCTAATCGTTTAAACAACGATTACAATTTTATCGCAGACAATATATATCGCACACCCCTAGATTGAAGGCTACCTTGATGATACTTTCCACCCTCCACAGAGAGTATCTGAACTGTACATCATTTATGGAGAGTAACTGCACACCAGTGATGTGTTTTCATCACCTGCTGAATGGTCTTCTGGTCAGAGACAAAGCAGCTGCTGTACCACATTGTGATGAAGTTTGTTAATATGATTTTGAAGTGTTTCAACAGCCATTTAACAGGGTCTTCAGTCTCTCCAGGAAGTGAAGACCAACACTAATGTACAAAATGTGGCATCAGAACTATATTTAACTGAGGTGACAAGGAGTAAAATTGACACCTTAACACCGTAACCTTCCAGCCAACTTTCAGCTGTGTCAATACCTGTCAGGCTAGCTGGTTTGAAAAGCGAAGAGGAT